>NC_092046.1:11121332-11732167 GCF_003086295.3 Arachis hypogaea
GAGTTTCCAACATCAAGCAACAACTACTCATATTCACTTGCAAATCGTCAGTGGGATCTATTGGAAAAAGATGGAATTCACTGTGATTTATTTTCCTTTGATAAGGTGTTAGTTTATTCCCTTGTTATTGCTGTTGCGCTTGTGCTTGCAGGCTCTGACACTTGGAATATCAAACTAGTCAATTTATGAGTACATTACAATATATATTGTTTGCTTCAATAGTTTATATAGGAACAAAATAGTAGGTTGTTGAATCCGATCTTAACTTTTTATCGATCATATACAAGGCTTTGTTGTTGTATTTGACTTGATGTTGCAATTCAGATTGTCACAGGCCTCCAAGAAATAGTAAGATTGATTAAGATGCTAAGCAAACAATTTACTTTCCCTCTTCTTTCAGGACATGATGAAGCTGGATGAAAATCTGAGAGTGCTCTCAAGACGTATTCCGAACTTTCACCATGTGAATGACAGTTCAATGGTAAATTGATGTCTCTTTTAATGTTTTTTTTCCCTTAAAAATTCCTTTCTTTTCTCTATAATACGTGGCAGCATTTTCACATTGAAGATATTATGTCAATATGTCATATTGAATGAATTTTACATGCCAACTGTTGTTTACAGGTTATATCTTACATCAGAGGCCCCCTTCTCTTTGTTTTCAATTTTCACCCAACCAATTCTTATGATAGTTACAGCATAGGTGTAGATGAAGCTGGAGAGTATCAAGTAAGTGTTTGATAATAGAACAGTAGCATGTCTGTTTTTACCAGTATCATTGTTTCTTGCACTGGTATTTTTTGTCTGTCATGAATCAATTCACGTTAATTGACAAAAGCTATCCTGATTCCTCAATGCCTCTGTATTGCTGATTGTGAAGGCCTAGCTTTCCAAGTATTTGTTTCATTCTTGATAAGATAACTAATTTTGTAAGCATTCCATGATCGCGCAGGTTATTTTAAATACAGATGAAATAAAGTATGGAGGTCAGGGAATTCTTAAAGAAGATCAGTATCTTCAAAGAACTGTCAGTAGAAGGTAGTATTCTCTCTTCTCTCTCTCTCTCTCTCTCTCTCTCTCTCTCTCTTCTCTTTTTAACATGAGAACCTATGTGTTGACAGAGTTGATGGCCTTCAAACTGCTTACGGTGTCACTGCCTAGCAGACTGCTCAGGTAGATAATATATTTGTTTCATTTGCTTTTCTAGATTATTTCTCAATCTGTATAGTTGCATAACCTGAGTATGGAAAATGTTAAAAGTTAAAGTATTTTTCTGAGTTCTACTTCTTAATAACACGTAAAAATATAATACTCTTAAAAGAAAAACCATATCAGATTTTCTGGATGCCTTATTAATTATTGCACACTTCCTCAATTTCTCCAAAATTAAAAACAAGCACATAGGGTAAAGACACCGACTCGTTGGACTCTCAACCTTTTGTTAAGGAATATCTCGAAAAATAGTCAGTTTGATCCCCTTGAAACTGTTAGTGAAAATTTCAGAACGTTAGGATTTCATATAAAGCACTTCCTCAACACTTTCCCCTTTTTTAAGAGGATCCAAAAAGTCCAAAAAATGACCTTGCTAATGATTTCCCAAGAACAATGCACCTAGTGTTTATTTCAAAAGTCAATTGATACAATCACGATTTCATACATTCTTGGATCAATTTATTTGGATACAATTTGTATCCGGAAACATCGATTCAAGGATGTACAAAAATGTGACCCTGATCGATAAAAGAAAACAGATTAAATATGTCAAATAATTTGAAGTTCATTATAGTGTGTCTTGGGGATTGTATACTAGGATTTGGATAATGAATGGGACCATATTTGCATTTCAGTACTCATGATCAATGGCACATTATAGTAATAAATCTCCTTACACCCAGGCAGGGATTTGCATTTACAAGTGATTAAAATGTATTATCTTCATATAAAAGTAAATTCTTATATGACTGCTACCTGAAAAATTTGTGTCTTTTAAAGTAAATATCACATGATATAATCAAGAAAAGCATATATCTTGTTATTGACCACTTATACCTACATGACAGGACTAAGGATAAGGGATTTCTACTTTTTCAGGTTTACAAGTTAAGACGGATTTTGAGAATATGAAGCATTCTGCATCCATGAACAACTTTAAGCCAGTAAAATAGACGTAGGTGTGGATTGTTGGTAATTGAAGTTGATGAAGAAGATGAAGTGCCTTCCAAAGTTACCACAGCTACAGCTTCTATGATACCTAAAGCTGTCACAACAAATGGATCTTTGATGTATGAAACATGCAAGGTATTGATTATTGAAAGATGGTGCTGCGTGTCCTAGTTATATAGATTTAGAAGGGTTAATGCTCAAATTAATCTGAAAAGATTTAAAAGCTTACAAGCGAGTCAATTTGGTTTCTAAAATATCCAATACCTTAATATGGTACATAAAAGATATCAATGCGAGTCAATTTGGCCAATTTTGTTAATTTTTTGTTGACATGTCATTGCTAAGTGTCACATGGCACGTTCAGAATATGTCTTGATAAATTGTCTCAAATTAACAAAAAGGTCTACTTGACTTGCATATTTTTTAGAGACTAAATTTTGCCCCTAAATCTTCAGGAACTAAATAAATTTGTTCATATTTTTTTAGAAATTATTTTGAGCATTAATCCAAATTTACAGTTATCTTGTAAATCCTTCATATCCATGTAACAAGAATTTATGGTGTGTAAATAGTTTCGTTATACATGTGTTTTTGTTTTTGTTTTTGTTTTTTTTTTTTTTTTTTTTACTGAAATTAACCATTTGCACCATGATTAAAACCATGGTTTTTTTTAGGGGTAAGTACGATTTTGGTCTCTAAAGTTTAGTGTCAGAATCAAAATCGTCCCTCTTGTAATTTTGGATTTAGAATCGTCCTTAATGTTGCATTTGTATTTAACTTCGCCCTTAAAATCCTTTTCGGACATAAATGCCCTTTTCATCGTTAGGGTAGTTAGAAGAATAGTTATATAAAAATAAAGAGAATAGGAATATAAATGTATATGTTAACCCCAAAAAATAAGGGTAAGTTGTTTGAATTTGGAACTGCTGCCGACACCACCGTCGCCCACGTCGTGGAGGGAGAACGTCATGGCTGCCGAAAGCTCGATCTCGTCCCGAAGCAAATCTTCCTCGCATGGTACGTTGCTGCTCTGTTCCCATGGTGAGAGGCCGGTGCTGCGAACTTGGGACGAAGGAGAACTACGGCTGTTAACTATGGGTTTTTTTTTTCTTTTCTTCTGAGTTGGGTTATTTGGGTTGAGGAGTGGAGAGTGAAGACGGTGATTATGTGTAGGTGCATGCAGGCTGCAACTTCTTTCATTGGGCAGAGCCAGAGACAGAGGTGGAAAACCCAGAAATTGCAAGGATGAAGAAGAAGGTTGCCTCCCTGAAATCAAGGACAAAAGCGGCAGAGTGGAAGTTAATGGTCGTTGCTCTGTTAGGGTTTGTTGGGTGGGCTGGGTTCCTGTATCTGCTGTTGCAGAATTTTTCTATGTCTAGGCCTAAGTGTGTAATTCCATTGAACCTGGTATGAAAAGGATGTTTGGGTATAATGCTGCTGTTGTTGTTGGTAAATTCTTTTAGGGTTGGTTTTGTTGAATGTGTTTTGGTGAAAAGTGTTTTGATGGTAAGTTATTAGGTGACAATGATGTACCTGGTATGAATGTGTTCTGTTGAATTGGTTCTCAACATGTATAAATGACAATTATGTATGCATGGTTGGTTGTTGTAATGTGACTTTGATTTCTGCTTGGTAAATACCTGTTTTTCATTACTGACTAATTTCCTAACAATATAACAAACTTGAATCAAAGACAACCTCAGCTGAATATGGTAAATGTCATAGTAACATACATAATAAAAAGTATTTCAGGCACAGAGGTAATCCCAAAAGGGTTGGCTGGTCCAATCCAGCAACTAAGTACAACACATAGATGCTCATAGGCAAAGTTCACAGAAACATAACCCAGCAAGAAGTAGCTAACAAGTCACACTGCACTTTCCCAGCAAAGTTCACAGAAACATAACTCAAAATAAGACAACATGCACAAAATACAATCATGACACAAAATACAACATAACCCAAAATAAAACATATCCCATTTATCTTTTCTTAAAGCATTCCCATTTTCTTAGAGGCAACTTTGCCATTAACTTCAGTTTCTTTGGAGAAATGTGAGGTGCTCCAGAGAGCCTGGCAGAGAAGTGACCAACAGGTTGGCTTGAAGATGTGATAAGGGTATGCTGAGATGAAGGAATAGTTCTGGTGGCTGGCTGTGATGAGGACGAAGGAGGTGCTGAACTTGTTGGGCTGGCAACCTTGTTGGGCTGTGGAGCAGGTTGGATTGAGGACTTGGGCTTAGTAGTTCCCTTGGGCCTGTCTCTAAGCCTTTTTCACTGTGCTGCATTGTTGGATTGGGCTGCAGAAGGTGGCTGAATTGCTGAAACAGCTTTTTTCTTGACAGATTGCTTGGGATTGGGCTGAGAAGAGGCAGTCTTCCTTCCTCCCTTGGCAGGTAGATGGTTTGATTTAGTACTTCCCTGCTGCTGCTTTCCTTTGTTCTTTGACTGCTGGGCCACACAAACATATACAATTTAATAATGGGATAGTAATAATATATAAGAGACCAATTAATAGAAGGAAGAAAAATTAAAAATCATACCAACTCCTCAATAGGTTTAGGGCATCTGCTTCTGTTGTGCTCAACAGATCCACACAGAGAACACCTTTGTTTCTCTCTCTTCCTTGATAGGTGAGTGCGGCTGTTCTGCTCTTCATCTCCAGCAGCTGCTCTCCTCTTTTTCACTGGCCTGTGACTAGGCCTTCGATAGGAGGGAGGCATAACATCAGGGTGTGTAGTTCTCTCCCAAAGATCTACTCCATTCAAGGGATGTATGATTGAGTCATAGCACCTCATGTAAGCTTCTTTCTTATAACACTAAGCCACAAAAGGTTCTAAGTCAAGTCCCTTGAATTTGATGCAACTGATAGCATGGACACAGGGTATGCCACTCATCTGCCAAATTCTACATGAACATTCATGGGATCCTAAGTCGACCGCAAACTTGTCTAATCCGTTCACCACTTCATACTTCGAAGCTGCAGACCAGTATGGCCGCCAATCCCCAACTGACCTAGATCTCTTCTCCAACCTAAATCTAATCCTAGGTAAGATTGTCCCTGAATAATTATGTGCAAGTTCCCTATTTTCTGTCCACCTAGTCATTAGTTTAACCCTGATTTCCTCTAACATTGTGACTATAGGCTTCTCTCTAGCATCAATAATAGCAGAATTAAAGCTCTCGAACATGTTATTAACCAATGTATCTACCTTAGAGTTATTGGTGAACCTAGATCTAAACCAATACCTAGGAGGGATAGCAATTAGGTACCTATAGGCATCCTGATTCACAGCTTTCACCTCAGCCATGTGCCTCTCCCAATCCCTCCAGTGAGTTGTCTTAGCACACTTCCACATCAGTTTCTTCAATTGTAATCCTAGAAACCTTTTTCTGAAGTTGCTGTACAAGTGTCTCACACAGAACCGATTATCCACACCAGGTATAACCTCCTCATATGCTGGCAACAAACTCTGCACGCATGAAATCAAGGAAATTGTAATTAGGGAGAATTGAATGGATGTCATTCATGCTATAAAATTAGTGAACTTTGCTTACTTTTTGTTGGTCAGACATGAAGGTAGATCTTCCCATTTTATCCAGCCCAACATCATATGCAAGATGACTTAGAAATCAACTCCATGAGTCCTTCGTCTCGGCCTCCACAACCGCATATGCAATCGGCAGCATTTGGTCATTGGGATCCACCCAATTGTAGTGAGCAGTTGTCCTCCCTGGGGTGTCTTCAAAAAGCAGCCATCTAGGCCAATGAAATCCCTGCAATGCTGAAAGCTCTGCTTGCATGCTTCCAAGCACACATAGATCCTCTGAAAGATGCAGTAAGTGATCCTGGATGATGCTGGTGCTTCACTGTCAAGATCTGGGGACCTCTGCACTTGTATGCGAACTGAGGATCCTGGATTTGCTCTCATCAGCTCCTGTCCATAATCATAAATTCTTTTATATTGCTCTCGGAAGGTTCCCTGAATTTGATCAAGTGCAATCTGCTTGGTCTTAGTGGCCAATGACTTAGTGACAGTCAAGTTCCATTTCTTCTGTGCCTTCGAAACCAACTCTCTTATTTTCACCTTCGAATTTGATTCAACCTTCTTCTTAAACGCCTTGCCGAGCCATTTCGAGTGTAAGATCCCCACCCTGTGTGCTTGTGTGCATGTGTGTGTCAAGTTCATGCTACGTAGCTGTCAAGTTTTCTCACCTCTGATTTTTGCAGCATACACCCAGAAAGGACAATCACTCGAACAAACAGCCCTAACTCTCTGCAAATCACACTTCCTAAACCTGATTGACCTTGTCGTATGCACAGCATAAGCAGTTACAGTGTCCTTGAACTCCTCCCGAGATGCATACACTGTGCCAACTTCCCATTTGTATTGACTCATATCTTTCTGAAGTTTGTGAACTGAAAATGTGAAACCCTCATGCTCTGAATCAGACCCATCAGCTCCAACCTGGTGATCGAAATCTAAGTCATCACTGTCTCCTCCTTCATCATTGTCAAACTGCTCAGTTGATCCAGCATTCTTTTTCACAGCCCTAGGTTTTTTACTCATCACATTCACATCTTAAAACCCACTTACTTCAGGATCAAGCTCATCATCACTATCAGTAAAGTGCACATCATCTTCACTATCGTCCTCTTCCCCAGATGGATTATACTCCAAATCGAGAATGTCATTGTCACTAGAGTTATCATACTCAAATTCAGATTGCTTTCGCCCCTCATCTACTCCACCATACAGAACCAGCTCTTGCCCCTCACTAATGTCACCCATCCCATCTTTATCCCCAACATCAATGTAGCCATCATCAGGAAACATCTCTTCGTCTTAAACTTTATGGACAACATACAACTCTACATGGTCTCTCAACTCTGCTATTCGACACATCTCAATGGAATCCGCATCAGTTTTAAACAATTTCAGATTTTTCTCCATGTCTTCAGCAACTGGATCCTTGAACCACAACGATGGGATATTCTCCTCGACGTAACCAAGTTGCTTTAGCTCAGCATACGCTTCAAATACAGACCACCGATCACCATCAATCTCTTCTATCACCATAGTTTCTCCTCCCACATACTCTAATGGACCGTTCTTATACGTAAACCATCCTCCATGGTAGACCTTCACTTTAAAATAACCCATCGTCTTCTACCACACCCTGAAACAGAGTACAACAACACATAGACATTAATATAGAATATGAAACAGACGCACCTTCCTATTTCACACCGATGCTAATCCCTACTCTCCACACACATGGCCTCATTCCAACGATAAGCAGACCCCCAAACCCTAAGTAATCTAACCCGACACTATCCACTACAGCGAGAGCTACCATACTGAAAAGAAGGAAGAAAATCATACCTACTCAAACCCTATCAGTAATGCTTCAGCGACTCTTCACGTCCCTTCCTTCCAGTTCCTTGATCTCGCCTCCTCTCTTCAGTTTCAGTCCATCAACATCTACGGTCCTCTCCGATTCTGGGTTAGGGCACAATGTAATGGATTTGGTTTACGAAGCGTTGTGAATAAAAGGGTGCTGTAATAAACGTTAAGGGTTTCTCATCTAAGGAAAGAAATCAAGCGTTTCGCGCAAAATGAAAAGGGGTAGAATTGTCATTAAAAAAAAATTTAATTACAAAGGACGAAGTTAAATACAAATGCAACATTAAGGACAATTTTAAATCTAAAATTACAAGATGGACGATTTCGATTCTGGCACTAAACTTTAGGGACCAAAATCGTACTTACCCCTTTTTTTTACATTACATTTTATTATAATATATTAAAAAAAAAACTTTTGAATAACTATTTTTTTATTCCATCTCTTATTATGTTACCTAAGCTTAATTCATGGCTACCTTTTTCCATCATCTTAAGCTTTTGAGATGAGTGGTATCATAACACGGTATTAGAATTCTAGATCTAAAAGATCAAAATTTCGATTCTTAGTAAACTTTAAAATTATTAATATTATTTTCTCTCGTTTCGCTGTATACATAGATGTAACAGATTTTTAACTTTTTTTTGAGTTTTTTTCCATTTCAACATGAAGATATTATAACAGAAAGAATTGCAAGTCAGTGAAGACATCATTGTTCACTGTAAACACAAAAATATCCTATGTTCACCACGCGCCACGTCATCCACATCCACGTCGACGGCGGTGCGGAGCTTCCGTTGCCAGAGCTTCTCTAGTCTCTCGGTCAGTGCGGAGGTAGGTTAGAGCCTGTGACATCATCATTATCATCATCTTCATTATTGTTGATGCGTGTTATTATTATCATTATACTCTCAGATATTATTTGACAGTGTATGCGTAAATCAGAAATCAAAAAACAAAAAAGAAAATATTAACATAAATAAATTTGTAAATACTAAATTATTCTTAAAATATATTTATCTATGTTTCACTCGATTTTTGATATCTTTTTATAAAATGTTAAAATCGAGTTTGTATCAAGATATCAATTTAGGAGCAAATACAATTTTTTTGAAAAAGAGTGATGAGCTCAATTCAGAAATTACTTCATTTATTTATTTAAAAAAATCTCACACAAGCAACATTTTTGTTTAGAGAACTATTTAAATAAAAATATTTAAAACGTTTTTTTTAAAATATTTTTTAATAATTAAAATTTAATACACTTATTATTTTTGTTAAAAATAAATCAGACAAATTAATTTGACCCAAATCAGTATAAATTAATATTTTTTTATAAAAAATAATTATAATATCTCTATTATAAAAAATAATTAAAATACTCTTTATATATCAAATTCTTTATAATCAGTGATCAAGTTGTGCAACAACTTGAACTACCTACGCTGCAAGTAGTAACTCCACCACCAATAATCACTTTGCATTAATTGTAGGATACCATGGTGTAGCATTATTATTATTATTGTTATTGCTGTTCGGATCCAATAATCCTACCTCATGAGGTTGAGATTCAATAGTGATTATAATATTAGAGCCGCCTGTGATATCATTTTTATTATTGTTGTTGTTATTATTATAATTACAGAAAATATGCTCAAAATCATCGCTTTTATTGCATTGTCAGATATTATTTGACATTGTATGTGTAAATGAGAAATGAAAAAACAAAAAGAAAATATTAACCTAAATAAATTGATAAATACTAAATTATTGTTAAAATATATTTATCTAAAAAAAAAGTATTTTACTTTTAGAAAGAGAAAACTAAAGAACATTATTACTTAAAATAAAAAAACTCACAAAAAACCATTAATTAAAAGAGAGTATAGTAATGTAAATTAAAATGCAATTTTTATATTTAAATTAAGATACGTATCTTATTAACCTATTCATTTAATCTCTATCACTTATTAATGAATTAATTTTTTTTTTCAAAATTACATTTAATCTCTATCACTTATTAATGAATTAATTTTTTTTTTCAAAATTAAAGTTAGGAGTGAAATTTAAACTCATAACTTTTTAAATGAATATAAAAATATTATACCATTTGAGTTATAGTTTATTGGCACTTATTAATGAATTAATTAATATTGAATCAAGTTGTATTTGTATATACCTAGGTATTATTATTGTATATTTGTATATTAATATTAATATTAATTTTTAATTTCAATGTCAAAGTAGCAATGTTCTTTGTGGCGTTGGGAGGGGGTGGCCCAAAAAAATTTAATAGTGAAAAAAATATAAAAGTAAAATTTTAGTATAAATATATTCATAATTTGAAATTAAAGCTTATTTATATTTATCAAGAATAAATTAGAATTATATATACAAACATACATATATATAAATTAAATTAAATTTTTTAATAAATTAATTATTTGATAAAAAGTTATATTAATCTAGAATAATAAAAAATAATTTATAATTGTTCTTTTTTTATTTTCAACATTATTAAAAAAAATTATGTGTTCTTAAATAATTATTTAACTATTCATTATTTTTTATTCCTTTGTAAAATTTTACTTATTATAATATGTGGTGTAAATATTTTTTTAACCAAAATAATTATCAACATAGACAAGATTATTTTAATAAAGAATCTTAATATATTAAAATATAGATAATATGCATTTTCATCTTAACTAACTTTTAGAACACTAAAAATTTTAGTTATATTTAAAAAATTAAGTTTAATTCGATTATTAATTACTTAACTTGTGTTAAAAGTTAACTATAATTATTTATTAATTTTTATTGAGTTGATTTTTTATTTCTTTATAGTTTCTATGTCAAAAACCAAATTTAACAAAATAATTATAATTTTTTATCATAAAACTCAACATTTTATCTATAATTTTAAATTTTTTCAAACAGATAAATAATAAATAAATATTTTAATAACGATGTCTTTTTATATAAAAATAATATTGTAAACTATTATTAAATAATTCAATCAAATATATTTATTTAGTCAAATATGTCAATCCGATTTATAACATGATTTTAATACAAAAGCATTATATTAAAGTATCTAATTAAATAATATAATAGCCAACGAGTTATACGTCAAATAACATAATTTTTTCATACTCACCTAAATATCGCGAATTCGAATTTTATTCCTAACTTTAAAAAAAAAAACTAAATAATATAACAAATACTTAAGGTAGCATTTAGAAGAGAAATAGAGACTGAGATTGAGAAATAGAAACTAAAAGACTGAAATTGAAATAAGTCTGTACATAAAGTAGTATTTAAAAGAGAGACAAAAACTGAGAGATAGAAACTGAAAGACAGATACTGAAATAAGTCTCAGTATTATGTTTAGTATAAAGTGAGAGACAAAAACTAAAATAAAAATAAAATTCTAATTTAATTTACACAAAGAATAAAATTAAAAATAATTAATTAAAATAAAAATATTTTAGATATAATATATTATTAAAATTTCAGTTTTTGTTCTAAAAAATTTCAACCTCCTATATTTTTATTTTTTCAAAATATTAAAATACTAAAATTTTAAAATAAAAATTTAAATTTTAGTATCAATCTTGTCAACAAACATAATACTAAATTTTATTGTCTCAATTTTTGTCTCGTTACTTCGAAATAAACGCTAACTAAATGAGATCCTTTTTATACTTGTGAACGGAGGAAAAACAAAAACAAAACCGATTTGATACATCTCCCCTGGTGAGACATTTGACCGTTCCTTTTGCCAATAGAACTCTATCACCCATTCTACACTAAAGACTAGTAGGCCTGCATATAATAATGAAAAATTTTTAAATGTATAAAAATACCGTTCAGTTGTTTTAATAGTTGATTTTAATTAATATATATTATATATATTTTTTATAATTCACACGGTTAAAATAACTGCAACACAACTCTTCTTATAATAATTGACTAATTAGTAATTATATAAGTAGCAGGAGAAGTGTATATACATCTTGCGTCATGAACACAACTTTCTTGTCTTAATTGATTGCAAGTCATCCAAAATTTGTTGATTCCGAATGGCTTCAACTTCCAGGCTTCTTCTTGGCACATCACCATTTCCTCATCCTACTCCATCATCACTTTCCATCACAACTGGTACCACTTTTCCCTTTTCTTTTTTCTTCACATAAAAACTCACCTGTAATTATATTTATTAAATAATAATTTAGTCAAATTTATTAAATTATGTAATAACTATATATATATATTAATTTTATATGAATACAATTACATGTAAATTTTTCGTTGGTTGTTTAGGTTCAGTTGCAACAGCAAGAGCTTTATGGCACAAGAACAGAAAACTCCAATCCTTGCAGCATAACTGGAACCATTCTTACAAATTCATTCATGGAAGATCCACAGCACGAAATTTATTTATAAAAGCAACTTCTGAACCGTATGATACACAAAGCATTTGGATCAAGTCTATGAAGGATATCATGCACACTGTCCAAAACTTTACTGTCTCTTATTATTTAATTACTGTGGTTAGTTCACAAATCACAATCAACCTTAAATGCTACACTACACACTTGTTAATATTGTCCATTTAATAATAAAGGGTATGGGTGCAGTGGCAGAGCTTAGTTCGGACAAGGGAGGTCATGGTCCCCTCCCAAACTTTTTATAAAAAACTTAGTAGTACTTTTTCAAAGATAAAAAATAGTTCAATTGACTTAAATACTTTACTATGACTTAAAGTATCTAATAAGTTTAATAAACAACACTCTCTCTATCTTTAAGTTCAAATATCAAAAATTAGATATTTTTTATTTATTTAATTTAATATTATTCTATATTTTACTATTTATTTAATTTAATTTTTATATGATAAAAAATAATAGAATATTCAATAAGTATTAATATTATTGTATTTGTATAAATTGATAAAAAAATTCAATAAATATTATAAATTTTAATATTTGTCTTTCTAACTTCTTCTTTACATATTTTATAAGATATATATTCAAATTTTTATATAAAATAATAATGAAAAATCAAAGAATTGATACATTTTTTAAGAAGAAGGGTAATATTTAAAAAGGAGAACATATAACTTTTACAATATCAACACATGTAGATAGTTCTTCTACTTTAATGAATCACGAAGAAAGTGAGATATAACCTTTAAAAGTTCAAAAATTTACATCTGATGACTTTAACCTTAACTTTTTGGAACAAGATCTTTAAAAACGGCTTTAAATTTGGCAATATCACCCAAACCAGAGAGATGAGATTAGACGAGCTTATCTTAAATGGAGTCCATATCAAAAATATTTTGACAATTATTTTCTATTTGGCCCCCCTAAAATTTTATTTCAAGTTCCGCCACTGTATGGGTGGGTTCCGTTAGAATAGTTGAAAAGATTTTTTAATCAATATATTTATTAGAAAAAGTCTAGGGACAGCAATTTTATTGAATTTTGGCCAGCATGTAACCAGCACAGAAAGGTGAGTCATTGGATAAAATCTCATACCAATCTCACACTATTAAATTATTATTGATGACTATTTAATGGCTACTAATCACAAAAATTACTGGCCCTAATATTGCTCTATTTATTAATTAGTGGGTTGAAAAGACTTATGAGTTTAATATTTTTTTATGTCCGGTCAGTTAATGAGCATATGTTCGGCATCGCTCCTTGCAGTGGAAAATTTATCAGATCTATCTCCAAAGTTTTTTATTGGCTTATTCAAGGTGAGCTTCATATCCTTCTATATCACAATTCTTTATAAATTAGATTAATATTTAATTAGGATCTTAATTAGTACACTAGCCAGCAAAATCTCTTATATTATCACTTGACCCTTCCTATAGCATAAATAATGCATGTCATCTTGCATTTAGAAATAATTTTTTTTGAAGAAAGTGATAATATAACTAAAATAAAGATACATAACCATGAGGTAGAATTCGTTGTCATTTTTTGCATTGCCATCAACAACCAAATAGATCAACACCACATCATTTCTTATAACTCAGAAACGACTTCTTCTTGATTCCATCAAAAAGATTCTGCTATTCCGTTCTAACCAAATGTTTCAGATAACCGCAAAGAATCTTATCAGCCACTTCTTTCTCTCAGACTTACGATCAGACACTTCAATCCAACTCTCAAACAGTTTTTTGATAGTCTCCGGAATAACCCAAGCTCTGTTTGCACCCGTCAATCAAGTACACCACACCTGTCAAGTAAATTCACAACCAAAAACAAATTGTGCATAAATTCTATTTCTTTTTTACATAAAACACAAATCTTATCGCTATGATGTACGATTCCTAACCTACTCAATCACTCTTTAGTGTTGATCCTGCCTATTAAGACAAACCACACAAAGAACTCTACTCTTGGAGGAACCAATCCTCTCTAAATGGCACTAATAAAGCTGTAGCTTGTGATGTTTTCTGGAAGAGTCTCTTTCTGTAGCCATTCAGAAATAATTTATTGGCTTTTTTTATTGATTTTCCATTCTTTTACAAACTTACCATGAAATTGTTATAATTTTACATACATTTTTTTTTGTATAAATAAATATAGTATGAAAATTGAGGTATGTTAATAATAAATTTGCAGAAGGATGATTTATTGGTAAAAAAATATAATCACAATTCATTATCATATTTTGATCTCTAAAATAGTATATCAAATGTTTTAATCTTTTATATTAGAGTCAATAGTTTGATTTACAAAAATATGTCAAATGATTTTATATTCACATGAAAGTTTATAGACATGATCAATAATATATAAAGTTCTCTTACCAAACCAAATATTTGTTATTATTAAATATATCTTTACAAAATTCAAATTTGTCATTCTTTTAAAAAAAATATAGTAGTTGAATGAAGAACAACTAACTACTATTTGATCATTTAAAATAATACATTAAAATAATTAAAATGTTTCAGATTTCAAGTGCCAAATGGTGAGAAAGGTATTTTTTTTAAAAATATTCTTTATACTACTTATTATATATATTTCTTATATTTTTTTATAGTATAAAAGCCAATATTTTTTTCACTTATTAATGACCAATAATTTTGAATACTAAAAATAAAAACAATTGGAAGTCACGATGATGCATGTTTATAATTATCTTTCTAATATTTAAATGAGCAAAAGTCAACTCTATATGTTTTTTTTTAAATAATAAAAAATGAAAGAGATTCAAGGTTTTTTTTATATAATGAAGAGAATAATTAGAAAAATAAATTATAAATCTCAATTATTTTTCTTTAGTATTTTTACTTTAAATACAATATTTTAATTGGAACGCTTCTTCGAGTCTTGATAGGGAGATGAAAACAACTCCAAAATAATATGTATTACTTTGTAATATTTTCTAATTTTCTTTCTTCATGAAATTCAAGTGCAATCGACTTCACGTGAAATTGGCAACTGAGAGTCGTTAGATAATTTGATTGATTTGACTAAATTTTCATCTAACAGCTCTCAACTATCAACTTCATGTGAGTCGACTACACCTGATTTTTTCACCTTCTTTCTTTCTTTTCAATGATCCTAGAAGCTGAAAGGTTTTTTTTTTTTTTTCCTCTTAGAAGATATGATTATTAATTATAACTTCAGAAGTGTTTTATTAATTAACCTCTTTTTCCCCTCAGTATATCATACCTATCATTTTCATGCATTGGTATGTAGTTGGCGTAAATCAATTATCTGATCCTGAAACAGACAAGGTATGAACTTCTTGGCCTTGTGAAATTTTAGATTTTGTAATTTCACAAAAATTTGTTATCATAGAAATATTTTGTTCACCAATGAATTCACGAGAAAGCGTGACATTCAAATAGGTAGGTAAAATAGGTAGGTGTGTTGTGATTCTGTTTTATTATTCATAGTTTTTAAGTTGTAACTAATTTGATAATCGATTTTTTGTGTCTACGAATTTTGTTAGCTTTCAAAAATTTCTCGTTTCTAATCCTTCTAAATTGAAAGGTTTTCAGTTTATTTTAATTTGCATTTTTTATTTCTAATAAATTGTTGTGATACCATTTATATTCATAATATAATTTAAACCAACAGATATATTTGGACGATAATATAATCTATTTTTCACTATTAATGCATCAAAATAATTTTTTTTTTTTACATACACATTCTAGCTTATTACTTTGTTTATGGTATGTCTTACTTTTGTATACTAATGTTATATGTTTTATTATTATTATTATTATTGTAGATTAACAAGCCATATCGTCCGTTGGCATCTGGAAAAATTTCATACAAAACTGGAGTCATTATCTCTATATCATGTTTATTTATGGTACGCTACAATTGATTTATTACTTTTATCAGCATATCAATGTCTATCATGTCTTCTAAATTAAATTTCAATTTCAGTACAATGTGGCAATATAATTTCGGTTTCTTTCTTAATTCCATATCCAATTGACAAATTATTTGTTACATACAACTCGGATAAAGTATTATTCCTTATTATACTACAAAAATTAAAATACTATTTACTGATTTGGCTGATGAAAATTAAAATCATCTCTAAATTTTTTTTTTTACGTTTAAAATCATTTTAATGTTGAATTTAGTTTTCAAACAAAAATATCCTTATATTTATTACTGGTAGTTATAAAATTTTTATAAAGAGAATAAAAAAATATATTGGTAAGAAAGGCGCAAATAGGCAAATAGCTTTACTCTTCGCAAAAACATAATATCATCATCTTCTTCGGAAATTATAAATTAGAATTTATTCTAATTATTTTCTTAATCTTTGACTTTTGACTCTTGATCTCATCACCTTATTCAAAAGCCTTTTTTTTAAATAGAGCCACCACAATCCCATTTACCACTAACAATAATAATTCTTTTTTTTTTTAAAACAAAACTAAAGAAAAAAAGAAAGAAGAAAAAGAAAGAGAAACATAGAAAAGAAAAGAAAAAAAAATCTTAATCTAAATCACTCTATAAAAGACGAAGCTAGAGAGTGAGTGGTTGAATCCAATTCTTTTTTTTTATCAAGGGTAATTTGGTCCATAAATTAATGTTGGAATAAAAATGATCATTTTTAAAAAAAATTAACGTTACGGGTGATTTAAAAACAAAAATCATTAGGAATGATTTCAATTTTTGACAAAAACCTTGAAGATAACCCTTTTAATTACTAATTTGTTCACTTCATGCTTAAGTAAATTTCATTGGGTTTTTTTAAATTGTGAATAAATGAGAATCAATCATATAGTAACATTTTTTTCAATTTATTATAAATCACTCGTCTTTAAAAGAGATGGCTTCTAGAAAGTTTAAACGAGGGAACTCACTGGTACTAGTTGTTTATAGTTGTTGAAAATTAACTGGTTCAACTCTTTATTTTTTTTTTTCTCTAAATGAACCAGATCTTTTACCTTTATTTTTTATAAGTATTCTAAATCTTTTTACAAAGAACTCAATCTCACCATTTCTGAACAAGTCATCTTTTATCTCTTCATCTTTGGTTTTAATTTTGGACTTTAGGGCTACTTCTTTGTTTTGTTGTTAACTTTTAGAGGTGTGATTTTCTAAGTTAATAATTATATTCTCAACTTATCATAAGTTATTTTGTTAAGATTATTCTTTTCTTGTGTAACAGTATTTTTAATCTCTCATTGATTGGTGAGACTTACTTGTATCTTATAGAAATAATTTTGGATTGGATCGGACCGGGTTTAAGTAGATTCAGTTCCGACCTTAAAAGGATAACGGGTCTACTTTGACCCAACTCGAAATAACCCGAAAAAAAAATCGAATTAAATATCTACATTATAATTATAATTATAAAATAAAATTATATTTATTATAATTAAATATCTGCATTATAATTATAAGGTATATAAAGCAACCAATTTGTACCTATAAAATATACCAAAACAATTTTGTGGACATTTGAAACAAGATATTTTAAGACAGTAGTTGTTAACAAACAACCCCCCTCCAAACTTTTTTTTACAGAGTTTTGGACTTGCGGGAATATCAAGATCAAAGCCATTGCTTTGGTGTCTCCTGATCTATTTTGTGGGAATGACAGGCTATTCAATTAATGTAAGTTCATTTTTGTATTGATGTAAATAAAATTTTATTTTTAATTATTATTATATTTATTCTCACATGATAGCAAAACTATACTTGCATATACTTATTATTAAAGGTCCTATGTAAACATTTGAAAGGCATTAGTGATTTTTTTATATGGGTGATAAAGAAGGGAGACAATACAATTTTTTTTACAAAAAATTTAAAACAAGGATAAGAGGAACAAAACTTGAAGGTTGGTTGGAAATAATGATGATATCACCTCTAGTAACTCGGCCATAAGCTGCAAAGCCATCTTTCTTTGGAGGAGGTTAAGAGAGGGTTATGTTCTGAGAAATAATCGATCCTTTTAATTTTTTTTTTAATAATTGAGAGATTAAAGTGTAATTTCTCATCATTAATTTTATAATTGAAATAAAAAAAAATATAAAAAAAATAATAAAAAATTAAAGATCACATTTTACTTCTTCAATTTTTTTAATAATTAAAAGGATTCATTCTCCTATGTTTAGTGTCCACTCCCAAATTGCTCCAAGAGAGAATAGATGATTGCAAAATTCTTTGAATTCTATTGGGACTTAGTTGGTGGTGATGTATTCCATGCTATCAAAAACTTCTTTAACGAAGAGAATTCTCAAAGGTTTTAACTATATCCATGTCAGACTCATTCTAAAGTTCAAAATGTCATGACCTAGGTTAGGCCAATTAGTTTATCTACCGTCTTTTAAAAATTATATTTAAAATTATATCTCATATAGATTATAAGGCTGTATGAAATTAATTAATCCAAATCAAAGTGTACTTTTGAAGGGCCAACTAATTTCAAATAATATTTTGATAGCTTATAAAGGTATGCATCTTTTGAAAAATAAGAAGACAAGTCTTCAAATGAAAATGGATATGAAATTAGACATGAGCAAGACATATAATAAGGTGGTCTGTCAGTTTTTGTGATTTATCACGGAGAAACTTAGCTTTTAGACTAAGTGGATAAGTTGAATTGGTGAATTAGTCGCATCAGTTTCTTTTTTTATGGTTGTGAAAAATCAACTTTATAATTTTTTTTAAACTATCTAGAGGTTTCAGTCAAGGAGACTCTTTATTCCCATATCTTTTTTTATTTTGTGCGAAAAAACTCTTTTTTACTACATAAGGTAGAATAAAACAGACTAATTCAAAAAATTCAGGTAAATAGGAGGTGTTCTACTATCAGCCATCTATTCTTTGCCGACAAATAAATTATTTTTCAAAAGGTTTTGAGAAAAATTAGAGTTAAGTACGATTTTGGTCACTAAGGTATAGGTCGAAATTTTTTTTCGTCTCCAACCTTTTTTTGTATACAAAATCATCCTAAGGTTTAACTTGATTTTAAAATTGTATGTACTTACCTTAGAGACCAAAATCATACGGAGGAAGCGGCAAAAGCAGAGGCAGAAGTGGATCATAAATAGTTTCTTCTTCTTCTTTCCTTCCTTCCTTCTTCTTCTTCATCCCTTCTCCCTTTACATGAGCAGAAACACGCTCTTTCTCTTATTTTTCTTTTTTTTTTGTTTATTTATAATTTTTTTTGTTATGGATAATTTGAACCAAAATTTTAGGATTTAAGTAAAAATGACAATTTTAAAATTTGATTTTAAACCTTAGAGAGGATTTTATATAAAAAAAAGGTTAAAAATGAAAAAATTTTTGACTTCTACCTTAAAAACCAAAATCTCACTTAACCCAAAAAATTATGATAAAATCCTTCAATTATTAGTAGATTATAAAAAAATTAGTAGGCAAAAATTAAATCTAAGCAAGTCAGCAATTTTCTTTAATAATAACACCCATAACCGCATCCGGATGCAATTGACAACCATGATAAATATTGATCATATTGGAGTTTTGAATAAATATTTAGGTCTGCCAATTAGTGTTAATAAATCCAAAAAGACCCCTTTGAATCTAATTAAAGAGCAAATCCAGCAGAAAATTTAAAGTTGGCAGAGAAATCTGACCTAAATGAAGGCAAACATATTTTAATTAGAACAATAGGTAAAGCAATTTCAAATTAATACTCTCTTTTGTCTTAAATTGCCAAACTCATCTATTATTTATTAATATTTTTAATTTTATAATTAAAATATGTCACGTATAATTTTTTTATTGTAATTAAAATTAAATTTTTTAAATTAAAGAATTCTCCTCTTATTCTTACTAATTTTATAACCAAAATGTATCACATATCACTCTCTCATTGTAATTGAAATTGAATCTTTTTCTTCAAAATTAAAGAATTTTTTCCTCCTCTTTACTAATTTTACAATAAAAATGTGTCACATGTCACTCTTTCATTGCAATTGAAATTAAATTTTTCCCTCCAAAATTAAAGAGTTCTCCCCTCCTTCCTCTTCCTTTCTCTATTTCTCTCAATCCTTCAACCACTCTATCTATTTTATATATCATTATCAATTATCAATATCAATGACTAATTATTAATCTGACAATCAAAATGTGCAACATGACATTCTTTAATTACATTAAAATTAAAATATTAAAATTAAAATTAAAATATATCTATATTATGTATCATATATTACCATACTATCTAATTTAATAATCAAATGTGTCACATGACTCTCTTATTAAAATTGAGAGAAAAATATTTTTTCCAAAATTAATAAACTCTCTTCCTAAATTCTCTCGTCTACCCCTCTCCATTTTTCTATTTCTCTCTACCATTTTTACTCTATATATAATTTATATTTTATATTAGTAATTTGACAAATCAAAATATGTCATCCGATATTTTTTTACAATTAAAATAAATTTTTTAATTCCAAAATTAACAAACTCTCACTCTCATTCTTCATCTTTATCTTTCTCTCTCTTTTCTCTCATTCTCTATTTTTTCTATCTTTCTGTTCTATAGAAAATAAAATTAACAAAATAATATAATTCAAATAAAAAATATTATTATTATATACATATTTTTTTAGTTTTTTATTTAGTTTTAAATTTTCACCGCTTATCTTTCTAATTTATATTTTTATTTCTCTTCTTTTTAATATTTTATTACATATATTGGAGAGAATAGTAATGTTATAATTAAAAGTTAAAATTAAGATTCAATTGTTTTAAAAAAATAATTTTGAATTAATTTTATAATTATTAGTATAATTATATTTTTATATACATAGAGAGAAAAAATATTATTTTTAAATAACAAATATAAAAATTAATTATTTTTATTTGTGCAAAATAAAATTAACACCTAATTAAATTATTTTAAATTTTAGATAACAAATTATAAAATTAATTATTTTAAAATGTAAATATTTAGTTACAATAATGGTCTAAATGCTGCACCTAAAAATGGTCCATTGTGGAATTGGCGAAGTCTGCTGAAAGGGCGTCGTATTGTGGAGAAAGTCTTGAATTGGAGAGTTAAGAGTGAAACTTCCACCAGAATTGCTTTTGAGCCTTGGCTGCTTCCACCATACCCCTTTAGAATTTGATCTTTGGGTGAAGGATATTATGAGTTATGACTCTAGACAGAAGAGTTATTTTCTCTTGAAATTAGAAGCTGAATTCTTTTAATTAAACCAACAGAACGAGAAGATAGATTTCCATGGACACTCAATAAATTAAGAACGTACGATGTTGCCTCTAGATATATCATAGCCAATTATTTTTATGGAATCAACTGTTGAAGTTTATCATTCCTAAAAAAGTGACAATTTTTCTGATTTAAGAAAAACCTGTTCCACTCTCAAGGTCACTCCTACTCATACCTATTCCACCTTCTCATGTTAATATTGTAAGAATTTTGCTGGCTCGAGATCAAATAATCGAAAAGAGTGTTTTTCCACCTTCTCCTGTATTTCTAGATGTCCAAAGCAAGCGAGCTTGTTTTAATAACTCTTTGAAAGTCTTTTTAAGGATTTTCTGTTTGATGAATGTTTTTATTCACTGACTTTGTAATTTGAGTAGATTATACTCTTCTATAATAGATGATGTTCATCTAAAATTTCCCATTTCTCTAGCACATGTTGTATTTGTTTTCAACTACCAAAAAATGTTATGAGGATTTAAAGGTATTGCCTCACGTACACTCTTTAATCTTCTCATATATATTATTGCTTGTTTTTATATTATAACTATGTTATATCTAAAAACTTTCAGTTGCCACTATTAAGATGGAAGCAATCTACAATTCCTACACTATTGTCAACTGTACCAGCTAACTTAATAGCAAATATTCTTGCACCTTTTCTTCATATGAAGGTATTTCTTTACATAATTATGCTCTCTTTAGAGCCATATAACTAGTGGTAAGGGTGCATCCATTAGTTTTTCCATCTATTGTAAAAAAAATTTCACATTTTATTTTCGAAGCAATGTTACATAGTCAGTAAATAATTAAATATTATTATTTTTTATCAGTATTTATCTAGCAATAATTTGTATCTATATTTACAGATATTTTGCACATAAAAAATATATAATTTGCACCTATATTTAATAAAATTTTATACATATAATTATATGAATCAATATAATTTACATTTACGTTTTTCAGAATTTACACACATGAATTAGTAAAATTTATTTGTTAAAAATAATTTAATATTTATACTAACTAAATGATAATAAAAATACTAAAAATTGTTAGTCCCAAAAATTTTAAGTTAACAGTAGTACTGTTAGTTGGATAATTAGCTTGTTAATTATAGAGATTAGTTTTTCATAATCAGGTTAGTAAAATTAGTTATTCTCACTTACATGTATGTATATATATGTGACAGCAAGATTTGTAATAGTTAAGAGAAAAGTAAATGAAAAATACTGAAGGCACTTTTTGCCCCCAATTTTCTCTCTCTCTTCTACAATCCCCTTCTTCTTCTAATCAACAATTGGTTCAATCATGGACGCAGAACACAGCAGTTTTAACATGGTGCGGTGAGCGCTCTATGGATTGAATCCTTCGTTTCTTTTCTGTACTTTCTCTGTACTCCTTTGTACTCCCACCTCTTGATTTCTTCTCTTTCCTTAAACCTACACTATAGAGTTTGATGAGAGTTTCTCACTCCCCGATTTTGCGATTTTGCTGTGGTGAGAATTCCGATCAACGGGATTAAGGGAAGAAGATTCTGAATCGGTCATTTACTAGATTCATTGATCAAAGATTTCAATTCCTACTCCAATGGATTCCAACCACACCCCGAATCTTGGAAGCATCGATCTCCAACTTTTGGCCCAAATTGTAGCGCAAATCACTAGTATGCAATCCGCATCGACGAAATCATCTGTGAGCCCTCATCTTGATTTGGCTAGTCCCTATTATTTGCATCCAGCGGACAGTCCAGGTAACCCCTTGATTTCTAGGGTTCTTGATCATCAGAATTATCACAATTGGTCGCACTATATGCTGTTAGCGCTTAAATCAAAGAACAAATTGGCCTTTATTGATGGTACTCTCCCGAAGCCACCTGTAGATGACCCGTTATTTGAGGCTTGGGATCGTTGCAATACTTTTGTCATCTCCTGGATTCATCTTTCTCTAAGCAGTGACATTGCTCAAAGCGTAATGGGAAATAGTATAGCCAAGGATTTATGGCAAGAACTCAAGAATCGATTTTATCAAGGGGATGTCTTCAAGATTGCTGAGCTCCAAGAGAAGTTGTTCTCAATCAAGCAAGGTGATCTGTCTGTCACTCATTATTTCACCAAACTCAAAGGAATTTGGGAAGATTTGGAAACTTTCAGACCCCTCCCACAGTGCAACTGCACACCGAAATGCACATGTGTCTTTGACACGGTTAGCAATTATCGAAAGGATACTTTTGTGGTGCGATTCTTGAGGGGCCTCAATGAACAATTTGGAAGTGCTCGATCAAACATTATGCTCATGAACCCTCTTCCCTCCATTGATTCTGCCTATTCAATGATGCTGCAACAGGAACGACAATTTTTGGGCACTGACATTACTGAGCCGAGCCCTTTGTTGAGCACTGCTTCATCACACACTTTTCAGTCTCGAGGCAGAGGACGCGGGAGAGGCGGTCGAGGACGCGGTCCAAGTGGCAGAGGAAGTTCTAAGCTCTGCGCCTACTGTGGTAAAACTGGACATCTCATCGACACTTGCTACCGCAAGCATGGAATGCCTCCGCATCTTAAGAAACAGAACCAAATCAATAATCTCACTGCTGAGGATGATGATTGCAGTGAACCAATTAGCTTGTATGAGAATCAGGGGGAATCTTCACATGCGAAGTTTACTTCAGAGCAAAAAGATGCATTACTGGCCCTTTTGCAGCATCATGGAGCCAAGGTCAATCATAATATGAATCAAATTGCTCCAGCCAATGACACCAATCCTGGTGAGCATCACTATGCTCTCATGTCCATTTGTTCACAGCACAATGACTCCTGGGTCATCGACACTGGAGCCACCATACATGTGACATATAAGTTAGATGCATTTGATTCGTACCATAAAATCAAACCAGTAAAAGTTAGATTACCAAACAACCAAATCATCATTGCATCTATTGCGGGTCGTGTCATTTTCTCAAAATCTTTATACCTTACAAATGTCTTATACATTCCATCTTTTGCATACAATTTAATTTCTGTTTCACAACTCATTGCATCACTTGACTGCCAATTTGTTTTCAACAAATTTGGTTGTGAGATACAGGACCTTCCAACATGGAAGATGATTGGAGCAGCTGATTACTCTAATGGCTTGTATACACTGAACACCAGCACCACCATACATAATACACTTCAATGCAGCTCACATGACACCACGATGCACAACACCGAACTGTGGCACCTCAGATTGGGCCATGTTCCTTTCAATAAATTGCAACTCTTACATGATTTGTTTCCTTCAATTTCTAGTTCAAACTTTAATAAAATTGTGGCTGCAAAGCCGTGTGATTCTTGTCAATTTGCCAAACAAAAGAGACTCTCTTTTTCTACTAGTCATAGCAAATCTAATGCAGTGTTTGACATTATACACATTGATATTTGGGGTCCTTTGAATATTCTTTCTACTGATGGTAACAAGTATTTTCTCACTATAGTAGATGACTACAGCAGATACACTTGGATATTTTTTATGAAATTAAAATCTGAGACAGAGAGACTGATTAAGAACTTTGTAACCCTCATTGAAAATCAATTTCACAAGACTATAAAATGCATTCGGTCTGACAATGGCAAGGAGTTCTTAATGCATGACTTTTATGCAGCCAAAGGCATATTGCATCAAAGGTCATGCGTGGCAACTCCACAACAGAATGGAATAGTAGAACGCAAGCACCAGCACATACTGCAGGTAGCTCGATCCATTCTATTTCACTCTGCTGTCCCTAATTGCTATTGGGATTTTGCCGTCGCTCATGCTATCCATTTGATCAATAGATTGCCAAGTTCCATCTTAGAAAACAAAACACCTTTTGAAATGATTTTTAACATCAAACCAGATTTCAAACATTTAAAAGTTTTTGGTTGTCTCACTTATATCTCAACACTTGCAGTTGGTAGGATGAAACTCGATAAACGGGCCAGAAAGTGTGTTTTTCTAGGATATAAGGAAGGGACCAAAGGTTACATTGTTTTAGATGTACAAAGCAAACAATTATTTGTGTCAAGAGACGTCGTGTTTTTTGAGTCAAGTCTGCCTTTCACTGAGGCAGCGCTTCCCGCACCTCCTATATCTCATACAATATGTGCTAAGCCCGTTGACCCATTTCTATACACTGAGGCTTATGATGCCACACCACAACATCACGATGACCACAATTCACCCAATATTTCATCACACTTGCCTCCCCTTTCACAAAATTCACATCAACAGATCACTCACACACCATTGAGGACTCACACGGAGGCTCTCTCACAACCTCCTCTATTAACTCCACTCAGAAGGTCCTCAAGGATCCACAAACCACCACGCCACCTAGCTGATTTTCAGTGCATGCAAACCTCTAAACTTTCTATTGCACAATCATCATCATCCTTGTATCCTCTTTCACATTGCATATCATACCATAAACTCTCATCCACTCACAAGGCATTGTCATTGGCTGTTTCAAATGCATCTGAACCTTCATCTTATGAGGAAGCTGTAACTCAAAAATGCTGGGAAGAGGCCATTAATGTAGAATTAAATGCTCTAAAGTCAAATGAAACATGGGACCTCACCCCTCTTCCTCATGGCAAGTCTACAATTGGTAATAAATGGGTTTTTAAATTGAAATTGAGGCCTGATGGATCTGTTGAACGCCACAAGGCCCGGCTGGTTGCAAAGGGTTACACCCAAACTCCTGGTTTTGATTTTTTTGACACATACAGTCCCGTTGCGAAGATGGCAACCCTTCGGACTCTCTTGGCAATTTCAGCAGCTAAGAATTGGTATTTGCAACAACTCGATGTCAATACGGCATTTTTACATGGCGATCTGGATGAGGAGGTCTATATGAGACCCCCTAAAGGTCTTCATCTACCAAGACCGGACCTAGTTTGCAAACTCAAAAAGTCTCTCTATGGCTTAAAACAAGCCAGCAGGCAATGGAACGTGAAACTGACTTCAATGTTAGTTAGTTTGGGGTACAAACAATCCATCAATGATTACTCTCTCTTCACTAAACAATCTGCCAAGTCGTTTACTGCTGTTTTGGTTTATGTGGATGATTTAATACTGACAGGGGATGACCAAGATGAAATAAGGAAAACAAAGATGGCTCTAGACAAAGCATTCAGCATCAAGGACATAGGTGATCTCAAATATTTCTTAGGCTTGGAAATAGCTAGGAGCAACAAAGGTATCTCTGTTTGTCAAAGAAAATATGTCACTGATTTGTTGAAGGACTATGGCTTGAGTGATGCCAAACCAGTTAGTACTCCCATGGAGTATACATCAAAACTGTCCAGATCAGCTGCACCTCCGTATGACGACATTTCAGCATATCGCAGATTGGTTGGAAGATTGGTGTATTTGACCACGACAAGGCCGGACATTTGTTATGCAGTTGGCAAGTTAAGTCAGTGTTTGGACTGCCCTACAACAGCCCACTATCAAGCTGCGATTCGTGTGTTGAAATACCTCAAGAATACCCCCGCTACTGGCCTCATATTCCCTACCTCTTCCGACCTCTGTCTGAAAGGCTTCACTGATGCTGACTGGGCATCTTGTCCAGATACCAGGAGGTCAATTTCTGGGTATTGCTTCTTTTTGGGTGATGCTTTAGTTTCTTGGAAGAGTAAAAAGCAACCTACTGTAGCGAGGTCATCCTCAGAAGCCGAGTATAGAGCCATGGCAGCTGGTGTGTGTGAGGTTCAATGGTTGTCCTATCTTCTACATGATCTTAATATTCCTATTACTCAGCCTATTCCCTTTTATTGTGATAACCAGTCTGCCCTTTATATTGCTGCGAATCCTGTATTTCATGAAAGGACTAAGCATATTGAGGTAGATTGTCATGTGGTGCGAGAAAGAGCCGTGTCTGGGTTAGTTAAGTTGTTACCTATCTCAAGCAAAAATCAAACAGCGGATATCTTCACCAAGGCCTTAGCACCTGGTCCTTTTCAGAATTGTTTTAGCAAGCTAGGCCTGTTCGATTTGTATGCTCCTCAATTGAGGGGGAATGGTACCAGTGATTTTGTTACTTGATGATTGAGATGTTCCCTTATTGCAAGTTAGTGATATGGAATTCTCCATTTCTCTAACTTGAGGGGGAATGTTAGTTAGTTAGATGATGTCATAGTTAGTTTTTTTTTTATTTTTTAACTCCAAGTTGATATTATGACAATATGCATAACTATCAACTTAAGGGGGAATGTTAGTTGGATAATTAGCTTGTTAATTATAGAGATTAGTTTTTCATAATCAGGTTAGTAAAATTAGTTATTCTCACTTACATGTATGTATATATATGTGACAGCAAGATTTGTAATAGTTAAGAGAAAAGTAAATGAAAAATACTGAAGGCACTTTTTGCCCCCAATTTTCTCTCTCTCTTCTACAATCCCCTTCTTCTTCTAATCAACAATTGGTTCAATCATGGACGCAGAACACAGCAGTTTTAACAAGTACAATAATACTAGAGTTAATGCATAATTCAATTTCCAATGTAGCAAATTGGTGTTCAAAGAAGTCTAATATATCTTTGTGTTCAAATGTAATCCTTGATTCTAGACCTATGTTCTGGAGAAGACAACTATATTTCCAAGATCAATAGTCTTTGCCAGTGTGGTCATGAGCGTTTACTATTTAGTCATCATGTTGTTACTAAAGGTAATAAACTTATATATATTAACACTAATAATATGTCTTTTGCTTTAATTTGCTCTCTTAATATACAATATTTGTTGGGATAAAATAGGAAATACCTGACCTTGAAGGAGACAAAGTAACAGGTTTACAAACTTTGTCGGTACACTTTGGTCCAAAGCAGGTATTTTCTCATCTCTTGCAATACCTCGTGATGATGTTATATGGATTTAATTTTGATATACTATATGTGTAAATCAGCTTTATACGTATATTTAATTATATAATATTATATTTAAAAAATAAATATAATTAAAAGATTATATAAAATATTTTATACTATTAGTACATTAAAATTAAATTTTATATCGATATCACACTATCATATTTCTAAATTCCTTTTTTATTAATCTTGTTTTAGGTATTCTGGTCATGTGTTTTACTTCTTGAAATGGCTTATGGAATTGCCATTATCATGGGAGCAACATCTCCCTTCTTATGGAGTAAAATTTTCACGGTAATGTGCTATTCACTTGTATAACTTATAATTTTGGAGGTCTAATATTCATTTTTTTTTTTGAAATTTATTATTGTTGTTGTTTTTTCTTGGGACATAGATTGGAATTTTATTCAAATAACTAGAAGTTTGGTTAATGTTGATAAGTAAATTTCCATTTTCTTTATTTTATCCACTTTCAACAACAAAATCTCATTTTTTTCCCCATAATTTCAAAATTATCTCCTTAAAGGCTAATGCTTTATTTTCAATTAGAATACTTCAATAAATTTCAAAATGTATTATTTTGTTTAACTTAAGATTAAAAATGATTAGTCGAGATGATAATAGATATCTATGAGTTTGATCCCATTCTCCTCCTTTAAAAAAATATGCCCTTTTTTTTTTGCTCTATTTCCATTACAGATCTCCATTTAATAGTTTAGAAAACATCTCCATCAATTTGCCTTCCTTTTCTTACACACACCCCACATTTTTTGGAACAATTTGATCATCAAGCTTACTAATAGTGAGATTGAATAAATCTCTTTTTTTATTATAGGAAAAATATAGATAAATAATTCCTAATCAACTAACTTTAAACAACTGCAATTAATAATTAATAATTTTATATTTAAAAAAAATAAAATTTAAATAATTATTAATTAATAATAATTTTAAAAAAATCAAAATTACTAATTAATGATGAGTTGGCTAGTAGTTGGCTAATTGGGTATTGATTAGCTAACGGAGTTCTTTATTATATAAGAAACTGGATAAAAAAATTAAAAATATAATAATTTTCTTTCTTTTAACTTCAAGTATCCATTTGCGCTCTTATTTATCTTGGGGATCATATCATCTAGTACTTATGAAAAGCTGACTATCCATTTGGATTTGGATAGGTTTATAACTGATTTTTTTTTATTTTTAATTTATGAAAATATGTAGTATTATGTCTGGTATAATTTTTAAAATAAAATTGTAATTTTTTAAAAAGTTATTTTGGTGTTTAAGTTAGAAGTTAAAAAAAAATGATTTCTCTCATAATAAATTTTTTTTTATCATTTTTTTCTTAAAATAAGTACTTTTAGAACTAAAAAACCAAATACAAAATAACTTATTTATAAGCTACTTTTAATATAAACATTTATTGTTTAAACTATTTCTTCAAAAATAACTTAATTAAGTTATTTACCCAAACTGAACTTAAACTCATATCACAAGTGCTTCTTTGGGGAGAGGGGTTTTCCATTCTCCTAATATTAAACAAAAAAACTTTGTGGACGAAAACCACTTTTTAACACATTTATATTTGGATAAAGTATTATTTTAGTATTAATATTTGGGTTAAATTTTAATTTCATCTTTAATATTTGAAATGTTCTATTTTATCTTCAAACATTTTGTTTCATCTTATTTTAGTCTCTTTAATCAAAATTAAATTTTTTTTATTATTCTATTATTTTCATTCTCAAATCACTATATATATTAACTAGTATGACCACTATAATTATAATTTTTGTTAATATCTAAAAAATCACAATAGATGAAAGTGTGTTTTTAGCCAAAAAAAGTTATACTAGAAGATTAAAATAGGACGAAAAAAAATATTTCGGATAAAAATAAAATATTTTAAATTTTAAAGATAAAAATAATATTTTTCTCTTTATATTTAATAGCTATTTGAGGTAAGAGTTCCACGAAAAATATTTTATTTTACAATCCCTTATAATAAATAGATAAATTATTTTATGTTAGCTTAAGTGGCCTTCCTCAATCTCCTAATTTTGCCAATTAAATAGTAAAATTTTAATCCTGCTTGTCAGTATGTATACCCCTAAAATATATTAAAAGAAATGTTTGAGTTATATATATCTGTTATAGACTTATAGTACATATTAAAATATTAATTTGAAATACTTTAATTTGGAACTTACATTTTTTTATCAATTCATTTAACACGAAAAAAGGAGTTTAAGACTCTAATTTACTAACCAATTATTTTAATTTTCCCATGTAGACGTATGTACTTTATTTGAACCTCCATAATCATGTTCACTAATATCAAGTGAAAGTAGGATTACTTCATTATTATTATAATAAAGTTTTGATTATTGTATTGTATATCATTCAATTTGTTAGGTGATAGCACATGGCATCATGGCTTTGATCTTTTGGTATCGTGCTGATTCTGTAGATTTAAAGAGCAAAGATTATTCCCAATCCTTTTATATGTTTATCTATAAGGTATGCAATAACTTTACACTATAAATTAAAGTAATATGAGAAATTAGTTTAGGTGAAGCCAATATGTTTCATAATGGAATTTACATGATAAGTTGACCATATATTTTTAATACAATTTTTTTGATAGAGTATTTTTAATACAATTATATTAAGCATATATAAAAATTAATTATTAAAATTAGTTATTAGTATATAATACATATTAAAATATAAAATATGTATTAAAAATACAATCATGTTAGGTGTACGCTAAAATTAACTACTAAAATCAGTTATTAGAATAAAATACACCTTAAAATATAAAATATACATTAAAAATGAATTAACTACACATGTATTTATTTACAAATACATTATAGCTAATTTTAATAGTTGATCTTGGTGTGCAAATAATATTTTTTCTAATAATAAATTAAACTGCATACATATGTATTAAACAGAAATACATAATAAGAAATACATAATAACTGATTTAGTAATTGATTTTAAATATATAAATATTATTTTTAATATAATAATATTTAAAAAATAATAAAAAATTTGTTCAAATAATTTAAAATTATCTTATTTAATATTTATTAAATATGGCTAGAATCTATCTGTTATTTGTTTGGAGAATAAAAATATTTGATAACAAAAAGATATTAGCAAAAAAAAAAATCAAAATTTAATATTTTTTATTTTATTTAATATATTCTGTAATAAATAAATATTAAATAAAATAAATTTAAGTTATTTAGATGGATTATTTTTTGTCTTCATAGGATTAATATTTTGAGAAATAAGTAAAAAAGGGATTTATGGTTTAGTGGTTTTGGTGCTATGATGTTTAAATAGGCAAGTAGAGAATATAGAGATGGAGATATAAGATCCTTTTATATAACTACTCAATCAATTTAATTTATTACATGATTGAATGATGCTATCCAAATTAATTAAAAGAGAACGTAACTATCATGCCTTTGAAAGTAGTCAATGTTGATCAAAGTTATGAATGCATGTGAATATGATTATTGCTAATTCACATGTTTTATTTTATTTTTTCAGCTTCTTTGTGTGGAGAACATCCTTATACTTTTCGTGAGATAGATGAAGATGCACAAGTATTATTCATATAATAAATAGTGCAAACTTTTCTATATGCTATGTATCTTGGTTACGTTGATTATATATTCATATATATAAACTTAGTAATTATTGTTTTACATCAATTAATAGCTTTGCTTTAGTATCAAATGGAAAATATTTGGATGTATGTCTTATAATTTTGGATAGGAAAAGTTTCATCACACATATGCATAAATGGAAAAACATCCAAAGACAAAATTCCAAAAATTCATTGCATGCATGAAACTAGCTTCTCGATCAAGAACAAATACAAATATAATGTGAACTACTTGAAAAACATTATATAAACATACATCATATATAGGGAGTCATGAAGTACTATCAAGAGGCACAGTTACTAACATGTTAAGAAGAAATAAGTGTTAGCTCCAAAAACCCAAGCCCAACAGAGAGCGATTTTGAATATCAATAGAGATAAAATGGAAATAAAAAATTTCATTGAAAATTATTATCTATGGGCTCAAATGTGTAGGTCACAATTTTTTATTTAGATGTGGCTACCAAGAAATCAAATTTTCTCTTCTTTTCTTTGAAGAAGGATTTTGTGGATTTTTACAACATCAAATCATCAATAGTTTGATTCTTTGATCAATTCATAGTAGCAATGGAGCATACTTGATGGAGGCGGAAATCAGTCAATTAAGAAATTATAATAAGAACAGCGTTGTAAGTACAGTTTTTAACTAACAAAAATTCGCTTATTAATTTAGAAGGGTTGTCACAAAATTAGAATAAAAATACTGGGAGTAGGAATTCCAGGTCGTCTCCCAACGAGTTGACAAAAGGGTGCTATTTTATCAGTCAGGAATTTTTTGAGAAATTTTGAGAGTTGGATGACAGAAAAATAAAGGATTATAAATTAAAGCAATGTAAATTAAAAGAGATTTATATAATCAGATAAAAAGCCTTGATCAGGAGAATGATTAATTAGAAGTTCTATCCTTGTTGGATTTCTCTCAAGTGTAGTATCAAAAGGTTGTTGTTTTCACTTAGTTAACCCTTACTAAATAAAGGAAAGTCAAGTGATTGAGCTAACTCTTATTCACAAGTCCTAATCCTCTTCCTTGGGAAGGACTAGCGTTAGTGCCTAGAGAGTTAGCCAACAACTTTCAATTTAACTAATCACTTGAGCATTCCAACTCAAAGGTCTCCTTTTAATCAACCCCCAAGTCAAGTTGAAAATCTACTCTATTGACATGAATATAACGTTCATAGAAATATAAGAAAAAGACATGATAAATTAAATAAAAGAGGAATTGAAAATTAATTAAAAGTAAAAATAATTCTTTGCATTAATAAATCCCAAAATGCAACATACTTATCTGAACAGGGTTAATAAGTAATCAAAAGAGTAAAGGAATAAGAAAGCAAACTAGAATAATAGCAACTTCAACGGAGGTAGTGACTCTTCTCAATATCCAAAGCAAAAACATTAACTATAAAAACTATGAATGTGTAGAAAACCTAGAGGAAGAGTGATTTTTCTCTAAGATTCCAATCAAAAACTAAAAACTATGCGAATGAGAATGTGTGTCGAATCTCTGCTTGTCCCCTGGCTCTAGTATGTGTTTTTGGGTCGAAAACTGGGTCCAAACTCAGCCCAAAATCTCCCCCAGCATTTTCTGCGATTTCTGCAGGTGGCGCATGTCACGCGTACGCGTCAGTCACGCGTACGCGTCACTGGTCAACTTCGCGTGTCACGCGTACGTGTCAGGCACGCGCACGTGTTGTTGTGCGAACTCCAATTCACGCGCACGCGTCGTCCATGCGTGCGCGTCGCTGCTCGCTGGTTGTCTCCTCTATTTCTTGTGCTCCTTCCATTTTTGCAAGCTTCCTCTCCATCCTCTAAGCCATTCCTGCCCTGATAAGTCTGAAAACACTTAACGCACAGATCACGGCATCGAATGGTATAAAAGGGAATTAAAAATACACAATTTAAAGGCTTAGGAAGCAAGATTTCAATTATGGAACAAAACTAGGAAGGAATTGCAAAATCATGTAATCTGTATGAATAAGTGTGTAAAGACTTGATAAAAACCACTCAATTGAGCACAAGATAAACCATAAAATAGTGGTTTATCAATCTCCCCACACTTAAACATTAGCATGTCCTCATGTTAAGTTCAAGGGGACAAAAGGAATGAATAGGGGAAAGTAAGACTCATGAGATGCAACCTATGAATGCAACTATATGCTAAGATGATTCTGTCTACTTGGTTAAAAGTAAACAAGTTCTTCAAGACAAAAATAAATCAGATTCCACTAATTCAAATTATACAATAAAAGACAAGTAAACTTGTAAGAAGATAGCTCATGAAAGCAAGGAACATAGAATCAAGCATTGAACCCTCACTGGTAGTGTATATGCACTCTACTCGCTCAAGTGTCTAGGGTCAATCACTCTACTCTTCTCTAGTCATGCTTTCTAAACTTTGTTCTTCATCTAACCAATCAACAAATATTTAGTATACCAATGCAAATATCATGAGGTCTTTTCAAGGTTGTAATGGGGCTAAGGTAAGGGTGAGGATATATGTATGGCCAAGTGAGCTATAATATGAATCTTTGACTAACCTAAGCTCTTACCCAACACACACACACTCCACGTAATTCCAAAATCATGCCTAGCCACCCATAATTTTCACTTTTGTATCACATATTCATGTACCAAATTTTTCTTAATTTTATCACATATGCATTGATCTTTTATTAAACTTAGCATTGGGGTTAATTTTGGCCCCTTATTTAATTACTTATTTATTTGAATATTTTTGGTTTTTTTATTAAAAATATAAATGTAAACATAACATATTAATGCACATGGATTTTTAATTTTTCTGGTCTCATATGAGTATACACCCAAATTTCCAATATTTTGTCAATGAAATATTGTACACTTTCATCAACCCAAGTTTCCACAGTTCTCCACACTTAATTGACACACAATCTGTATCTTAAGCTAACCAAAGATTCAATTGGGGTAATTAATTATTTTTCCGCTTAAGGCTAGTGATGTGGTAATATATAGAACAAAGGGGGATTAAAAGCTCAAAGTGGCTAACAAAGGTGACTGAAAGGGTAGGCTATTTAGGATAAGTGAGCTAATAACAAACGATGGCCTCAATCATATGCAATCATGTAAATATACTAAACAATGAACATATAGAATGGAACAAAATATAGATTACAATCATAGAGAAGAGAACACACAAGAATAAAATATTATGATTAAATAATGTAACCATGTTATTAAGCTCAAATCTCACAGGTTGTGTGTTTTTAGCTATAATTTAAGTTCCAATTTAAAGTTTTCAAACAAGTTTAATACAAAATTTTCAATTTAAATTAGTGAAATGCTATGAAAAGGGTCTTGAAAAGAAACTCACTACTGTAACCAAGCAAAACATACATGCAAACAATTATTATCATGCAATCTATCCTATCTAACAAAAGAAAAAGTCAAATGTTGGTGTTAAGAGAGAAAAGTTACCTTCGGAAGTCAGGAACTGACCTCCCCACACTTAAGGCATGGCACGGTCCTCTGTGCCATCAGTAAGGAGCAAGGGAGGGCTGGAAGCGTCGCCTCCAGTGTCTGGTTTGCCTTGGCTCCCTGTGCTACTGGATGAAGGAGAGTATGGGGTGTCCTTTGGTTCTGGAGGTGGGTGTGTACCAGCTATCAGGTCCTTCAGGTAGTTGTATCGGCGCTTGTTACGGCGCTCCATTTGCTCCATCCGCCGGTCATGCCGGTTGAACCTCTCAAGGATCTGAAGGAACATCTGATGGATAGATGGTGCTTGTGGTGTGGATGGTGGTGGAGTAGAAGAAGGAAGAGTATCCAAAGATGGACCTGAAGGCTGGCTCACAAAGGGGACTGGCGGCCGGATGTACTTCCTATTCGGGACATACTGGTCGGCTCTAGGGATCATGACCTTCGTGTCTCCTGCCCGATATGACACACCTGCTGTAGAGACTAAATCTGAAACCAAGGCGGGAAAAGGTAGGTTACCCGCAATCTGTACATGTCCCATGGCATCCCGGATGTGTTGGGGCAGGTTGAGGGGTTACTCTGTCAGGATGCACCAGATAAGGACAGCCATGTCTGCTGTGAAGGTTGACTCGTGAGTGCTCGAAAAGACATAGTGGGACATAATCTGTGCCCACACGCGAGCTTCCAGGGTGAGTGACTAGGCTGAGATGCTCTTGGGTTTTGAACGATGCTGCCCGTAGATCCACTTGCTGCCAGGTTGGGCTATAACTCCAAGTACGCTATTCCAGTCGAACTGATACATCTGACGCTTACGAGATGCTTCTTGATATGCATCACATCCCTCAGGACTAGGTGGAAGGTCCAATGCTCTCTGTATGGTACTCTCAGAGACAGGGACCTGCTGCTGACGGATGAAGACAGTCTGTAGAGTAGGCGAGTAGAAGTTTGAGTAGAATTCAATTACCCAGGATAAGTTGGTCTCTCACGGCTGCCTCCTCGAAAGTCCCCACTGTCTCCTCTCAATTCGGGGCTCCACAAAATCAACAAAGTGTGTTGGTACAATGAGTAGATGCTCATTGTTGTAGTTTTTCTCAGCTAGGATGGGGAACATCTGTTCGCAATAACGGTTAGTAAACCATGTGGAGTCCGGGCGGGAAAGACTTTCTCGAATTCATCAACTTTAATAATCCTTTTCACCCGCTTTGTTGGCGGCTTGACACTGGTAGATGGAAGTGCCTTTGCCAGTGTTCTCTTGGTTCCTCTCCTAGCCGGTGGCTTGTCAGTGGCCTTCTCTTTTCCTTTCTTGGTACCCATGCCTAAGGAAGAAGAAAAATGAAGAGTGTGAAATATAGATAACTAAAACCGGAAGGGAGAAAATTCCAAGTGATAATGAATGCCAAAGGAAAGATGTTAGCTCAAATACATGGTAGCTACAACATGTAGGTAAGACATCAATTAAGAACAATAAGGCAATTCATAATTAAATAGATGCAAGAGGTGAAAGCATGCAAAAAATAGGCATGAGAAGCATAACTCAAGCATCAAAAATTAAATGTGCCAATATAGAGAGTATTTGTATGATGACAATTGTGAATGATAATCCCAAATACATGTGGAGTGCAAGGGTTGTGAAAAAGAGGCATTCAAGTAAAAGAGTAAAACAAAATAGAGTTCAAGATGTCATAAGGGCTTTTTCACAACCACTTGGTGAGCAACATAGAATAGGAATGAAAATAATATAATCCAAATGTATATGAGAGCCAAATTAAAGTATCAATTGTCAAATCACTCCATATAATAACCACAAGCTTCAGGATAATAAGGTAATACCCAAATAAAAATCCAATACCAACATGAGAATGCATGAAAAAGAAAAGAAAAAGAAACCATAAATAAGTAAGCTAAAAGAAAGATAAAGAAGAAAGAAACATAAATAAATGCAATAATGAAAGAATAGATGGGAGGAAGAAAAGAACCTTGATGAAGAAGATGAAGAAGAAAAGAAGAAAGTAGTAGAAAGTAAGAAAGAATAAGGAAGAAGAAAGAAAGAAAGAAGGAAGAAATAATTAGGATTGAAGAGAATTAGGATTGGGGGAGGAGGAGATTTGAAATTAGGTGCTGAGGTGGATAAACTGTGCGTTGCATGCAACACGTACGCGTGCATCACGCGTACGCATGGATTGCGCTAGTTTTAAGTGACGCATACGCGTCCCTGACATTGGTTGTGCGAATGGCGCGAAGGCAGCCCCGCGCACGCACAACTCTCTGTTCAGATACGCACGAGAGAAAAAATTGCATATGACGTGTGCGCGTCAGGGACGCGCACGCATGGATGGGAAAATGACGCGTACGCGTCATGGGAGTTGTGCTCCCAGCACAGTTTCAGCCCCACACCCACATAACTCTTTGGCCATACACCCATTTACGCCGATTTTTCATGGTCACGCGTGCGCGTCAGAGACGCGTACGCGTGATGAGCTGAAATTGCAAGTGATGCGTACGCATGAAGGACGCGTACGCGTGGACTTGCTTGTGCGCCAGGCACGTGTTCAGCACCAGTCCCGTCTAACTCTCTGTTCACTTCTTCGCATTCTCTCAAGCACACATGATGCATACGCGTCAGCGACACTTGCGCGTCGTATGCCCCCTTTTTTTAATGCAAAATGTAAAATACAGAATACAGATGAATATGCAGAATTTAAGAATGACTATTATGAAAAACAAAAGAAAATAAAACTAGGAATGAAAACAGAACGATCATACCATGGTGGGTTGTCTCCCACCTAGCACTTTGCTTTTACGTCCTTAAGTTGGACAGTCCACAAGCTCAATCTGCTTCTGTTAGTGGATCTTCCAAGAGGAAGACCTCTAGCTCTTTATTGTCCTTCATCTTCTTACCATGATATAGCTTTAAGCGATGTCCATTGACCTTGATGAATTTGGAGCTTGAAGGATGACTCTGGTGAAAGACTCCGTATGGCTCTGCCTTTTCTATCCTGTAGGGGCCTTCCCATCTTGAACGCAGCTTGCCTGGCATGAGTCTCAACCTTGAGTTGTAAAGGAGAACTAGCTCCCCAGGTCTGAAATACCTTCTCTTGATGTGCTTGTCATGTACAGCCTTCACTCTCTCTTTGTATAGTCTGGAGTTGTCATATGCTTCAAGTCAAAGGTTCTCCAGTTCTACTAGTTGCAACTTCCTTTCAGCACCAGCCTTCTCAAATCCCATGTTGCATTCCCTTACAGCCCAGAAAGCCTTGTGTTCCACCTCCACTGGGAGGTGACAAGACTTTCCGTATACTAAGCAGAAGGGACTCATTCCTATGGGTGTCTTATATGCTGTCCGATAAGCCCAAAGTGCATCAACAAGTCTGGTGCTCCAGTCCTTCCTATGAGGCTTTACTATCTTCTCCAGAATGCGCTTTATCTCCCTGTTAGACACTTCTGCTTGCCCATTGGTCTGAGGGTGGTAAGCTGTTGCTACTTTTTGCACAATCCCATGCTTCTTCATTAGACCTGCTAATCTCTTGTTACAAAATTGAGTGCCTTGATCACTCACGATTGCTCGTGGTGATCCAAAGCGACAGATAATATGGTTTCTAACAAAAGAGACAATAGTGTTAGCATCATCAGTATGGGTAGGGATTGCTTCCACCCATTTAGAAACATAATCTACAGCTAACAATATGTATAGGAAACCACTAGAGTTTGGGAATGGACCCATGAAGTCAATGCCCCAAACATAAAAAATTTCACAGAACAGCATAAGCTGTTGGGGCATCTCATCTCTCTTGGATATATTACCAAATCTTTGGCATGGGGAACAAGATTTACAGAAGGCAGTAGCATCCTTAAAAAGAGTGGGCCACCAAAATTCACAGTCTAAAATTTTTCTAACTGTTTTTTGAGGGCCAAAATGTCCACCACTCTCAGAAGAGTGGCAGGCCTCTAAAATGGACTGAAATTTTGATTGAGGCACACACCTTCTAATTATCTGGTCAGCACCATACCTCCATAAATATGGGTCATCCCATATATAATATTTGGACTCGTTTTTCATCTTGTCCCTTTGATGCTTAGTAAAATTGGGAGGGAAGGTATGACTAACTAGATAATTAGCTACAGGTGCATACCAAGGAACTACTTCAGATATTACATGTAAGCTATCAAATGGAAAAGCATCATTGATAGGAGTTGAGTCATCCTTGATATGCTCAAGGCGACTTAAGTGGTGTGCCACTAAATTCTGGGAACCACTCCTATCCTTAATTTCTAAATCAAATTCTCGTAGCAGCAATATCCAACGTATTAACCTTGGTTTGGGCTCTTTTTTAGCTAATAAATATTTTAGAGCTGCATGGTCTGAGTACACTACCACCTTAGTACCAAGTAAATAGGCTCAGAATTTATCCAGAGCAAAAACAATAGCCACAAGCTCTTTTTCAGTGGTAGTATAATTAGACTGAGCAGCGTCTAAGGTCTTAGAAGCATAAGCTATTACAAAAGGATCCTTACCTTCGCATTGAGCCAGTGCCGCTCCCACTGCATGGTTGGAGGCATCACACATAATCTCAAAAGGCTGGATCCAGTCTGGTCCTCTCGCAATCGGGGCTTGAGTCAAAGCAAGCTTCAACTTATCAAACGCCTCCTTGCAGTCCGCATTCAGCTCGAACTCAACATCCTTCTGCAGCAGCCGGGATAAGGGCAGTGCTATCTTACTGAAGTCCTTGATAAATCTCCGGTAGAAACCTGCATGGCCAAGGAACGAACAGACTTTCCTCACGGAGGAGGGGTAAGACAAACTAGAAATCACATCTACCTTTGCTGGATCTATAGAAATAGCAGTATTAGAAACAACATGTCCTAGAACAATACCTTGTTGTACCATAAAGTGACATTTTTCAAAGTTTAATACAAGGTTTGAACTAACACACCTGTCTAATACTCTGGCTAAACTATCCAAGCAAAGGCTAAATGAATCACCATAAACGCTAAAATCATCCATGAAGACTTCCATACAGCTCTCAATAAGATCGAAGAAAATACTCATCATGCATCTTTGGAAAGTAGCCGGTGCATTACATAAGCCAAAAGGTATCCTTTATTTTGTATGCATACGTTCCAAAGGGACATGTAAAAGTAGTATTCTCCTGATATTCAGGAGCTATATGAATTTAAAAATAGTATGTATAACCATCTAAAAAGCAGTAATGTGACTTACCTGACAAACGGTCAAGCATCTGATCAATAAATGGCAGGGGGTAATGATCATTGCGAGTAGCTTGGTTGAGGCGCCTGTAATCAATGCAAACTCTCCAGGTGTTCTGCACTCTAGTTGTCAAGAGCTCTCCATGCTCATTCTTCACTGTTGTGACTCCAGACTTCTTGGGCACCACTTGTACTGGACTGACCCATTCACTATCTGAGATCTGGTAGATGATATCAGTTTCAAGCAGTCTAGTCACTTCCTTCTTGATAACTTCTAAGATGGTGGGGTTCAGTCACCTCTGAGGTTGACGGACAGGCCTTGCTCCCTCTTCTAAAAATATTTTGTGCTCACAAACTTGAGGGCTGCTGTCCACTATATCCAGCAAGATCCACCCAATTGCTTTCTTGTGTCTTCTCAGCACACTAAGCAGCTGCTCCTCCTGTTGGAAAGTGAGTTCCCTTGCAATGATAACTGGGAGCTTCTGATGATCCTCAAGGTAAGCATACTTGAGGTGGGGTGAAAGGGGCTTTAACTCCACTTTCTGTTCATGGCTAGGCACTTGATCATCTGGGGCTGGTGATGCTGACAAGGTATCTTCAGTAAGCTCAGGGGGTATCCCTACACTTGCATCTTGCTCCATGTGCTTCTCTTCTACTTCCTCCTAGTAAACTGCAGCTACAGTCTCATCAATGATGTCACACTGGAAGATGGAATGATCTTCCGTAGGATGCTTCATAGCTTCATCCAAGTTGAAGCTCACTGCTCTGCCATCTATCTCAAAGGAGTAAGTTCCTGAGAATGCATCCAAATTGAACTTTGAAGTCTTCAGAAAGGGTCTTCCGAGCAGGATGGATGATGGTCTTCCTGAGTCATTAGGGGGCATCTCCAAAATATAGAAGTCAATAGGAAATGTGAGCCCCTTAATGCTCACCAGCACGTCCTCAGCAATTCTAACCACAGAGATAATGCTTTTATCTGCCAAAACAAAATGTGCTGCCGACCTTTTTAAGGGAGGGAGCCTCAAAGCATCATATACAGATAATGGCATTATACTAACACACGCGCCTAAATCACACATGCAGTCAGAAAATTTCACACCATCTATAGTAATAGTAACCATGCATGGACCTGGGTCACTATATTTTTCAGGTATATCACCCACTAAAGCAGAAATGGAGCTACCTGGAGGAATAGTTTCTAATTCATTTATTTTATCTTTATGCATGCACAAATCTTTTAGAAACTTAGCATATTTAGATACCTGCTGAATGGCATCAAAAAGTGGAATGGTTACCTCAACCTTTTTAAATATTTCTACCATTTTAGGGTCTAGTTTCGTCTGCTTTCTGGGCTTCCTAGCAAGGTGTGAAAATGGAATAGGAATGGCGCCACTTGCAGCTTCTGCGTCCCTTAGTACTCCATTCCTTGGTTGAGCTGCTTCTTCATCAACCATGTCTTGTACTACATCTTCTTCTTCAGCATCCTCTACCTCCACAGTACTTTCAACTGGAGTGTCTTCTTTTAAGCTTGGCTTCGCATGACTCCTCTCTGGTAGTGTAGTCCCGGACCTCAAAGTAATGGCATTGATTCCTCCTTTGGGGTTGGGTAAAGGCTGAGACGGAAGTGTACTGGAGCTTGCAGGTTGAGTGTTGGAGGTACTCGATGATTCCATCTGGGAGACAAGAGTTTGTATAGCAGAGGTTAGACCAGTAAGTGTGCTTTCCATGGTCTGTTGTCTTTGTGCGAGAGAGTGAAGCAACTCGTCATTGGGAGAGGAAGATGGGTAAGTGACTTGAGGGCCCTGCTGTTGGTTGTTTTGAGATCCCTGGGCTTGTCTTTGGTGAGGTGTCCGGTAAGGCTGGTTTTGGTTTTGCTGAGACCAGTTCTACTGATTGTTGTTGTTGTTCCACCTCTGATTTCCACCATTATCTCTGCCTCCTTAGTTGTAGTTGTCCCTCCAGCTTTGGTTGGAGTTACCTCTCCACCCTTGGTTGGAGTTATCTTGCCAACCTTGGTTATAATTGTCGCTTTGTTGATAATATCCTTGACTTGGGCGGTCATAGAAATTGTGAGTAGCTGCCAAGGTGTTGTCCTCTTGTTGGAGCTGCAGGCACTCATCAGTGTAATAAGTATTGCATGCACATATTCTGCAAATTCTCTGAGGGGCCAACTGTTGATACTATTGTTGTGGGGGAGACTGAGGTTGTTGTTAATTCAGCTGTATCTGCTTCAGTAGGTTGGTCATCTCACATAGAGTCTGTGTGAGAGCAGTAGTCTCACTGCTAGAGGAAACCTTTGCAATAGCCTTAGGATGGTTGTTCTTGTGCCTAGCATTCCGAATGGACTCAGCTAGGTCGCTGATTAGTTGCCACGCTTCATCCGCGGTTTTGTACTTTTTCAAAGATGCATTACTCGCACCATCCAGTCTAGTTTTATCCTAAGGCTTCATGCTTTGTGTGAAGTAGCTGATCAACACCAACATGTCAATCATGTGGTGGGGGCATGCGTCCAGAAGATTCCTGAAGCGCTCCCAATACTCATAAAGGGTCTCTGACTCGCCTTGGATAATGCAGGAAATCTCCTTCCTCAGTCTATTTGTAACTTCAGCTGGAAAGTATTTTTCCAAGAATTCTCTCCTGAGTGTATCCCAGTTGGTAACAACTGCTTCAGGTTGAGTGTAGAAAACGGGAAGGCGGTTAGCAGAATAGAAGTCTCATCTGCACTATGACGCCTAACAGTAGAACAGGCTGTCTGAAAATTCCTGAGGAGCTTGATAGGCTCCTAAGCATGTAAGCCATGAAACTTAGGCATTAAGTTAATTAGCGCAGTCTTCAGTTCAAAATCTGCAGCCAAATTTGGGTGACGCGCTTGATACGGTTGCAGTGTAAAGTCTGGAGCTCCTGCTTCCTAGAGAGTAATTCTCCTGGGCTCCGCCATGTTACCTGTACGTAAATCAACCGAATTAGTAGAAGAAGAGCTTGTTTCTTCCTCAGATGGCGCTTCAGATTTGCCTTCAGAAGAGACTGCTGAATTGGTAGTAACCACTTCACCACCCTCAGAGGCTAACCAACGCCGAGCTCGCCTAATACGTGAAATAGTTCTTTCAATTTGAAGATCAAACGCGGCTAAGCTCGGATCAGGTAGTGAACGCGTCATTCAATGAAAGAAACATATAGCTCATGATAGTAAAATAAAATAAAAAATATGCAAAAATTAAAAATATGTACACCAACTAATAATTTAGCACGCTATTGCAACTCCCCGGCAACGGCGGCGAAAATTGATGGAGGCAGAAATCAGCCAATTAAGAAATTATAGTAAGAACAACGTTGTAAGTACAGATCTTAATCAACAAAAATCCGCTTATCAATTTAGAAGGGTTGTCACAAAATTAGAATAAAAATACTGGGAGTAGGAATCCCAGATCGTCTCTCAATGAGTTGACAAAAGGGTGCTATTTTATCAGTCAGAAATTTTCCGAGAAATTTTGAGAGTTGGATGACAGAAAAATAAAGGATTATGAATTAAAGCAATGTAAATTAAAAGAGATTTATATAATCAGATAAAAAGCCCTGACCAGGGGAATGATTAATTGGAAGTTCTATCCTTGTTGGATTTCTCTCAAGTGTAGTATCAAGAGGTTGTTGTTTTCACTTAGTTAACCCTTACTAAATAAAGGAAAGTCAAGTGATTGAGCTAACTCTTATTCACAAGTCCTAATCCTCTCCCTTGGGAAGGACTAGCGTTAGTGCCTAGAGAGTTAGCCAACAACTTCCAATTTAACTAATCACTTGAGCATTCCAACTCAAGGGTCTCCTTTTAATCAACCCCCAAGTCAAGTTGGAAGTATACTCCATTGACATGAATATAACGTTCACAGAAATATAAGAAGAAGACATGATAAATTAAATAAAAGAGGAATTGAAAATTAATTAAAAGTAAAAAGAATTCTTTGCATTAATAAATCCCAAAATACAACATACTTATCTGAACAAGGTTAATAAGTAATCAAAAGAGTAAAGGAATAAGAAAGCAAAGTAGAATAATAGGAACTTCAACGGAGGTAGTGACTCTTCTCAATATCCAAAGCAAAAGCATAAACTATAAAAACTATGAATGTGTAGAAAACCTAGAGGAAGAGTGATTTCTCTCTAAGATTCCAATCTAAAACTAAAAACTATGCGAATGAGAATGTGTGTCGAGTCTCTGCTTGTCCCTTGGCTCTAGTCTGTGTTTTTTGGCCGAAAACTGGGTCCAAACTCAGCCCAAAATCGCCTCCAGCATTTTCTGCGTTTTCTGCAGGTGGCGCACACGCACGCGTCAGGCACACGCACGCGTCGTCGTGCGAACTCCAATTCACGCGCACGCGTCGTCCATGCGTGTGTGTCGCTGCTCGTTGGTTGTCTCCTCTATTTCTTGTGCTCCTTCCATTTTTGCAAGCTTCCTCTCCATCCTCTAAGTCATTCCTGCCCTGATAAGCCTGAAAACACTTAACTCACAGATCACGGCATCAAATGGTTTAAAAGGGGAATTAAAAATACACAATTTAAAGGCTTAGGAAGCAAGATTTCAATTATGGAACAAAACTAGGAAGGAATTGCAAAATCATGCAATCTGTGTGAATAAGTGTGTAAAGACTTGATAAAAACTACTCAATTTAGCACAAGATAAACCATAAAATAGTGGTTTATCAATACTCTATACTCATTGTAAATTTAGATGGAAATTAAATATACTTTAATTTTCACTGTTAAATAGGAGATGAAATTCATTTAGTTTTGTGGGGCAAGTATATTATTATTGAACATCTCATATGATTTAACTTCTGATTAATTATGTGAAGATTTTTTTTATTTAAATATGTATGGAAAAAATCATTATTTTCTAGAATGTACATGGATAAAAAGATTGCACAAAATGCGCATAACCATCTCAGGGGTAGCACCCACGAAATGGAATTACACTCCATTTTAAACCAGGTGCACACGAAATGGAGAGTCCATATCACCTTCATCAGCCACGAAATGGAGCTACCATTCCAGCCAGTGTAGATGCGAACTGGAGCCAGGGCAGATGCGAAATGTCGCATGTCAAGACCCCCTTCCAAGCCGTGGAAGCTACACACGAAATGGGCACCAGATTCTGGTGTACCACACGAAATGAGCCAACTAAGCGTGCACCGCACACGAATTGGAACCAAAGTTAGCCTATATAAACCCTGCTCCAACGAAAGTGATGCCACAACTCCATTCCACCCTTCTTCTACTTTCTCTTTCTCTTCGTGAAGCCCATTTTCATACAACTTGATATAATCAATTTTTGTTGTGGAAATGGCTTCTGAACACATATATGTGATCGTATATCCGAATAGAGAAATTTCTCATACAGCTGAGGGTGTAACATTTATGTGTGATGACCCACTTTGGATAATGATTCTTTTGCAATCATCTTTGCAACAACTGAAAAATCTGATTCTGATGAACACTAGATTGATTGGAAAAAAGGAGATGAGTAACCTGGCTTACAGGATGCCAGTTGCGGTAGTCAGTTCGTTTGCTTATTAGAAAATGCAGATTAAATTGGACCAGCATGTGATGTTTTCGTATCATCGGAGCATTGCAAGCATCTATTCGATGGAACTTTGTGTGAAGCTTCAAGATGTCGGTGGCAGCTCATCTAGTTCGAATAATGTAGAGGAAATTCGAAATTTTGGTACGGCTGAATCCATTTCCTTTCCGAAATTGGTAGGGCTCATAGTCCCACTTTTAACGCCTTCTTGACGCCGGAACAGAATGCAAAAAATCCTCACGGACGTCCCTCCCTCACCACCCATGTTGCATCCCCGGAAGGTATTGCTGACGGATTGGCAGACTTGTCTGATGAAAATGAGATTGAGGATGATGGGGAATAGGGTTATCCCAACACGGGCTAAACTGGTAAGTATGATGGGGGTAGGCGGTGTTTCCAACAGCACTCCTGACCATTTTCTTGCACCGAGTCTTGGTGCAATGAACTCGACAACCGGAGAAGACATACCGAGCAACTATGCTTTGACCGGTGAAATAGAGCTGGAGATTGGCTTGAAGTTACTGAATAGAGAAACAGCGATGCTTGCTGTTAAGAACTACAACATGCGTAGAAGTGCAGAATACAAAGTGGTAGAGTCAGATCAAACTCGGTATGTATGTCGATGCAAACTTTTTGGTGACCAATGTCGTTGGATGGTAAGGGTTGCGAAGACGAAGGCTTCAAGATTTTTGGAAATCCGAAAATACCATGGGCCTCACAGTTGTTTGGAAACTGCGACGTCGCAAGATCATGCTCAACTTGATAGTAATGTCATATGCCAACATATATTTTTCATGGTTCAGGCAGACGCGACCATTTGCGTAAAGGTGTTGCAGGGTTCTGTACAGTCAGTGTACGGATATAAGGTGTCTTTTAAGAAGGTTTGGCTAGCGAAGCAAAATGCAACAGCCAGAATCTATGGAGACTGGGATGACTCATACAACCAGCTGCGGAGATATTTCAATGCGTTGCAAACTTTCATTCCAGGTGTGAAATACACGTGACATTATTCGGTTTTTGACCTTGTTTGCGTTCGTTACTCTGTTTTGATAACTAAGCGTAATCGTGTTAGGTACAATTGTTGATCTACAAACTCGGCCATACTACGTGGGAAACACGCTTGACCGTGACAGTGTCATGTTTCATCAAGTATTCTGATCATTCCCTTCGTGTGTTGAAGCATTCAAGCACTGCAAGCCACTGATTTCAGTTGACGGAACACATTTGTATGGTAAGTACACGGGCACCTTATTAATGGGAATAGAACAAGATGGAAACAACAACATACTGCCCATAGCTTTCGCTCTTGTTGAAAGGAAGAATACAGAGTCGCGGTACTTCTTACCAACCTAAGGAGGTATGTAGCGACAAAGTCGGGGATTCTATTTATCTCTAATAGGCATGCATCTATAAAGGCTGTGTTGGAGCGAGATGGGTGTGGATGGGAACACAGTGTTTATTGTGTCAGACATATTGCCTCTAACTTTGCAACAAACTTCAAGAGTAAGGAAGCCAAAAGGTACCTCGTCAACGCAGCATACTCGAAGACGCAAGAGCAGGCTCAATACTACTTTGAGTTAATCTGTAGCGAGGATCCGGCCACGTCTCTAGCAATGATAGCTTGGATTAGAAGATTAGAGCCGGCTGAAATAGAAAAGGATCGAAACACAATTATTTAAAATAAAGTATCAAAGATAAAATAAAAATAAATTTGCCACTAACATAAGTACTGATCAACAGAAAAACATTCACATGACACCCTAAATTTATACATTTTTCGAGCATAACAATTATTTTTTTATTAATAAAAAAACTAACCTTCAGATGTAAATGCGCAAAAATAAAAAATTCATCCGACCTATTAAGATTTTCTTTCACATTGATTCCTCTATTACTCATTTTAATAAATAATAAATTTTTTTCACCTCAATATAATTTTTTTTTACCACACCAGAAAAACAAAAAAAAAAAAAACACACTTCTTCTCTCATATTTTCTTACCATCCGAATTGGTCCCCTTCTTTTTACCCATTTTATATTGATGCATCAACAACCCTCCAAGCCATTGCCTCCCAAACCCCCCCACTGCATGCTCGTACGGAAATTGTCACTACTGAAACTTGCCGCCATTACTGCACCATCCTCATTTTGTGTGCGCTAGTCTAGGAGTGGGTCATTTCGTAGCCGTCGTCATTGAGGTCTCCACTTCGCGTGTGTCAGCCTAGAATTGGTCCATTCGTGGTTGGTGACCTTGGCTTCCTCCATTTTATGTCTGCCTCGCTTGGAATGGAGTGTCAGACAATTAATGGTCATTGCATCTATTTCGTGTGTACTTGGATTAAAATGGAATGTAATTCTATTTCGTGGATACTATTTTTAAAATGGACATGCGCATTTTGTGCAAACTTTTTATCTATGCGCATTCTAAAAAATAAAATTTTTTTTATACATATTTAAATAAAAAGGTCATTACGTGTGTGCAAACAATAATAATAATTTCGTTCTAGAAAACTTATTTGGTAGAATCATTATTAATTCGGTTGGTCAAACTTCAATATATGTGTATGTTCACTAATGTTGTGATGTTTGACAAGAAAAGAAATTATTAATTATATAATTTAAGTTTATTTCAAGCTTTTCATTAAACAAAAATCTTCTACTTGCTCTCAACTATAGATTATTATATTGGATTAGATTGGTCCTTACTGAGATCAATGGATGAGAAAATATATTAGATTATTATCCTTTCCCCTTCTCTCATTTTTTCCTGTTCTTCATAGTCATCTTGGCGGTTCAAATCATAAATGCAATAAAACTATATTCAATACATGGATGTGAATGCATAACTAACTTTGAAATTAACATTCATAAAATTAGGTGTTAAATTTTTTAAACAAATAAAAATAAATTATTTTTATATTTATTATTTAAAAATAATATTTTTTTATTATATAAAAATATAATTAGATATTAGTATAAAAAATTATATTGATAATTATAAAATTAATTTAAAATTAATTTTTTTAAAATAGTTAAATCTTAATTTTAATTTCTAATTATAATATTAATATTCTCTCTAAATTATATATAATAAATATTTAAAACAAGAGAAATAAAAATATTGATTAAAAAGATAAGTGGTAAAAATTTAAAATTAAATAAAAAACTAAAAAAATGTGTATAATAATAATAATAATATTTTTATTTGAATTATATTATTTTGTTAATTTTAATTTTCTGTAGAACAAAAAAATAGAAAAAATAGAGAATGAGACAAAAAAGAGAGAAAGATAAAGATGAAGAATGAGAGTGAGAGTTTGTTAATTTTGAAAGAAAAAATTTTATTTTAATTGTAATAAAAATATCAAATAATATATTTTGATTTGTCAAATTAGTAATATAAAATATAAATTATATATAGAGTGAAAATGATAAAGAAAAATAGAAAAATGGAGAGAGGTAGACGAGTGAATTTAGAAAGTGAGTTTATTAATTTTGAAAAAAAATATTTTTTTAATTTTAATTAAAGAGTGTCATATGACACATTTGGTTATTAAATTAGATAGTAATATATGATACATAATATAGACATATTTCAATTTCAATTTTAATTTCAATATTTTAATTTTAATTTTAATACAATTATATAAAGAATGTCATGTTACACATTTTAATTGTCAAATTCGTAATTAGTCCTTGATAATGATATATAAAAGAGATAGAGTAGTTGAAAGAATGAAAAAGATAGAGAAAGGAAGAGGGAGGAGGGGAGAATTCTTTAATTTTGGAAGAAAAGATTTGATTTCAATTATAATGAGAGAATGACATGTGGTATATTTTGGTTGTAAAATTAGTGAGGGGAGGGGAGAATTTTTTAATTTTAGAGGAAAAGATTTAATTTTAATTATAATAAAAAAGTGATATGTAGCATATTTTAGTTGTAAAATTAGTAATATATAATAAATTATATGTTAAATTTTTTTTAGCTTCTTAGATATTTCTTAATTTGGCAGACTAAAGATTAATTTTTTGTCAATCAAAATTTAATTTAAAAATTTGTAATTAATTAATAAGTTGTTGCATACATAAAAAAAAAATTAATATCAATATTTATTTAAATAGACTAATAAACTAATCATTAAATCAATTAAAATTGGTTAGAAACTAATGTTAGATCTGAATTTGGAAAAAAAAACTTTTAAGTTCCTATAAATAAAATAGATACCCGAGGCCTATTAAAACAAACATGAAACATTAGAAGAGATGAGTTAAGAGAATATACCTAACAATATATTGATTTGGCCAAAACTCGACAAAAATTGAGATTTTCACTATATCACAATGATACAAGATAGTAGTATTTATATGGTTTATTTATTTTATCGGTTTTTACAGTTTTATTAAATTTTTAATTAGATCTTTATATTTTTTTTATTGAATCTGTATACTACATCAGATTTTGTAATTAAGTCTTTATCGTGACAAAAATATTAAAATTAATAAAATATTCTATTAAACAAAACGAATATAACTAACACTTGATTGAATAATCTGTATATATATTTTAACAGAATATTTCGTTAATTATAACATTTTTGTTACGATAAAAACTTAGTTACAAAATCTGATATAATATATAAATCTAATTAAAAAAATATATAAAAACCTAATAAAAAATTTATTAAAACTAGTACTAACAAAATATTTAAACCTATTTATATTAACCTTCTTAGTTATTACAACTAAAATTTATTGATCTAAGATTTTAAAATATTATAAAAATTAAGTCTTTTTAGATTAACCATCGACTCATATCACAAAAATCTAAGAATTTTAGATATGATTACCTCGAATTTTTTTAAAGTAAGTCGTGATCATCACTATTGAATCGGGTTACAACTTTGAGTACAAAACTTTTTTTATAATATAAATAACAGAATTTATAATTCCGAGATATTATCTAATGTGTAATAACTCTCAGTTTTGTTGTTAATTTAGAGTATAAAACGTAAGTCTTAGATTAGAAACAAATACTTTAAATCTTTTCTAAAGTAAGAACAGTTTTTTGAGTTAGAGAAAGAACATTGTCCCAACTAGCAAAGAGTAGTTTAAATTAAATACTTCCTTTGTCCAAAATTTTGAACTTCTTCATAATTTTGTAATATCTACGTTGCATGTATCTATTTTCTACTTCCTTCTTTTATTTTTCTTGATGTGTCTTTATACCACAAATTTGTAAAATTAACTTTATAATCTCACATAGAGTTGGTACCACTTATTTGTCACAGATGAGAGAGACTTCTTTTATGATGATAATAAATAAGTTGAGCAAATTTGTTTTTCGTAGACAAAATATTAACATTTGAGATATTTTTTTAAGAGAAAGTTAAATTAAAATATGTTTCTAATTTTTCAGAATTACGTGATGATTACTTTTAGTTTAAAATTTTTTATGTTTTAAACTTTACAATTTACACTTAAGTAATTAATTATAAGTCATAATAAAATTTTTAAATTAAATAAATCTCATTATATTCACAATTTTAAAAGGCATTTGAATCTAATAATAAATAGACGAAGAAAAAAGTAATAAAGAATACTTTATAATATTGGATGAATATATATCTTTTATATGATAAAAAAAACACAAAATTAACTATAGTATAATCTCAAAGCATCATATTCGATTCTTAAAAACATTGATTATTTATAAAAGACAATTCACATTAATGCTAGGAAATCAACATTATAGTATCATTTAATTTTAACCAATACTATTTTAGGTTGCTAACAAACTCAGAATGAAATCTATTAAAAAGGAAGTTTTTGTTGATTTTGAATTTTAAATTTTTTTAAGTTGAATACTTCTATGAAAATATCTTCATGTAAAAGTTGTATTGTGAATAATTAGATATTCATATATTTTGACTCAATATGTTTAACTAAATTATCTAACGATTTATAATACTATTTTTATATGAAATCATCTTCATGAAATTAAAGTAGCCATTTTTTTAATGAATTTTAAATATTCTTATTTTTAATAGTTTTAAGTTTGTTTTTGCGTTAAATATTGGCTACTATAATATTAGTTGTATAATGTGGATAATATATATATAGTTTAATTATTCTCTTAGTCACTATAATTTTATCAAATATGTAATTAGATTTTTTATATTTTTTTATTGGATCTCTACATTATTTTTAATTTTATAATTAAGTCTTTTTTATATAAAAAATATTAAAATTAATAGAATAATATTTCTCTCAAAAATATATAGTCAAAAATCTAATTAAATTTTTAATTATGAATATTTGCAGAAAAATATTCTATTAACTCTAAGATTTTTTATGGTATAAGAATTCAAATTAAAAAAAAAGTAGTGATAGGAATTCAAATAAAAAAAATATAAAAATCTAATTATAAATTTAGTAAAATTATAGAAACTAATAATATATATATATATATATATATATATAGAATTCTGCCGAATCCGGTTATTATTATTTGTAATTGTAACTAAATCATACTTTCATTGTTATGCTTTGCACATAATTGAAAAATTATATAAGTAGCTATATATATCCCCTTCTTAATAAACAGGACAAGTGAAGATCTTGTCAAGAACACACAGTTTTCATGTCTTGATTGATTGTGATCCAAAATTTGTTGATTCCCAATGGCTTCCACTTCCAAGCTTCTTCTTGGCTCATCATTATTTCCTCATCCTACTCCATCATCTCTTTCCATCACAACTGGTACCACTTTTCCTTCTCTAATCGTTATCAGCTATCAATTTTATATAAAAATAACTGCACTTGAGTTTTACTACATATATAATATAAAATTGGGTTGGTTGTTTAGGTTCAATTGCAAGAAGAGCTTTATGGCACAAGAAGAGAAAACTCCAATCCTTGGAGCATAACTGGAACCATTCTTACAAATTCATTCATGGAGGATCCACACCTCATAAACCCAAGACACGAAATTTTCTTATGAAAGCAACTTCTGAACCGTTTGATACACAAACCATTTGGAAGTCTACCAAAGATATCTTGCATACTGTCCAAAAGTTTACTATATCTTATTATTTAATTACTGTGGTTAGTTCACAATCAACCTTCAAAGCTACTAGGGGTGTACATAAAATAATCAAATTGTGGTTAATCGGTTAAAAAATCATAACTACATTTTGGTTAACAAATTTAATAAAATAATTTTAAAAATTATATTCATATTATTAAAAAGTGGTTAATCAAAATCAAATTTTAAAAACCGGTTTTTAATCAATTAATCAAAACCAAAATCAAATTCTTTGTAACTCTTGTGTTTAAATTGGTTAACCAATTTTTTTTATAAAAACCGATTTTTAATCAGTTAAAAACCAATTTTTTATTTTATTTTTTATTTTATTTTATTTTTTTGAATTGTTTAGGACAACGAATCCAAATACACCTTAATTCACTCAGAAATGAACCGAATTTATATAATTATTGCGACACAATAACTCAGAAATGAACCGAAATTACATAACAATTGCGACACAATTAACTCAGAAATGAATCGAAATTACATAATGATTGCGACACAATTAACTTAGAAAGAAAGAGAAGAAGAGAACAATGGTAAATAATCTGCAGGTTTGAGAAGCAATAGATGTTAAAATAAAAGATTTCCAACATGAACTTAGAGATTTTTGCATGTGGATTTCAAGTTCAACTGAGAAAAATTTAACTACAATAGATAAAAAGATTTTTTTTTAAAAAAAAAAAGGCCTTTTAGAGAAAAGGAGTATATTCATGGTATCTTATATTAAATTCATAATTCATATCAGAACTGTTTGGGAGATTTCATTTTCTGGGTTATGAAGGTTGGTGAAATACTTTTTTTTCCTGTCTTTGTAGAATACTTGAAAAATATTCAGTGTATTCATTATTTCTTGTTATGTCTTTTTCTATTTAATTTTACTGGTTTTCTAAGGTATTGTCCAAGAGCTAAACTCAAATTTAACACATAAACTTAGAAATTGTGTTAAATTTGAGTAAATCAAGAAGAATTTTGAGAAAATAAAATAAGAAGAAAAAGATGAAGAAGAAAAAGAAGAAGAGGAGAAACAGTTTTGAATTGTGCAAGACAACGAGTCCAAATGCACGTTAATTCACTCAGAAATGAACCAAAATTATATAATGATTGCAACACAATTAACTCAGAGATAAACCGAAATTACATAATGGATTGCGACACAATTAACTTAGATGAACTGAAATTACGTAACAATTGCGACACAATTAACTCAGAAATGAACCGAAATTTACCATAGTAATTGCGACACATAAACTCAGTTCAAAAACAAGCACACAAATTTAAACAAGACTGAATCATGAACAAAAACAAATCCAAAATCAATTTTGGATCAGACATTGTCATTAATATGTTTCTTCTTCTTTTTTGTTTGATATTTTCTTCTCTTTTTCTTGGTTTTATTCCTCTCAAGAGAGTAAATCAAAAGAAATTTTGAGAAAATGAAAAAAGAATTGAAGGTGAAGATGAAGAAGAAAAAGATGAAAAAGAAGAAGAAGAATCAGTAGAAGATGAGGAGAAAGAGTTTTGAATTGTGCAGGACAACGAGTCCAAATGCACCTTAATTCACTTAGAAATGAACCGAAATTACATAATGGGTTGCGATGCAGTTAACTCAGAAATGCACCAAAATTACATAACAATTGCGACACAATTAACTCAGTTCGAAAACAATCACAGAAATAAGACTGAATTATGAACAAAAACACATCGAAAATCAATTTTGGATCAGACAACATCATCAACATGGCAAAAATTCAACAATAACATACAATAACAAAGACAATGATATGTATAAGAAGAAGAATAACAATGATGACGATGGAGGAGGAGGAGAAGAAAAAGGGAGGGAAAAAAGAAACTCAATTGAGAAAAAAGAAAGAATGAAGTGGTGGTGTTGCTGGTGATGACGATAACGAAAGAGAAGTTACGGCAGGCACATGAATTTAAAATATTTGGTTGGATTTAGTTAGGATTATGACTTGGATGTAGAATTTTATTGATATTTTATATGATACATAAACCCAAAATTAACTAAGTATAATCTCAAAGGACTAGATTCGATTCATAAAAACATTGATTATTATAATCAAAATAAAAGACAATTCACATTGAATAATACTAGAAAATCAAAATAAAAGACAATTCACATTGAATAATACTAGAAAATCAAAATTATAGTAGCTAATTTTAACTAATACTATATATGATAGGTTGTTAAATAAACTCATTATAAAATCTATTAAAAATAATTTTTGTTGAGTTTGAATATTAAATGTTTCTTTTAATTAAATTTTAAAGATTTTTTTTTATGATTTGAACCTCTGGAACACTAACCTGGCAGAGACTACAAATTTTAAAGATTCTTATTTTTAATCATTTTAATTTTTTTTTAAGTTAAATATTAGCTGCAATATTGATTATGCAAACTTAGCTTTCTCATTCACATTATTATTATTATTATTATTGTTATTATTATTATTATTATTATTATTATATATATATATATATATATATATATATATATATATATATATATATATATATATATATATATATCATGACACACAGCATTCATGTCTTAATTGATTGCAAGTGATCCAAAATTTGTTGATTCCGAATGGCTTCCACTTCCGGGCTTGTTCTTGGCTCATTATCGTTTCCACCTTCTACTCGATCATCTCTTTCCATCACAACTGGTACAATTTTTCTCTTTTCTAACAGTTATCAATTTTATATAAAAACAACTGCATGATAGTCTTAGTTACATGCATAATATAAAATTGGGTTGGTGGGTTGGTTGTTTAGGTTCAATTGCAAGAAGAGCTTTATGGCACAAGAAGAGAAAACTCCAATCCTTGGAGCATAACTGGAACCATTCTTACAAATTCATTCATGGAGGATCCACACCTCATAAACCCAAGACACGAAATTTTCTTATGAAAGCAACTTCTGAACCGTTTGATACACAAACCATTTGGAAGTCTACCAAAGATATCTTGCATACTGTCCAAAAGTTTACTATATCTTATTATTTAATTACTGTGGTTAGTTCACAATCAACCTTAAATAATGCTACTACACACTTGTTAATATTAGTGGTTAGGTTGGAATCGTTGAAAAGATTTTTTTAATCAATATATTTATTTAACAAAAATATTATTCGTACACCAAAATTAATCACTAAAATCAGTCACTAACGTGTGATTTAATTTATTTTCAACGTGTATTTTATATTGATGACTGATTTTAATGACTAATATATTTTAACATAGTTCACAATTTAATTAGCGGGTTGAATGACTCATACACTCATGAGTCTAATAATCTTTTTAAAAATATACATATATATTTAAGGAAATTATCTATCAAGTTTCATATAATTAAATAAATTTCATGATCTAATTAGTATGATAAAATAAATTACGGTAATTTTTTTTATACATTTAAAAGTTTTCATAAATTGATGAAAATATTTATAAATATAAAAAACATTAATAAATATAAAGAGTTGGGTGAGTTTTGTGTTTAAAACCAACCAACCCTAATTAATAGACACTGTACTCCTAACTTCCTCTAAAAAAAAGACAGAAACAAAAAATAATTTTATGTCTTGTGGATGAAGTAACTTTAATTTGTTTATGTCCGGTCAGATAATGTGCATATCTTCGACATCGGTCCTTGCAGTGGAAAATTTATCAGATATATCTCCAAAATTTTTTATTGGCTTATTCAAGGTGAGCTTCATCTTTCTATATTCACAATTGTTTCCAAATTAGATTTATATTTAGGATCTTGTGTACAATAGTCAGCAAAATCTCTTATCACTTGACCCTTCCTATATAGCATAAATAATGTCATCTTGCATCCAGAAATAATTTATTGCCTTTTTTATTAATTCGCACTTATTATCAAATTGTAATTTTTTCAAATTACTTTTTTATATGCCATTGTTGATTTTTTTCTCATATCTTCACATTTCTTTTCATCCCCCGCAGGAGGTGCTATACGGAAAAGCATTTTTAACTTTAAAATAGCAACGTTTTAAAAATCCAACCAATCGTTAAACTAATAGAATTTGAGATAAAAAAATTTTTTAAAATTCAATCGAAATTCAATTGAGATCGAGTCAGATATAAAAAAATTATATTTATTTAGAAAAAAATAATATTTTGTATTTTATTATTTTAAATCGATTAATTGTTAAAAAATTAGACCGATTTAAATAATTAACCAATTCTATACAAGGATGGCCTTGAACGGGTTGAAGGGAGGATCAGAGACCTATCAGCCTTGGTCACAACGTGATCAGACCTCTCGAGCGGTGAGAGATGGTACCTGCAAAAAAATTCTGACGCTCAAATCAAAATGGATCTGAGAGGTATAGATAAGGTTTTGGAATGCGTAACATACCTGAGGGAGCCCCTAGCTCCCCTTATATAATTTGTGTTGTTATATTATCTTATCTTGTTGGCTAAGATAAGAAAAGTATTTAAATTTGAATAGTAGTTAGAGATTTGCGATCTCTTAGCCGGCTTGGGCTGCAATTTAGGTCTAGACCCAAGGATTCAGGTCATGGCGAGGCCGTTTGGGGATCCGGAGGTCAGGTCCGGAACATTTGCCCCCGAAGTAGGAGAGTATCCATGCTTAGTTTCGTTGTTGGGTTAGCTTATTTCTTCGCGGTATCGGGGTCCGTGATCCTCGTGTTGGCAAATGAGACGTTGATTCTTGTCTTCTTGTAGGGTCAGGGTTTCGTGATGTCTGGCGTGTTTGGTCATGTCATCGTCCGTCCATTGCTTTTCTTGGTGATGGGACTTCAACCGTTGTGATTCCCAAGGCGTTATTATGCCGTTTAATGGGAGAGAGAGGTTTGGCATTTTTTCTTTTTTGCCTTTTGCTATTTGAAATGTTTGGGGTTTTGCTTTTCGTTTTTCTTTGTTTTTCCTATTGTAACCGCGCACTTTCCCTTCTCCCTCATTTCCTCTTCTCACACTGTTTTCCCTCTCTTTTGTTGTTGTTGCTGCCGTTCGGACTATTCGTTTCTTCCTCCTTTCTTCGCTTCTGTTTTCCAGCACAGGACAGTGTCTTTCTTCCTTTATACATTTACTGTATCTTGGTGTCTCCTGTTTCTGTGTTTTTGCATGGTTCTGCATTTAATGGTAGAAAAAATGTTGATGAGGGATATCATGTTTAGTGTAGTTTTAAGTGTTTTGGTTGTGGCTTTGGTATAGGTAGGAATTTTTTGTAAGTTTGCGTTTCTAGGTAGTGGACTGATAGTGAAAAATCCTATTTGGATATAGGTATGGTGTGACAGAGGAGTGTAACAATCCGATTTTTGGCAGGTCTGGATCACTGCCAGTCGTCAGGTGTTACTTCCCAGTAGCCCTATAATACTCTAGACTCGGTAATACTTACTACATATGAGCCTTTCGTACTAACGGAATCGCGTATGTTAGCTTATTTTTATCATATGTCTTTCTTAACAAACCTATTAGCGATCTTCAGAGATATACAATATAAAATAAACACCAAACTAACAGCAAATTAAATTAGTAATGAGATTACAGAAAACTCTCATGCATGTATAACATCTCAGGTTAGTTCATACAAACTTGACATATATATATATATATATATATATATATATATATATATATATATATATATATATATATATATATATATATATATACCTGGTTCATATAGAAAATCCCTAAACTGGTACCCAGACTAAAAGAAAAGAAAATATCTAGTTCTATCCCTAAAAAATACTACAGAAGTGAGGGAAAGCAAAATCTATGGAATGAATACCATCTATCGTACATTCTTTCTACCGTCGAGGCACAAGTCTGCAACCATCAGCTCAAGACTAGTTTCGAGCATCTCCTGTAGGGTCTGACAACACGTGAAACTTAGAGTTTTGGCTCTATCATAATAACTCGCTTACTAAGCCTCTCGACTACTTCTGTATCGTGGGCTCTAACATAACTCTTTCTTGGCATCTTTCTTTGGGATCACTGTCGTTCTCACGCTATTCTCTATGACTATAATTCCTAACTTTATTATCTTGTTCTAAGTTTTGGAGAAAGTTAAATCATATAGTTTTAAAAATACAAACAAGAAATAGAGAATAGAAAATTAACAAGAAGCAGATAGCACATAGCAGAAATAATGAACAGTAAACAATCACAATCAAATGCGCAAATAATTTATGATGTATGCCTGTACCTAGTGCAGGTCATGAGCTCATGCGTCGGTTGTCTACCTGCATCCTGACGTTACTCGGGGGGAACCCCGAATATAATTTCTTTACCGTGTCAGTCAGGTACAATTATCTTCATGGGTATGTCAGTTAGGATATCTTGGCATCACGGTAGAAACAAGCTATCAGTTAGGCGAACATTTCCGCATTAGCAATCTCAGGCTATCAGTTACGCGGACACTTTCGCATTAGCAATTCGGCACAAGGCCCATTCAACATACAATATGCTATCAGTTAGGCAGACATTCCTACATTATTAGTAATCTCAGGCTATCAGTTAGGCAGACACGTCCGCATTAGCACTTTGGCACAAAGGCCCATTCAAACAAATAGTTCTCATAATTCATTATCCATTCATGGTTGCTCATTTTCTTTCTTTTCATCATGCCTCCGCATCACCTTATAAATACGCATACCTCTGCATCACCATGTTACTAAACATACTTTCGCATCACCATGTTACTAAACATACCTCCGCATCACCTTTTAACTTTAAACATTCATAGGGACAACTTATGTTCTTATTTATTTTCTTGACTTGTTTAGCCTAATGCCTCCTTGGCGACCAGTATTCTATTTAATAATCTCATATTCGTGCAAACTTTATGTCCACGCATTTGTATCGAACTCAAGTTTCATTTGGTTTAAGTTTCAGAGCATTCTCGTTTCCAGAACAAAAGTTATGCCCATTCTGTTTTGAGAGGTTTCTATTTGGTTAACCAGTGAATTGGTTAACTTCCAAAGTGCACAACTAATTTTCTAGAATAGCTATGGCTTTGAAATTTAAACTAAATGAGATAGACACCATAAGGTTTTATTTGGTTTTAGTCTCATCACAAAATCTTTTCTACATCAGGAGATATTCATTCAGGAAATCACTGCTCTAAGTTTGTAAATCCTATTTAGCCATTAGTAAGCAGTAAAATGTTACAGCCTATCACTTTTAATCCATAGCTTCTAAAATTCTGAACTTTTGAGGAAACAAAATATACATCATGAGGGTTCTATTAAAATGGATTGCACTCAATTTGGAGTTTAGGATCAATACCAGTAATGCAAACAAATCACTGAAATTATCAACGAGTTTCAGAATTGCATATCAATAAAATAGTGAACCTTCCATTTTGTAAATTGCGTATTTAATTCTATAAAAATGGGATTACCCATAATTTCAGACACAATGTTCTTTGCATTCTAATATTTCAATTCTCTTTGGTTGCAACCCAAAAACCCATCAGAATTAAAAGTTGTGTAGGTTGGAAGTTGCTACTAGATTAATTCAAAAATAGATTTTTCAGCAGAAACTATTTACTTTCAAACATTTTTATCTTCCAACCTACTCATCAGAAAATTCTAAAATTTTTAGAGGATGATCTAACCTCATCAAATATTACCAGAAAATTATTACACGATTTTTAAGTGGCCATATTTTTTCCAGATTTTTGCGCAAGTCGCTGCCTAAGTTCAGTAACTATGTCGGCAGAATTTGGCTTAGATTCTAACTAACCATTTTGGTTTCCTAAACTTCTTATCATCTCTTAATTATCTTCATCATTATCAAACACAAACCAACATCATAGATAGCAGAAATTACTCATTTCATCATCAACAGGCATCATTCACATAAACACAAACATATAATTATACTAACCTAACCCCTACCTCGATGGAGTGCACCCTTGTTCAAGAAATCGGTTCTAGCTTTACTTCAATTAACTTTGGCCAACTAGAAAGGAGTTATTGGATGATGGTTGGTGTGAATTTTATTGCTAAATTTTGAAGAAAAAAGCTTGGTGAAGATGGTGAGACTGCTGGTTCCTCCCCCTTCAAGCTTCGGTTAGCTTCCTCTCTCACTCACGTTCTTTAATTTTGATGATCACAAGAAGGATGGAAGGAACTCACCCACACTCATTCCCTTTTCTTTTTCAGTTCAGCTCTCTCTTTCTTTTCTCTCTTATTAAGGCTCAAAAACTGAACTCTAACAAGGCTATTTAAAGGGCAATGGGTAGTGGATTAAAGGATGGTTTGGTGACACCAATGCAAGGAAGTGAACACATGTTTGATTGTATGCTTCCTTCATTATTACTTCTTAATGATTCATTACTCTTGGCCAATATATGGAGGAGGTTCAGCCAGCAAGAAGAGGCGAGAGAGAGTGGTTTAGTAGTGGTTAAGTGGCTAATATAGAGAGAGTGGTTTATTTAGGAAAAAATTCGGTTCGGTTTAAATTCGGTTAGATTTTAATTAGACTAAGTGTTTCGGTTCTTTATTTTTCTTTTAAATAATCTTTCTAGCAGCTTCATTAATTTATTAAAGGTAGCTTCCTTAAAGGTTTGTCCAAATTGCCAAAGAGAGGAAAGAAAACGGTTCAATAACTAAACCGTATCGATTTAAACAACCAGCAACTGAGATATTAACCGTAGAGAGTATCTCAACTTTGAATAAAATTTAGAATATTCTACTAAGCTAAAATTGTTAAGAATGTCTAGTAGCAAAGATTCAATAGATGAATTTAACTCGATGGTCAAATTCATCGTTATCGATACAGTTTTTGGCTTAGGAAACGCTTTTATCTTTCACGGTATATCTATTATTTTCACTTATCAAGTCTAAATCTGCCTTATTATTTTATGATGAGGTGATTCTCATATATTTATTGAATTTTTCATCACAGAATTTTTGAGAATAACTCTGTAGAGAATCGGGATATTATAAGGAGAGTGCAGAGAAATTCAGGTTGTATTTTCTCGGTAAGGAGTGTGCCAAACTGTTACCACTAGGTGACATCTGACGTGTCGAGCATGCCTTCTCGACTAGACGAGGGGGACACCTCTAAAGGCTCTGAAATGAAGGGGCCGTGTTGGGAGCTGGTAAGGAGGAGGGGCGATACGAGCTGGTGCTCGCCAATGAGAATGAGAGGGCCTGTTACCTTAACTTGGATTCTCCTTCAATCCCATATTGGATTTGGGTGCATGAGCCCCTGTTTACCAAATTAGGGATTCAGTTACCCTTTTTCGAGTTTCAGATGGCTCTTTTGAATCGGATTTCGACGGCCATCTCAGCTGGGTGACTATTTGGACCTTTAAGTTGGTGTGTAATTTTTTGGAGGTACCGGCTCAGGTTAAAGTCTTATTATTTTTCTTCTTGTTAACCATTTCACATAAGGAGGGAAAACACAGGAAAGGGAACATCTCTTTCCGAGCCCAGACGAATCGCCAAATTTTTGACTTGTTTGAAGATTCATTTCATGGCTTCAAGGCAGAGTATCAAGGTTCATCCTGCCGAGGGTTGTCATCCCTTTTGGCTTTCGCCAGAGGGAGAGCGCCGGATTTTCCCGTATTGAAATTTCAGGGTTGGGGCTTCCTATCATATGAGGGTGACCTATGAGGGGTAAGAAAATTGCCAACGTCTTGTTGGCACTTTTTGGGGACCGACCTCTGAATCCTTGCGATGTGATGGGGATTCCGAGGTGGGCAGGTCTTATGTTGGAAGGTTATTTTTTGTTTGTTTATCTGTTCCTGTTCTCGTAACATGATTTTTGGTCTTGGTCTTTTTTCTTTTTCTTGTTGTTGGGATGGCTAATCGACTGACGACCTTGCAGCGCTTGAAGGCTGCCTTCGTTCAAGAGCCGGAAGGGGTGGTGGAATCTTCTCAATCGACACCTTCGACGACTTCCATCCCTAGTTCCCAGACGGTTTCACAAGAGATCGTTCAAAAGGGAGTCGCTGGGGATGACGATCTTCAGGAGATCCCAATTCCTGAGCCTGACAGAAAGTGTAAGAGGCCCGAAGGGGGTAATCATGAGGGTGTTAGCACAAGAGTGGTTACTTCTTGCATGATGGATAGGTCTTTTGATGCTCTCGATTTTACTGACAGTCATCTGTTGTTCGGTACTGATATTCTTTTTGAGATTGTGATCTGTCTGGCCAAGCCTAGTTAGTGTATCGTGGTCTCGTTTGCTCTGCTACCATCATCCGAAAAGCCGAGCTTGCGCTTTCGCAAACTTGCCATCTGCGTGGGAAGCTTCGGCAGGCTCAGGTGGATTTGGGGATTTTGAAGGGACAGTTGGAGGCGGCCAAGGTCACCAGGTTGAAACCGGCCAAGGATGCCTAAGATGCGGGTGCCGAGATCCTGACATTGTCAAAGCGGGAAATTGAGCTGTCAATTCAGATGGTTAAGGCCCAGAAGTTGGCTGCTGATGCTGAAAATGCTGTTGCTGCTGCCCGTTCCGAGGCAGAGGTTGCGAAGGCCAAGGTGGAAAGTTTGAAGAAGCAAAATACCGGTCTTCTAGCTGATGCTCATGCAATTGTCGCAGTTACCAAGGAGGCTCTAAAGGCCCAAGCTTAGGTTTTGGCTCCCGATGTGGACATGTCCATTTTGGGAGCTTTTCGGACCGTGGAAGATGGTCAGATCGTGGACTTGGAGTAGTTTGTTTCTATTTTTTTATTTTATTTAATAATTTTGTAAGCCGTCTGTTCGGCGTTTATGTACTTGCTTTTGCAGAACAATTTTTCTTTTCAAGTTTGTAAGCCATTTTCCCGGCTCTTTAAACTGCTTTGGGTAGCCTTTTATTTTTGGTGTGCCGTTTTTCATGAATGGTGGGCCTCCTGGTGGGCCATTTCAAGTACTTTGTTTGTGGATATCCGTTTGTTGGCCTCGAGGGTGATTGGGCCCTAGGGTAACCGTTCAGTTTATTCTATTTGTATCGTTGGCTTCATTAGAACGTGGAAAACATGTTTTTTAGTTCGTACCATTTTGCTCAGATAGGAGTCCATTAAAAGAAAAAATGACTTTTATTAAATGGTAGGCCTCGTTAAAACCTCCTGTTGTTGTTTGGATAGGAAAGAGTGCCCGAAGAAATGAGAATTCATAACAAGGGAGAAAGAAATAAAGATAATAATAAAGAAACTATGACTAAATTGTAAGACAACATGAAGAAAGAAACTTAAAAGTTGCCAAATCGATAGGGCTTTCTTACGAGTAGTAATGCCGTAGGTTTGTGATGCTCTATGATCTCAAGAGCTCAGTCCCTTTGAGTCGTTCCAGCTTGTAGGCTCCTTTTTTGATTACACACTTGATTCAGTAGGGTCCTTCCCAGTTGGCTGAGAGATTTCCTTCTCCCGGGGTAGGGGGCCAATTTCGTTGCATCGCAAGACTAGGTCTCCCTCTTTGAAGTCTCATTTCACTAAGTCTTGGTTGTACCTTAGGCTTACCTTTTGTTTCAAGGCTAGTTCTCGTAGGTGAGCTATGCTTCTAACTTCATTTGCGAGGTCCCGCTCTACGTCCTTGTCACGACCTTCCACAGTCCTTCACAGGCTGGGTTCCACGATCTCAGTCGGGATAATGGTCTTTAGGCCACATGTTAGCCAGAAGTGGGTTTCCCTGGTTGAGGTTTGAGGGGATGTTCAATATTACCTGAGGACGGATCCGAGTTCGTTGGCCCACATGCCTTTGGCCACGTCTAGTTATTTTTTGAGGCCTTTTCACAATGATTTTGTTGGCTGCTTCTACTTAGCCGTTGGTTTATGGGTGCTCTACCGAAATGAACCTCTGAGAGACGTCGAGTCGCTCTAGGAACTCCCTGAAATGTTTACCAACGAACTGGGTTTCTTTGTCCGAGATTACAATTTTAGGGATTTCAAAATGGGTTATAACTTGTCTCCAGAAGAATTTTCAGCACTAGGTAGCCGTGATAGTGGCCAGCACCTCGGCTTCGATCCATTTGGTGTAGTAGTCTATGGCGATTATGAGAAATCGGAGCTGCTCAGGAGTCATGGAGAAGGGGCCGACAATATCGATTTTCCAGGTTCCGAAGGGGCGATTGCTGATATAGCGCTGAGCTTATTAGGGCTTCTTGGTGAAAGTCGGCATGGACTTGGCACCGTTTACAACTTTTTCCTAGTTGAAGAGAGTCTCTGATAATAGTGGGCCAAAAATACCTAGCCCGAATGACCTTTTGTGCTAGGACTTTGCCTCCAACGTGATGGCTATAACACCCTTCATGAATTTCCCGAAGTACGTAATCTGTGTCGTCGGGTTCTATACACTTGAGGAGGGATTGTGACAATCCTCGTTTGTACAACTGCCCTGCTATCATGGTATACTTTGCAGCTTCTCGTTTTATACGTTTTGCATCCTTTGGATCCTTGGGTAGGTTCCCGTCAGCGAGGTACTCGAGGATTGTGAAGGTCTAGGAGTGCTAATTTGACACGGAAAAGTGTGTCGAGCTTGTGGTCATAACGGATGGTGTATTGATGACTTCCTAAATTAGGGATCAGTTTCCGTGACCAACTTGGTACTTGCTAGTTTAGAGAGCAAATCAGCTCTCGCGTTTCGTTCTGTAGGAATGTGCTGGATGGTCACTTCGTTGAATTCAGCAGTTAGTTCCTTGACCTTGGATAAGTATTATTGTAACAGGGGGTCCGGTGTTTGGTAGTTCCCGTTTATTTGGGAGCTGACTATCTGGAAATCGCTACAGACTTCTAGTATTTTTGCCCCGACCTCTTTGGCCAACTCTAATTTCGGCGATGAAGTCTGCCATGACCTGAGCCTTAATTGCATTTTGGGCTCAAATTTGATCTCGTCTTGTGACAGCTCGACCGACCAAGCGAGTATTCATCCTGCCAAGTCTGGCTTCTACAGTACTTGTCTGATAGGCTTCTCTGCTCGAACCGCGATAGGGAGGCTTTGGAAGTACTGCCGAAGGCGTCGAGATGCTGTGAGTAACACGTAGGCGGGCTTTTCGAGTTTGGAGTAGCACGTCCCTATGTTTTGGAGAACCTTACTTATGACGTACACTAGACTCTGTGTTTTTTGCTTGTCCTCCCGGATTAGCACCGCTGCTAGTGCTTCTTCCGTGATGGATAAGTTGAGGTATGATGTCTCTCTTGTTCTGAATTTTGAGAGTATGAGAGGCTCTGCTAGCACTCGAGTTCCCATTTGAAGCTTATACTCTTTTTCATGAGTCTGAAGAAGGGGATGGCCTTTTAGGTCAAGGATCTGAGAAAACGTGAGAGGGCAGCAAGCGTCTAGTTAGCCTTTGGACATCTTTGAGGTTTGTGGGGCTACTCATCTCGAGGACGGCCTTACACTTTTTCGGGTTCACCTCTACTCCTTATTGTGTGATCATGAAACCCAAGAACTTCCCGGCCTCCATCCCGAAGGCGCACTTCGTCGAATTAAAGTGTATTCGGTGCTTCCTCAGAGTATCTAGTATGAGTTTTAGGTAGTCAATGAGCTCCTTGCCTATTTGAGTCTTGGTTAGCATGTCGTCAATATAGACCTCCAATTCGGTCCCTAAGAGGTCTTTGAAGATCTTTGTGACGAGTCTTTGGTAGGTAGCTCCGGTATTTTTTAGCCTGAAGGGCATGACTATGTAGCAGTACGTGCCTTCCGGGATTATGAACGCGGTCTTTACCTCATCTGGTCAGTGCATGGGTATTTGGTTATACCCGGAATAGGCATCCATGAAGCTGAGGTACTGGTGTCCCAAGGCAGCGTCTACCAATCCGTCGATGTTTGGTAAGGAAACGGCATCCTTTGGACAGACTTTGCTTAAGTCTATGTAATTGACGTACATTTTTCATTTACCGTTTGCCTTTTTGACCAACACGATGTTAGCCATCAAGGTCATGTAAGGGAGTCCCGGATGAAGCCTGCTTCCAGCAAGCCTTTTGACTTGCTTTCTGACTTCGGTTGCTCGGTTAGCAGACATTTAGTTTCGCCTCTGGGCTACTGGTTTAGCCTTGGAGTGCACAGCTAATTGATGGGACATCAGTTCTGGGTCTATTTTGGCATGTCGACCAAGGTGAATGCGAACAGGTCCCTATTTTGCTTTAGGAGTTCCACGAGTTTTCCTTTTAGGCTGAAGGGAAGATTTTTGTTGATGAATGTGAATTCATATTTGGTTTTCCCTATCTGTAGCTTTTTCATGTCTCCTTAGGATTTCGGTCTCAACTGGTCATTTGGTCGTGCGTCAAATCGGCTAAGAAGATTCCCGCCACATCCCATGATTGCTTTCGGAGGGCTAGGTTGGTGTTGTCACATTCTACCGCGACTTCTTGGTCACCATGTATTGTTCCTATGATGTTGTTGTCGGCTTAGAACTTCATGATTAGGAACTTGGTGAAGATGATGGTGGATAGATCGTTAATCATTTTCCTTCCAAGAATGATGTTCTAGGCCGTGGAGTCCTTTAGGACCACGAACTCGGAGAGTACGAACTTCCTCTAGCGTCCGGTTTCAATGGTGACTGGCAGCACTATGAAGCCATCTGGTTTGAGGAAGTTATCTCTGAGTTTGGTTACTGCGTTGCGGTGACTTTGTAGGTTCTTGTTTCCGAGTCCTAACTTGTCGAAGGCTCCTCCAAAAATAATGTTAGAGTCGGCTCCGGTATCTACCAGTATTCGTTTTACTAACTCAATTTCGACCCTTGCCGAGATGACAAAGGGGGCATCTTCCCGCTGAAGTGCCGTTCTGGCAATCGTCGGGGGAGAATGTGATAGTTGCCAGGAGGGAAGAGGTTCGTGTTTTGTCTTTCACGACCAGCACCCGAAAATCCTTTTTCAGAGCCGATTTGGATTTTTCCAGTGCATCTTTCCTTGTGATCACATTCACTATTATGGTGGGGTCGATTCTCGGACTTTCCTGGTGCGTATGTGCCACCATCCTGGGATTGTGTCCTTCCCACTCTGGCGATCTTTCTCTTTCAGTTTTCCTGGATTCTCGGATAATTTTGGTGAACTCAGGGAGTTTGCCATCTCAGATGGCTTGTTCGAGAGCGTCTTTTAGATCAAAGCAATCTTGAGTCTTGTTTCCGTATCCTCTGTGATAGTCGCAGTACAAGCTTTTATTACTGCCTGTCCGTGCCTTCAATTGTCGCGCCTTCGGGAGAATGCCTCGTTCGGCTATCTGGTGATAGATCTCCGTGATGGGGCTGATAGGGGTGTAGTTTGTGAACTTTCCCACTCTGGGTGGCCGGTTGATAGCGGTGGATTTGTAGTGCTCCTTCGGAGTATCTTTGGACGGTAGGTTACTTTGAGGTGCTGTATTGCCGTGTTGCCGTTTATTGGCTGTCGCGGCTTTGCTGACCTCTTCGTCGTTTATTTATTCCTTATCAAGGTTTTGGATTTCGTGCATAGTCCAGACTGGTTTAGTGGTGAGGTATTTTCGAAAGTCTTCATCGTGAGATGTTCCTGTGGGTCCTTCGTCTCATCGTACTTCATGTCGGTCGGCTTGTCAAAGCCTTTCGGTAGCTTAGCCTTTATGATTCTCTCAGTGAACGAGATGACTTTCATTGTCACGTGCTCACTCCTTGTCCGTTTGGAGTCCCGTTGGTGCCTTCTGTCTTCGTCATCACGTTGGCACTCCGGTTCCTGGGAAGCGCTACAATTTCGGCATTTTCTGTGGCACCGGTCGAGCGATCTTTTGTTCCTGATTTTTTGCCGTGATCGACTCCTGGAAGTTGCTTGACTTGCATATTCCGGTTGGTATCATTCTTTGGAAGTGACCCAGTCCTCTAGGGTTTGGACACTTTGGTAGAGATCTTGAATTATTTGAATTGCTTTCTTCCTTAGAATTCTAGAACGAGGAACAACTACTATTTTATCACTTAAAAATAATTCATTAAAATAATTAAAATGTTTCAGACTTTCAAATGCCAAATGGTGAGAAGGGTATTTTTTTAAAAAATAATATTTATACTACTTATTGTATATATATTTTTTGTATATATTATTTTTATGGTATAAAAGCTTTTTTTTTTTCATTTCTTAACTATCACTTTTAATATTAAAAACAAACATAAACAAAACAGATATTGTCCTTAGAACTGTGTTCTTCCATTTTTAGTCGTCAAGAGATTATTTAAACGATAAAAGTACCTTGATAGGATGATGAAAAAAAGCCCAAAATAATGGTATGTATGTATTACTTTGTAATATTTCCTAACTTTCTTTCTTTCTTTTCGATCATCCTAGAAGATGAAAGGTATGTTTTCTCTTAGAAGATATGATTATTAATTATAACTTTAGAAGTGTTTTATAAACCTTTTTTTTGTTTTGTTTTCTCAGTTTATCATACCTATCATCTTCATGCATTGGTATACAGTTGGCATTAATCAATTAGTTGATGTTGAAATAGACAAGGTATGAACTTCTTGGCATTGTGAAATTTTAGATTTTGTAATTTCACAAAGGTTGTTTTAATAGAAATCTTTTCTACACCAATGAATTATTCATCACGAATGTGTGCTATTCAAAATGTACGTGTGTTGTGAGCGCCTGTTTTATTATAAGAGTTTTCGAGTCGTTCATGAGTTTTATTATTCATAGTTTTAAGTTTTAACTAATTTGATGGTTAATTTATATATATATAATATGGTTAAAATTTTGTTAACTTTTCGAAATTCTATCTTTCTGATTTTTCCAAATTGAAAGATTTTCATTCTATTTTATTTTAATTAACATTTTTTATTTCTTATGTATTATATATTGTAATACCATTTTTTGTGTGACTATATTGTAATACCATTTATGTATTCATAGATAATTCTTTTAGTAAAAAAAAAATTAAAAGTTAATGATTAAATTAATTCATAAAAGATTAGTCTTTTAAAGATTATCAATTAATTATATTTGTCTTTAATTTTTATCACTCTATCAACAATTTTCATTAAGATTAACAATTCGAAATGTTAACTAACAGCATATATATCGAAATATTTAATTAAATACAATATGTTTATAAAAATTTCTATTAATTTAGTTTCTTTTTTCGATTACTACATGTAATATAATTCTAATATAACATAGGATCTAAATTGATGGATTTTCATAAACATATTTAGTCAGCGTCTAATTATTGAATAGGTTAGTGTTATGTTTATTGTCAATTAACAATTCACATTATTAATTATTGACGGAAAGACAAACTAATTAATTTATAATTTTTAAAAGACTAATTTGATTGATACAATTTTTTAGAGATGAATTTAAAAAATAATTTATCTTTCAAAGACCAGTTAAACCATTACCCCAAAATTTTAAATTGGGTAAAGTATATTTTTTGTCCCTAAAATTTGACAAAAGTTTCAAAAATACCCCTAAGTTTTATTTTGTTTCAATTTTGTCTCAAAAGTTTTTGATTTGCATCAAATATACCATTGACGGCTAATTTTTCAAAAAATTTAAGACTAATTCAACAACAATTTCATAAGAACAACCCTCAATACAAGCAAATCAAACATAATTTTCATGCATTATTATTAGATTGGTCTTAAATTTTTTTGAAAATTTAGTCGTCGATAGTATATTTGATGCAAATCGAAAATTTTTGGGACAAAATTAAAACAAAATAAAATTTAGGGATATTTTTAAAACTTTTACCAAACTTTAGGGACAAAAAGTATACTTTACCCTTTTAAATTTATACAATAAACTCTCGGTTGGCTGCCTTCTCTAATCTCATTTAGAAACTGTAAAAAAGAACTTTAAACACTACATTAATCACTTTAATTTTTCTTCCTCCTTCTCCAATGCTTTCTCTTTTAATTTCCTTCTGTTGGCAACTTGTAAACACACATAAGTGAATATATATCTGTCTCACACTAATTTTATATACACATTTTAGTTTATTACTTTGTTTATGGTATATGTCTTATTTTTCTATACTAATGTTATTGTTTTATTATTATTGTTATCGTAGATTAACAAGCCATATCGTCCTTTGGTATCTGGAAAAATTTCATACAAAACTGGAGTCATTATCTCTATATCATGTTTATTTATGGTACGCTATAATTGATTTATTACTTTTACCCCGGCATATCAATGCCTCTCATGTCTTCTAAATTAAATTTCAATTTCATTAACATGTGTTAATAACTTAATATAATTTCCGTTTCTTTTTTTAATTCTTGACAAATTATTTGTTAGTTACAGCTCTATTAAAGTATTATTCACTCTAATTCAAATTTATTTTATAAAAGCGTTCAACTTTATGTTATTTATTAACTCCTCAATTTTTTATTTTAATTACTAACTTGTACACTTCATGGCTAAATAAATTTAGGGTTTGATTAGGTGAATTTTTACGAAAAAATCTTTTTTTTTTAATTAATTTTTTTAAAAAAATTTTTAGAAAAATTAAAATATGTTTATATTTAAATATTTTATGTACAAATATCTTTTTATCGAATAATTATGTTTGAGTAAGATAATATAAAAATATTTTTTATTTATTTATAATGTTAAAAATATATCTATTTTTAGTAAAAAAATTTAAAAAAAATATAAATTATAACTTTTTAAAAAAAATATTTTATTTATTTAATATTTTTATTTTTACTACTAACATTAAAAATAAAAAAAATTCTATTAACTTAGTAACATCCAAACAAACTTTTAATCGTGTTCAATTCCTTTAAAGTGGGAATAAACGAAAATCAATCATATATCAACCTTTTTTTTTCAATTTATTACAAATCCTACATGTTTAAATGATGTGGCTTTTAGAAAATTTAAATGAGAAAATTTATTAATATTCATGCATTAAAATATTTTTTTTAAAACTAATTTTTAGAATGAATTAGATTCGTTCTTATGATTTTTTTAGATTTTGAGAAGGGGGCTGAATTAGGATGGTTAATGTAACACCCTACCACACCAAGCTTTACGCTTAAGTCGTAAAACAGAGGTGATGTGGTATTACGACCTCTAAAATAAAATAAGTACATATAATAGCAGAAGAGTTATAATATGCTAGGAGCCTTGAAGGATAGGGAAAATAAAAATCGCGAGATAAAAGCGCAACGCTCAAGGAACGAGTTAACTTGCATGCTAAGAAAACTGTAACTGTCAAACATAAGATAACAGAAGTAGGAATAGAGTGCCAAAGATACAAAATAACAAGCTCCTAACTCAGCCTGCGAAGTCAAGACTGGCCGGAGAATATTTACACATATATACATACATATCCAAAACCCAAAAGTACATACACACAATCCTGCCTCTCCATAAACCTCTAAGAGGATCAAAAAGGACAAGTTATGCGGAGAGAAAGCTAAGTACATATATATACATCACTGTACAACAAAACTATACAACAACACTATCCAGTAACCCCTCCGCTTTAAGAGTCCAGACGCCTAACGAGATGGCTCCCGACCTGCATCTGAAAAACAACAACATAGTATGGAATGAGAACCGGAGGTTCTCAGTATGGTAAAGGTGCCACACACATAATATATAAGGTCCTGGGAATGCCAGAGGCAATCCTAGAACGCCGACACTCAGATTGTAGAGCTTAAAGTATTAAACAGAAACCATAAAAGGTGGTTTACTAAGGATATTTAAACCTAACTTAACTTAACCTTAAATCTAAATCCCATTCTGCCATTCCTCCATACCTCCGACTCCATCATGCATTTTCACAGACAACTAAACAGACAAAGGCAAGCACAAGAAGGTTACAAGTACTGCAGATAACAAATATACATTTAACATGGCAAGTACATTTAGGCACACCCAGTTAATACACAAGCAAGTAATTCAAGTAATATGCATATGATGCATGCCTGTCCTATGGCTGATGAGGCTCATCTGTCGGTTATCCAGCCAACCCGACAAGTCTGAATTGTCCTTAGACTGTCTCCCGACGTGCATCCCCAAGAGTCTATGCATAGATTTTTCTCAAATAATCAATATTGCTCAATGGGGGTAACATTCCCGGGAATTTATATAGTGCCCGGTCACACTTACGTCGTAGGGTCAACAGAGTATCGAGTTTTCAACCTGGTACACGTGGTGGCAAGCCACGGCACTTAATCCAGGGAATCTCGTATCTCAGATTATTCAAATTCATAAGCCATATAAATAATTCAATTATAATTCCTCAACATCCACATCATTCTCAATTGCATCTCATTCATCATCATGCATTAAACATATTCAATCCTTATCCTTCATTATCACACCTCCCATTCCGTCCATCAATAGTTTCAATTCAAAACATAATTCATTCTTTTCTAAGAATCAAACTTCAAACTTAAAACATACTCACTTTCTTAATAACTCAAAATCAAACCATATAACATTTAAATCTAAATCTCTTTTAAATAATCATCTAAACAAAATCTCTAATTTTTTATAAAATTTCGGCAGCATCTCCTCTAAAACTCGGACTTTGCCACCCTTTTCGGGTCCAAACCTGCTTTCTTTTCAATTCAACATACCCTTCCTCATCATCATAACAGTCACCACAATAAATCTACTTCAGATTTACAATTATATTCACACAATATTCAAATCCAACAACCAAAATTCAACTAAGGATCATAGTTCACTAACCCTAGGCTTCTAACACATAATATCTCAAATCAATAATTCACCAAATCATTAGCACTAGACCAACCATGTTCATCAACAATAACATTCACCATCCAAGATTAATAACTAATTATCCAATAAACTTCAACCAAATATATTCATCAACAAATTACTAAACATTAAACATACACCTGCATTCCAACTTATCCTATGGCCGTCTAGCCTAAGTTTTCACAGAACATTATATATTAAATGCAAGAAACCTAAACCATACCTTAGCCGATTTCCACGTAACGACCAAAGCTATTTATTCAAAACCAAGACAGCCCCTCAAAACTCAACTAATCCGCTTCCTCCAAGTTCCAGTATTCACAATTTCAAACTCCAATTATTTATTTTCAACCTAATACACATTCATAATACATATATACCCAATTTAATACTCAAAGCTCAAATTTAATGAAATTAAAATAGAATTATCGTATCCTCACCTTACCCAAGCTTCACATAAGCAAGAGTGAACGTTTCTCTCAAGCTAATTGGATCCTAAAACATCAGAAATCAAAGAAATTCAATATTCCCACTTAAAATTCGAAAATTGGGGGAAGATGAAGCTGAGAGTGAAATAGCAAGTTACCTATGAAATTGTTCCGGTAGAAATGTAGAGCTCGACGCGGTGAACGCGTGGCCGCAAACGGTGCGGCGATTGGAGCTCGGACGGAGAAGTTACGGGGATCGGAAGTTAACGTAACAATTTTGACGTTCTTCCTTTCTTCTCCCTGATGCTCTTCGACGCTGCCAAAAATGGGGAGAAGAAGAACGTGGGTTCACTTAAAGGGCTGGTCCGGTTGGGCCCGGTTTGGGCCCGGTTCAACCGGTTCGGCCCGTTCGGTCTAATTTTGGACCGATTTCTTCGAAATTGGTGTCAAAATTCTCGTTTCGATGAGCTCTATCCTAATTTAATATAATATTCACATTTCTAATCTTCCTTATTAAAAATTAATTTATTGACTAATTATCTACTAATTTAACCAGGGTTTACAGTTAAGAATTTTACCTTTATTTGTTATAACCGCAATAAAATAGATTATGTAAAAAAAAAATTTATTTTATCTCATACCAAATTGTACAGGTCAAAGAAGAGAATAAAAATTAACACAGTCATGTATCTAAATTTAACTTCTATGTGTAATGAAACTTACATCTAATTTTATCACAACCATAATAGAATTGAATTATAATCATTAACTGATGACAATCTTCAATTCAAAGACAAAACAAAATTAAAGAAATAAAACTAGTTCTAACTCCAAAATAAATGAAGCTTAAAACCCAAGCTTTCATAATGCCAACACAAATCCTCAATCACACACGTCAAGATATAACACAATTACACAAACATGAATTCTAATACTAAGAATAAACTCTAAACCAGAATTCTTTATGCAAAAACACACAATACAAATGAAATTTACTTCATAACTTTTTTTTCCTAGTCTTTTGCAGAGAGAAAAATTCACCTTTAAAGGCTTCATTTTCTTTCTTGTGTAGATTATATTTAGAAAGAAGCTTGCTAAAATTTTCAATCATCATCAATAATTTCATAGAGTTCATTAATGGTAAGAACAAAATTGTTTACCTCCTCAACAGGTTGTTTGTCATTTGCCATTAGACAAATTTATTTCTCCTCTTCATCTGTTTTAGGTTTATTTTCTAAATCTTTCCATGATATCATTAGTATTTTCTTCTTTTCTCTTGTTTTCTTGTACTTCTTCACGAATAGATAGTTTACTTTAAAGTGTTCTAATTTTTTTTAGAGAAAATTACACTCCCCTCCCCTACGAGATGCTAAAATGACACTCCACTCCCCTCTATTTTATAAATGTACATTCCCCTCCCTTCTAACTTTTAAAAAACTTTTTCTTTAATCCATTTTAAACTTCTTGTGTTAACTAATGTTAACTTTATCTATTTTTAAAAAAAAATAAATTATTTCTAAAAAAATACTCATTAGTAAAAATTTTATTTTTTATCGTTAAATTTTACTTACCAAAATATCTTTTAATAAATTATTCTTTTATTGATTAAATTGTATTTTTTAAAAAATTTAATAATTATATAATTTTTTTCTAAAATACCCTTCAATAATTTTTTAATTATTAAATTATAATTTTACCAAAATTTTTGTTAACAATTTTTTTATATTTTACTATTAATTTTTCGATATCTATATATATTATTTTAACATTAAATAAAAAAATTTAGTAAAATTATTTTTCAATATCAATATATATTAATTTTTATATATATTAAGAGTGGTAAGATTTTTTTTTTATTTAATGTTAAAATAATATATATTAATATCAAAAAATTAATAGTAAAATATAAAAATAATTGTTAACAAAAATTTTGGTAAAATCACAATTTAATAATTAAAAAATTATTGAAGGGTAGGTATCTTAAAAAAAAGTAATTTAATTATTAATTTTTTTAAAAGTATTTTAATAAAAATACAATTTAATCAATAAAAAATAATTTATTAAAAGGGTATTTTAGTAAGCAAAAATTAATAATAAAAAATAAAAGTTTTGCTAATGGATATTTTTTCAAAAAAAAATATTTTTCTTAAAAAATAGATAGGTTTAATATTAGTTAACACAAAAAATTTAAAATGGATTAAAGAGGAGGCTTTTTAAAAGTTAGAAGGAAGGAGAATGTACATTTATAAAATAGAAGGGAGGGGAGTGTCATTTTAACATCTCGTAGGAGAGGGGAGTGAAATTTTCTCATTTTTTTACAATAATGACAGATTACTTGGTTCAACTATGTTTTATCTTTTCTAAATTAACCATATTTTTTGTCTTTATTTCATAAATATTCTCAATCTCTTTACAAAGTTGAATCTGATCATCTTTGAACATGTTGTCTTCTGTCTCTTCATTTTTGGTTTCAATTTTGGACTTCAGGTGTAACACACTAACACCCTTGGTATTGGAATGTTACACTTTCGGCTGTGCCACTCTGATAGCGAGGAGATTATGACGACTTCCATATATTTAATAATAAAATAGGAGCTTTAACTCGAAACTGTATCGAATTTTTCTTTGAAAACCAGAAATACTTTTTCATTTATACACACGTACATACAAATTAATCACAACACTTCACATGTACATATATAGATACAAAGATTCTTTATACAAGTAGCTTACAAATATTACATAATACATACATACATATCAATACAATCACGACTCCTATCCTTTTTATAAAAATATAACAGTAATTACGAGAGAAAACAATAATTAAGATATTATAAATAGATACAGTACAATTGAAAATTCAATAAAATCTTCGTTAACTTTTTCATCTATTTCCTGAAAAGATACAGCTGTAGGGGGTGAGAACTAAACCACACGGTCTCACCAGAAGAGTTTAAGAATTGTTATAGAAGGATATATGTATATAATCAAAATCCTTTTAGCAGTAGTGATCATTGCTCGTCTTATAAATTCTTTCTTTAATTCAATTTATTTAAATTCTTAATTCCATCCAATTCTTTACTCATTCATTCACCAAACCTCAATCTCTATTTCCATGTCATGTGATTATCCGTTCAAAACAAAAAATAATCAAATCACACCACCACAAGTCAAAATAGATATCAATTTTCACCAAACTTATTGAGACATATACTTTATCCAATCACGACCTTCGACTCGACATATAATCAATTCACTTACAAGCTACCACACTCCACCATAATTCGAACCAATAAGTCACAAACACAGACAATCAAACAAACAATTAAACAATCACACATAAAAAATAATTATAATAAATAGTACAATTAATAGTTAATAAAATATCAATTAGGTAAACCAAAATAATTATACACACCTAAACAATTATAATAAATGCAGTATGACATGTCTATTCTTTTAATGGACAAATTAGAGAAAGAAATAAAAATTTTTACAGCCATATATTTTAGTTCAATATCTAAAAGTAATAAAATCTACGTTTAGTCTCCACTATAATAATGTTAAAATTTTACTATAATCATCAATTGATTACAATCATTAACTCAAAAGCAAAACAAAAGAATCAAAATTAATTTCAACACCAAAACAAATAATGAACCTTAAAACCAAGCTTCTAGAATGCTAACTTGACTTAAATCTTGAGTCACAAATGCCAGGGCTAAACTCAAACCTGAATTCTAATGTCAAGAATGAACTCTAAACCAATGCACTTTCCATCAAGACACAAAGATACAAATAAAATTTATTTTATGACTTTTTTTCTTAATCTCTTACCTTTTTTTTCTTATGACTTTTGTTGATTTCTCTTTTAATACTATGACTTTTTTCTTTATAGAAATAAGAAAGAAGAAAACTGAATAATCCTAAGACTAGACTCAATGATATTTACAGAATTTTTAGAACTCTTAGAATGAAAATTTGGTCTGCAATATAAACTTAAATATGAAGAGAAATATTGTCACTAAGCTGTGTTTGTTTATAAATATGGGACATTGAAGTAGGAATTAAGATATCTAAAATTATCTTTGACAAATGAGTTACAGACAAAAATATTATATATAGAGATACTAAATTAGTGTATTTTGTATTCTTCCTAATAAAAAGTACATAACGTCACTAACAAAAGACATAACTGATTCTATATTTTTTCTTTCATTATTGTTATCAATTTTTTACAATTATATTTTTTATTATTGTATTTTTTTCTAAATTTTGTGTATGAAAAAAATAAAAGCAAATTGAACTTTCATAATTTATTCTAATTTAACACCAAACAAAATACAATGCAAAAACACTAATTTTTATGACTTATCTTTTGTGTTTTATTCCTAGTGTCTTGTCTTGTCTTGTCATGTTCTTAGAATCAAACGCAGCCTAACTAATGGGGGTGGCAAAGCAGGTAGCCCGCCGCCTCCCCTCGCCACAAATAATGGGGTAGGCTGACCCATCCTGCTATATAAAGTGAGTTCAAAATGCTAGCCTGCTCCATTTTATGACGGGTTGGCAAGTTAACTAGCTTAATTTTTTTAAATAATTAATTAAAATTAAAAAAAAATAATTTAAAAATTAAATACAAATAAAAAATAGTCAAATTACAATATAATTTTTTTATTATATCTTTATTTTTAATTTCAATAGAATTATTCAAAATAATATTAGTCAATAAAATCATCTTTATTTTAAGAAATAAGTCACATAATTTAAGAATGTATATGAAAGTGTAAAATAAAATAAATAAAGCTAATAACTAAAAAAATAAAAAATGAATAAAATATATTTAAAAATTATATAGTTATTAATTTATGTAACACTAATTACTCTTTTCTTTAATAAAAGATAAAATAACATTTGGTCTTGTCCCGCTAAAATTCTAGCTTGACCTGTTCTTTTGGCGGGTTTGACGGATTGACTCGACAAATTCCACCGGATTTACTGTCATTATTAATAGATGATATAACTTTCCTAGTTGTTTTTCCCTTTTTCTTCTTTATAATTCTAAGTCTTTTTCATTTCTACTTAGGTCAACTGTAGGATCATCACATTAATTGTCCTTGTCTCCTTTGTTTTTGTCAAGTGAGCCGCTAGAATTTGCTCAATTTCCTTTCTCATAATTGATACCATGAATTTCTCCAAATCTGTTCTTTCCCTTCAGTCAAAATACAATCGGGATCACTCTAATATCACCTCCATTCATTGTGATCTCTTGGACATTCGCCTTGTCTATGAGTTTGATACCTATCACTCTTAACATACATATTACTATATTAGACACAGAAAAAATATGTTAACTATATTTAAATGACCCAATAATTATATTTATCATAAAAAAAATAACATAAATAATCTTAACTCAACACATTTAAATTTAAAGGTTTTTAATGACTTAAAAAAAAAGAGTTGAATTTAAACTGTCTTTTTAATTTTTAAACTTAGACATTAAAATAAATTTAAAAGCAAATCACAGTTAAATTTGGTTTAACAATTATGTAAAAAATAAAATAATGTTGTCTCATATCAAAGGGAATAAAAAGAGTAGAGAAGAGAAGCTTGCACCACCTGATTTAATCATTTTGTGCAATGTGACCTACATTCAGTCTCGACCACAATTATGGTTGAATTTTCACTATCTTTTTCAAAGATTACAAACACCAATTTCTTATGATTCTTCCTAATCCTATCAAGGAACTCACGAACTTCTAACCAAGCTTGTTTCGGCTATGCTCTCTAATCTAGACTCTCAACACTAAGTACTCACCTAACTTAATAAAAAAAACCTCTCAAAATCATGACACAAAACAGAAAATACATTAAAAGAGATCGATATATTTAATAGCTTTTTCTCCAAGTTCTACTCTCTTTACTTTTTCTCTTACATGACTTTTTTAAATACCTCACCTAATATATTTTACCATAAGGAATCAAAAAAGATAACAGATCAAGAAAAATGTTCAATATAACATCACGAAAGAGGAGATAGAGATAATTTAAAAGCTCTGAAAAATTCGAATTTTCATTCTCACTCAATAGTCTTCAATTCCTGGCGATTACACTCTTTTGTACAAGGATAATGCTTCCAAAAGTTAAAGTTGTTCTTAGTGACAAAATTCTGCACCGTACCACAAGAACAAGATCATGGTTGTCTTGTTCCTTCAAAATCAAAACGCAACAGCAGTGGTTTTGCACAAATGGCATCAGAGGCGTTTTGCAAGATGCAGAGATGGTGGATAAGCAAGTATGGCACGGACATAGGTGATAGTGACAGAGGATCATGGTTAGTTGTGCACTGTGATATAGATATAGCTAGGGTTCTTTGGCTTGTACTGCTAGCATCAGCACCATTGATTTTTTAACTTTAGCTATAAGAAATATCCTTTTTCCTCCATCCATTTGACGAAGAGAAACACATTTTTCATTTTTTTTTTGTCAAGTGGATTGGACAACCCAATCCTAAGCATAGTAGCTAGAATCTCGATTTAACTCTTAAAATCTTCCGATATTACGATTTTAAATGAGTTTATCAATTTTACGAAATTTGTACTAAATCTGACGATTTTACGATTTAAATCTTGTTAAGATCTTACGTTTTACGTTTTTTATTTATTTTTTCGATTTCACGTAAAATCTCGATTTTCTCTACCTTGATCCTAAGTATCACAACACACTCACACAACACACATAAGAGTTCATATTCAATACTTGATGCACTCACCAAAATTTAAATCCAAGTGCAGTATATTAAGAGACATATGATTTAACAAGTTGAGTTAGGCTTCAGCTGCCTAGAAACACATTTTTCTTCTTTACATTTTTTTCTATCCGAACTGGATTTTACCGGTGAGATGAGCCTTGTTGTGTGTCTTTGTTGAACAAAAAGGCATCAACTCTCATCTCAATTCTTTGTACACACAAGACCACCTGAAAATGCTTGGCTCATTTTTGTCAACATCAATACTACTATGGGCCTGTACCAATAAAATATTTATCAAACCAACTTTAGACTATTAGTCCAATTAAATATCTATGTTTGCAATCAACTTGAGTTGGTCAAATGGTCAGCTCACTCGTTTGTTTAAATAAGTGTCAAGGATTTGAATCTCGTTTTGTATATGTAGCAACCCATTGACTAGTGGTAGACCCTTAAATGGAGCTCAAATTCGCGACAGATTAATTTTTAACCTGTCGAATTGGCCAGCAGTATCATGGACAAAAAAAATTATTGTTTCCAAACTCAACAAAATCTAATAAAATTTACAACATTTTATATATTATTTAGCTACACTTTTTAGCTTTTTAGCAAAATGCATTGTGTATTTCAGTTGTCAAGCTGCAACGGGTAGCATTCACTACAATATTGTTGGATCAAAATTTCGTTTGTTTTAGTGATTTGGCAAAAATATCTGCACTCTAATTATAAGACATATAAAGCAACCAATTTGTAAGTGTAAAAAACTAACAATTTTGTTGATGAGAAATATTAGGGACCAACCCTTTTAATCAAATTTTAGTCAATATTTTAGACTAATACTTTATTTTTATACTATTAGATTTTAAAATTTAATCTTTAAAGTTTAAAATTTAAAATTTAAAATTCAGTCTTTAATATTTTGAACTAATCAAATATTAATAAAAATAATATAGCATTTTTTTTAACATGAGAAACAAGAGATATTTAAAGATAATTATAGTTAACAAATAGAAAATGTGGCTTATCCTTTATATATGTTTTTCGCCTTTGTTTTTTTTCCTACAGGGTTTTGGACTTGGGTGGATAACAAAATCAAAGCCATTGCTTTGGTGTCTCGTTATGTATTTTGTGGCAATGACAGGTTATTCAATTAATGTAAGTTCATTATATTCATCGAAATAAAAAAACGTTATGAGGATTTAAAGGTATCGCCTCACATACACTACTTTTTAATGTTCTCATATATGTAATATTAATTTTATGGTGAATACATTATTATTAATATAACTATGTTACATCTAAAAATTTTCAGTTGCCACTTTTAAGATGGAAGAAATTTACAATTCCTACACTATTGTCAACTGTACCACCTATGCTAATAGCAAATAACATTGCACCTTTTCTTCATATGAAGGTATTACTTTACATAATTATACTCTCTTTACATTGCAACTAGCATTTTAGAGATAATTAAAAGGAAGCAATAATGAATCAAGCGTAGACATTTTTAAGTTAACAATAGTATAATCAATTTTCAATATAGCAAATTGGAGTTCAAAGAAGTCTAAGATTTTTTTTTTGTTCAAATGTAATGCTTGATTCTAGATCTATGTTCTCGAGAAGACAACTATATTTCCAAGATCAATAGTCTTTACCATTGTGGTCATGAGCTTTTACTATTTAGTCATCATGTTGTTTAAGGTAAGAAACTTATATATATATATATATATATATATATATATATATATATATTAACACTAATAGGACTTTTGCTTTAATTTCCTGTCCTAATAAATAATAATTTGTGGGATAAAATAGGACATACCTGACATTGAAGGAGACACAGCTGCAGGTTTACAAAATTTGTCCATACGCTTAGGTCCAAAGCGGGTATTTCTAATCTCTTGGAATATCTCATGATTATGTTATACAAATTTAATTTTGATGTAATCTCAAAATAAAAGTAATTTTTAGGGATAAGTATTGTTTTGGTCCTTAACGTTGAGGGTCAGAATCGAAACTGTCTCCGATTTAATTTTTGATCTAGAATCATCCTTAATGTTATTTTTCATATTAAAATTGTCATTTTTAATAAAATTTTTTATATTATTCCTAAACTACCCCTATTTTAATAAAAAATTTATAAAATTTAAAAAAAAATAAAAGAAAACGCGTGGGGAGGGGGGGGGAGAAAACGCGTCGGGGGAAAGGGGAAAGGGTATACGAAGCGGGAGGGGAGGGGAGGGGGAAAGGGGAAAGGGGAAAGGAAGAGGGGGAGGGGGAGGGGAAGGGGAAGGGGGGGGGGAGGGGGACGGCGCCGGCGAAGGTTGGAGCTGCCGTCGCCATTGCCGAAAGAAAGGAGAGAGGGGCTGCGACGGGAGAGAAGAGAAGAGGGAAAGGAGACCACGCCGCTAGGGCTCGCCGCCGTTGGCGTCGCCGAAAGAAAGGAGAGAGGGGTTGCGACGGGAGAGAAGAGAAGAGGGAAAGGAGACCACACCCTAGGGCTTGCCGCCGCCGCCGCCGCCGCCGTCTCGTCGTCCTCGGGAGACAACGCCGCTGAGCCGTCGCCGTCGATTCGACCACGCCGCTGCTCCGGTGGTTCTGCTTCTTCTTCTGAATCTGCTTCCTCCTTCTTCTTCATCTGCTTCTTCTTTGATCTCTGCTTTCTGTTTCTGAGCTTCTGCTTGAGTTTCTTCTGCTACTTCTTCTTCTTCTTTTGCATTGTCTTCACATATAATACCTTTCTCCAATTTTGAAGACTTGTTTGTGATGGTTTTTGTTGCTGGTGTTGATACCAATGATGTTTTGGTTTTAGATGGGCATAGTTCTTTCATATGTCCCTTAAGGGCCACGCAGTTTACATTGTGATTCAGGCAAAAATGGCACTTGTGCACTACATCGTTTTGACTGTGTTTATGCTTGCCTCAGTGCTTTGATCTATTCTTCCCAATTTGCACAGTTGAATTGAAGCCAGGTTGAAGAACAATAAACATCGTTTCTACATCGTTTCTTGTATGCATTTTTTAGCATTTTAACTATTGTATATTTTGTATTAGCTTTCTGCACTTGGATGCTATGTCAAATCCTGCAGAAGAACTTATCATGCTCCTTGTGCAATGGATGTTTCAAATGCTCTTTGATTTTATTTCTGATTAAAAGCAAGAAAGCAAAAACAGAAGAAGAATCGGAAAGCAAAAAGTAGAAGCAGCAGAAGCAAAAATTAAAAATCACCGCCGCCGTTCCCCTTCCGCTGTTCCCCTTCCTCCTTCCCCCTTCCCCCTCTCCTTTTTTCCTTCTCCCCTGCCCCTCGTCCTTTCCCTTTTCCCTTCTCCCTTCTCTCCTGCCCCTCCCGTGTTTTTTTTTTTAATTTTATAATGTTTTTATTAATAAGGGTAATTTAGTAATAAAGTAAAAAATTTTATTAAAAAGGACAATTTTAATATGAAAAAAATGTTAAAGATGATTTTAAATCCAAAATTACAATGAGGACGGTTTCGATTCGGACCCTCAACGTCAGGGACCAAAACAATACTTATCCCTAATTTTTATATGTATATTCAGTCATGTAATACAACATTAGTAAAATAACTATTTTTAACATTGATTACGTAAATAATTATCTAATAAACAAATATAATTAAATGATTATAAAATATTTTATACTATTAGTGTATTAAAATTAAACTCTATATCATACTATCATATTTCTAAATTCCTTTTTTATCAATCTTGTTTTAGGTATTCTGGTTGTGTGTTTTACTTCTTGAAATGGGTTATGGAATTGCCATTATCATGGGAGCAACATCTTCCTTCTTATGGAGTAAAATTGTTACGGTAATGTTCTATTCACTTGCTTAACTTATAATTCTGGAGTTCTAATATTCATTTTTCTTTTGAGGTTTATTATTATTATTGTTGTTGCTTTTTTCTTGGAACATAGATTATTGTAATTTTATTCCAATAACTAGAAGTTTAGTTAATGTTGATAATAAGTAAACTTTCATTTTCTTTATTTATTTTATCCACTTTCGATCAACCTTAAAATTTCATATTTTTTTTTCTCATGATTTCAAAATTATCTCCTTAAAGGCTAATGCTTTATTTTCAATTACAATACTAGATATAGATAAATTTCATACTACAACAACTAGTATGACACACTATAATTACAATTTTTGTTTATATACAAAAAAAAAAAAACAAAATTATAACGGAGAAAAAGTTTTTTTTTTTTAAATTATTTTGACTAGAGGACTAATTTTGGAACAAAATGAAATATTTGGGATTAAATAAGACGAAATAAAATATTTGAGATAAAAATAAAATATATATTTCAAACGTTAAGAACTAAAACAGTATTTTATTCTTTATATTTAGTGGCTACTTGAAGTAGAAATTTCAAGAAAAATATTTTATTTTATAATACCTTATAAATAAATAAACTACTCTATGTTAGCTTAAGTGGCCTTCCTCAATCCCCTAATTTTGCTAATTAAATAATAAGATTTCAATTCTTTTTGTTAGTATATTCGGATTTTTTTTATTTAAATTAAATAAATATAATACTTGCAAAAATACATTTAACGTAAAAAAAAATTACAAATATGCATACGGGTTACATATTTTGGATATAGAGACAAAAAATGCGTTAAACCCACAAATTGAAAATTATGTATTCGGGATATACTAAGGGAAAAAAAACAAAAATTGGGTGCACCTAAAATATGATACAACTATACAGTTGTGTATAAATCGGGTGCATTGTAACTAAAATATAGCCAAAATCGAATCCGAGTCACTGTATCCGAGATACGTGTATAAATATATAGGATTTTTTGTATCCTAGATAAGTACATACAAAAAAAGTTCTATATAAGTAGATTCTTGGCTTAACCATTTATCACACTAAATTCATCTTAATTCTATCAATTCCTCCTCTTCTTATTTCTCATACAAATGACTAGTAATAATTTGTGTGTGTGTGGTAGTTTATTCTAATGGGATCATTAGAAACGGTGAAAAGGGAGTGATATTTGAGTGCAATTCAACTGATCTAATGTTGCACACTTGTCGTGTTGATTCTCTAGCTAGATGCGTTTAAGCTGGTCATCTTGAGCAACATAAGGGCCATTGGTTCAAAGGAATTTCGCATAGAAACATATAGATTCCTATCACCACTGTCTGGTGGCGGTTTCATTAATAAGACGTTTTGGGTTGAAGCCTATAAACACGTTAGTATAATGTCTGATGATATGGAGTGGTATGATGAGGTTTATAACATAGGTGTTTGTTCTGGGTTGTCTTCTGCAACACTCGAAGCAGTTCCGGTAGTGGCGAGGCTGATTCACTGCGCTGATCCTCGAGATAATATTGACGTAGACTTGAGTTTGATTTGAATTATGTGGCCGAAACTGGGTCGTCCAATGAGAGTGAGTCCTTTGGAGAGTATGAGTCGGAGACTCCAACTTGTGGGGGTGCTTGGTTTCTTCTTCCCCCCTCCCCCTATTAGCCATTCCACAATTATCAAAAGTTTCAAGCCATTATCACACTCTTAATTTGGATGTGATGCAACTAGAGAACTCTTTCAATCTTGACAACAACAAAGATTACAACACGGATGATGGGGTGAAATTTCAAGTGGACTACAGATTTAGGAGTAGAGATGCTATACTAATGGCAATGAAGAATTACAGTATTCGAAGAAACGCTGAATACATGATTTTAGAGTCGGATAGACTGAAATACCATTTTCGATGCAAGGAATTCTCTGCTAGGTGTCTATGGAGTCTTCGTGTAGCACTACGACAAAATCTAAACTACTAGTAAATATTGTATTTTACTATTTGTAAGCAACCGGCAATGTCCGTTGTATCACGCCAGGTGGCGCTGCACAATGAATGATATGTGTGCGACAACAATGGAGAGCCCCAAGACAATCGTCTAGAAGCATCAAAGTCCTCCAGGAAGGGCAACCATTTGAGGGGGACAAGGTTGGCCGTTTTGTCCGTAAACAAATAACTCCCAATCAACATAAGTAGGTAACATCGGACATACTGACAGAGGGTAGTTGCATCAGCCAAGTCATCCTTTGCCCAAAAACCTATTTCCTGTCCTCTGGCAGGGGTGGTGGCCTATTATCGAGCAAGTCTTCAATCTACTGCCATGTTGAGTACCGGTAGAACTGCTAAAAATCTCTAGTGCAGCTACCTATCAGGTCACTTTTCGTGTGCAAACTAAGATGGTATGTCACATCCTGGAGTGTGATAGTGACCTCTCCCCAAGGCAGATAAAAAGTATGAGTTTTCAGTTTTCACCGCTCCATAAAGTATCGTCGAAGATAAAATTCTTTAGCTTTTCTACATGTCCGAGCGCTGCCTCTCGGATATTCGGTAGTAGCATGTCAGACAGTAGGATACCCAATGTCATCCAACATGATAAGAGCAACCAAAGTGCCTGTATAAATACCATTTTTTAGTCATTTGAAACTTATCGCATATTTCGCATAATTAATTAGTTTCTTTACAACAAATTAGTTAAGAATATAATTTAATTAAATTTAACCAAACTAATTAAATTATTTAATGTGAATTCTCATTATTCATTATACATAACGGAATATATATTATTTAGTTAAAACTAACTATAAAATAATTCAATTATTTAACAATAACCTAACACCATAAAGATTTATGATTAAAAATTATTTCATATATAATTAATCAATTTAGCATGTTCTGCTCTTTTAACACATCTCATCTAAGTAAATTATCATATCAACTAATTATTATTGAACTCAAAAATGTTAAAATAACAAATAATTAATTAAAATAAGGTAAACTAATATGTTACTATTTTACTATATTTTCTGACGATTTAAATTCAACTAGAAGAAATTACACAACTCAAAATACTATAATATATCAACTAATTAAATATTTAAATAAGAGATAGATGAACTAACTTCAAAATTCAGTGTCCTAACTACATGTTATGTTGCATTTAGCTGTTAATATTCTGGTATCGTCGTTGAGCCATCTATGTTTTTCAAACTTTTGAAACTAAAAAAAAAAAAATCAAATGAACAATCACATCTCGGCTAGTCCCACTTTTATAGCCAACGCAAGCATCTCGGGTACACAGTCCAAAATCACACTATGCATGTATCCAGGCTAGGGGTGTGCATGGGCCGGGTGAAACCAGGTTTGATGTGATCCAGATCCGGCCCGAAATATATACCGGGTCTATTTGTTAGACCCGAACCCGACCCTAGACCCGATGAAACCTATACACTTTCGGGCCACGATTATACCGGGTAAAAACCGGGCCGTTAACATTATATTACCTTGATACCTTCTTGTAAGTTAGCATGTAAAAATATCCAAATTTCCAAGACTCCAACCATTATTTGACATGGTAAAATTTACTTAGAAAAATATAATAAGAAGTAACCCTTCTCTAAAATTAAAGTATAACCATAATCAATACTAATATTGCCTAATAACACCAAATATTTAAATCAATACAAATAACATAAAATTATGCATTAGTCTAAAGTCTTATGCATTTTAAACATAAAACATTAATTTATAGTCTTATATATAATGACTAATAACACAAAATATTAAAGTTTACAATACTTAAATTTCACATAATAATAGCCATCATCCATCACTAATAACACAAAATATTAATTGTGTATGATGACCGGGCCACCGGGCCGATTTCGGGTGACCCGAGCTATGGCCCGGACCCGACCCGAAATAATGACCGGGTCAACTTTTGAGACCCATACCCGACCCTAAACCCGATGAAATCACATCAAATTAGCCCCTAAAGTGCTCGGGACCGGACCGGGTCTTCGGGCCGGGCCGGGCCATGCACACCCCTAATCCAGGCCATGTGACTTATCCTGGTGCAGCTGCGATATGGAGCAACGCGCCCATTACTTATTTTGGGTACTACGTAATCAGGATGCGCATTTTATGCGATTTTACCCTATATATCCGAAATATGACACCGTGTCTATTTTCATAATAACTGCAGCATTTAGAATTATAGACCTTTCAATTTGAAAGATAGTATCAAAGTATTGATTTGAAATAATTTAGACCACTTTATAATTTTTTATCAATTTATTTAAGAATTAAATACGATTTTAATCCCTATGGTATAAGTCGAAAATTGTTTTCGTTCCCAACCTTTTTTTATATACAAAATGGTTCTTAAGGTTTTAACTTGATTTTAAAATTATTCATAAGATTTAACTTGATTTTAAAATTTTGGCAATGGAAACGGAGGCAGAGGTGAATCATGAATAGCTTCTTCTTCTTCTTCTTTCTCTTATTTTCTTTTTTTATTTTATTTTATAATTTTTTTGTTATGGGTAATTTGGTCCAAAATTTTAAGATTTAAGTAAAAAAGACAATTTTAAAATTTGGTTTTAAACCATAGAAACGATTTGTATAAAAAAAAAGTTAAAAATTTTCAACCTATATTTTAAAAACCAAAATCGTACTTAATCTTTCGTTTAAATGAAATAAGGAGTTTAAGACACTAGTTTAGTAACCAGTTTTTTTCCCATGCATGTACTTTATATGTACCTCCGTATAATCAAGTTTACTAATATCAAGTGAAAGTAGGATTATTTCATTATTATAACAGTTTTGATTGTATTGTATCATTCAATTTTGTTAGGTGATAGCACATGGCATCATGGCTTTGATCTTTTGGTACCGTGCTAATTCGGTAGATTTAAAGAGCAAAGATGCTTCCCAATCCTTTTATATGTTTATCTTTAAGGTATGCAATTACTACTCTACACTATAAAGTGATATGAAAAATTAGTTTTCTAGGTGAAGCCAAAATATTTCATGATGAAATTTATATGATGAGTTCACCCTGTATTTTTAATACATTAATATTTACAAGATAATAAGATCCTTTTATGTAACCACTCAATCAATTACTTTATTATGTGATTGATGATACTATCCAAAAGAGAACTATGATGCCATTGAAAAGTCAATGTTGGCCAAAGTTATGAATGCTTGTGAATATAAGTTACGTTATTGCTAATAATTCACATATTTCATTTTATTTTATTTGTTCAGCTTCTTTGTGTGGAGAACATCCTTATACTTCTCGTGAGATGAAGATGCAGATGAATTATTCATATAATAAATAGTGCAAACTTTTCTGCTACATATCGTGGTTCAATAAATAATTTTGTAGATATATAGTTATTCAGGTTGATTATATATTTTTATATATATAAACTTGTTAGTAATTATTGTTTTTCGTCAACAACTTTGCTTTAATATCAAATGGAAAATATTTGGATGTATGTTTTACGATTTTGAATAGGAAAACTTCCATCACACATATGCATAAATAACGGAAAAACATCTAAGGACAAAATTCCAAAAATTCATTGCATGAAACTAGCTTTTCAATCAAGAACAAGTACATTTATAATGTGAACTTGAAAAATACTATATAATCATATGGAGTCATGAATTATCAAGAGAGGCACAATTACTAATATATTAAGTAGAAAATAATTGTAAGGACAGAAATCTTTAATATCAATAGAGATCAGATACAATGGAAATTAAAAGTTTCATTGAAAAGTATTAATAAGGGTTAAGTATGATTTTAGTCCTTAAGGTAGGGGCTAAAAATTTTTTTATAGTTTATGCTCCACCAATTATGTTGAACTTGTTTTGACTTTTAAAAAAAAAGGTAGGGGTTAAAAATTTTTTTTGTCCCCAATCTTTTTTTACTTATAAAATTGTCTCTAAAGTTTAATTTAGTTTTAAAATTGGGACTAAAATATCTCTTCACCTTCTTCCCCAAAATCAAGCAGAAGAACCAGAACCAGAACCAAAATTAAAACCAAAACCAAAACCAAAACCAGAAGCAACAACAATGAAACAATGTAATAAATATTAAAAAAAATGGATAATGAATCAACAAATCTATATAATAAAACAATAAAACAATGTAATCAAGCAGAAACAGAAGCAACCAGAAGCAATAATATAAAAGAATCATAATAAAAAATCAACAACATAATAGAAGTAGAAGAAGAATGGAATCAGAATCAACAACATAATAGAAGCAGAAGCGCCTTTTTCTACCCTCTTCACCACCAACCACCCTCACCCACCGAAGCGTTCCCCCCTGTCCGAACCCTATAGTTCCACCAACCAGTCCCGGTCACCACCTCCGTCCACGCCGCCGGCGAGCCACCCAAACCACCCTCCTTTCTCTTTTCTTCTTCCTCTCCTCTTTTCTTCTTCCTCTCCTCTGTTCACTGTCCCATGGCCGATCCGCCATCACAGTGTTGCCACCCTTTTCTTCTTCTCTTTTCGCGCTACCCTAGCGCCACCACCCTCACAGCGTGAAGCCTTCTTCTCCTCCCTCGGCTCACTTCCAGTTCGTGCCATCTTCTTTGAGCTCCACCATCACTGTCAGCCTCTCCTCCACCTACCATCATAAAACCACCGAAGCCTTCTCCTGTTCTGGCCTCGAACCAGAACCCACCGCTATCGAGCACCTCCGCCGAGCCCAGAGGAGCAATGACGAGATCCAGCGACCGAACGACGACGAGCTGCGACGGCAGCAAGGAGCAGCAGTGGTAGATTCCCTTCTCCTTCTCTTCTCCACCTTCCCTTTTCCCTCTTCTTTCCTGAAAAGTGAAACCCTCTAGCGTGATTCTCTTTCTCTGTTTCTCAGCTCTTTAACCTATTTTTTTTTATATTTTTTTAATTAGGGATAATTTGGTAAATAAAATTAAAATTTTAGTAAAAAGCACGATTTTAAAACTAAATTAAATCTTAGAGACGATTTTGTAAGCAAAAAAAAAAAATTGGAAACGAAAAAAATTTTCAACCCCTATCTTAAGGACCAAAATCGTACTTAACCCTATTAACTATATATTCAAGTGTGTAGCTCAAAATTTTTTGTTAGTATGGTGTAATCAGTAAGTTTGTGCACTATCTATTCTTTAAAGAAGAATTTTGTGAATTTGAGCTTTATTTGTGGATTTGTGCAACATCTGAATTTTCAATGGCTTAATTCTTAATTCCTTGATCAACTTATAGCAGCAATGAAAAATACTACATATCAAATTATAAATCTAGACAGAACTAAAATAGTTCAAAAATTTATGAGAAAGAGGGTTAAATCGCCATTTTGAATATTTTTTTATAAAATAAAAACAAACCTAAAAAAAAGTTTATCAAGCCGTTGGCTTACGAGCAATAGAAATTATATGTTAGAGTTGAATTTAGAAAAATTTTAAATTCTTTTGTAGATAAAATAGATATTGGAGGCCTATTAAAATAAATATAAAATTAGTAAATTAAAAAAATGAGTTAAAAGAAGATGTATAATAGGTGACTTCTCTGATGGCACAGCATAGGGTGGTTTACCATGGCTAAGTTTTGACCTGCAAATGGTATCTTTATGTTACAACCCAGTCCAGCTGGGTGCAATTGCCGCCCGGTCCGCGGGTAAACCGATCCGCATGACCGGGTCGACGTGCAACCCGCCCGGTCCACAATTCGGACACGCATCCTGATTGACAGCTGCATGACAGCTGTGGGGAGCGAAGCTTCTTGGAAGGAGGCCTCCCCTCGTGGGGCCTGTCCTACTGACAAGGTATATAAGGGGAGGGTCCGACCCCTCCCCCAAGGTACGTCACCATCACTTTCTCTCTTCACCACCTGTGCTCTAGACTGACTTGATCGTCGGAGTGTCTTTGCAGGTGGCACCCCCTTCACTCGTGAAGAACTTGGGAAGCCGGCTGCTCGCGCTGCTCACTTCCAGGACCTTAGACTGAAGCAGGGACTCACCTTCACACCCAACCAGTTACCCCGAACCGTCCGGTACCCGACCTACCGAACATTGGCGCCATCTGTGGGGACCTGCTTCTATGGACTTTGTTTTGGTTTCTGGTGGGGCTGACGGCAGAGCCGGGCCCCGCGAGGAGAAAACGGATCCCCGAGGTAGTGGAGTAGCTGCCGGAGCTCCCACTCGACAGGGTCCCGGATCTCCCCTGCGACACCCAGAGGGGCGACCCTTTGGAGGAACAGGCAGTGACAGCGCCATGATAATACAAGAGCTGCGCCACAGGGTGCAGAACTTGGAGCGAGAAGTAGCCAACCGTGAAAGTCGTCAAAGCCAGGAAAGCAGGGAGGCGCCAAGAAGACAATGAGACCCCTTGGTCTACACCCGATCACCAACAAGAGACACCAAAGACGAAGACTGGGAAAGCGACAGAGAACGAATAAGACACCACACCTTACTACCAAGCCCGTCTGGATGATGTAGGAAATTTAGAACGTAGCCAGGGAATATATTAATGATGAAGAAGTAAGTTAGGTTGTGGCGGCCAATAAACGGCAGCCCACATACTCTAATGCCCGCCCATCCAGTGGCGGAGAAAGGTCTAAGGAACACTCCAGAGACGGAGGATTGGCCAAGACTTTCAAACCCTTTCCCCGTGTTGGGAAGTTCACTAACTACATCCCCCTAGCGGCTCCAATCGTCGAGGTCTATCAACAGATCACTGACAAAGGCATCTTGTCGAAGCCCCGACAACTCAAGGACAGGACGGGAGGAAACAAGAACCTCTATTGTGATTATCACAAGGGTTATGACCACAAGACCCAAGACTGTTTTGATCTGAAAGACGCCCTGGAGCAGGCCATTCGAGAAGGAAAGTTGGCCGAGTTCTCTCACCTAATAAGGGAACTAAGGAGGAGGGACCGATCAACAGAGGACAAAAGCCGTGCCGTAAGGCGAAGACGGGAACCCGAGGAGGACGCCGAGCGGGGCCTCACCGTGGTAAATGTGGTGATTGGAAGGGATGTCCCCCCCAGATCGAAATCGGCCAGCAAAAAGGACGCCAAGGTCCTAGCTATGTCCTTTGGCCCCGCGCCGACCTCCCGAAGGGTACCCTCGATATCTTTCGGTCCCGAGGATCAGTGGTTCGATGAGGTTGTAGAGAATCCGCCGATGGTGATCACGGCCAGGGTGGGAACCGGCCTAGTAAAGCGGATCTTGGTAGACACAGGGGCTGACTCCAATATCATATTCCGTAATGTATTTGATGCCCTGGGCCTGCGGGATACCGACCTGAAAGGCCACCAACACGGCGTGGTAGGCCTAGGCGACAACTTCATCAAGCCAGACAACGTAATTTCTCTCCCGGTCTCCATTGGCAGAGGTAGGGGGAAGAGGTCGCTAATGGCGGAGTTCGTTGTCTTAATGGATTCCACGGCCTACAACCTCATCCTGGGGAGGAAGACCATCAACGAGTTTGGAGCGGTGATCTGCACTAAGCTATTGCTAATGAAGTTTGTTGCTGATGATGGATCACTGGGGACCATCAGGGGAGACCTGGAGACGGTGGTCACATGCGACAACACTAGCCTCTCCCTGAGAAAGAAGTCAAAAGAAGCATCGGGCATTTTTCTTGCCAACTTGGACGCCAGAGTTGATGACAAACCCAGGCCGGAGCTAGAGGGGGACCTGGAAAAGTTCCGGGTCGGTGACTCAGAAGAGAAGTTTACCTTCATAAACAGGAACCTACCCCACAATTTGAAAGAACCCTTGATGGAGATGATCAGAGCCAACGGCGACTTGTTTGCCTGGACCTCGGCCGACATGTCCATCATCTGGCCGTGAAACCGGAGGCAAAGCCGGTGGCTCAAAGGAGGAGAAAAATGTCCCAAGAAAGGGCAGAAGAGGTGGCCAAACAGACGGCCAGCCTACTAGAAGCAAGCTTCATCCTGGAACTCGACTACGTGACTTGGTTGTCGAACGTGGTCTTGGTTAAGAAACCTAGTGGAAAATGGAGAATGTGCATGGATTACTCTGACCTTAACAAAGCATGTCCCAAGGACTCCTTCCCCCTACCCAACATCGATGCTCTTGTTGACGCGGCGGCGGGTTACCGGTATCTGAGCTTCATGGATGCCTATTCTAGGTACAACCAGATACTGATGTACTGGCCAGATAAAGAGAAAACGGCGTTCATAACGCCAGGAGGGACATACTGCTACAAAGTAATGTCGTTCAGACTGAAGAGCGCGGGGGCCACATACCAAAGGTTAATGAACAAGGTCTCCAGAGACCTCATCGGCAAGACGGTAGAGGTATATGTGGACGACATCTTGGTCAAGACCGACACAGCTGACGGCCTCATAGGTGACTTGGAAAAAGTCTTCACCTCTCTTCGTCGGCACGGAATGAGGCTCAATCCGTTGAAGTGTGCCTTCGCTGTCGAAGCTGGAAAATTCTTGAGGTTTATGATAACCCAAAGGGGGGTGGAGGCCAACCCCGAAAAGTGTGAAGCCATCCTACAGATAAAGAGCCCGAGAAGCATGAAAGATGTCCAAAGGTTGGCGGGCAGACTCACCGTACTGTCCCGTTTCCTCAGCGCGTCGGCGGCTAAGGCTTTACCTTTCTTTAACCTGATGAAGAAGGGGATCGCGCTCGAGTGGACCCCGGCATGTGAGGAGGCTTTCCAACAATTCAAAAAGATAATCTCGACCCCGCCCGTCCTAGCAAGGCCTAGAAATGGAGAAACACTGTACCTATATTTGGCTGTAACTGATGAAGCCTTGGCGGCAGTCTTGGTGCGAGAAAAGGGAAAGGACCAACAACCAATATACTTTGTGAGTAAAGCACTACAAGGAGCGGAGCTAAGGTATAGCAAGCTGAAAAAGGTGGCATATGTGCTCCTAACCTTGTCGCGACGGCTACGACAGTACTTTCAGGGTCACCAAGTAGTCGTTAGGACATATCAGACGATCCGACAAGTACACCAGAAGCCCGATCTGGCGAAAGAATGATGACTTGGGCTGTGGAACTCTCCCAATATGATTTCCATTATGAACCTAGGCACGCGATCAAAGCTCAAGCCATGGCTGACTTCCTAGTAGAAGTTACGGAAGATCCGACCGGGGCACCAAACACGCGGTGGAAGCTCCCTGTGGACGGAGCATCCAACCAAACGTTCAGAGGAGCAGGAATCATCTTAGAAAATCCAGCTGGAGTTGTATACGAACAGTCAGTCAATTTTGAGTTCCCAGTATCGAACAACCAGGCAGAATACGAGGCCCTGCTGGGCAGACTAACTCTAGCAAAAGAGGTCAGGGCTACCCGGTTGGAGATATGTAGCGACTCGCAGGTCGTGACCTCTCAGATCAATGGGACCTACCAAGACAGAGACTCGGTGCTACAAAAATATCTGGAGAAAGCCAAAGAATTGAGCAAGAAATTCGAGGAGGTCACGGTCCAACACGTTTCGAGATAAAGGAACACACGGGCAGACCTCCTGTCAAAGCTGGCGAGTACAAAACCAGGAACGGGCAACCGGTCTCTCATCTAGGGTTTGATAAAAGAACCGATAGTGGCTTTACATCTGACCCAGGCAAATCCCTCCTGGATGGACCCGATTGTCGACTTCCTGGAGAAGGCCAAGCTCCCCAGCAACGAGAAGGAGGCCAAGGCAATAAGGCGAGAAGCGGCTAAGTATGCAATCATACAGGGCCAGTTGTTTAAAAAAGGACTAAGCCAACCATTGCTGAAGTGCCTGCGCCCCGACCAAACGGACTACGTCCTTATGGAAGTCCACGAAGGGTGCTGCGGCCATCACATCGGAGGGAAGGCCTTAGCCAGGAAACTCATAAGAGCTGGATATTACTGGCCCTTTATGATGGCGGATTCTAAGGAGTTCGTGAGAAGGTGTAAAAGATGCAAGGAGAATTCCAACTTCCACAAGGCGCCAGCAACTGAACTTAGCCTGCTGACGGCCTCCCGACCTTTCTCACAATGGGGGATCGATCTGTTAGGACCCTTCCCGGTCGGGGCAGGGCAGGTCAAATACCCGATAGTAGCCATTGACTATTATACAAAGTGGATAGAGGTCGAGCCGTTGGCCAGCATATCCTCGGAAAATTGCAGGAAGTTCATGTGGAGACAGGTAATAGTAAGATTCAGTATCCCGAAAGCCGTCATCTCAAATAACGGGACACAGTTCGATGATAAAAAGTTCGGGGAGTTCCTTGCCAGTTTGGGCATAAAGCAAAAGTTCTCGTCTGTTGAGCATCCCCAGACCAACGGGCAAGTTGAAGCTGCAAACAAGGTCATCTTGCAGGGCCTCAAGAAGCGACTCGACCAGAAGAAGGGAGCGTGGGCAGACGAGTTGGCTTCAGTTCTTTGGTCCTACTGCACGACTCAACAGTCGGCCACCGGGAAAACGCCTTTCCGGCTCACCTATGGGGTGGATGCAATTATACCTGTGGAAATCGGTGAGCCGAGCCCACAGCTATTGTTGGGAGGAGTCAAAGAAGCTGTGGAAAAGGACCTGGTGGATGAAGCCAGGGAAAGGGCTCATATGTCAGAAATGGCGCTAAAGCAAAGAATTGCCCTGCGCTACAACACCAAGGTGCTCAAGAGAGAGTTCGAGCGGGACGACCTAGTCCTAAGGCGCAACAATATCAGGATCCCGACTCCTGGAGAAGGAAAGCTAACGGCAAACTGGGAAGGTCCCTATAGAGTTAAAGAGGTGATCGGCAATGGCGCTTACAAGCTGGAACAACTGGACGACAAGGAAATTCCGAGGACGTGGAACACGGGCAATCTGAGAAGATTATATTCCTAGAACAGACTCGTCGGCGTAGTAAGAACCCTCTATGACGAATTGTCTATACTCGCTATCATTTTGCGTTTGAGCCACTTTACTTTTCGACCATTTACTATTACCATTTATAAACTACTTGTCATCTCCTCTTTTACATCGGCATTCATTAATTATTAAACCACCACAACCAGTAAATCAATACGGTAACCCGGGACTGATCACCTCAGGAACCACGAAACTCTACGCCAAAATAAGCGGCCATTGAAAATGAAAGTCACGACCTGGCTTTGCTAATTACCAACTAAATGGTAAAATGTTCGTAAAAAATATTTACTACCAGCAAAACGGTAAAGAACAAAAAGAAAGTTAAACGCCGACGAGGCGGGAAAAGTAAACGGTTTCTCACATGCCGGCCAGGCGGCAAACAGATTCGAACAGTACAAAAAGGTTGCAAAGATTACAAGTTACAAAACACAAGTTACAATGAGGGGTCACTTCTTCGGAATGTCGACGATCTTTCCGTCTTTGAGAGTCTTGAAGACGCTAACTGCCGAGGTGTCAAAGTCGGGAGACAATAGCTTCACTTGAGCCTTGAGAGCTTCCTCGGTCATCAGGATGGCGTTCTTGCCCTACTTGACGGTCTCTTTATACTTCTTCTTAAAATTAGCAGTCTTAGCTTGAGCCGTCTTGACCGAGGAAAGAGCAACATCACGCTCTTTCTCCAATTCAGCAACACAACCTTGAGCAGAGTTAAGTTGACTCTCAAGGATAAGCTCCCGCTCAGTAAGCCGGGCCACGGCAGCGTCAGAGGTTTTCATTTTCTCCTCCGTGGCCTTCAGCTTGTCGTCAGCAGCCTTGGCCTCCTCTTCGGCTGACTTAGCCTTCTCTTCGGCTAACTTAGCCCTGCCCTTGGCGGCTGAAAGCTGCTCCCGCCAATAGCAGATTCAAGCTTCACCTCAAGAGACCGGGCCCCCGCCAAAGCAGACTTAGCCTTTCTAGTTATGACGGCCCCCTGAGCAGAGTCCGGTACATCCACCTCGCCTGCAAAGAGAGATCCCCACCAAAGAAGAAGTCCTCCGTGCCGGGGAATAATGGGAATCAATAAAGTTTTCGGCATCAAAGTTCTTCTCCATCACGGTCAGAACCCCCTCTGGGTTGGAAGACGGTCTCTTTTTCCTTGGCTCCTCAATTATTTCAAACTTAGGACTGGCAGGTGATTTCCTTTTCCTTGGGTTATCGCCTTCTCCCTCGACCCGATCAGGTCGGGACTGATAAACCCATATTTTATGATATTTTTTGTGCTCAATTTAGGTGATTTATTCAATCCTTCACTCACTTATTCATGTTAATTACATGGTTTTACCTTCTCTTCCTTATTATGTGATGTATGTGAAAAACATGTTTTCTATGCTTTAAAAATAATTACTTTAATTACCTTTTATTACCATTCGATGCCATGATTTGTGTGTTGAGTAGTGTCAGATCTTCTAAGGTAGGAATGATTTAAAGGATAGAAAGGAAACATACAAAAATAGAAGGAAAGCACAAAATAGAGTTTTTGAAGAAACTGGCAGCAACGCGAACGCATGGACGACACGGGCGCATGACCAGCGCGAAAAGGCAGTGACGCGGACGCGTGAATGACGCGATCACGCGCCACGAGCAAAACGCAGATGACGCGGACGCATGACCGAAGCGAACGCGTGATAAGGAAAACTCCAGACGACGCGATCGCGTGACCCACGCGGACAGGTGACAGAGGCCACGCAGCAGAAATTACAGAAAACGCTCCCAGCGATTTCTGAAGCCCTTTTTGACCCAGATCCAAGTACAGAAAGCACAGATTAGAGGTTATAAAGTGGGGGAATGCATCCAATCAAGATTGAGTCTCGAATTATTCACTTTTCATGATTTAGATGTAGTTTTTAGAGAGAGGTTCTCTCCTCTCTCTCTTAGGATTAGGATTTAGGATTTTTCTTGCTTTCATGATTGTCCCTTTTTATCAGGTTTAACTTTTTTTTTTATTATCTTCTCAATTTAATTTATGAACTTTTCTATGTTACAGATAATTCTATTAATTAATGTTATTTGAGGTATTCCAGTTTATGATTGCTCTCTTTTGTTTATGTTACCGTTACTTCCAACCTGAAGATATTTTTATTCGAGTAGATTTACTTTTCCCCTTTTGGTCTTGGTTAAGAAATCAGTAACTCAGGAGTTATCAAACTCAACGTGATCGATAATTGTTATCTTTGCTAATTGAATTGAACTTCAATAATTCCAGTCCTTTCTTAGGAATTAACTAGAACCTGAAGATCAGACTAATTAATCCACTTGATCTTCCCGTGCTTTAGTAAAGGCTAACTAAGTGGGATTAAGATTCAATTCTCGCCTCCATTGATAAGGATAACTAGGATAGGACTTCCAATTTCTCATACCTTGCCAAAAGTGTGTTTTACAGTTATTTATTTATTTTACTTGTCATTCAAATTACTTGTTCCTTACTTTCAAAACCCCCAATTTACAATCTTCATAACCAATAGTAAGAACATACCTCCCTGCAGTTCCTTGAGAAGACGACCCGAGGTTTAAATACTTCGGTTATTAATTTTAAAGGGGTTTGTTACTTGTGACAACCAAAACTTTTGTAAGAAAGGTTGATTGCTTGGTTTAGTATTATACTTGCAACGAGAGTTTACTATAACTTCTAAACCATCAATCTTTAGTTCTTCAAAATGGCGCCGTTGCCGGGGAACTGCAAACGTGTACCTTATTATTGGTTATTGTAAATATTTTATTTTTCCTGTTTATCTATTTTTATTTTTGCTTTTTAATTTTTATTAGCTGCTATGAATTCTCACCCCTCTCGCTTTGAGTTTGGTTCTAATATTGTTGAAAGGAACGAAAGCTATAGCAGGAACATGCATCAAGGTCAGAGAAATCAAGGATAGATGGAGCAAAGATGATTTGATCAACCCTTTAGGCAACAACACCTTCCAAGACATCATGGACAAAGACCATTCTACAATGCATACCAAGCTGATAGATATGGTGGACCATCTTGTAACTACCAACAAGCCCCACCGTGTGCTTATAGGCCACCCTCTCAACGTAGCTTTGAACCACCACACCCACAAGTTCCTTTACACCATTCACCACCGTATGATCCTTATTTACCCGAATCTCAATCCAATTATTCCCAAACACAACCACTGCCCTATATACCATGTCCAAAACCATCACCTCCAGAATCACAGGTTCGCCTCAAGGAAACAGTAGATCAACTTCAAACAACCCTTCATCAACTGGAGCAAGCAATAAGTCAATTATCTTCTAGACGTTCGAACATTCAAGGACCTTCCACAACCCCATGTGGACAATCTAATGAAGAGCGTAGCATGAAGGAGATCGTAGAAACACCAGTGGACAGAACAGAGCATGACTTCGTACTGGAACAAGTAGAGGAAGCTGTCATTATAGAAGAAGAAGAGTTGGTTGAAGACTTAGGAGACGCTGAACTTCTATGGGAATCTAGAGTTGTGGAGAATTCTGTCAAGGACGTTACAATTGATGCTACGGAGGATAGTGCACAACCCCCAAGGCAAGTTTTTTATGAAGAACAAGACGAAATAATCCAAGAAGTAGGTTTCCTTGATGATGATAGTCACAAGTCAAGTTCTCCTAGTAATGAACTTGCATCCGCAAGTGAATTCTCTGAGATTGAAGAACCTTATTCAAGTGAATACGAAGAAGATGCGGAGGTAGATTTCTCTCAACCTCCAGCTTATGACTTGAGTGATGAGGAAGACATAGAAGACTTTGATCAGGACGATGTTGCATTTGAAGAATTCTGCAAAGAAGTGGAGAAATTCACAGAAGAGCACAAAGGAGTAGAACCTACAGAACCACTGGAAACACCCATCCCAAGGCCATTACCACCCAATATAAGCTTCAAGTGGGTACAATCCTTAACCTTTAACTTTACTTTTCCACTTGAATATGGTTTGCTTGAAACAGATGGCCAGCTTAGAGCTCTCTGCGGCTTTAAGAGTAAAAGGAAAATGGCTCGCACTCAGAGTTGGTGCACAAGGTTCAATAAGGTTCCACGCTTCAACTCGAAGTGCACGGATTGGCATCATGTTCAATCGAATGGATCTCGGAACACGTTTGGTTATCTTGGTGAGAATCTAATTTCTAAACCGCCCAGATGGAAAAATATAGATCAAGACGAAGGCGAATTTAAAAGCAAAGTTTGGGATCCTAGAATCTATTCTGACATTCGTCACCCCGGGAGCCTGAGAATCTGTTTGAAGCTGCTCAGAAGCTTTACATGCCTAGTTTGGGACCCCGGAGGTTGTTGGCATTCCAAGCATTGGTAGAGATTTCTGAATGAATTTAAGCATAGGCCACCATAACAGGAAGCTCATCCAATGTCCAACTTAAGGACTTTAACTAAAAGTGCTAGGTGGGAGACAACCCACCATGGTATGGTCGTTTCTTTTTCAATTTTATTTCATGTTATTTATTTTTATTCTTTTTTTTAATTGAACCTGAATATTATTTATTAGCATTGCATACTGCATAATTGCATAATTGCATATAAAAAAAATGTGCGACGCGAACGCATCGCTCATGCGTTCGCGCCAATTGCAAAAAACACCTCCCACGCATCCGTGTCATCCACGCGGCCGCGTGATCTGGAGATCGGCGTAAAGATCCAACGCCCAGAAAGTTGGGCAGGAATCGTGCGGCTGTTGTACGTTTCGCACAAAACGACCCACGCGGTCGCGTCTCTGACGCGATCGCATCACTTGCACAACACCCATCCCACGCGATAGCGTGAGCGACGCGACCGCGTCTCACGGATTTCATAGAAACCCTAGTGGAGACAGAGAGTTTGCGCTGAAACGACGTTGGAACTGTGTGTTTCGCACAAATTCCAGCGACGCGGTCGCATGCCTCACGCGACCGCGTCATTCATCCTTTTACCCACTCCATGCGATCGCGCCACCCACTCGATCGCGTCAACCCCATTCCACCCCAGCCACGCGACCGCGTGCCCCACGCGATCACGTGGATTCAAATTCATTAACCCCCCAGTGACGTGAAACCCTACCCTGTCGCAACCCCCCAACCCCTTTTTCTCCCTCTCTTCTCTGCAACCCACCCCCAACCACCACCACCCCTAGCCAACCACCTTCAACCGCCGCACCACCCTCGCCACCCAGCCATAACCGCGACGCCAACCCCCTTTTTTCTCCCTTCCCTCTCTTTCTTCCCTTTCTCTTCTCTTCCCCCTCCACCACCGCTGCTCCCTCCGCCGCCCAGCCACCACCGCTCCATCACAGCCACACCTCCCACCACCACCCACACCCCCTCCCATCCTTCCCCCTTAACCCCTACCCCTCCCATTACCCCTATCCGAACCCCCTACCACCGGACAGCCACCCCTGCCACGCCAACCGCCTGCACCGCCGCGTCAGTCACCACCACCACCCACCCCCTACCATCTCTCTGCCCCCACTTTCATTCATACGCCTACCAGGTTCCGTCAAACGCCGCTCTTTCAATTCGTAGTTAATTGCATATTGTTTTTCCATTTACGTTCAACATTAGGCTAGTTAGATGTGCATGTTTGTAGTGGATTCTAGGTTGTTAGGTAGCCTAGGATGTGGTTAGTGGATTTAGGCCTGTTTAATTGTGCTGTTCGTGCTTCTTGTTTTATTAATTTCGCAATTCTTATGTTGTTACTGTTCATATGTTGTTCTTTACTGTTGCATACTACTTTTTACACTGCTTTTTCATGTTCATATTCCGTATCTGTATTTGAAGCTGTATTTTAATTCTTATGAACTATTCTGCTTGCTGTTTATTTTCTAGGAACATCCAATTTTAGCCAGAATGCTGCCCAAATTTCTATAAACTGTTATGATTTTCCTTCATATTTTGGTTTTCGCAATTTGCATTCTGGTTTACTCAGCTTTTACCAAACCAATTCATGAATCTAAGGGCAAGCTTTCTTATTCTTTTCGATTTCTTGGTTAATAAATTGTATTTTGGATGATTTAATTCCACTTTTTGCTATTTCATTATCTATATGAATCATCATCAACTTCCTTGTTTGAATATGAGTTGATTGTAGCTTCTAATTGTAAATTCTTGTTACTTAGAAAGTGATCATCATGCCACTTACTCTACCCTTCTTTTTACTAACTCACTGCTTTCAACTTCATAACCAATAGTAAGAACATACCTCCCTGCAGTTCCTTGAGAAGACGACCCGAGGTTTAAATACTTCGGTTATTAATTTTAAAGGAGTTTGTTACTTGTGACAACAAAAACTTTTGTAAGAAAGGTTGATTGCTTGGTTTAGTAACTATACTTGCAATGAGAGTTTACTATAACTTCTAAACCATCAATCTTCAGTTCTTCAAAATTGACGCGGCGGAAATTGGTGAGTTAAGAAATTAATATAAGAGATACGTTGCAAGTACAGTTCTTAACCAACCAGAAATCCGCTTATCAATTTTTGGCGCCGTTGCCGGGGAGTTGCAATAGAGTGCTGAAGTTATTAATTGGAATTTATTTATTTGCATTTTTTTATTTTGCTACTATGAGCTGCATGTTTCTTTCGTTAGATGACGCGTTCACTTCCTGATCCAAGCTTGCCAGTATTCGATCCTGAGATTGAAAGAACTATTTCACGAATAAGGAAAGCTCGACGTCGGTTAGTCCTCTTTGAGGGCGGATCTGAAACGTCACTTGAGGAAGAAACAGGCTCCCTTTCTGCTGATTCGGTTGATTTACGTGCTTGTGACATGGCAGCACCTAGGAGAATTACTATCCAAGAGGCTGGAGCCCCTGATTTTTCAATGCAACCATTTCAAGCGCATCACCCAGCGGTGGCTACAGACTTTGAAATAAAAATAGCACTGCTCAATTTGATGCCCAAGTTTCATGGCTTACCTGCTCAAGAGCCTATCAAGCACCTTAGAGACTTCCAAGCAGCCTGTTCTACTGTCAGGCGTGATGGTGCAGATGAAACTTCAAATTTGTTAAAAGCCTTCCCATTCTCTCTTGAGGGAATGGCGAGAGAGTGGTACTACACTCAACCCGCAGCAACTGTATCCGACTAGGATACACTTAGAAGAGAATTTTTGGAAAAATTCTTACCAGCTGAAGTTACTGATAAAATGAGGAAAGACATTTCCATGATTGTTCAGGACGAATCCGAGACTCTCTATGAATACTGGGAGCGCTTCAACAACCTTCTGGAAGCATGCCCACACCATATGATTGACAAGATAGTGTTGCTCGGCTACGTCACATAGGGCATGAGGCCCCAAGATAAGACCACATTGGAAAGTGCTAGCAATGGGTCTATGAAGAAGTACAAGACCACTGATGAGGCATGGCAATTGATCAACGACTTAGCTGAATCTACTCGGAATCACAGGCAGAAACAAGGCCGTTCAAAAGCTGTTGTAGAAGTATCCTCTAGCAGAGAGACTACTGCTCTAACTCAGAGTATCTGTGAAATGACCAACTTACTGAAGCAGATGCAATTGAATCAACAACAAAGTCAGCAAGCTCAACCTTCTCCACCACAGCAAAGCCAACAGTTAATCCCACAGAGAGTTTGTGGAATCTGTGCGGATTATAGCCACTATACTAATGAATATCCGCAGCTCCAACAGGAAGATAACACCGTGGCAGCCACTCATAACTTCTATGATCGCCCCAAACAATTTCCGCCGCGTCAATTTTTGGACATAATTTGATGAACCCATATTTTATGATATATTTTGTGCTCAATTTAGGTGATTTATTCAATCATTCACTCACTTATTCATATTAATTATATGGTTTTACCTTCCCTTCCTTATTATGTGATGTATGTGAAAAATATGTTTTCTATGCTTTAAAAATAATTACTTTAATTACCCTTTATTACCATTCGATGCCGTGATTTGTGTGTTGAGTAGTTTCAGATCTTCTAAGGCAGGAATGATTTAAAGGATGGAAAGGAAACATATAAAAATGGAAGGAAAGCACAAAATGGAGTTTTTGAAGAAACTGGCAGCGACATGAACGCAGGGACGACACGGCCGGATGACCAGCTCGAAAAGGCAGCGACGCGGACGCGTGAATGACGCGATCACGTGCCAAGAGCAAAACACAGAAGACGCGGACGCATGACCGAAGCGAACGCGTGATAAGGAAAACTCCAGACGATGCGACTGCATGACCCACGCGGACGCGTGACAGAGGCCACGCACCAGAAATTATAGAAAATGCTCCCAGCGATTTCTGAAGCCCTTTTTGGCCCAGATCCAAGTACAGAAAGCACAAATTAGAGGTTATAAAGTAGGGGAATGCATCCATTCAGAGAGAGTCTCGAATTATTCACTTTTCATGATTTAGATGTAGTTTTTAGAGAGAGGTTCTCTCCTCTCTCTCTTAGGATTAGGATTTAGGATTTTTCTTGCTTTCATGATTGTCCCCTTTTTATCAGGTTGAACTTTCTTTTTTATTATCTTCTCAATTTAATTTATGAACTTTTCTATGTTACAGATAATTCTCTTAATTAATGTTATTTGAGGTATTTCAGTTTATGATTGCTCTCTTTTGTTTATGTTACCGTTACTTCCAACCTGAAGATATTTTTATTCGAGTAGATTTACTTTTCCCCTTTTGGTCTTGGTTAAGAAATCAGTAACTCAGGAGTTATCAAACTCAACGTGATCAATAATTGTTATCTTTGCTAATTGAATTGAACTTCAATAATTCTAGTCCTTTCTTAGGAATTGACTAGAACCTAAAGATCAGACTAATTAATCCACTTGATCTCCCCTTGCTTTAGTAAAGGCTAACTAAGTGGGATTAAGATTCAATTCTCGCCTCCATTGATAAGCATAACTAGGATAGGACTTCCAATTTCTCATACCTTGCCAAAAGTGTGTTTTACAGTTATTTATTTATTTTACTTGTCATTCAAATTACTTGTTCCTTACTTTCAAAACCCCTAATTTACAATCTTCATAACTAATAGTAAGAACATACCTCCCTGCAGTTCCTTGAGAAGACGACCCGAGGTTTAAATACTTCAGTTATTAATTTTAAAGGGGTTTGTTACTTGTGACAACCAAAACTTTTGTAAGAAAGGTTGATTGCTTGGTTTAGTACTATACTTGCAACGAGAGTTTACTATAACTTCTAAACCATCAATTTTCAGTTCTTCAAAATGGCACCGTTGCCGGGAAACTGCAAACGTGTGCCTTATTATTGGTTATTGTAAATATTTTATTTTGCCTGTTTATCTATTTTTATTTTTGCTTTTTAATTTTTATTAGCTGCTATGAATTCTCACCCCTCTCGCTTTGAGTTTGGTTCTAATATTGTTGAAAGGAACGAAAGCTATAGCAGGAACATGCATTAAGGTCAGAGAAATCAAGGATGGATGGAGCCAAGAGGATTTGATCAACCCTTTAGGCAACAACACCTTCCAAGACATCATGGACAAAGACCATTCTACAATGCATACCAAGCTGATAGATATGGTGGACCACCTTGTAACTACCAACAAGCCCCATCCTGTGCTTATAGACCACCCTCTCAACGTATCTTTGAACCACCACACCCACAAGTTCCTTTACACCATTCACCACCGTATGATCCTTATTTACCCCAATCCCAATCCAATTACTCCCAAACACAACCACTGCCCTATGTACCATGTCCAAAACCATCACCTCCAGAATAACAGGTTCGCCTCAAGGAAACCGTAGATCAACTTCAAACAACCCTTCATCAACTGGAGCAAGCAATAAGTCAATTATCTTCTAGACGTTCGAACATTCAAGGACCTTCCACAACCCCATGTGGACAATCTAATGAAGAGCGTAGCATGAAGGAGATCCTAGAAACTCCAGTGGACAGAACAGAGCATGACTTCGTACTGGAACAAGTAGAGGAAGCTGTCATTATAGAAGAAGAAGAGTTGGTTGAAGACTTAGGAGATGCTGAACTTCCATGGGAATCCAGAGTTGTGGAGAATTCTGTCAAGGACGTTACAATTGATGCTACGGAGGATAGTGCACAACCCCCAAGGCAAGTTTTTTATGAATAACTAGACAGAATAATCCAAGAAGCAAGTTTCCTTGATGATGATAGTCACAAGTCAAGTTCTCCTAGTAATGAACTTGCATCCGCAAGTGAATTCTCTGAGATTGAAGAACCTTATTCAAGTGAATACGAAGAAGATGCGGAGGTAGATTTCTCTCAACCTCCAGCTTATGACTTGAGTGATGAGAAAGACATAGAAGACTTTGATCAGCACGATGTTGCATTTGAAGAATTCTGCAAAGAAGTGGAGAAATTCACAGAAGATCACAAGGGAGTAGAACTTACAAAACCACTGGAAACACCCATCCCAAGGCCATTACCACCCAATACAAGCTTCAAGTGGGTACAATCCTTAACCTTTAACTTTACTTTTACACTTGAATATGGTTTGCTTGAAACAGATGGCCAACTTAGAGTTCTCTGCAGCTTTAAGAGTAAAAGGGAAATGGCTCGCACTCAGAGCTGGTGCACAAGGTTCAATAAGGTTCCACGCTTCAACTCAAAGTGCACGGATTGGCATCATGTTCAATCGAATGGATCTCGGAAAACGTTTGGTTATCTTGGTGAGAATCTAATTTCTAAACCGCCCAGATGGAAAAATATAGATCAAGACGAAGGCGGATTTAAAAGCAAAGTTTGGGAACCTGGAATCTATTCTGACATTCGTCACCCCGGGAGCCTGAGAATCTGTTTGAAGCTGCTCAGAAGCTTTACATGCCTAGTTTGGGACCCCGGAGGCTGTTGGCATTCCAAGCATTGGTGGAGATTTCTGGATGAATTTAAGCATAGGCCACCATAACAGGAAGCTCATCCAATGTCCAACTTAAGGACTTTAACTAAAAGTGCTAGGTGAGAGACAACCCACCATGGTATGGTCGTTTCTTTTTCAATTTTATTTCATGTTATTTATTTTTATTCTTTTTTTAATTGAACCTGAATATTATTCATTAGCATTGCATACTGCATAATTGCATAATTGCATATAAAAAAAACGTGCGATGCGACCGCATCGCTCATGCGTTCGCGCCAATTGCGAAAAACACCTCCCACGCGTCCGCGTCAACCACGCTGCCGTGTGATCTGGAGATCGGCGTAAAGATCTAACGCCCAGAAAGTTGGGCAGGAATCGTGCGGCTGTTGTGCGTTTCGCACAGATCGACCTCTGACGCGACCGCGTCACTTGCACAACACCCATCCCACGCGATAGCATGAGCGACACGACCGCGTCGCACGAATATCATAGAAACCCCAGTGGAGACAGAGAGTTGCGCTGAAACGACGCTGGAACTGTGCGTTTCGCACAAATTCCAGCGATGTGGTCGCATGTCTCACGCGACCGCGTCATTCATCCTTTTACCCACTCCATGCGATCGCGCCACCTACGCTATCGCGTCAACCCCCATTCCACCCCAGCCACGCGACCGCGTGGATTCAAATTCATTAACCCCCCCAGTGACACGAAACCCTACCCTGTCGCAACCCCCCAACCCCTTCTTCTCCCTCTCTTCTCTACAACCCACCCCCAAGCACCACCACCCCCAGCCATACACCTTCAACCGCCGCACCACCCTCGCCACCCAGCCACAACCGCGACGCCAACCCCTCCTTTTTCTCCATTCCCTCTCTTTCTTCCCTTTCTCTTCTCTTCCCCCCTCCCCCAACACCGCTCCCTCTGCCGCCCAGCCACCGCCACCGCTCCATCACAGTCGCACCTTCCACCACCACCCACACCCCCTCCCATCCTTCCCCTTTTACCCCTACCCCTCCCATTACCCCTATCCGAACCCCCTACCACCGGACAGCGACCCCGCCGCGCCAACCGCCTGCACCGTCGCGTCAGTCACCACCACCACCCACCCCCCTTACCATCTCTCTGCCCCACTTTCATTCATACGCCTACCAGGTTCCGTCAAACGCTGCTCTTTCAATTCGTAGTTAATTGCATTTTTTTTTCCGTTTATGTTCAATATTAGGCTAGTTAGATGTGCATGTTTGTAGTGAATTCTAGGTTGTTAGGTAGCCTAGGATGTGGTTAGTGGATTTAGGCCTGTTTAATTGCGCTGTTCGTGCTTCTTGTTTTATCAATTTCGTAATTCTTATGTTGTTACTGTTCATATGCTGTTCTTTACTGTTGCATACTGCTTTTTACACTGCTTTTTCATGTTCATATTCCGTATCTGTATTTGAAGCTGTATTTTAATTCCTATGAACTGTTCTGCTTGCTGTTTATTTTTCGAGAACATCCAATTTTAGCCGGAATGCTGCCCAAATTTCTGTAAACTGTTCTGATTTTCCTTCATGTTTTGGTTTTGGCAATTTGCATTCTGCTTTACTCAGCTTTTACCAAACTAATTCATGAATCCAAGGGCAAGTTTTCATATTCTTTTCGATTTCCTGGTTAATAAATTTCATTTTGGATGATTCAATTCCACTTTTTGCTATTTCCATATCTATATGAATCATCATCAACTTCCTTGTTTGAATATGAGTTGATTGTAGCTTCTAATTGTAAATTCTTGTTACTTAGAAAATGATCATCATGCCACTTACTCTACCCTTCTTTTTACTAACTTACTGCTTTCAATTTCCTAACCTCTTTTTCATTCCTAACCAGCCTAACTTTCACAACATCTCTTCTTGATTTTTCACTATTCTCTTTAACCTTCTAACCAAGGCATGATGATAATTTTTCCTAATTAACATGAATTCTATTTATATCCCATTTTGGATTGTGAATTTTTCTCAAATTTCTAACTCCTATACAATTCATAATGCACATTTACTCAACTTATTTCATTATTCTACTGCTCCTTTGCCACTATGTGCTTATTTTGTTATTTGCCTACTTGTTTTCCTGTTTTTATTATATCCTAGATTTCTGTTTTTCAGGATGTCTGACACCCAACGAAAAGGAAAAGGAAAGGCAACAACTGGCAAACAGAAAAGAGGAGAATCCTCTATGTCCATCCTGGACATCATGCATGATGACTCCTGGCGGGAGAAACACTTTATCCCGCAGGAGAAGGCTGACCAGCTACTCCCTGCCACTGATCCCACTAAGTTTGCAAACAGATATTGCGAGTTGAAGTATCCGGTGTTTGCAACCTCCAGGAACCTGTACCTAGAGAGGACTCTGAAAATTCCGGAAGAACTCCAGCAATACCCCTCCGATCAAATCAAACAAAGAGGCTGGTTCTTCCTGGAGAGAAACCTGATAGAGGTCAATGCTTCTTGGGTAAGAGAGTTTTACTGCAATTACTTCAAAACTTCCCTAGATGCAGTGAACCTAAGAGGGAAGCAGATACTGGTCACCGAAGAGGCCATTGAGGATATTCTGAAGCTTCAGCCTAAATCCGATCAGCTCGATGGTTACCAAAAGGCTGAGGAGGACATGCGTTTTATGAGGTTTGACTGGGATGTAGTCAAGGCAAGGATAGCCCTTTACCCGACTGTCCCATGGGTCATGGGTCAGAACACCGCCATGCCTAAGGGAATCAAGCGGATATACTTAAATGATGAGGCTCGGCTCTGGCACCAGATCCTGAGCAACTTTGTTATGCCGAGTACTCACGAGACGGAGCTACCTGCCGCTATGATCACTCTCCTCTGGTGTGTGATGGAAGGTAAGGACCTGTACCTGCCACGATTTATCCGGTACTACATGGCCAGGGTCCACGTCAGAGGCACTCTCCCCTTTCCACATCTGATTACCCAGCTCGGCCGTCGAGCTGACGTGCCTTGGGAGGATGCTGATGAGAAGCCACCTGCTGCAGAATGCAAGAAGAATATCCCTCACAGCAGGAACTTTCTGGCTTTGGGCTACAGACCTCCATTCCTCACTGCCCCTGATGAGACAGCCACACCTTCAGCTGGCCCCTCTTCATCTACTGCTACCCCAACTACCACCACTGCACCTCCACCTGCGTCCGAGCCAGTATATCACCTCGTGCACCGCCTATTTCAGCAGCTAGACCAGATGGAGCACCGCAACCGGTGCCGATATGAGAGATCTGAGCGTTGCAGCAAGCGACGCTATGAGCACCTAAAGCTGATGATACGATCTGGCGACATCTCCTCTGAGCCTGACACACCATCAGAGCCATCTGAGGAGGAGGCGGACGAGCACGAGGAGGAGACCCATCCACAGAGAGAGGCTAAGCAGGCTGGCCCGGAGCAGGCTGCATCACAGCAGGAGGAGCTGCATCAGATTCAGGCTGCAGACCCAGAGGTTCCTATTCAGTCAGCACCTCCTCTGCAGCAGACAGACCCTCAGGCCACCACCACAGAGACTCCAGCCACACATCCTTCCAGTGATGACACTCCTTCACACCCTGCTTGAGTGAGCATCGAGGACGATGCTTTATTTTAAGTGTGGGGAGGTCGCCATCTCTGGCGTATTTTTCTTGGTGAACCACTACAGACTCTTTTTATTTTATTTTGTTATTTTTCTGTATTTTTATCTTTATTTTTATTTCTCAGTACTTATACATTACTATTTTCATGTATTTTTACTCTATTTCTGCATTTTGCACTTTAGTTTATATTTTAGCCAGTTATTTTAGTTGCAATTCTAACTTATCAGTTATAGAATATGTGGATTAATTAGTATAGTTTACCCTTTTGGTATATGTTAGTTTGGTTTAAATTGGAAATAAAAAGGAAGTAAACTAGAGACTTTAACATAATAAAAACAATCCACACCTTGTATATATAGCATTACATGTTAGTTAGTTAACAATATTTCATCAAGGAGAAACACTAAAACTTTAAAGCCACCCTAAGGTTTACATTGAGAATAATGGGAACTCTTAATTTTTACTTGCATGACATATATAACTGATATATGATTTTTGAGCTAGAAAACACACAGCCTGTGAATTTTGAGCTTAATTGTATGGTTACATTCAAACCATAATATTTTATTCCTGTGTGTTTTACCCTTCTCTTTTATTCTGATGTTCTTTACTTTGTTTTAATCTATATGTCCGATTATAGAATATAGATACATACCAAGAAAGTGATTGAGGCCATTGTTTGAATTAAATGCTCACTCATCCCAAATTAGCCTACCTTTTACATCACCCTTGTTAGCCCCCTTGAGCTTTTAATCCCCTCTTGTTCTATAAACCACAATACTAGCCTTAAGCAGAAAAACAAAATAAAAATCCCAAGTTGAATCCTTGGTTATCTTAAGATAGAAATTGTGTATTGTTTAAGTGTGGGGAACCTTATGGGAACATGGAGTATGGAAACAAAGGTAGAAAGTTAAAAAAAGAATAAAGACATTTCAAAATAAAAGTTTTGGGAAGCATGCTCATGTGAAATTAAAACAATTGAATTACCATGTGCATTAAAAAAATATATATATAATAAAAATTAAATAAAGGGGACACAAGAAAATTTTCCAATTGCAAAATAAAAAGAATTAATGCACATGGAACAAAGTTAAAGTTAATATATGAGCTTGCAATACAAAGTGGAAAAAATTGGGTAAATAGGTAAAGAAGCTTTGCTTTATAAATATGTATGTTAGGTGAGATCTTAGACTAATCAAGGATTCACTTATTAGCTCACTTAGCCTTATACATATACCCTTACCTTTTACCTTGGCCCCATTACAACCTTAAATAAAGACCTCATGATTTTTGAATGTCTGTATTTTGTAATTGTTGATTGGTTAGATGAAGAACAAAGTTATAGAAATTAAGGATAAAAAGAAGAATAGATTGATTAACCCAATAAACACTGAGTGACTAGAGAGTAAACACAAAATCCAGTGAGGGTTCAATAGCTCATCAACATATATCTCTGCTTAAATTGTTAATTGTCTTGCAAGTCTGTAAAATATTTTTCTTTCCCATCTCAATTGTAAAATTGCTTTAACATTATCTAAGGTTTGGCTATGCATATATGATTCCTTGAGAATGTGAATTAATTCAACTACATGCAAGTTTTATATACAAGTGAATAACAATTAGAATTTCATGATTCATTTAGGTAGTTGCATTTAGAATAGATTGTATTGCATGAGATTCCACCACTTCAACCTTACCTTACTCTTTACCTTGGATTTAGCATGAGGACATGCTATTGTTTAAGTGTGAGGAGGTTGATAAACCCATATTTTATGATATATTTTGTGCTCAATTTAGGTGATTTATTCAATCCTTCACTCACTTATTCATGTTAATTACATGGTTTTACCTTCCCTTCCTTATTATGTGATGTATGTGAAAAACATGTTTTTTATGCTTTAAAAATAATTACTTTAATTACCCTTTATTACCATTCGATGCTGTTATTTGTGTGTTGAGTAGTTTCAGATCTTCTAAGGCAGGAATGATTTAAAGGATGGAAAGGAAACATACAAAAATGGAAGGAAAGAACAAAATGGAGTTTTTGAAGAAACTGGCAGTGACGCGAACGCATGGACGACGCGGCCGCATGACCAGCGCGAAAAGGCAGTGACGCAGACGCGTGAATGACGCGATTGCGTGCCACGAGCAAAACGCAGATGATGCGGACGCATGACCGAAGCGAACGCGTAATAAGGAAAACTCCAGACGACGCGACCGCGTGACCCACGCAGACGCGTGCCAGAGGCCATGCACCAGAAATTACAGAAAACGCTCCCAGCGATTTCTGAAGCCCTTTTTGGCCCAGATCCAAGTACAGAAAGCACAGATCAGAGGTTATAAAGAGGGAAAATACATCCATTCAGAGAGAGTCTCGAATTATTCACTTTTCATGATTTAGATGTAGTTTTTAGAGAGAGGTTCTCTCCTCTCTCTCTTAGGATTAGGATTTAGGATTTTTCTTGCTTTTATGATTGTCCCTTTTTATCAGGTTCAACTTTCTTTTTTATTATCTTCTCAATTTAGTTTATGAACTTTTCTATGTTACAGATAATTCTATTAATTAATGTTATTTGAGGTATTTCAGTTTATGATTGCTCTCTTTTGTTTATGTTACCGTTACTTCCAACCTGAAGATATTTTTATTCGAGTAGATTTACTTTTCCCCTTTTGGTCTTGGTTAAGAAATCAGTAACTCAGGAGTTATCAAACTCAACGTGATCGATAATTGTTATCTTTGCTAATTGAATTGAACTTCAATAATTCCAGTCCTTTCTTAGGAATTGACTAGAACCTGAAGATCAGACTAATTAATCCACTTGATCTTCCTTTGCTTTAGTAAAGGCTAACTAAGTGGGATTAAGATTCAATTCTCGCCTCCATTGATAAGCATAACTAGGATAGGACTTCCAATTTCTCATACCTTGCCAGAAGTGTGTTTTACAGTTATTTATTTATTTTACTTGTCATTCAAATTACTTGTTCCTTACTTTCAAAACCCCCAATTTACAATCTTCATAACCAATAGTAAGTACATACCTCCCTGCAGTTCCTTGAGAAGACGACCCGAGGTTTAAATACTTCGGTTATTAATTTTAAAGGGGTTTGTTACTTGTGACAACCAAAACTTTTGTAAGAAAGGTTGATTGCTTGGTTTAGTACTATACTTGCAACGAGAGTTTACTATAACTTCTAAACCATCAATCTTCAGTTCTTCAGGGACCCCGAGCCATCCCTTGCCTCCAGTTGAGGGTTTGAAGACGCGTTTGCCCCGGGCCCCTGGGCAGGCTGGGACTGAACCTCAGGCTCGATGGCGTCGTCAGCCGGGATCTCCTCAGCGGGGGTAGCAGAGTCGTCGTCACTACCTGTCAGGAAGGTATTGAACAAACCCTCAAGTCTAGCCACCTCGGCAGACATTGACACTGCAGCAAAACACGAAAAAATAGATAACCGTCAAAACGGGCAAACAAACCAAAATAACATGCAAGTTAAAAAAAGCCACTAAACAACTACTCACGTATGTAATTCCTAGCCATATCTCGATCGCCCATAAGGAGATGGGGGTTAACAAGATTTTTCCCAAAAATGGCCAACAACACATCGGCAACCCTCTTATTCTCCGGGGACAACCCCTTATACGTTATTTTCGTGAAGACATTAGCTCCCGCCCCGAAACTCTAGTAGGTCGGTATGCGGCGTTCCCCCTCTAATGTCAACCAGAAGGGATGCCGAACTTCTGCGGGACGGACTTTGAAGTACTTGTCCTTGAAACCATGATAAGAATCTTCGAATACCCAGAAGATCCGCTTGCCTTGGGCCACCCGGAAGGACATATAGCCCTTTTTGGCCCTCCCCTCCTTGGAAGGGTTTGTTAGGTTGAAAAGAAAAAGAAATACTTCGACAGAGACCGGCAGCTCCAAGTACTTGCATACCATCTCGAAACAGCAGATGGATGCCCAGCTGTTCGGATGCAATTGGGATGGCGCTACGTCACATCGGTTCAGCAGCACCATTTGAAAAGGGGAGAAGGGAAGGCGAACTCCCAAGCGAGTGAACATGGCCTTATACAGCCACATCCAGTCGGGGACCTGAGGGGAGTGTAGATTCAATTCATATATTCGTTCATGGTCGACAGGAATAAAGGTCATGTAGTTAGCCTCCTCATCGGTCCCTCCGCAGAGAAAGTCGGCCTGTCGGAACTCCATAAGTTCCTCTAGGGACATCTGATTAGGGGTATCCTTTACATCCGATGTCACCCACGCGTATCGGCCGTACAGAGCCGGCCTCACGACCCTTACGACAGGACGCTGAACCATACCTACAGTGGGGGCACCACTCAAAATCAGTTTATAAGGCCGGGAGGTCGAAAGCACTACCAGAAAACTACCACACTACCAGAAACTACAATTTTCCTATCCATCAACTAGAAATCATGAAAATAAGGCCAGAGAAACAAAAACCCTAGAATGGTAACCCCCCTACAGTATCTACCTAATGCTAAAACATAGGCAAATACACAGGTCACGTCAGACAGTTCATACCAACAGGGCAAACACACATGCAAAGCCAAAAGAATAAACATCAATACTAAGAAAAAGAACAGGAAGCTTACTAGGATGAGGATGATACTTGAGGGGGATCAAAAATTCGAAAGGGATCTAGTAAAAGCAGTGGTCTGCAGGGGAAATTTTTGAAAGAAAGAGGAAGAAGCGAAGAAGATGTAATGAGACTAAAGTGAAACCAAATGAAAACTGCAAAGGAAACCAACTATGTGAAGCGCGAAAGACAGTGGTATAAGGGTCTTTTCTCGTAGGGTTTTGAATTGCCATTAAGGGCATTAAATGCTCAGCGCGATAAACGAGGCGACAAAGGGCGCACCCCTTCGGCGAGCAGGTCCACATGCGCATAGAAGGCGCGTCTTTGTAACGGGCAACCGACTAACCGTACGTGTCACAAAGGGAAAAAGGAACGCGCCACCAACGGCGCTCACGACTGCAGCTGGCGCGTTGGGGAAACTATTACGACCCAGCCCAGCTGGGTGCAATTGCCGCCCGGTCCGCGGGCAAACCGATCCGCACGGCCGGGTCGGCGTGCAACCCGCCCGGTCCACAACCCGGACACGCGTCCTGATTGACAGCTGCATGACAGCTGTGGGGAGCGAAGCTTCCTGGAAGGAGGCCTCCCCTCGTGGGGCCCGTCCTACTGACAAGGTATATAAGGGGAGGGTCGTACTCCTCCCCCAAGGTACGTCACCATCACTTTCTCTCTTCACCACTTGCGCTCTAGACTGACTTGATCGTTGGAGTGTCTTTGCAGGTGGCACCCCCTTCACTCGTGAAGAACTCGGGAAGCCAGCTGCTCGCGCTGCTCACTTTCAGGACCTTAGACTAAAGCAGGGACTCACCTTCACACCCAACCAGTTACCCCGAACCGTCCGGTACCCGACCTACCGAACACTTTATATGTAGCATAAGAAAGTGGCATGTTAATGTGAAACGCAGTAACTTACACTTTTTGACGCAATGGTATTTTAGGAAATTTTCCATTTAATAATTATTGTTTGTAACATGGGTTTAGGTCTTGGTATGAAAAAAAAAGAATAAAACAAAAACTTTAGATTGTCCAAAAAAATTTACACAGGCTTTTTTATATAAAACTCAATAATATCAAAATGGAGCAGACAATAAGAAAGGAAAAAAAAGTTAGTAGGTGTAAATCTAATTAACGTATAGGGCTTATTTAAGTTTGATTCAAAAACAAAGATAAGGTTAAATTAAAAAAATACAACAAACGCAATTCTTTTTTAAAGGATTTTTATATACTATAGTGCGCACGCACATACTGGAGAAAGTCCTCTGCTGGGAGCACTCGCACACTTCGATGCGTACGCACACCAGTGTGCGCATGTACTTCGGTGTGCGCACTCACACTAATGTGCATACGCACAGAGACAATTATATGTGATGTTGGGAGCACTCGCACTCCCTGGTGCGTACGCTTCTCTTTGGATTTTTACGTAAGTGTGCGCACGCACACATGTGTGCGTATGCACACACCCTGTTTTCTCAGCACATGTATTTTTGTGATCCCAAAATAAATTAAAACTTCTAAATCTCTATTTTCATTCTTCTAGTCATAAATAATAGTATTAAGTTTGATAGTCAAGTGAAGTTAGGAAATGGGGATAACTTGGAGGTGAAGTAAAGCTGAAAAAGTAATGAATTGACTATGAAAGGTTATGAACGATTATGTATGATATTTGGCTTGAATAATCAAATGATTTGAGATACGAGATTCTTTGAGTAAAGTACCGTGGCTTGCCACCACGTGTACCAGGTCAAAAACTCGATACTCTGTTGACCCTACGACGTAAGGGTGACCGGGCACTTATAAATTCCCGGGAATGTTAACCCCCACTGAGCAATATTAATTATTTGAGAAAAAGTTATGCATAGACTATTGGAGATGCATGTCGAGGGACAATCCAAGGGTTTAGCAAACCGGACTTGTCAGGTTGGCTTAATAACTGACAGATGAGACTCATCAGCCATAGGACAGGTATGCATCATGTGCATATTACTTGAATTACTTGTTTGTGCATTAACTGGGTGTGCCTAAGTGTACTTGCTATGTTAAATGTATATTTGTTACCTGCAGTACTTGTAACCTTCTTGTGCTTGCCTTTATCTGCTTATTCGTCTGTGATATGTTGTCGGAGATGGAGGTATGGAGGAAAGGCGGTAAGACTTAGATTCAAGATTAAGTTAACTTAGGTTTAGAAACACTTAGAAAACCACCTTTTATGGTTTCTGTTTAATACTTTAAACTTTATAATTTGAGTGTCGGCATTCTAGGATTGCCTCCGGCATTTCCAGGACCTTATATCTTATATTTGTGACACCTTTACCATGCTGAGAACCTCTGGTTCTCACCCCATACTATGTTATTATTTTTCAGATACAGGTCGAGAGGCATCTCGTTAGGCGTCTGGACTTCTGAAGCGAAATGGTTATCGGGTTACTTTTTTATTGTATAGCCTTGTATATATACGTACTTTGTTTTCTCTCCGCATGACTTCTCCCTTTTAACCCTCTTAGAGGCTTAAGGAGAGATAGGATTTTGTGTAGTAAATATTCTCCGGTCAGCCTTGACTTCGCGGATTGAGCTAGGAGCTTGTTATTTTGTATCTTTGGCCCTCTATTCTTACTTTTGTTATCTTATGCTTGATAGCTATAGTTTTTCTTAGTACGCAAGTTAACTCGTTTCCTGAACATTGCGCTTTCATTTTGCGATTCTTATTTCATTTGTTCTTCAAGGCTCCTAGTTTATTACATTCTTTCTGATATTATATGTACACATTTTATTTTAGAGGTCGTAACACCACACCACTTCTATTTTACGACTTAAGCGTAAAACTCTGTGTGTTAGGGTGTTACATTTGCGCTGCAGCAGCATGATGCAAGTGGCGATGATAAAGTCTTTGAAGGTTAATTTTGATTGAAACAAAAACTTTGTTGATTCCGAATGGCTTCTACTTCCATAGTTCCAGGCTTCTTCTTATCTCATTTAATTTCGTCCTCCTGCTAGATCTTCTTTTTCTCTCACATCTGGTACTTTTCTGTTTTGTTTTTGTTTGATTTCTTCAATAATCAATAATGTGTGGTGAGATAGTTTTTTTAGAGAACTTGTGAAAGTGCTCGAAGCCTCGAACCAGAATTCTAACATATATTAGGAGGTTAAATTCTTATAAATAATTTTAATTTTTTAAATTTATAATATTTTTAACTTTAACTTTTTATTATAATTAATTTATTAATATCTATAAAATTATTACTTGAAAATTAGATAAATTTATACTAAAATTATGTTCAATAAGAAAAAATAAAAAATAATATATATTACATAAATTGAATTTACACCGCTCTCCAAATTGTGATAAATTAAAATTGAATGGGCTATATATAAAAACATATTTAAAATTAAAATAAAGTATTTTAGTATACATCAAAACATAAATTTTAAAAAGAATAATTTTATATGGTGGTTAATTATTTCTTTTATATGGTGGTTAGTTCAAGAGAAGGCATTCTTAAGGGGAAAAAAAAAGACGACTCAAAATATCACAATTGAATTGTAATTTATCACAATTGTATAAATTATCAAAATTTTAATTATTAATAAGTAGATTAGAGTAATAAAAGAAGTTGACATGACAATGATTTAGACATTAGTTTGTTTTACAATCAACATATGAACTCAGCTATATATAAATGGTATGAAGTGTGTGAATAAATGTATACATATAATTGAAGTGTTTGAATTTAAATATTTAGTGGGCTAAAAAGTCTAGCTAGAGATAGAGTAGTAAGTTTAGCGGTCATGGGAGTGACGATAATAAACAGTATTATAATTAAGAGTTTCAAACAACTCGTCTATTCGATTCAGAGGATGAAAACGAGAATTTGGGAAATGGGGATTGGAATGAGGATGATGCTAGCAACTCTGTTCATGGAAATGGAATTTGGGATAAAGATCCGTGCGAACAATTTTAGAGATAGAGACTATATATTTTATATTTTGTAAGAATTTCTATTTTAAATATAATTAATATATTGGTGAATATTTAAATCAAGATGTTATAATTGTCTTTATATAAAAATATTTTTTTATTATTAGATAATAGATTATAAAATTTAATTTTATATATTATAAAAGCATTATATTTATTTAAAATAGACTATTAAAATAATAATCGAAAGTTTATAGCGCTCACAAAACAAATTTTAAAAAATGCTAACGATAAATAAATTTTCAAAAGATTTATAAATACAACAAAAAAAAACTAAATATTAAATATATATTTTAAAAAAAAGATATTTTCTGTAACAGTCCAAACCACTCGCTAGCACGATATTGTCCGCTTTGGCACACAAGGCCTCACGGTTTTGCTTTTGACAATAGGGATGCTAGTCGAAGCCCCCCACACTCACTCGTCAAAACGCGTCATGTTAGGGAGAGGTATCCACACCCTTATAAGGCATGCTTCGTTCCCCTCCCCAACCGATGTGGGCCTTACAATCCACCCCCTAAGGGAGTCCAGCGCCCTCGCTGGCACATCGATCCGGGTTCTGGCTCTGATACCATCTGTAACAGCCCAGACCACCCGCTAGCACGATATTGTCCGCTTTGGCACACAAGGCCTCACGGTTTTGCTTTTGACGATAGGGATGCTAGCCGAAGCCCCCCACACTCACTCGTAAAAACGCGTCCTGCTAGGGAGAGGTATCCACACCCTTATAAGGCATGCTTCGTTCCCCTCCCCAACCGATGTGGGCCTTACAATCCACCCCCTAAGGGAGTCCAGCGCCCTCGCTGGCACATCAATCCGGGTTCTGGCTCTGATACCATCTGTAACAGCCCAGACCACCCGCTAGCACGATATTGTCCGCTTTGGCACACAAGGCCTCACGGTTTTGCTTTTGACGATAGGGATGCTAGCCGAAGCCCCCCCACACTCACTCGTCAAAACGCGTTGACAAACCCCATTTGTAGGGTTTATCTTGTATTGATTTTTGGGGATTTTATCACCTTTTACCCATATTTATTCAAGAAATAGCATGGTTTTGTATATTCTCCTTTAATTGTGCTTGAATGAGAAAACATACTTTTTAGGACTCAAAATAGCTAAATTTAATTCACCTTGATTCTATTAGATGCCTTGATATGTTTGTTAAGTGATTTAAGGTTTAGGAGGCAAAGATTGGATCAAGGGAATGAAGAAAGAAAGCATGAAAAGTTGGAGAACTCATGAAGAAATGGAAGAACCGGAAAGCTGTCAAGCCGACCTCTTCGCACTTAATCGGCCATAACTTGAGCTACAGAGGTCCAAATGATGCGGTTCCAGTTGGGTTGGAAAGCTAACATCTGGGGCTTCGAAACGATATAAGATTTGCCATAGTTGCATCACGCATAGGGGCGCGCACGCGCAAGGTACGCGGACGCGCCGATGGTGGCACATGACCCACTTAATGCAAACGTGGCCAGCGATTTTAGAAGCCTTGTGGGCCCAATCCAACTCATTTCTGATGCTATTTAAGCCAAGGATTGAAGGGGGAATGGGGGACTTTTCATACTTTTATAGACTTTTCATACTTTAGAAGTTAGTTACCAATTAGTTTAGTTTAGCTTTGTAATTAGTTTCTAGAGAGAGAAGCTCTCACTTCTCTCTAGAATTAGGATTAGGTTTAGTTCTTAGATCTAGGTTTTAATCTTTGCTTTCTTCCACTTCTATCTCTCAATTCTTTGTTGCTACATTCAATCTTCTTCTATTCTTTTATTGTAATTTCCTTTATGTTGTTCTTGCATTTTGTTGTAGATCTACTTTTGTTCCTTCCTTTCTCTTTCAATTCAATTCAAGGTAAATCATAATAATTGTGTTCATTTGATTTGTTGTTGTTTAATTCCTTGCAAATTGAGTAGTGTAGATTTACTTTTCTTGCAATTTTACTATGCTTTCCTTTTATGCCTTCCAAGTGTTTGATGAAATGTTTGGTTGGATTTTAGAGTAGAGTTTTATGTTCTTGGCTTGGAAAGGTAACTTAGGAACTCTTGAGTTACTAATGTCCAAGTAATTGATGATTGGGATTCATTGACTCTAGTTCTCACTAATTGAATTAGTGGAGAGTTAGGACTTATGGACTAGGATTGATATAGCTCATTTGACTTTCCTTTACTACTAGTTAGAGGATGATTTAATGAGATTAATCCTTGCCAATTCTCATATTGTGGTTAGTGATTAGGATAGAGATCTTTGACCACCAACCCTTGCCAAGACCTTTTTAGCCATTAGTTTACTTTCTTACCATTTATCTTTCATGCTTCATATCAAAACCCCAAATATAACTCACAACCGATAACAAGACACTTCATTGTAATTCCTAGGGAGAACGACCCGAGGTTTAAATACTTCGGTTATTAATTTTAGGGGTTTGTTACTTGTGACAAACAATCTTTTGTATGAAAGGATTATTGTTTGGTTTAGGAACTATACTTGCAACGAGAATTCATTTGTGAAATTCTAAACCGTCAAAAATCCATTCGTCACGCGTCATGCTAGGGAGAGGTATCCACACCCTTATAAGGCATGCTTCGTTTCTCTCCCAACCGATGTGGGCCTTACATTTTCTTCTTTAAAATTTGATAATTTTTTGTCAAGTAAATTTTTTGAAAAAATAAATTATTGTGAATAACCATATTTTTTTTAAAAAAAAATTAGAGATCATATTTTGATCTGAATTCTTTTGTGCACCTTCTAAATATTTATTTAAATGTTTCTACAAAAATATAAATAAACCATTTGCTAAATATAAAAGTTTGTTTGTTACTTAAAAAAAATAATATTTATTGGTTCTTTCGATATTATCTTTTAGGATTTTTTTTTGTCAGCGGTTAAATCTTTTTGGTACCAAATTAGTAATTAGCCTTATTTATCTAAAAAAAATATAGGGGACCAACACCTAAACTGGCCAACTTAAACAACTCTATTTAATAATTAATTTTAAAATTTTTTAAAAATCAGAATTTGAATAATACTAATTAGGTTTTGAATAATTAGGCAAATAACATCCACACAAATCCTAATTCCTCTCTTCCAAGCCCCGACCGGAGTTCACACGCCCTATCGTTGTTGTAGACCGCCACATCCTCCGCCATTGATGCAGGACTCCTTGCGAACTAGAGCAACATGCCATTGCAACGCTGCTTCATCGTCGTGTCGCCGTTTCTGCAAGGTCCAGCGTCGAATCCTAATGCAGAAAAGAAACCTCCAAATGCTACAAAAGAAACATCCAAATGCTTAAAAGAAATTTTGCCAATGCAAAATAGAAGCATTCGAATGAGAATAAAAGAAACATCCACTAAAGCACAAAAGAAACATTCAAATGAAAAGAAGCATCCATTACTCCCACAGGACAGATGAGCGACTGCGTTGATTCTTCAAGTGGTGCGAAATAGGGGCTTGCCTTCTTCATCGTCAGGAACGCGTGGCACAAGGGAGGATTCGGGACGATCGTTGGCATTGCTTCTGGGGAGCACAGACGCAGCTTAATGCAGGGGAGAAGATGACCAACTTCCTCGTCTTGAACATGCGGTGCGATGCAAGGGAGAAGAGGACGAATGGTAGCGTTGCTTGTGAGGAGCACGGTCGCGACGTGATGTAGGGGAGAAGAAGGTGCAACGGCGGCGTCGGTTGCAGGGAACAGAGGGACGGCGCAGCTGTAGGGAGTAGAGGCGGTGCGATGCGTTGCTTATTAAGACGTGGAGCAGTAAGGCGACGAGGCGTGGTACGATGCTTCTTCGTCATCAAGAATACATGATACAAGGAGCGGAGGCTGAAAGGGGCAGGGGTGCGAGGTGACTGTGGTGAAAAAGTAGGGGAGGTGAAAGGTGAAACAGAAAAGATGAATTAGGGTAAGAGTCTATGTCCAAGAGTCTATGCATAGCTTTTTCTCAAATAATTATAATTGCTCAATGGGGGGGTTAACATTCCCGAAAATTTATAAGTGCTCGGTCACCCTTACGTCGTAGGGTCAACATAGTATCGAGTTTCAACCTGGTACACATGGTGGCAAGCCACGGTACTTTACCCAGGGAATCTCATATCTCAGATCATTTGATTATTCAAGCCAAGTATCATACATAATCATTCATAACATTTTATAGTCAATTCATCACTTTTTCAGCTTTAATTCACCTCCAAGTTATCCTCATTTCCTAACTTCACTTGATTATCAAACTTAATACTATTATTTATGACTAGAAGAATGAAAATAGAGGTTTAGGATTTTGAAATAGGGTTTAAAACTCAGAAAACCATGTTTGCTGGAATAGGGGCCACGCGTACGCGTGATTCATGCATACGCGTGGGAGTATAAAAAGGCAGCTCGCGCGCGCATCCCCTTATCATGCGTATGCGTAGGTGAGTATCTCATGTCACGCATACGCATATAAGGAGGTCAGTCAAAAATTCCATGCCACGCGTACGTATGGGTCACGCGTACGTGTGGACGTACGTTTTCCAAAAATCTGTTTAAGTAGAAAGCTGCAGAATTTACATATTCCAAACCAATACTTCCGATGTGCATAACTCAATCATTTTTTAAATCGTTTTTCATCCGTTCTTTGAACGGCATAAACTTCACGAACCCAAGTTTTTATCAAAATAAGTTTGAAATCATTTGGGGGTTCGGAGGCCAAGTTATAACTCGCCGAAGTTTGGCCCAAAACCAAAATTTTACAAACTTCCCAAACCTCATTTTCATTGAAAAATCCCATTCCATTCATCACCAAACCTGCAATTGTCAACATGGTATATCCTTCCTTATCACCAAAATAACCACCATAATAAATCGTACCTCAAATCAACAATAATACACATACACTTCCCAAATCCATCAACCAAAACCATAGCTCACATATTCTAAACTTATATGCTTATATCCTCAAATCATTAATCAACAATTCATTAAATCACCAACTAGTCATCAAGCATCACCAACTAGTCAACAAGCATCAAACCAAAACATACTTCTCAACAAGATACTAAGCAATAAATATATACATATACATTCCAACCTATCTGTTGAGTTAAGAAATTAACTAAATTAATTAGTGATGACAAACATTATTTTTGAGAAAATAAATAATTAGTGTTGATTAATTATAATTGTATATTACTAATTATTTATAAAACTGCTGCAGGCCAAAATCTGATTTACAGCCCAAATGGAAGGGAAAATAAAACAAGAGTAATGGGTTAATGAAATAAACAAAGCCCAAAAGGATTCAAAGCTGAGAAATCAAAACGGGCCAAGCTAATGGATACCCGATCCAAGCCCGAATTGATTTCAATTCCCTCCATCTTGCTCCAACCAAAGCAACATTCCTCTCCTCTCTAATCAAGTCAAATCAAGACTTTAGAAAAAGTAAGAAAGAGAAAGAGAAGAAAAGCTTCATCCATAAGCCAGTAACCAAAGAAGCAAGAAAGAGAAAATCTAAGATTGAAGCACAGAAGCTAAAGCAGAAAATCTAAACCAAATCAAGCTTAGGTTAAAGGTAATCCATCTCATCTTACTTGCATCAAATCTTCTTCCCTTCTTCCCAACTCTCTGCTCTATCCGAAAATAGAATTCAAGGGAAAGTTGTTCTCTGTCCTATTCTGCTTCACATCTACGGTCACAAGTGATACTTGGGGACCAAGTAGTTTTTCAATGGCTAAGATCAAGTTGACCATAAGAAGATTTCTATTGTTACTGCTTTGTGGCTTTCGGTCAAGATGAGGAAGTCAGAGGGAAAGTTTCTTCTCTAAGGATTAAGGTGAAAAAGTGAATCTGTGAGTTGGTGAAGCTCAAGGCTCAAGGTGCTGACCTTGGAAGAAGAACCCAGCAACATGCAAGGAGATAAAAGAAGCTTGCTGTTCATTCAGAAGGTAAGGAGAGAAAACCAGTGAATAGAGGTTTTATTCTGAGAGAGCTCTTTGAAGAAGTTCAACTAACTGGACAGTGTAACCTAATCAAAGGTGCATTCCGCCAGTATGAAGAACTGAATCAGAGGCTTGCTAATCTGGTTTTTCGCATAGCACAGAGGCTGTTGATGAAGTTAATCTCCTTCATGTTTTACAGATTGTAATATACTTTTCTATGTTTATCTTTCTGTAATTTTTTGTGAGAAACTCAAGTAAAAGCCATGAGTGGAAAAAGGCTGAGTGATACACTTGAGAGAAAAGCCTAGAGTTATTTTCAGATTTCTTTAGGTGTGTTTATGTCTTGTATCTTGTACCTGTGAGGTATCCCTTTCTTAGTTGGGTTAGCACTAAGAGGTATAGTTAGGTATTAGCATAGCCAATGTCAAGTTAGGTTAGAACTTGAGTGTGAAAGGATTGGTTCAATCCTGTGTTATTGGTGTATGTAATACTGTTAACTATAGTGAAATTCCTCCATAGTTGTGGAGGAGACTGGATGTAGGTTGCATAGCACAAGGCAACTGAACCAGGATACATGCTGGTGTTAGCTTTTCTCTTCTCTGCTGTGTTCTGTTTTCTGATATTCATGAGACAAAAATAAATTGTCTCATAAATTTCCGCTGCTGAGTTCAAACAGAATCAGAATTGCAAATTTGTTTAAAAGGGTAATAACAGCAACTAAAAGGAAGGCATAGATTCAACCCCCCTTCTCTAAGCCTACCACAACCTTCAATTGGTATCAGGAGCTAAGGTCTCAAGAATCAAGCTTAACCGCATGGAGCAAAGATCCAATGGCGAACAATCTGGGCACAACCACAGTTGCCTACACCCTCACTGAAGGCCAGTCAAACAACCGGCCACCTTTTTTTAACGGAAAGAACTATTTCTACTGGAAAAAAAGGATAAGGATCTTCATCCAATCCATTGACTACAACTTATGGAAGATCGTTGTGAGTGGTCCCAAGATCCCAACAAAAATAAGTGCTGATGGAGTGATGACTCCGAAAGAAGAAGCTGAATGGAATGAAGATGACAAGAAGAAGATAGAGCTGAACGCTAAAGCAATCAACCTTCTTCACTGTGCTATCAGCTTTGAAGAGTACCGGAAGGTGTCTAGATGCAAGACAGCCAAAGAAATCTGGGAAAAACTCCAGGTTACACATGAAGGCACTAAACAAGTCAAAGAAACGAGGATTGATATGCTGCGAAAAGAGTATGAGATGTTTAGCATGAAGGATGGAGAAAGCATTGATGAAGCATTTGAGAGATTCTCAATCATAATCAATAACCTTGATGCTATGGGTACAAACTATGCAGAACAAACCTTGGTGAGAAAACTCCTTAGAAGCCTCACAAAAGAGTGGGAAAACACTGCCACTGTCCTAACCGAGAGTAACAACATAAGCCCATAACCTATGATGAGCTGAGAGGAAAACTCATTGCCTATGAAGCCACACACACAAACACAGACTCAAAGAAAAGGGAATAGCCCTCAAGTCACAAATAGAACCAAAAGAGAGTGAGTCTAGTGATGGTATTTCAGATGACGAGCTTTTGTTATTTGCTAGGAGATTTAGAAGGATGATGAAAAGCAAGGGCAAATACAAGGGTTCAAGTTCAAAGGAGCAAAAGATAGACTTGAGCAAGGTGACATGCCATCATTGCAAGGAGGCTGGACACTTCAAGTCAAACTGTCCAAAGCTCAAAAAGGAGGATAAAGGCAAGAAGGAAAGGAAGAGAGTACTCATGGCAGCTTGGGAGGATCTTGAGAATGAATCAAATGAAGAGGAAGAATCTGAAGGAGATGACAAAGACTGCTTCATGGCTGGAAACAACAATCTTGATGAGGTAAACTATTATGATTTGACCATTGAGGACTTGCATGTTATCATTGATGACCTCACTTTAAACACCTCAAAACTTCTTGACAAATACAATGAATGCAGATCTGAAAGAGATGTGTTAAGAGCTGAAAATGAATTTTTAAAAGAAAAAGTGAAGGAAACTGAATGTGCTTTGGACATCATTGAAGAAAACAGATTTCTAAAATCTGAACTTGAAAATTAAAAGGAAAGCACATTGTGGATCCTTCACATGAGTTAATTGCTGAAAATAAAAGATTAAATGATATGATTAAAAGGCTGAATGGTGACTTAGCAAAATTTGCTCAAGGTTCTAGTAACTTGGACAAATTACTTGCAAGTCAAAGACCATTGTTTGAAAAATCTGGTTTAGGCTACATAGCAAAGGAAGATGCATTTTCTAATGTTTCCTCTATAAAGTTTGTGGCTTCTTCATCAAATACCAAAACCATATCAAACAAATCTGGTATTGAAAATACTCCAACAATTGAAGAAAAATTTGATGAAGTATACACAAGTGAAACTAAGCCTTCACCAAGAACTGAACCGAGTTCTAACCGGCCAGGTTTGGGTTACATTTCGAAAAATGAGGCTGTTTTCAAGAAACCACCATTTTACAACAAAACCTCATATTCGAAAAGTAAAAATGTTCAAAAATTCTGGTGAAAATGCTTTTGCAAAGAGGAATAACTTTAATAAAAATCAGTTTGTTAAAAGAAATGCTTTTCCTCCAAAAACCAGAAAATTTCAAAACTTTAATCATTTCAAGCAATACAACTCACATCAGTTTCAGCAACACACACCAGAAAATCATTGTATTAATTGCAAGAAATTTGGTCACTCATATGCACAATGCTTCATTGAAAAGAGAGTTGTAGGAAACAAAGTTTACAATGTTGTTTGCGATTTCAATGCACTTGGGCAACCAAGATGGATTAACTTCAAAGGATCCAAATTAATTTGGATACCTAAGGCTACTTGAAACTCATCATGCAGATTTGCCTAGCATCCAAGAACAAAAAGGACATGTGGTACATGGATAGTGGATGTTCAAGGCACATGACTGGAAGGTCAACCTACTTCATCAAACTAAATAAGTATGATGGAGGTTTTGTGACCTTTGGAGATGATGGTAAAGGTAAAATCATTGCTGTTGAAAAAGTAGGTAATGAGTAATCTACTTTTATTGATGATGTACTTTTGGTATGTGGTTTAAAGCACAATCTTTTGAGCATAAGTCAGCTGTGTGATTTAGGATATTTAGTTGTTTTCAAAAGGCTTGAATGCTGTGTTGTTAATGAAAAGACAAATGAAGTGATGTTTGTTGTCAAGCGCTTCAATAATATGTATGGACTTACTCTTGATGGACTAAAAGATCAAAATGTAGCTTGTCTTCACTCTAAAGAATCTGAAAAGTGGTTATGGCACAAGAGATTGGGCCATGCAAGTATGTTTCATATAAACAAACTTGTAAAGAAAGAATTAGTAAGAGGTCTTCCTTTGATAAAGTTTGACAAAGACATCACTTGTGATGCTTGCCAAATGGAAAAACAAACAAAAAGTTCTTTTAAACCAAAGGAAGACATCTCTACTAAAAGACCACTTGAGTTGCTACACATTGATTTATTTGGTCCAACAAGAACTCAAAGCCTAGGTGGTAAACATTATGGTTTAGTAATTGTGGATGACTATACTAGGTTTGGTTGGGTTTTATTTCTTGCACACAAAAATGAAGCCTTTTCGGTCTTTGAACCCTTTTGCAAGAAAATTCAAAATGAAAAGAATTTGAAAATCTCTTCTATAAGAAGCGATCATGGAACTGAATTTGAAAACAATTTATTTGAATCCTTTTGTGAGGAATTTGGAATATCTCACAACTTCTCTTGTCCAAGAACACCACAACAAAATAGTGTTGTGGAAAGAAGAAATAGAAGCATACAAGAGATGACAAGAGCTATGCTTTGTGAGAGTAATGTTCCAAAATTCCTTTGGGCTGAAGCGGTTAACACAGCTTGCCACATTTTAAATAGAACAATCATAAGGAAATTTTTGAAGAAAACCCCTTATGAACTTTGGAAAGGCTACCCACCAAACTTAGATTACTTACACATCTTTGGATGCAAATGCTTTGTCTTAAATAACAAAGAAAATTTGGGTAAATTTGATCCAAAGGCTTATGAGTGTTTGTTCGTAGGATATTCCACAACTAGTAAAGCATATAGGGTTTTTCATCAAGATGCTAGGATTATTGAGGAGTCCATACATGTTACATTTTGTGATACTAACTTGGTACAAAGCATTTTGGAAGACTGTGATGCAGGAAATCAAGCTCAAAAGGAGGATGAAACTGCTCAGAATCATGGAAAAGAAAATTCTGGACAAGCTGAACCAAAAACAGCAAATGCTGAAAATTCAAGAGACAATTCCATTTTGTCTCATGAATCTGAAGGAAATTCTTCAGACAGCAGCACATAGAATCCCTTGGTGACTGAATCTGCCTCCAAGTCCACCAGACCTCGTGAATAGAGATTCTTGAAGAATTATCCTGAGGAATTTGTCATTGGGGACATCTCTCATGGAGTGCAAACAAGGTCTTCCACTAGAAAGGCAAATGAAGGATCAAACATTGCCCTTCTTTCACAAATAGAGCCTCAAAACGTCAAGGAAGCACTCAGTGACCTCTCTTGGGTTAAAGCTATGGAGGATGAGCTTTTTGAGTTTGAAAAGAACCAAGTATGGACTTTGGTTCCAAGACCAAGTGGAAAGAAAGTGACCGGCACCAAGTGGATATTTCGGAACAAGTTGGGAGAAGATGGTAGCATTGCAAGAAACAAGGCAAGGCTAGTGGCTCAAGGATATGATCAAGAAGAAGGAATAGACTTTGATGAATCCTTTGCCCCTGTTGCACGAATGGAAGCCATAAGACTTCTCTTAGATTATGCTGCTTATTGTGGTTTTAAATTATATCAAATGGATGTGAAATGTGCATTTTTGAATGGAGTGATAGATAGAGAAGTGTATGTGGAGCAGCCTCCTGATTTTGAAAATAAAGAGCATTTTGATTATGTTTTCAAATTATCTAAAGCTCTCTATGGTTTAAGACAAGCTCCTAGAGCTTGGTATAAGAGACTTAGCTCTTTTCTTTTGAAAAATAGTTTTCAAAGAGGCACCACTGACACAACTCTATTTATTAAGAACTCTAATGATTCTTTTATTCTAGTCCAAATATATGTTGATGACATTATTTTTGGATCAGCAAATGAATCCCTTTGTTCTGAATTTGGAAAACTCATGACAAGTGAATTTGACATGAGTATGATGGGTGAACTTAATTTCTTCCTTGGGCTGCAAATTAAACAAACTGAAAAAGGTATTTTCATTCATCAAGAAAAGTATGCCAAGGAATTAGTTAAGAAGTTTGGTATGGAAAATGCCAAACCCATGGGAACTCCCATGCATCCTAATTCTAAATTAGATAAGGGAGAAACTGAGAAAGATGTTGATGAGACTAGGTATAGAGGAATGATTGGTTCTCTTATGTACTTAACTTCCTCTAGACCCGATATTGTGCAAAGTGTTGGATTGTGTTCTAGGTTCCAATCCAAACCAAAAGAGTCACATCTTTCTGCAGTTAAAAGGATCATTAGATATGTTCATGGCACATCTAATTTTGGTCTTTGGTATCCTAAGATTGATGATTTTTCTGCAGTTGGTTATTGTGATGCAGATTTTGCTGGTGATAGAGTTGATAGAAGGAGCACTTCTGGTTTGTGTTGCTTCCTTGGGAAGTCCTTAAATGTATGGTCAAGTAAGAAGCAACCAACAGTGGCCCTTTCTACTGCAGAGGCTGAGTATATAGCTGCTTCTTCTTGTTGTTCTCAGCTTTTATGGTTAAAAACGCAGCTTGCTGATTACAAATTAAATGCTGAAAATATTCCCTTAATGTGTGATAATATGAGTGCCATTAATATTTCTAAAAATCCAGTTTTGCACACTAGGACTAAGCATATTGAAGTGAAATTTCACTCAATAAGAGAACATGTCCAAAAAGGGGATATTAGTATTCAATTTGTTAAATCAGAGGAGCAATTATCAGATATTTTTACAAAACCATTAGCTGAGGATAGATTCTGCATGCTTAGGACTTGTCTAGGAATTTTGAGTTATGATTCTTTATTTGAAAAATGCTGATGTATTTGCTGGAACTTTTTGTCTCATAAACAGGCATGAGACAATTCTGGGCAGGTGATGAACGTTTCCATCAAAACAGCGTGTTCTGGGCTTGTTTCAAATGAACCTCAATCTGAGCCAACCTCAATAATCAGATCAAGAGTGGTCCAAATGTGTTTCATTAATTTCATATCACTTCAAGGCCCTAACATGAATGTTACAATCTTGTTTGTTATTTTTGATGACTTGTGTGTTTCATAAAAGGTTTTCACTAAATGTTTTGGGACCCAAAAGGTTTTCAAGTGGAGTTAATTTTGGCCCAAAAAGTGTTTCAGGTTAATTTTATTGTTTTTCAATTTTTTAAATTAACTTCCTATTTTAATTTTAAATCAAATAAAACCTTTCTTGTATGAGGTCATGTCTTTTCAAGTCTTTTCAAATGGTGATGCAGTTGCATGGTTTTAGAAATTTGCTTTTGGGTACGGTTACCAACACTCCCTCTCTTCCCTCCATAACTTCTCCACACTCTCTTCGGTTTCTTCCCACTCACTTTACTACTTCTCTTCCCTCAAAAGATTGAAACTAACCAAATGAGGAAGAAAACCATTGCAAAAAGGGCTCCTCGTGAAAAGGTTTTCAAGCTACCCACAAAGCCTTCCACTCGCTCTCAAGACCGCACCTTTACCCCTTCTCCTTCTCCTCCTACCTCTCCTCCTCGTTGTGACCCCATGGCTCGGACCAAAAACACTCCAAGGTTTCCTGCCTCTGCCAAGCCGACGCCACCACCAAAGGCCACACCTTCCAAGCCTGGCTCCTCAAAACCGAATTCAGCAAAGCCTAGCTCCTCCAAAGGCAAACGTCCGGCGATTGAGGAACCCATTCCCGAACCAACACAACCAAAATCCAAATCGGTTCCAATGCGCTCTCAACGAGGTAACACACGAGTCCCTCTCAAAAACGTTAAAGAACCAGAAATTGGACCTTTTGATCACAAAGCTCACTTTTTGACCTCTCATTCAAACTATAATCCTTATAGATTCAAATCTGCCATGAATAATAATTTTTATGAGGGAGTCATCCAGTATCGTACCCTATGCCCTTCATTTCTCGCTAATTTGCCATCTTTGAAAAGAAAATGTTTTCTTTTTGTTGATAACTTAATTTTTATGGACTGGAATCACCTTTTTGACATCAAAAAACCTGTTTATCCCTTGTTGGTCAAAGAGTTTTATGCAAACATGACTTATCATGAAGGCACTGCTCATTCGTATGTCAAGAGCTGAGATATCGTTTTAAACAATGAGACCATCAGTGATGCTTTGAAGTATACTGATGTTGGGCCCTGTGCCTACACGTCAGTCAAGTGGGATGAAGGAGTTGGTGTTTCTTACAATGATGCCCTGGCTAGTATTTGTGAACATATCTCCTTAATAGATGGCATTACACCCACTCACAAAGCCCTAGGATATGAGCGTGCTCAACTGCACCGAATAGTCAATCATATTATTCTGCCTTAAAGCGGCTCATATCAAAGGGTTTCCTACACTGATACTCTTGTTTTATATGCCCTTCTCACCAAAACTGAAATCTCATTTGCATATTTGATGGTTAGATACATGTTTGACTCTGTTAGAAGTGAAAAGGACAAAGCTCTTCCTTATGGCATGTTTCTAACTTGCATTTTTGAGTATTTTGGTGTTGACTTGACCAATGAGAAATATGAAAATAGACATTCATATCTAAAGGGAGGTGGTTCAGTGAAACAGAACAAAGGACCCACTAGATCTGAAAGAGTCGTCCTAGATGATGAAGATGAGGACTTTGTCCCTGAGGATTCTCCTGCTCCTTCCACCGAGGGTACTTCCATTTCCACAGGGAATAAATCCACTCTGCTGAATGTGGTCAAGGATGTCGCTCAAGAGTTTTTTTCCCAATCAAATCACTTGATTGCCATGAGCAAGGAAAAAAGGAAACTAGCTAGCAAGCATGAGAACTTTCTGAAGAAATCAAGGGATAGGGTGGCTGTGCTTATGACCTTCATTGATAACCTTCATTGATAACCTTCACAATGATGAAGACATTGCCACTGATGTTGAAGAGGAAGCTGCTTCAGAGGGGAATGGTTCTGATGCCTAGAATTTGTCTCATAAAAACTACAGCTGCTGTTCTCTTTTTGTCTCATGAATTCTGCTTCTTTAGCTACTTTTGAACTGTTTTATTTTGGATAACTGTAATAACTCTAGATATTGCTGCACCTGTGGTAGTTTAGTTAGCTATTTGGACTGTGCACTAATCTTTCTTGCAGGGTTTATTGTGATATTTTTGTGGATCTTGCTTATTATCAACCCTTGATGACAAAAGGGGGAGTAATAGGAGCAATGGCTGGCAGATTACTATTTTTTTTAGGACTTTGTTTGACTGCTGCAGATTTTAAAAGCTTGATTTGCAAATATTTGCAAATGTTGTGAACTGTTGTGAATGAGGTTGAAAACTTACTTTATATGTTGCTATCTTGACCATGACCCTGTTGTGTTAAAGCTCTATTTTGGCCATTAAAACTATCACTGTTTGCTATATTTTTGGTTGGTACATAGCATCTGTTTGGTTCCATAAAAGCATATGTAAACAGGAAAGAAGAGAAGAGCATAAATCCAGGGGGAGCAAATCTTGAAAAAGAAAGGGGGAGCAACATAAAAGCAAATGACAAAAATCAAAGGGAGTTTCTAAACCTTACTCAAACTCATTTCTTTTGCTTATTGCTTAAATCATGTTTGTCATTAAGGGGGAGATTGTTGAGTTAAGAAATTAACTAAATTAATTAGTGATGACAAACATTATTTTTGGGAAAATAAATAATTAGTCTTGATTAATTATAATTGCATATTACTAATTATTTATAAAACTGTTGTAGGCCAAAATCTGATTTACAGCCCAAATGGAAGGGAAAATAAAACAAGAGTGATGGGTTAATGAAATAAACAAAGCCCAAAAGGATTCAAAGCTGAGAAATCAAAACGGGCCAAGCTAATGGATACCCGATCCAAGCCCAAATTGATTTCAATTCTCTCCATCTTGCTCCAACCAAAGCAACGTTCCTCTCCTCTCTAATCAAGTCAAATCAAGACTTCAGAAAAAGTAAGAAAGAGAAAGAGAAGAAAAGCTTCCTCCATAAGCCAGTAACCAAAGAAGCAAGAAAGAGAAAATCTAAGCTTGAAGCACAGAAGCTAAAGCAGAAAATCTAAACCAAATCAAGCTTAGGTTAAAGGTAATCCATCTCATCTTGCTTGCATCAAATCTTCTTCCCTTCTTCCCAACTCTTTGCTCTATCCGAAAATGGCATTCAAGGGAAAGTTGTTCTCTGCCCTATTCTGCTTCACATCTACGGTCACAAGTGATACTTGGGGACCAAGTAGTTTTTCAATGGCTAAGATCAAGTTGACCATAAGAAGATTTCTATTGTTACTGCTTTGTGGCTTTCGGTCAAGATGAGGAAGTCAGAGGGAAAGTTTCTTCTCTAAGGATTAAGGTGAAAAAGTGAATCTGTGAGTTGGTGAAGCTCAAGGCTCAAGGTGCTGACTTTGGAAGAAGAACCCAGCAACATGCAAGAAGATAAAAGAAGCTTGCTGTTCATTCAGAAGGTAAGGAGAGAAAACCAGTGAATAGAGGTTTTGTTCTGAGAGAGCTCTTTGAAGAAGTTTAACTAACTGGACAGTGTAACCTAATCAAAGGTGCATTCCGCCAGTATGAAGAACTGAATCAGAGGCTTGCTAATCTGGTTTTTCGCATAGCACAGAGGCTGTTGATGAAGTCAATCTCCTTCATTTTTTACAGATTGTAATGTACTTTTCTATGTTTATCTTTCTGTAATTTCTTGTGAGAAAAGGCATTGTGAGAAAGCTCAAGTAAAAGCCATGAGTAGAAAAAGGCTGAGTGATACACTTGAGAGAAAAGCCTAGAGTTATTTTTAGATTTCTTTAGGTGTGTTTATGTCTTGTATCTTGTACCTGTGAGGTATCCCTTTCTTAGTTGGGTTAGCACTAAGAGGTATAGTTAGGTATTAGCATAGCCAATGTCAAGTTAGGTTAGAACTTGAGTGTGAAAGGATTGGTTCAATCCTGTGTTATTGGTGTATGTAATACTGTTAACTATAGTGAAATTCCTCCATAGTTGTGGAGGAGACTGGATGTAGGTTGCATAGCACAAGGCAACTGAACCAGGATACATGCTGGTGTTAGCTTTTCTCTTCTCTGCTGTGTTCTATTTTCTGATATTCATGAGACAAAAATAAATTATCTCATAAATTTCCGCTGCTGAGTTCAAACAGAATCAGAATTGCAAATTTGTTTAAAAGGGTAATAACAGCAACTAAAAGGAAGGCATAGATTCAACCCCACTTCTCTAAGCCTACCATAACCTTCACTATCCTATGGTCATCTAGTCTAAATTTTCACAGAACATTATATATTAAATGCAAGAAACCTAAACCATACCTTGACCGGTTTCCACGTAGTGACCAAGGCAACTTAGCAAAACAAACACAGCCCCAAAGGTTCAATAAAACACTAGTGCTCAACCACCACCAAGTTCCAACATCCACAAATTCAAGTTCCAATTATTTATTCACAACCTAATACATATTCATAACACATGTACACCCAAGTTTAATACCCAAAGCACAAATTCAGAAAATTGAATAGAGTTATGGTATCCTCACCTTACCCAAGCTTCGTATAAGCAAGAGTGAACGCTTTCCTCAAGCTAATTGGATCCTAATACATCAAAAAGCAAAGAAATTCAACACCACTACATAATTTTCGAAAATTGGGGGAAGGAAAGGCTGAGAGAAATAAAGTAGCTTACCTATGAAATTGTTCCAGTAGAATCGTAGAGCTCGACACGATGGTCGCGTGGCAGCAAACGGTGCGGCGATTGGAGCTCGAATGAAAAAGATACGGTGATTTGAAGTAACGTAAGGGGTTAGGGAAATTTCTTTTCTTCTCTCCCCTGTTTATGCTTTCAGCGTGTTCTTGCTGAAGTGGGGAGGAAGAAGAGCCTTGGCTCATTTAAGTGCTGGGCCGGTTGGGCCCACGGGCTCGGTTTGGGTCCGGTCAATCTTGGGCTGAATTCTTTGAAATTAGTGTCAAAATTATCATTTTGATGAGTTCTATCCTAATTTAATATAATATTCATATTTCTAATTTTCTTTATTAAAAATTAATTTATTGACTAATTATTTACTAATTTAACGGGGTTTACATATGGTGCAACACACTATACCAATTAGAATGACCAATGCCGGCATCCCTACAAACCCAAACTTTAGTGTTATCTATTTTTTTCCCACCAATCATTGTAAATAATGGAGCCGATATCCATTAACACTGTATATCGGGTAGCTTGTGCTCTTATTCATTGAGTCTCAACTAAGTGCAACTAGTTTTCAATTTGTTGTGTCAGTTAGATGTACTCTGACATATTCTCTAAACCAATAAGAAAAATTATTTAGTGATGTATCAAGATTTGTTTCTTAGAATAACCTATGATACAATAGGATAAATAAGGAAATTTGTTTAGTGATGTATCATGATTTATTTTTTGGAATAACCTCTTATACAATAGAATAAATAATGAAATTTCAGTGTACCAAAATTTTGATTAGATAAAAAAGTTATTATCTTCCTCTAATTCATCTCCAACCTCCTGATGCTTGGTTTGTTCAATTTCCCTTTCATCATAATCAACTCCATTGTACCCCTCTAAAGGTTCATACTCAAGATAGTTATCCCCGAAAGCTAAATGTTCATCTTTTTCATATTCATCTATGGACTCCTTAACCTCCTCTTCTTTGTTCTTCACATCATTGAGCTTCTCCTAAAAAAAAAAAACAATTTTCTCATCATTAACTATGTTTTCTTTTTCTTCATGATTATTCACAACCACTTCCGTAGTTTCAGACTCTTGCCCAAGGTTGTCATTATGGTTGTTTTCAAGGGAGGTCTTTGCTCTTTTTACCGCAGCACCTTTCTTCAGTGTTCGTTGAGGCGTTGTTCGCAGTTTTTTTCCTCAACAGGGTTGAAGAAAATACTTTTTTCGAACAAAAGAAATTGACCTTTTTCGATGAGATAAAAAATGCAGAAAAATCCAAAACAAAATCAGAAAGGATTGTCGTAGCTGAAGAGACAATAAAAATTGGAAGGGAATCCAATTGCTGAGTACGAAGAATAGAGAAAATTTAGGTAAAAAAAAAAAGAACTAAAAATCCTAGATGAGGTGAATCGAAGATAGATGAACACAAAAAATCCTAGAAAATACAGAAAAAATTTGTGGTTGTATTGATGATTGAATTTGGAAGAGTGAGAGTAGAGAATAGGGTTGAAAAATAGGAAGAGAATTTAGTGAAAAAAAATTAGGATTAGGGTTTAAAAAAGAGAAAGGGACCACATTGCAAGTAAAAAAGTTTTGTTTGCCACGTCAGTTAGCCGTTGATATGCCAGCGTGGCAAGAATCAGTCCACCTCAGCTTTTCGATGTCCATTGATGGTCAAAAACTGCCAGAAGGACTACTCTAAGAAGAAGAAGAAGAAGAAGAAGAAGTAGAGAAGAGAGGTTTGCATTACCACATTCGGGACGTCATGCACGGCTGCAGGTGGCGGAAGGTGATGCGTCGTTGACGGCGGACGACCCGCGGTTGTAGCTGGTGGAAGAGGATGTGCGATTGCTGATGATGGGAGGTGATGCAGCGTTGTTTCTTTTTTTAACTATAAATGAGAGTGAAAGTGAGATTAGGATTACTCTTAATTTAGGGTTGTTTTTTCTTGTTGGGCTTCTTTTGCAGTCCATAAACTAATTGGTTACTTAGTGAGATTGTTTTTTAACATACCGAGAGAATTTTCGCACCAATCACTGCTATATATTAAGCTTCTGTAGTTGATAATACTACAATAACTTGTAATTTAAATAACTAGTTTACTACATCTCCTGCCACATCACCTATAGTGGTCTTTATTTCTTTTGTCAAGGTTACCTGCTTGCATAATCTGAGTCAACATATCATTTGATGGTAAATTCAGATATTCTAAAATATAATGCAATATCAAAGGTTCTTTTGATATATTTCAAGATCCTCTTCACAGCATTCTAATGCTCTTTTCATAGATTTGCCAACTTGCTGACCATTTTGACTTATTAAGAGATATTTGGTATGATGCAAATCATGACGTACATAAGGCTTTCGATTGTAGATGCATATAGTAATCGAGACAATTCTAACATCCCTTCTTCATTGCTAGGACAGATATAAGAGGATAATTTAAAATTGACCAAAAGTGGGATAGATATTGACTTATATTCTTACATGTCGAAACACCGCAATACATTCCTCAAGTTATTTTCTTGCGATAGCCAAATCTTCCTATCTTTTCTCTCTCAATAAATCTACATCCCTAAAATATTATTTGTTGATATCAAATCCTTCATATCAAATTCTTTAGCCAACTGAGTCTTTAATTCTTGGACTCTGTTAGGGCCTATTACCAACGTACAACAGCAGAATGATGAAATCATTATTATTAGAATTCTTGTAATAAATATAATGGTATGACTGAAATCTATTGTAATCAAAGATAATAATGGAGGAATCAAATCTCTCGTACTAACATCCTACAAGATTTGGTTAACCTGTATTCTAATTTTCTTTTTTTTTTAGATTTTTCAAGACTTTCTAGTTAGAGCATATATATCTCTTCTTTAAATTTACCGTAAAAAATAACAGTTTTTATATCTAATTACTTTACAAGTAAATCACATATAACACATATGGCATTATGGCAAGAACTATTCCAATTTTAGAAATTCCTACTACTAAAAAAAATATTTCATTAAAATTAATACCTTCTTTTTAGAAAAAAATCCTTTCACCACCAATCTTGCACGATAAAATTCTATTTGTTTATGACTATTTTTTTGCAGACCCATTTGTGCTACCAACGACTTTCCTTCCATCTGGGAATGGAAACATCTTTCCTTGTCTTGTTTTTGCGTGGTACTTCTATTTTTCTTTACATGGTGGTGGTCATCCATAAAAGAAGAATATGAATTTTTTACGGCCTCTTAAAATATTGATGGTTCTCCATTTTCGCTAACAAAATAAAATAATATACAGTATGGCATGTCATGACATAATCAATATGTCACAATAGTCTTCTTATTTCGCATGTTCTATAAATTTTAATTGGTTCTTGTTCAATTTGTTCTGATTTTATTTTGGAAGAGTCTTTTTCTCCATTCAAGATACACACAAGTAAAATTATTGACGAAAAATGAACGGAACTGAACTAAAAATTTGGACAATAATAAAAATAGTATACTAAATGATAAAAATTATAATTTTTTAAAATGTATAAAGAAATTTATAATAATACCCTATATATTATAAAAATTACACTCATTAAAAAAATTTCGCATATAAAAAATTTTACTAATATTTCTTTTAATTTTCGCTCCCTGATATTAAAAAAAAAAAAAAAAAAAAAAAAAAAAAAAAAAAGAAAAACTTAACATACTAATGGACATATAAGAACCCTAATTTATATATGTTTGATTGCCGGGGAAATCTTCTTTGTGGCTATACGAAGACATGACCCACGCTAGAAAAGAAGAGTTTAAATTAATTAAAATACCTCCTTGGACCAAAACTTTAACTTTGTATTATCTATCTTGTATAGTTGCATCTGTCTACTTCTTTCTAGCTACTTGCTGCTTTTATTTTTCTTGACCTGTCTTTGTACCACAAATAGCATGATGAGAGAGACTTTGTACCACAAATTTGACCATTTGCCAAATAGCATGATGAGAGATCAGACTTCATTTATGATGATAAACATGTTCAGCAAAATTTGCAGAAATTATTTTTTTATGGTTGTATGGGTGGTGTTTTGGTCGGATATTGGCTAAAGAGGAGAATTCCCGAAGGGTGGAGGTCACCCTCAATACGCCAGGGACGTGGTGACTTAGCCGGAGAGGGACGTGGCTTGCGCCCATTCAACACGCCCAGGGCGTGGTGACTTAGCTGGCGAGGGACGTGGTGTCACGCCAGGGGCGTGGTGAGTCACGACGGGGGGCGTGGTGCCTGGAAGCCCGTGAACGCCTGCGGAGTTCCAATACTGCTGACGCAGCACGCGGGGGGCGTGGTGCAGGCCTACCTGCATGCAGGGGACAGCCCCCCTCCGGGAACCAGCGCAAGTGTCCTCCTCCATGGGCATATATATTCACTCTTCTTCTCCCATGGCTAGGCTTCACACAGAAAGCAGAAAACAAGAGAGAAGGTAAGAAAGAAGTGTATCCGTGTAGGAGAGTGTGAGTGATAGTGATCAGTATTGAAGAGTAATAGTGAGTATTAGTGAGCTAAGTTTATACGGTGAAAGAAAAAAATTTTAGTTTAAGAGTTAAAAAAAAATGGTACGTAATTATTTAGCATCTGAAGAGCATATTATCAACTATTTGGATCATTCCATTTATGTAAATTGGTAGACTTTAATTTTTTTTTCTGTGTTTAAAGTTTATTTATTTTTTATGTATTTATATTTTTTAATGTATATATATTTTGTAATGAGAATATTATTATTGTGTGTATTTTATAAATATTTTATAAATATTTAATAATATTATAATAGTTTTTATAAAATAAACCTTAATACTACTACTCCTTCCTTCGTAATATTTTATAAATATTTTATAAATATTATAATAGTTTTTATATTATGTAATTTTTTAATTATTTTTTTTCTTTAATTTTTGTTGTTATGAATATTAAAAAAAATGTGTTGACTTTTTTAACATAAATATACGTATATTAATAAATAAATATTATAATAAATAAGAAATTTAAATTTTTAATAAATAAATAAATAAATAAATATATAAGCTATGTTGAATATTTTAATAAATAAGATATTAAAATAAATATGTGAATGTTTATTAATATATTTATAAGGATTATTATTTAATTAATGTAACAGATATCTTTGTTGATGCAGCCTAACAGGAATTTGTTGGTGCGTAAACTGGATCTGCGGAATTCGATGGTGGAGAACTACTTACGTGCCACGAGATTCTACCACGTCTCTAGAATTGGAGTCATAGGAGAATTTCACCCCATGTTAGCTACTCTGGTTGAAAGGTGGAGGCCTGAGACCCACACCTTTGTATTGCCGATCGGTGAGGTTACAATGACATTAGAGGATGTCGCTAATATATTCGGCCAACCCATTGATGGAGAGCCTGTCAGTGGATGGACAGATAGTAGTAACGACTTCGTTCAAAGTCAGGGCATAGCGGTATTCGGTCGTGTGCCATTAGTCAGTCAGAATGCGAAGTCCTATATAAAGCTGGGTTGGGTTCGACGTATTAGAGACGCAGAGCTGTTGGACACTGAGGAGTCCATCAGGCGATACGTCAGATGTCAGATCTTCTGTTTGTTAGGATCGACTCTATTCACGGACAAGTCGACCGCATATGCCCATGTGAAATATCTACCATTGCTTCGCGATTTCGAGTGGATCCATACTTATAGTTGGGGGTCAGCATGTCTGGCACATCTTTACAGAGCACTATGTCGTGCATCACGATATGATACAAAGGAGATGGATGGCCTTCTGAATCTGTTGTTTGTTTGGGCATGGGAGCAAATGCCGTGTCTTGCTCCCGTACCGAGACAAACGCTTCCACCGGCTGAGATACCAGTCGCCAGGAGGTAATAAGTCTTATTTTAGTTATGTGTTATATTCATGATGGATGTTTGACATATGATGAGTTATTTAAATGTTTTGACCAGTTGACCAGGGATATTCCAAGGGATATTCCAGTTGACCAGCATTGCATCGTTCTACGCGGAGTGCAGCTTCATGACTGGACAGTTTTGCATGGGCCATGGATAGTGGAGTGGGCCAACAGGCGACACAGCCGACTGCGAGACCTGCACCCCCTTCCGACCTGGGATTTTTTACTGACGACTGAGTACCGGGATTGGTACATGCGCTCCTACGGACATCTGTTGAGATTGACGGTGTACGTTCCTCATCATCTACAGCCACCTGCCCCACAACCACCTCCCCCACAGCCACCTCCCCCTCAGCCACCTCAGCATGTAGTGTTTGAGCCGTTTCATTATTATATACCACAGCCACCGGCCTACAGTCATGGTAGCCATCACACTCAGGGCAGCCACCACTCTCAGCAGTCTCAGTGCAGCCACCACTCTCAGCAGTCCCAGCACAGCCACCACTCTCAGCAGTCCCAGCACAGCCACCACTCTCAACATCATGATCCCATACTTACCATTCCTTCCGGTCATGATTGGTTTGACTTCTCCAGTGACGGACCCGGAGATCAGCAACTACAGCATTGGACTGACGCTGGTTTGGGTGGCTGGTCAGATTTTAGTGGTATCCCTTCACCGTCAGTGCCGGCTGATCCACGTAGGGCATCAGTAGATATGGGATATGGTTTACGGGGTCGTACTTCTGACCACACGTCAGAGAGTGCGTCATGTGATAGTGGTTTTATCCAGCGTCAGCGGACATACGCAGTTGTTGACACGTTCAACCCCGGTCCATCCGCTCCAGCTGAGGCAGGCGGGTCGGCCGCTCCGACAGAGGCAGGCGGGTCGGCCGCTCCGACAGAGGCAGGCGGGTCGGCCGCTCCGACAGAGGCAGGTGGGTTGGCCACTCCTACAGAGGCAGGAGGTTCGGGAGCTCCGGGGGTGGATGACTCAGTTCGAGGTCACCCATATGACCTACGGACGGAGCGAAATCCACCTGATAGGTATACTCCATCGCGGTTAGAGACGGGCATTATGCGTAAGAGACTGCACTGGTTTGTTGGGAAGAAGTGAGCTTTGGTTGTTAACTTAATGTAAACCGTGTTATATGTTTGGTTTGTTAACGTATGTAAATAGTGTTTAATGTTTGTTTTATTTACTTATGTAATCAGTTAATGTTTGTTTTATTAACTTATGTAATCAGTTAATGTTTTATTAAGTGACCATTTTAATATCAATGGATAGACTTCAATTGAAAAATACAAACACGTCCAATTTCAAAAGCATCGACTAACAAAATACAAATTAAAAAATACAAACATGACAATATTAAACTACGAACTAGCACCACTCGGTCCAGCACGCTGAGGACACCTACTCCGACTATGACCCTGAGCACCACAGAGACGGCATATCCGAGGACCACGCATGTCGCGTGAGTCCATTTCATTCAAGTATCGAGTCAGTTTGGGCCTGCCTTTAGACGTTTGCCGCTGCACGGGATTTGTGACCAATGTGGGTCCCTCATAAGCAGGCCATGTATCGGGATCACCTAATGGTGTGAACTCAAACCTATATACTTTATGAACCTACGTCATCTTGTACACATCATGCACATACAACTGCCAATCGAGATGCTGGTTAGCACAGCAAGCAATAACATGGCGACATGGTATTCGTTCAACCTGAAAGTGCCCACAGTCACACGTCCGTCGCGCAAGATCAACAACTAGCACCTTTCCAGTAGTCATTTCGCGCATCTCAAACACCTCATTTCGTCTATCAAAGCGGTGCACAACTATATTCCCAGCCTGTTGCATACTTGCTTCTATCCGCTGTTGCGCAAATGCGGAGTACGTATATCCAGCACGCTTGCATTCGTGAGTCTCGACACTCTTCCGCATAAAAAGTTCATTTAACCTATAATATGTTGCTCGGACCAACGCCAACACAGGTAGATTACGGGCACCCTTCAACATTGAGTTAATGCACTCGACAAGGTTCGTTGTCATATGGCCCCATCGATGTCCCTCGTCGAATGCCAATACCCAATGTCTGAGTCCAATGGCATCGCACCACCTAGCATATGCCTCGCCTCGCTCTTCCAACCTCTTATAGTTGATATTGTACTCCTCCACCGTTCTTGAATACCCTATGTTGACAACAAGCTTTTGCAAGTGAGGGACTTTGAATGCCCTTAAGAAGTTACTGCCGATGTGTCTTATACAAAACATCCACCATGCTCTTGGAGGTTGCCATTCACCACCGGAACGATTTACTACTGCCCGTATTGACTCATGTCGGTCTGAGATCATATCCACGCCATCTTTTCTAACAACATACATTCGCAGATTCCTGAGAAAGAAGTGCCACGCATCAGCTGTCTCTCCTTCCACCAAGGCAAAGGCGATAGGCACAATGTTCTGGTTCCCATCTTGTGCAACAGCGACTAGAAGTGTACCTTTGTATTTTCCGTATATGTGTGTGCCGTCAACCTGAACCAGGGGCTTGCAATGCCTGAATGCCCTAATGCATGGATTGAAACTCCAAAATACACGATGAAGTATTTTTACACCTTGTGCCTCCTCATTCCCGTTGTACAATGGTCGTGTTTCTATTTGGACAACTGAACCAGGCATCTTCTGCACCATGACCGAGAGCCACCATGGCAAGGCTTGGTAAGAATCCTCCCAACCACCGAAAACATTGGCTATGGACTTCTGCTTTGCCAACGAAGCCTTTCGGTAACTAATGGTATAGTTGAACCTTGACTGGACTTCCGCAATTATAGATTTCACCTTGATGGACGGGTCCGTCTCGACCAATGGCCTTATAGCATCAGCAACTGTATCTGAGTCCAACTTGGAATGATCTTGTGAAATCGTTCCGACCGTGCACGTGTGCCTACCGTTGTATCTTCGTATCTCCCAACAACCTTTTCTCCGTATCAAGCTAGCTCAGATAAGCCAGTCACATCCACGCCCGTACATCTTGCATTTTGTATAGAACGTCTGTGGCTCAGACTCATACACCTCATAGTCAACTCCTTTAGCAATAGTGAAACTTCTAATTGCTGCGACGATCGACTTTCTAGAACTGTATTTCATTCCAATCCGTAACTCCCCGTCCTCAGCATCGGCAATGCCTATGTCAACAAAATTAAAAAATAGTAAAAAAATTTAAAGTTAAAATTTAAAATACATATCTTTACTAACATTTTAAGAATATTCAGCTATTTTAATTTTCAACGGTTCGGTTAGACCGGTTTACCGAGTTTGACCGGTTTTCATCGGTTCATTTTCGGTTTCACCGATTCATACTGGTTCGTTTCCTTATTTGGTTTAATTAACGGACCGGACCGGTTTAATGTTTGGTTCATCGGTTTTTCGATCGAACCGGCCGGTCCGGTCCGATTAAGACAACTGTTTATTACTCAAACGAACGTATAAACTAACAAAAGATTATTATTTAGTCACCACGTACCTATGTTTGTATATTCCGGAAACTCGGGGGAATGCATGGCCTCGAGATCCAACTCACGCATAAAAGGTGGAACGTCCATCGGTTGACTGCTCGGCGGACCCACCACTACATTCTCTGCTGCTGCCTTAACTCCCACATTACCATCCTCATCTTCGTCGCCGGCCTCATAAGTGGCTTCGAAGTCATCTTCGCTGTTACTATTCATTCCTTGGTACACTACATCTCTATCATCATGTATATCTATATCATTCTGAACCGCCACTGCCTCTACAGTTTCAAAATCAACGTACACCTCAATCTGTGGGTGTCGCATCTGAGTCTGCCGGTGAATTTGAAACATCTTCTGTATACTCGCTTCATCAGTGATCGGCATGGCATCAAACTGTATTAGACCACCAAAAACCACAACCGGATTCCGGTACAGAATTCTGCTCACTCTCATTAACGTACCATTATCCATGCTTTGACAGAGGCTGTTCTGCAGCTCCATTAACGTCATCGTGCATGGAACCACAAACGAAAACGGATTCTGGGACACAAACCTCACTCTCTCATGAGTATTACGTACTATCTCACCGTTGCGATACACCACCAAATTTGCGGTGCCCTCCATTACACCAACAACAGCCTCAAAGAATCCTCACAACACACTCAAATCTCACTCAATATGGAAAACACTCTCGAGCTCTACCTTATATAGAGCAGTGCTGCCTGCCTCAACCAATCACGCTTTGACACGTGTCAGAACACCCCTGCGTGCTGAGTCATCACGCCCCCCACGTGTTGCATACTTGGACCAATCACTCTTCGCCACATCAGCACGCCCCCCACGTGCTGACTCGTCACGCCCCCTCGTGCTGCACCTCCTGGCCAACCAAACTCTGCCACATCAGCACGCCCCCTGTGTGCTGCTTAGGTGGCTCAACCACAGCATGCCACCTAGCCTCCACGCCCCTCACGTGTTGAAGGCACCACACCACCTGCGTGTTACCCCTTCATCTGACACGTCCATCTATTTGTAATACACACAGTTGCTCCATTTTCACTCAATACACCAAAATGCTTTCCATATTTAAATTAATGAGCCGCAAATTTGCTTTTTAGAGACAAAATATTCTTGTAGCTCATATACAAATTTTTTTTTTAAAATACGTATCACTTTTAAATTTTTCAGTTAAGCAATTAATTACATAAGTCTCAAAAAAAATTTTAAATTAAATAAATCTCATTCATAATCTATCTAAAGACATTTGAAACTAATTACAAATAGACGAAGAAACAAGTAATAAAAAATACTTTATAATATAGATGAATGTATATATTTTATCATATTTGTTACACATTCAAGTAATATTGTCATCTAAGTCTAACCAAGTATATCTAACATTAACAAAAATTACTCTCATTAAAAAGAACGTGATTACACGCACTACGTTATTGTCATCGTCTTCTTCTTCTTCTTCTTTATGTTTCTCCTCCTCCTTCTCTCCTACTCCTGCTCCTTCTCCTTTTCATTCTCCTTTTTCGCGTGTTTTCTCCTTATTGTCATTCTTTTGTTACTGCTGTTATTGCTGTAATTGCAGTAGAAGGTGAGAAAAAAGAGTTTTGAATTGTTTAGGACAACGAATCCAAATACACCTTAATTCACTCAGAAATGAACCGAATTTATATAATTATTGCGACACAATAACTCAGAAATGAACCGAAATTACATAACAATTGCGACACAATTAACTCAGAAATGAATCGAAATTACATAATGATTGCGACACAATTAACTTAGAAAGAAAGAGAAGAAGAGAACAATGGTAAATAATCTGCAGGTTTGAGAAGCAATAGATGTTAAAATAAAAGATTTCCAACATGAACTTAGAGATTTTTGCATGTGGATTTCAAGTTCAACTGAGAAAAATTTAACTACAATAGATAAAAAGATTTTTTTTTAAAAAAAAAAAGGCCTTTTAGAGAAAAGGAGTATATTCATGGTATCTTATATTAAATTCATAATTCATATCAGAACTGTTTGGGAGATTTCATTTTCTGGGTTATGAAGGTTGGTGAAATACTTTTTTTTCCTGTCTTTGTAGAATACTTGAAAAATATTCAGTGTATTCATTATTTCTTGTTATGTCTTTTTCTATTTAATTTTACTGGTTTTCTAAGGTATTGTCCAAGAGCTAAACTCAAATTTAACACATAAACTTAGAAATTGTGTTAAATTTGAGTAAATCAAGAAGAATTTTGAGAAAATAAAATAAGAAGAAAAAGATGAAGAAGAAAAAGAAGAAGAGGAGAAACAGTTTTGAATTGTGCAAGACAACGAGTCCAAATGCACGTTAATTCACTCAGAAATGAACCAAAATTATATAATGATTGCAACACAATTAACTCAGAGATAAACCGAAATTACATAATGGATTGCGACACAATTAACTTAGATGAACTGAAATTACGTAACAATTGCGACACAATTAACTCAGAAATGAACCGAAATTTACCATAGTAATTGCGACACATAAACTCAGTTCAAAAACAAGCACACAAATTTAAACAAGACTGAATCATGAACAAAAACAAATCCAAAATCAATTTTGGATCAGACATTGTCATTAATATGTTTCTTCTTCTTTTTTGTTTGATATTTTCTTCTCTTTTTCTTGGTTTTATTCCTCTCAAGAGAGTAAATCAAAAGAAATTTTGAGAAAATGAAAAAAGAATTGAAGGTGAAGATGAAGAAGAAAAAGATGAAAAAGAAGAAGAAGAATCAGTAGAAGATGAGGAGAAAGAGTTTTGAATTGTGCAGGACAACGAGTCCAAATGCACCTTAATTCACTTAGAAATGAACCGAAATTACATAATGGGTTGCGATGCAGTTAACTCAGAAATGCACCAAAATTACATAACAATTGCGACACAATTAACTCAGTTCGAAAACAATCACAGAAATAAGACTGAATTATGAACAAAAACACATCGAAAATCAATTTTGGATCAGACAACATCATCAACATGGCAAAAATTCAACAATAACATACAATAACAAAGACAATGATATGTATAAGAAGAAGAATAACAATGATGACGATGGAGGAGGAGGAGAAGAAAAAGGGAGGGAAAAAAGAAACTCAATTGAGAAAAAAGAAAGAATGAAGTGGTGGTGTTGCTGGTGATGACGATAACGAAAGAGAAGTTACGGCAGGCACATGAATTTAAAATATTTGGTTGGATTTAGTTAGGATTATGACTTGGATGTAGAATTTTATTGATATTTTATATGATACATAAACCCAAAATTAACTAAGTATAATCTCAAAGGACTAGATTCGATTCATAAAAACATTGATTATTATAATCAAAATAAAAGACAATTCACATTGAATAATACTAGAAAATCAAAATAAAAGACAATTCACATTGAATAATACTAGAAAATCAAAATTATAGTAGCTAATTTTAACTAATACTATATATGATAGGTTGTTAAATAAACTCATTATAAAATCTATTAAAAATAATTTTTGTTGAGTTTGAATATTAAATGTTTCTTTTAATTAAATTTTAAAGATTTTTTTTTATGATTTGAACCTCTGGAACACTAACCTGGCAGAGACTACAAATTTTAAAGATTCTTATTTTTAATCATTTTAATTTTTTTTAAGTTAAATATTAGCTGCAATATTGATTATGCAAACTTAGCTTTCTCATTCACATTATTATTATTATTATTATTGTTATTATTATTATTATTATTATTATTATATATATATATATATATATATATATATATATATATATATATATATATATATATATATATATATATCATGACACACAGCATTCATGTCTTAATTGATTGCAAGTGATCCAAAATTTGTTGATTCCGAATGGCTTCCACTTCCGGGCTTGTTCTTGGCTCATTATCGTTTCCACCTTCTACTCGATCATCTCTTTCCATCACAACTGGTACAATTTTTCTCTTTTCTAACAGTTATCAATTTTATATAAAAACAACTGCATGATAGTCTTAGTTACATGCATAATATAAAATTGGGTTGGTGGGTTGGTTGTTTAGGTTCAATTGCAAGAAGAGCTTTATGGCACAAGAAGAGAAAACTCCAATCCTTGGAGCATAACTGGAACCATTCTTACAAATTCATTCATGGAGGATCCACACCTCATAAACCCAAGACACGAAATTTTCTTATGAAAGCAACTTCTGAACCGTTTGATACACAAACCATTTGGAAGTCTACCAAAGATATCTTGCATACTGTCCAAAAGTTTACTATATCTTATTATTTAATTACTGTGGTTAGTTCACAATCAACCTTCAAAGCTACTAGGGGTGTACATAAAATAATCAAATTGTGGTTAATCGGTTAAAAAATCATAACTACATTTTGGTTAACAAATTTAATAAAATAATTTTAAAAATTATATTCATATTATTAAAAAGTGGTTAATCAAAATCAAATTTTAAAAACCGGTTTTTAATCAATTAATCAAAACCAAAATCAAATTCTTTGTAACTCTTGTGTTTAAATTGGTTAACCAATTTTTTTTATAAAAACCGATTTTTAATCGGTTAAAAACCAATTTTTTATTTTATTTTTTGAAAAATTCAATTTTTTAATGTAAAAATTGGTTTTTTTAAAATCGGTTATTTTTTAAAATTAATTTTTTTTATAACCGGTTAATAACCAAGTTTATCGTATAAAATTAATTTGATTAATTAACTAAATTATATTTTTGGCTAACCCAAAAACAATACAGATTTAATTTTTAGATTAATCAAACCATGTGCTGTCCTAAAAATTACTACACACTTGTTAATATATATTAATTATTACTGTCCAAGATTAAAATAGTTGAGTGAGTTCTGTGTTTAAAAATATTAAATCCACAAATCAACTCACATATTATGGATTGATGATTTTTGAAAATCAACCAACCCCATAATTTTTTAATTGGATTGGGAAAAATATCCAAGAATTTGTGAGTTAACCGAAACTAATAGACACCCCAACTTCCTCTAAAAAAATACAGAAACAAGAAATATTTTTATGTCTTCTGGATAAACTAACTTTATTTATGTCCGGTCAGTTAATGAGCATATCTTCGACATCACTCCTTGCAGTGGAAAATTTATCAGACATATCTCCAAAGTTTTTTGTTGGTTTATTCAAGGTGAGCTTCATCCTTCTATATTCACAATTCTTTACAAATTAGATATATATATATATATAAGACATTAAAAATAAAATATAAAAAATAAAAATATAAAATTTTATGTTCTTATATTCTATTTGATAATAAATTAAAATAAATTATAAAAATTTAATTTATTTTTATTTTTTCATTTAAAAAATTTAAAAAAATAATATAATATAAAATATAATTATAAAAAATTAACAAAAATAATAAAAAAATAAAAAATAAAATATATTTTTTATTAATAATTTTATATCTTTTTTATTAAAATAAATATAAAATATATTATATTTTTATATTTTTATATTTCTCTCTCAATGTTTCGTCCCTACAAACAACCATAACCTTACGTACATTAGCAAGAAAAAATCTCCTATCACTTGATCCTTCCTATAGCATAAATAATATCATCTTGCAACGAGAAATAATTTATTGGTTTTTTTATTAATTCGCCACTCTTTTGCAAACTTATTATTAAATTGTTATATTTTTAAACTATTTATTTATATGCTATATTGTTTCTCATATGTTGACATTTCTTTTTTATATCCTATAGAGAATATGTTAAACGAAAAAGCATTTTTAACTCAGAAAATAGTACAATTAACTAATGTTTTGGTGCATGTTGAGTTAAGGACGCTTTTTCGTTTGGCGTCTTTTACATGAGATTAAAAAAACGATTAGGTTATATGTACATCAAAACTAACTATCAAAATCAGTCATTAATATAAAATATATATTAAAATATAATATATATTAAAAATAAATTAAATCACACATATATTTATACGTAAATATATTAATAATTAATTTTAGTGATTAATTTTAATGTATGAATACCAAATCAAAATAATGGCATATAAATAAATAATTTAAAAATATGGTATTTTAATAATAAATTTGCAAAAAAATAATATATCGGTAAAACGATTCACAATTGATTATCATATTTGGGTGTCTAAAATAGTATATCAAATGTTTTAAATTTTATATTACGGTCACTAGCTTATATATATATATATGAAATATATATATATCAAATGATTTTAAATTCACATGAAAGTTTTTTATTAATAAATATATCTTTATAAAATTTTTGTCATTCTTTTAAAATATAGTAATTGAACAATTACTATTTTATAATGCATATAGAGTAATAATTGGAAGTCTTGATGCATTTTTATAATTATCTTCTTAATATTTAAATCAGCAAAACCCAACCATATATGCTATTTTTTCAAATCATAAAAAAATATAAAAGAAATTCAAGAATTTTTTTATAATTAAGAGAATAATTAAGAAAATAAATTATGATTCTCAATTTTTTTTTTAGTATTTTTACCTAGGATACAATATTTTTATTGGAATGCTTCTACGAGTCTTGATTGGAGATTGATTGGAGATGTTGAAAACAATCCCAAAATAATGATATGTATTATTTTGTAATATTTCCTAACTTTCTTTCTTTCTTTTCGGTGATCCTAGAAGATGAAAGGTATTTTTTTTTCTCTTAGAAGATATGATTATTAATTATAACTTCAGAAGTGTGTTATTAACCTTATCTTTTCTCAGTTTATCATAGCTATGATCTTCATGCATTGGTATACAGTTGGCATAAATCAATTAGCTGATCTTCAAATAGATAAGGTATGGATTTCTTGGCCTTGTGAAATTTTAGATTTCACAAAGTTTGTTTTAATAGAAATATTTTGTTCGCCAATGAATTCATCACGAAAGTGTGATATTCAAATATGTAGGTGTATAAGTGTTATGAGATTGTTTTATTATAAGTTTTCGAGTCGTAAATTTTATTATAGTTTTAACTGATTTAATAGTTGATTTTTTATATACAGATAATATGATTAAAATTTTGTTAATTTTTTAATTAAATTCTTCCTTGTCAATGAGTTATAATTCAAATAGTATAATCTCTTCATACTCACTTAAGAGGTCACATGTTCGAGTCTTCCTATCTTTAATAAAAAAAAAGGGTAAAGTACTAAATTGGTCCCCTATGTTTGGGCGTAATTCTGTTTTGATCCTTAAGATTTAAAGTGTCCTATTTGAATCCAAAAATGTTTCATTTAGCATCAATTTAGTCCTACAGTGAGGTCAAAGTTAAATAATTAACAAAATATCCTACATAACAACAGTATAAGAACAAAATCGATAATCTGGAGAACATGTACAAGCTCCAGAGGTACAAAATCAACTGTTGATGTATCAATACATTTATTTATTATTTTTCTTATAATATAAATAAAATATTTTCTATAGAACTAAAGAGAATGATAAATAAATGTATTGATACATCAACGGTTGATTTTGTGCCTCTGAAGCTTGTATTTGTTTCCAGATTATCGATTTTGTTCTTGTACTGTTGTTATGCAGGACATTCCGTTAATTATTTAAGTTTGACCTGACTGTGGGACTAAATTGATGCTAAATGAAACTTTTTTGGATTCAAATAGAACACTTTAAACTTTAAGGATTAAAACAAAATTACGCCCAAACATAGGGGATCAATTTAGTACTTTACCCAAAAAAAAATTAAACTCCTCCTTTCTAGTTCTTCAAAATTCAAAGATATTCATTTTATTCTAATTTAACTTACATTTTTTATTTCTAATATATTGTTGTAATACCATTTATATTCATAGATTTAATTCCAATACCTTGTTTTAGTAAAGAAAAATTTTTAAAATTATATAAAATAAAATATTATTTTAATTCTCAACCTTTGAGTTAAATCTTAATTTAATCCCTAACGTTACAAACATCTTATTTTAAATCCAAAAACTTTCAATGCTTTATCTTTTCCTTCTGTTGACAACTTTTAAAGTTTAAACACATAAGTGAACATATATGTGTCACACTATTTTTACATACACATTTTAGCTTATTAGTTACTTTAATTTGTTTATGATACTTTTCTATATTAATGTTATATGTTTTATTATTATTATTATTATCATCGTAGATTAACAAGCCATATCGTCCTTTGGCATCTGGAAAGATTTCCTACAAAGCTGGAGTCATTATCACTATATCAAGTTTATTTATGGTACAATTGAGTTATTACTTTTAGCAGCACATCCATGATTATCATCTCTTCTAAATTAAATTTCAATTTCATTAGAATGTGACAATATAATTTCTATTTCTTTTTTAGTTCCATATGCAATTGACAAATTATTTGTTACATGGTTATATTATATATATACTAAAATTAGCTATTAGTATAAAATATATATTAAAAATAAATTAAAATAAATATATATTTATACACAAATATATTAGTAACTTATTTTAGTATACAAATAATATTTTATTTGTTACAGCACCTTTAAAGTATTAGTCCTTATATTAGCTAGTTGTTTCTCTCATTTTTTTTTAAACATTTGTTTCTTTGTATAATGGTAGTTTTTTTTTTTTTTAATTAGGAAAGGGGGTCTAAGGTCTAAACAGACCTATTCTTTATAATTTATAATTTTGTTTTTTAAATAAAGTTTAGATCAACAACAAATTAATTTTTATCCTATTAAATTAAAAGATACTGTAAATAACAATAAAAAAAAAAAAAGTAATCTTCTTCATTTCCGTTAAGACCAACTGTAGGATCATCACATTAATTGTCCTTGCATTGCCTCTTATTTTTGTTAAGTCTGCTATCGGGATTTGTCATAGTAATAGTAATATAATTAATCTTAACTCAACACATTCAAATCTAATAAAATTTACAATATTTTTAATTTGGCAAAAATATCTGCATTCTAATTTTAAGGTAGTATATACAACAACCAATTTGTAAATATAAAGACTACTAAAACAATTTTGTGGACGAAGGGCCAATATTTTTTGTTATTTTTATATCATTAGAATTTAGGATTTAAAATTTTAGTTTTTAGATTTAGAATTTAAATTTCAAAATTTAGTTTTTAGTATTTATTAGAGGTGAAAAAATATTAATAAAAAGGGCAGTGCTATGGTGCGGAAAAGGTTTTTTTTCAGCAGGTGCTGAAGAGACGTGGTGAAAGCTGAATTTTACGCGTGTTAAGTTGATTGTCTTATGCCCAGACATATTCTGTGAAAGAGCAGAGATGCGACAGAAATGGTCTAATATATAGAAGTCATTATGTTAAATTAGTTGAAAAATTAATGTAGTGATTAGTTGTTGAACTTTTTTGGAGTTGTCCAATAAATTTTTGGAAACGTTAATGGTTGGGTTGGGTTCTAAAGGTAGCCATAACTAGTCCATTTAATAATAATAATAATAATAATAATAATAATAATAATAATAATAATAATAATAATAATAATAATAATAATAATAATAATAATAATAACAGAAGCAAGTGGAAGGGTAATATTAATTGATGCGCCTGAGAGAAAGATATAGGGGTTTTATCAAATTATTAATAATTTCGACTTCTAAAATTCATTCTGTTGCATTTGTTTATTTCAAATTCTGTATTTTTACACTAATAAATATTAGGCTTATTTTTCATTGCTTTTATGTATTTATAAAACTTTTTAAAATAAAAATAAAAATATTTTCATAAAATCAAATTAATTTACAAATTCTAAATCTTTAAAATTCTAAATTCTCAAGAATATATACTAAATATTTGTCAATCTTAAATTAATATTCATTAATTTTAAATTTATAAACTAATTTAAAAAAAATATATACCTCACTAAATTTTAAACACTAAACTAAAAATCCTACACCTTTAACCTTTAAATCCTAACTTTTAAATACTAAACTTTCGAAAACATATCCTAAACCCAAATCCCAAAATATCCCAATCTTAATCTAATCCTAAAATATAACTCTAAATTACAAACTCTAAACACTCAATCCAAAATAAAAAATAATACTAAATAAATAACCCTTAAACCTTAGTAGTCCTTTTGTTTAACTTGTTTATTTAGAATTACTTATTTTAAAATATATCATGCAACGTTAATTACTAATAATTTTAAATTTAAGAATTTTAAATTAAATTTTTTTCAAATTTTTATTAATTTCAAATAAAATTCATTCTACTAGTTTTGTTTATTTCAATTTTTATAATTTTACACACCCTCCTAAATTATTTCTTCCTGGATTATTTTTTTTCTTTAAGTTCAAATTCGGTTTATTTAGTTTATGAGCTCAATTTCATACTTAAATTCAGTTCACCAGCTCACGAGTTCAGCTTATCAAGTTTAGAATGAAAGTGTAATAACCTAAAAGCCTTTAATTAAATAAATGAGTTGTTTTTTGTAGCAAAGGAAGAAGAAATTTTGATATGCTAGGATTTACATAGTATATTTTAGATTTTTGAATTTACAATATAGGGTATACAATTTAGGTTGGGAATGTTAGTTGTGTAGGGTTTAGTAATTAGGTGCATTAGGATTTACAGTTTAAATTTGAGGGTTTACGGTTAAATTATTAAAGTTTTAGGATTTAAATTTAAAGGTTTATGGTTAAATTATTAAGGTTTTAGGATTCGTGGTGAGAATTTAGTGTTTATGGCGTATGATTTAAAATAAAGGATAAAGGATTGTTTACAAAATTATAATTTTCGTTTTAATAACAAATGAGATGGAAAAAAATTTTCAGCAATATTAAAATTTAGTATCATAAATATTTTTGAATTAATTTAAAAAATAGAAACCCTAATATTTATTGATAAAAAAGCTTAAAAATTATTATTATTAAAATTTATAATGGATGAAGTCGGAATAGGACTTTATCACACTTTTGGAAAATAAAAACCCTAATACTTTTGAATTAATTTGAAAAATAAAAACCCTAATATTTATTAATAAAAAAAATCTTAAAAATTATTGTTAAAATTTATAATGGATGAGTTAGTTGGAATAAAATTTATCACATTTTTAGAAAAATAATTATTTATGTTCACACAATATAAACGTATGTCTAAATGAACGTTCAGTCAAATTTATATTAAACTGATCACTCGACCAATTTAAATTGGTTTTTATTATTATTATTATTATTATTATTATTATTATTATTATTATTATTATTATTATTATTATTATTTGAACTTTAAGTTTCTGATGGCCTAAAAATCTATTTACTAAATAATACAAAAATTTGCAATCAGTCCCACTATTACACCAAAAAGCGTCAATAGATAGAAAAAATTCCAACAAGATAATTATCACCATTAACCGAAAATTAATCTAATGTCGTTAAGTTATTTTTTAAAGACAAATTCTGCAAAATCTACTTTACCGCAGAATTTGTTTATGCATGTCCAATCAACATTAACACGTGTAGAGTCCATCCTTCACCACGTCTCTTCAGTACCTGCGGAAAAAAAAACTCTTCCACACCATAGCACTGCCCTAATAAAAATAATAAATTTTATTGATGATATAGCATTATTTATTTTGTGATATGAGAAACAAGAGATATTTAAAGATAATTATTGTTGTTAACAAATATATAGAAAATGTCACTTATCCTTTATATATGTTTTCCCCTTTGTTTCTTCAGAGTTTTGGACTTGGGTGGATAACAAAATCAAAGCCATTACTGTGGTGTCTCATTATATATTTTGTGGCAAACACAAGTTATTCAATTAATGTAAGTTTATTATATTGATCTAAATAAAATTTTGTTTTTAATTATTATTAAATTTATTCTCACATGACAACAAGACTATACATAGCTATACATATTGTTGAAGGTGCTATGTAAACGTTTGACATGTACTAATAATGATTTTTCTTCTTATAATGGGTGATGATACGGTTAGGGATGTCAACGGGGTAGGACGGGGACGGAGGATGTCTCTTTGCTCTTCATCCTTGCTTTCAAATTTGCTCTTCATTCCTATCTCTGTTATGGGAGAATATTGCTCTCTATTCCTATTTTTCGCAAAGTCCTAGCTATCTTTCTAATAGTTCTGACTAATTATTAATTTTTATAAGAATAGAGCTGAAAGTATTTATTCTATACAAAAATAGCAAAATTTTATATAAAAAATCTAAACGATAAGATGGTGACTTCTTTCAAAATGACGTAGTGGGGATGCCACAACGAGTCAGAGCACAGAGCAGTAGACGAGGTGAGGGACGTGACAGCAGAGAGGAGAATGGTCACGACGACAGATTTGTGAAAAGGAATGCCACGAATATAGAGAACGACGCGGTGAGGGTGATAGAACGGTGAGACGAGAGAGTGTCGAAGGGGTGGTTGCAGAGAGGTTGAATGGAGTATGGACGACTAAAAAATATATATGAGAAATAAACTATTAATGACAATTAAGTAAATTTATGAATTTCGGGGATTAGTAGGGACAGGACAGGGATCCCTGCTCAAGTCTCCATGTCTGCCTAAGAAAAATTTTGTCCCGCGTCTCCATCTCTACGGAAAAAATTTCCCACATTCGAGATAGTTTCCACAGAAATTCTCGCATCTTGAGGAATTTTGCTATCCCTAAATACAGTAATGTCCTTTAAAATAGGTTGAGACATAATTTACAAAAATATGTGATACACTTTTAAATAATTTATAGATACAATCATAATTAATATTTTTATATTCATAAATAGCAAATTGCAATTTTCTGTTTCTATCATCAAAATCATAATTAATGATTTTTATCTCTCTAGAGAGGAAAAGAGAAACCTTCATTATCATGGTCTACAATAAAAATATTCTTTCACAGTAAATTCATTAATTTTAAGTTAATTTATTTGGGTTAGTTTTTAAAATTTTATCAATTTATAATTAAATTTTTATTTTAATAAGGTATTTATACTATTTTAAAATTTGTAATTTAGTCTTTATTAGGAATGGCAACGGATTTTCATCTCCCGTCTCCCGCCCCTGCCACCATAATCTGTCCTCTGTCCTTGCCCCGTTTCCACCATGAGTAACGAGGATTTTGTATCTGTCAAAGACCTAAATATCCGCAAATTTAAAAAAATCAAAAAAAAAAAAAAAAGAAAAGAATTGAAAAAAAAAAAGATAATCCCAATTATCATTACAAACATAATCTATATAGTTTTCAAAGACTTAAATAGCAACTACCCATAAATATTGTCTCCATTCAAGTACCAAACATATTAAAAAAACAACCAAACATATTCAAATATTAAACATTTGCATCACATTCTAAAAACATAAATCTTAAGCCTTCTTTATATTTATCATGTAATGGTAGTGACTAGTCAATGTATATTTCGATTTGTTTAAATCCTACATGGAAAAGAAGAAAATAATCAAAAATTAAAACAACCTTAGTTCAATTTCAAAACATAACCAAACATTTCAAACATTCAAAATTTTATATTTCAAATATTCAGTTATCCACTACGACAAATCCTCGAAACATAACCAAAAACTTCAAAAATTCAATTCCAATTTCCTTTAGCCATTGTGCATGATTAAAAAAAAGACACATATGTGAGGCACAATCATAAGATAATTGTATGGAATTCAAAAAAAAATAACATAAACACAAGATAATTAACGAAGGAAACAAAAAATATTTCAAGGTAAATGAAAATCATAGATATCATTGAAGCTGACTTATCAAAACGGTCAACTGCGAAGAACGATCTTGCTAGAGGCGGCATTAGAGACCAGACTGCAACAAAACGATTCTGCCTTTGATGATCTTGTTGGATGGTGACACGATGAATACGACAACGCTTCTGACTCTGCCGAAAATAAAGATGGCGATGCTTCTGCCTCTATCACGATGATTTTGCCTCCAGCGACGACGGTTCTCCTCAAGCAATGACGATTCTGCCTTCTGCGGCGATGGTGTCCTCAGGTGCGCGATGGTTCTACCTTCTGCAATGACCTTGAGAGTGAGAGGTGGAAGCAGTGAGAAGAGACGAGGGTGCCGGATGGCAGTGAAAGTGGAGGGTGGTGGCAGAGAGAAGAAAACGGAGAAGGAGAAGGATCTATAGCGACAAAGGTTCTGCCTTCTGCGGTGACCTTGAGAGTGAGAGGTGGAAGCAGTAAGAGGGGACGAGGGTGGCGAATGACGATGAGAGTAGAGGAGGGTGGCAAATGACGATGAGAGGGAGAGAATATGAAAGAAGGAGAGGCAATGATGAGTAATGACGGCACAGAAAATAGAAGGGATAAAGTTAGGGTTTCTCAAACTAATATATATAATAGGAGAATTTTTGTCAATTCCTATATACGGGTATTAAACGGGTCCCCGCGAGGTGGAGACCTCACTCCCCAACCCGCTCCATTTATTTCGCAGGTCTCTGTCTTCACCTCCTGTGGGTGAAAAAATGCCCCAGATTCGTCCTCCAGCAGGTAAATCCACACGAGTACCCATCCCGCTAGAAAAAAATTGCCATGCTTAGCTTGCCATGCAAAAAACGTTACAGTTAACAAAATATACATTTCTAAATTAAAGATACTCACTCGAACTCTATACAAAAGTATATTCTACTCCAAGTTATATTCAAAAGCTTTTTTTTTTCAATAATTAAGTGATTATTAAGCCCAAATTCAAATGAACATGATTCATACAACCTTACAACATAGTCTAATAAGCATAGAACAACACACTCAACATAACCTCATACAAGCCAAAACAAACTACACAGTGCATGCACATAATCTCATACATGATAAATCAACAAATATCAAGAAGAGCACTAACATCTTAAACAACCAATCAAACTATGAGCATCTCTACCAATTTTCCTCATTTATATGTCTTACCTCCATTTGGGTCAATACTAATCTCAAATCAATGTCCATACGGTACTATCAAACATCTCTTTGGCATTGCCATTAGGAATGTCGAATAGCAACCAGTCATAAATTTGGGAGAAAAATCCTAACCAACCCTTGACAATTACTTCGAAAGACAACGAGCCCTTAATAAAAAAAATACCTAATTCGGCCCCTGAGCTTTACTTTTATGGGACCGATTAGTCCATGTGTCAATGTTCTTTTTTTTTTCTTTGCACAGGGGCTAATCGTCAGTTCCATAAAAATAAATTAAAGTTCAGAGACCGGATTGAGTATTTTTTTTGTTTAGGAGCTTCGTAGTCCTTTCGAAGTAATTGTCAGGAGCGGGTTGAGTATTTACTCTAAATTTGGACCAATAGATGTATATTACTTAGTTTCTCTATCTTCCAAACAGTACAAGAAGTTATGAAAATAACGACCGATTTGAATAGTTGCTAATATTTTGGTCGTTGTATTTCTTGTAGTGATACTGATGTCTTAACCAAGCTCGACATATGTAAAAGTTTTGAGATCATCATCATGTTATCAGAGAAAGGAAAATTTTTCACCTACACTTTAACCTATCATTCAAGACTCAACTTTATGTTTACCGTTTTAAGTATTCATTTTGGTTTATATCCCTTAAACTATTCTATTTCTTAGTTTTCAAATATTCCAAACAATGGTAAAGTAACCCACAATTTTTTCTTCAAGTCGAGCAACCTTATCTCTTTCCATTCATTAAGCACAGCCCATGGAGTCTCATGCATACAAAAGTAAAATCCCATCAATTTAAAATCTCTATATTACCTTATATGCATAGTTATCAGAACCGAATCGGTAATTGACCCGGTCAGGGTCATTGGGTTACTGGTTCAACCAGTGGGTTATTGATTTATCCAGTTGATCCGGTCATGATTAAATAAAAATATAAAATTATAAAAATAAAATTAGAATTAAAAGTTAAATGCATATTTTCAAAAATATATTAATAACAATTAAATATCAATTCTTAGATATAATTTATAATGCAAAAAGACATAATAAATTAGTTACTAGTACAAAATATTTTTTCAATTTAAATAAATAAAAAAAGATAACACAATTAATATTAATATATCAATATATTTGTATACTATGTGTTATTACTTATTTGGTATCCATGTGAATCCATACTTAAAAGAATAAAAAAAAATAAAAAATCATTCATGTTTTGTTATATATATAATTTTTGTCATATATATTAATAAGAAACAAATTTGACCTAGTGGCAAGGGGAAGCTATGTTCTTACGCAGTCCCGTGTTCGAAACCCATGTTCATCATTTTTGGGGTACCGTACCAGTGGGAGCTCCTACGATGGTTTGGCGGTCCGTGGGTGCACCGTGGACCCACGGCGGGTCTAGTTCAATCTGCGTACGAAGCGGCCGGTTTTCAATGGTTTGACCACCGTTGACCGGTTTGAATGCATGTCCGGTTCAATCTACCAACCGAACCGGGTCTAGTGGCAAGGGGAGGCTGTGTTTTTACGCAGTCCCGTCTCTACCAACCGAACCGGGTCTAGTGGCAAGGGGAGGCTGTGTTTTTACGCAGTCCCGTGTTTGAAACCCACGTTCATCATTTTTGGGGTACCGTACCAGTGGGAGTTCCTACGATGGTTTGGCAGTCCGCGGGTGCACCGTGGACCTGCGGCGGGTCTAGTTCAATCTGACGCACGAACCGGCCGGTTTTCAACGGGTTTGACCACCGTTGACCGGTTTGAATGCATGTCCGGTTCAATCTACCAACCGAATCGGGTCTAGTGGCAAGGGGAGACTGTGTTCTTACGCAGTCCCGTGTTCGAAACCCACGTTCATCATTTTTGGGGTACCGTACCAGTGGGAGTTCCTACGATGGTTTGGCGGTCCGCAGGTGCACCGTGGATCTGCGGCGGGTCTAGTTCGATCTGACGCACGAACCAGCCAATTTTCAATGGATTTGACCACTGTTGACCAATTCGAATGCATGTCCGGTTTAATTTACCAACCGAACCAACCAAACTACCAATTTATCAGTTTTTTGTTGAACCGGCCAATTTGGTCCGATTCTGATATCTATGCTTATATGTGTAGTCTACAAAGTCTTTTTTTGTTATTTAGCCTTTGAATATGAACAAAACATGCAATCATTTTTACTCATGGGCCACTCCATTCCACAAATATTTTACTTCCTTAAAGCTAAGATAGGATATACCTAGAAAGAAAAGTAGCTCACTGAATACTCTTTGTTAGAGTCAAATACCCAACAAATTAAAACGTATATTCTATCCCAAAAGTTATTGCCTAGAATTGATAATACTCATTAGCTCTTAAACTTGCTCTTTCTTCTCATTATAATTCTAGATAAATGTTAGAGAGTCATCATAATTTTTTATTTTTGATTATCAGTTAATCATAAATATTTAAAAGTATGAGATAAAGTATATTGTTGAATTATTGGACTAAAAAAATTAAATTAATAATTAAATAATAACAAAAAATAATAAATTCTGATGTCCCCTAACATTTCTCGTAATTCTACTCCAAAGGTCATTCCTACTCATACTCATTTCATCACCCCATGTCAATAATGCAAGAATTTTGTTGGCTCCAGATCAAATAACCATGGAAAAGCACTAACAAATGGATAAGGACATAATCTAGATATCTTTCCAAAAGAGTGCTTTCCACCATCCCCTATGTTCCTAGGTGTGCCTTACTTGGCGGTCTCAAAAACAATGAAGCTTGGTTTAATAAATCTTTGGATGTCTTTTTAAGGATACCCATTTGATGAGTATTTCTATTCACTGGCAAATCTATTTGACTTTATGTTGTAATTTAAGTAGATTGTCATCTTCCGCAATTGATGATTATGTTCATATAAAATCTTCATCACCATTTAAAAAGAGAGACATTATTTTTTTATTGTTAGATCTCTAACACTAATCTTTTTTTTGTCATTTAGATTCATTCCCATTTTACTTAAGGTTGCACATGGATCAAATCAGATCGGATATGGCCGAAAATTCGATCCAATCTGTATTCTATCAATCGGATCAGATATAATATCATCAGACTCACCCTCCACCCTCCGTAAAAACCCTAATTTCGAAAACGTTGAGAACAAAAAATATACTTTTATTTATGATACGAGGATTTAAATGTATTGGCTCAACGCACATACACTTTTTAATGTTCTCATATATGTAATATTAATTTTATGGTGAATACATTATTGATTGTTTTATATTATAACCATGTTATATCTAAAAATTTTCAGTTGCCACTGTTAAGGTGGAAGAAATCTACAATTTCTACACTATTGTCAGGTGTACCAACTATGCTAATAGCAAATAATGTTGCACCTTTTCTTCATATGAAGGTATTACTTTACATAATTATGCTATTTTGAGGCATATAATTGGTAGTGAGGGTGCATCCATTAGCTTTAGCATGTGCATTTAAAAGAATCACATTTTTACATTTTACTCATGTAGGTCAAATTCTTGAAAAAATATTTGCAACTAGCATCTTAGAGAGAATTAAAAGGAAGGAATGAACCAACAAGCATAAACATTTTTAAGTTAACAATACTAGATTTGTTGCATTTCAATTTTCAATGTAGCAAACTGGTATTCAAAGAAGACTAATGTATTTTTGGATTCAAATGAAATTTTTTGTTCTAGACTTATGTTCTCGAGAAGACAACTATATTTCCAAGATCAATAGTCTTTACCATTTTGGTCATGAGCTTTTACTATTCAGTCATCATATTGTCTAAGGTAAGAAACCTTTTTATGTATAGATTTAAAATTACTTAAATTATTGTGTTAGTCTTTAAAATTTTTTTAAAATTTGTAATTAGATTGTCTCTATATTTTAAAAGTTTTTAATTAGATATTTTAATTTATACTATTTTTAAATTTGTAATTAAATTTTTTAACAGTAGACATTACAAAAATATTTTTATTTATCTTATATTACTAGTAGATATGTCGTCTCAATATATTCTATTAAGTTAAATATTTTGGAACGACAAAGATATGATTACAAAATTAAAATCAATATAGAAATTCAATTTAAAATTTTTAAAGTATAAAGACTTAATTATAAATTTAATAAAACTATGAGAGTTATTAAAAAATTTAACCCTTAAAATTTAGATATTTTTAGCACCAATGGGTCTTTTGCTTTAATTTTCTTTCCTAATTAATATAGCAATATTTGTTGGCATAAAATAGGACATACCCGACATTGAAGGAGACAAGGCAGCCGGTATACAAACTTTGTCAGTACGCTTAGGTCCAAAGCTGGTATTTTCTCATCCCATGCAATACCTCATGATTATATAATCATATTTCTAAATTCTTTCTTGTTAATTTTTTTAGGTATTCTGGACATGTGTTTTACTCCTTGAAATGGCTTATGGAATTGCCATTATCATGGGAGCAATATCTCCCTTCTTATGGAGTAAAATTTTTACGGTAATAACGTGATATTTACTTGCATAACTTATAATTTTATTCTGAGTGTAAACTATTATTTTTATTCATAAAATTGAAGTTATATCCATAAAAAATTGATCCTGATAAAATTATTTAAATTTTAAAAAAATTATTTAAAAATTTTAAATTATCTTTCTTAACCTAACTTCTGAATTGTGATGAAAGTAGCACCGATAGTTGTAGATGAGATCTAGAAAATTTTAGTGATGGTAAAAAGTTAAGGATTAGAGTGGGTTAGATAAGATTAAAAAGGGTAATTTGGGATTTTTAGATAATATTTTAAGATTTGAAAAATTTTGTCATACGAAATTCATTTTTTATGGCTACAACTTTAATTTTAGTTTTTCGTGGGTAAATTATCAGCGTTTAAAACTTTTATGGATAAGTAAAAGTTTAATAATTTCAAAATTATCTCCTTAATCGTTTATGTTTTATTTTCAATTAGAATACTATATATATATATATATATATATATATTGAAACAAAAAGCTCAACACAATAAGGTGGAGCATCAACAAAAAGTACTAAACAGATAAAATAAACTAATTCTTAATCATTTTTGGCAAAAGCCATCAACAACCCAAAAGATAAAATATCACTCCACTCTTTGTAACTCTTAATCGATTTGTTAACTATTCCTGCAACACCTATTTCTTGATTCTTGAAGATTCTGTCGTTCTTTTTCAACCAATAGCTCCAAATGATAACAATAAAACCAAACTCACCAACATTCTATCAATTCGACTGCACGATTGACCCCTGAACCATGTAAACTTACAGTCATACAACTTTATATTCACAAATTCCATATTGCTGTTAACACACTAGCTTCTTTTCTTTCTTCCAACGGCACAACCTCATTGAAGACACCCATATAACAAAGATGAACTTGACATATTTCCGATAAAAAACTCAACTCTTCCCACACAGCAAGCTTCTCTTCCCTTGTATGCGCACCATACACCAAGCAAACCGCACAAATGAAAATTATTGTTTCTCAATTCTCCTTCTATACACAACTATCTCTTCCCTTTATAACAATTACTTAACCTAAACATTATATCATCCCATATTATTAATAAACCTCCAGAAGCACCTTCCGATCCCACAAATTCCAAACCCACCGCATCATTACCCCAAAATTGCACTACATCAAACTTAGTAATCACCTCTTTCTTTGTCTCTATCAATCCTATCATATTCATATTATGTTTACGCTTAAATTTTTTACTATTTTCCACTTTCCAATACCCCTAAACCCCTCATATTCCACGAACTAAATCATTTAAAAATTTTATTACACACCTTATTCCAATTTTGGGGCGACTCCTTCTCGCTTTCTCTTTCTGTTTTGCTTGCCTTCTTTTTTGTGCCAATACTTCATTATGAACTTGGAGAATAGCCATAATGTCCTTATCCTCATCATATAAAACAACTCCTGATACGACCGCCAGATCCCAAGCAGTCCTATTTTCAGCCATATCTTTATCCCAACTTCCTCCTAACTCATTTTGAGTAGTTTCACCATCTGCATCCTACTCTGAGTCTCCCGAATCTTCCAAGTTCCTTACAGCCCCTTCATCCTCCAACCCAGTTTTCTCCACCACTGTATTCTCATCCTCTAAATCTGAATCCTACACTGCATCACCCCTCATCAGACATATGCTAACATGCTACTTATCACTTTCGTCCAAACTAGCGTGAATCTCATTAACTACACTTGGTGGAATGTTTTCCTCCGCTGTGCTGTTCGAACAATGCTCCGTACCTCCGCCAATCTCCTTTCTGGCTTGATTCTGCTCGTCGGGTGCATCAGGCGCTTCATGCTCCTCCCTGCCCTCCATGCCATCAAGCTAAGCGCGGACATTATCACCTCCGCCACCAGCAGTTGACTTCCGCGCTGCTCCCAGATCCGTCTCGTCAACGCTGTTCACCGTGACATCAACCCTTTGGCGAACTTCATGACCAGCCACGCCCTTCTCTTCACCATCGCCTATAGCAGCCAACAAGGAGACCCTTTTAAAATGCACGATGACGTACTCTCCATCGTACCACACAACCACTTCGCCGCCACATCCCACTAACATATTAGGTCTTATATGCTTCAACCCAGCCCCAACTGAACTTTTGTTCAACACCAAATCAACCCCTTCTTTCCGTTTATCCCATATTCCCAAGTCTCCGTTCTTTCAGAGACTGCTTCGTTACGGATTGTTTGAGATCCCATAGATTCCACACTCACCATAACTGTCGGATACACCAAACGATTATCTATTCGCATTTTCAAAAGATTCTCATGTCATTCATCCAAATCCTCAATGGTAATTACCTTTCTATCCTTATCATGCTCTGCCTCCCGTAGCTCTTGTGGCATCATTGCCACCACATCCTATCCCAACTCCAACGGTTCCCTCTGAGCTTCTAGTTTTTCACTTCCATGGTGTTCCAAGACAACTCTCCCTTTCTCGTTCACCTCAATATCCTTTTCTTTAATTTTTTGTCTGTTTTTCATTAGGAGACTCCTTGGCATCTTCATCGTGCGTAGTGATTTTTTTTTCGGACATCAATCCTACTCTTATACTTAGCCTCACCCACAAAGATCTCTTTACTCCTTAATCGCATTCCATTCATCTCCTTAATGACATTTAATGCCCCTCCTTTTGTAGTATACCTGATGAAAGCAAACAGATGGATCCGGCCATACTTCTCCTTGCGTGCCAAATAGATGTCATTTATCCTTCCTGTCCACTTGAACATATGAAACAATTCATTCTTCGAAACATTGCCTGGTAAATTATCCACAAAAATTGTGAATGATTCACTCTCCAATCGGAGATACACTTTCCAATTCTAAATTCGTGGATCTTTCCCAACATTGGGTTGTCTAGCTTTATCCCGCTTTGCATTAGACAAAAGTAATCTTTTGTCTATCTTATCTAATATGTCACTAAAATACTATTTTTCTATGGAAGCGCTTCTTATGGAGAGGATCCTTTTCCCTAATATAAAAAATAAATAAATAGATTTTGTGGCCAAAATCACTTTCTAAAACACATTATAACAAGTAGCTATTTGAAGAAATAGTTCTAAGAAAAATAGATGTAAATACCATATCAGTACCTGAAAGATTTTGGTACTAACAAAATAGTACCTAATCTTTGTTATTAATAAAATAATTTCCGAAAGATTTTAAAATTTGACAAAAGTCACCAGCCATCCCAAAAGATTTTAAAATTTAACAAAGAGGTAAATACCAAATCAGTACATGAAAGATTTTGGCGCTGACAAAATAGTACCTGACTTTTGTTATTGACAAAATAGTTCTTAAATGATGTTAAACTTTGACAAGTGTGTCCCTAAACTCGTCGGAGCACATTTTCGATGAAAAGGATGCGGAGGTGGCCACCAAAAAATCCAAGATGGAATTTTTAATTAATTAATTATCCAGAATCTAATCCCCTTAATCCCCTATAATCCACCTTTTGAACCTTAATCCCCCTCCCTTCCCCTTGTGAACCCTAATCCCCTCCCCAACGCACTCTCTCACACTCTTAATGCATTCTCCCCAAAGCGACAGTAGAGCTCAACCTTCTCAGTCTCACAGAGCCGCTATCACCGACACTGTACGGTCGCCAACTCGTCGTCGGGTCTTCTGCGTCTGCCAACTCCTGTGTCGTCTGTCTCCTTCGTCGGCGTCGCGTCGTCCGTGTGCCTTCACCGCTGTCGCCTTGCCTAAACCCACTCTCCGTCATCCCTGCACCTTCACTGTTGTCTCCTCAATGTCACCTCATAGGTATATGCTTTGCGGTAACTCGCTTCCCTCCTTGTGGTCAAACATAAGAACAGACACACATAACAGCAGCGTTTCACTCATCAGCCTCGGTTCTGTCACCTCTGCTCGCTGCCCCACCACCAGTCACCGCTCGTAGCTGCTCGCTACTCACCGCCAGTCGTTGCCCTATCTCCTATGTCTGTGTTCCATCTTGGCTCCGCCGTGTCGTGCTTCCTCTGTCTCTTATTCTTCTGGCCTGGTCTAAATTTGCCTCTTACTTCTGTGGTGTTTATGTTGAGCTTTATTTTATTTTATTTTATTTTGATTATTGTATATGAATTTGTTTGTATTTCTCTGAGCTTTATTGTTATTAATCTTTTTGAATTGTAAATTAATCTACAAATTTGGAACAATTCATGATTGAAAAAGTGAGAGTGTGACGGGGAAGGAGAATCTTTTGCTAGATTAGAGTTCACGAGGATTTTCAGGTTTATGGCAACTCATGAATGAGAGAGTGCATTGGAGACGGCAGAGGTTAGGGTTCAAAAGGGGGAAAAGATGGGGGGATTAGGATTCAGAAAGGGAGATTTTAGATTTTTCAGGTTGGATTGGTTAATTAATTAATTAAAATTTTCACCTTGAATTTTCCGGTGGCCACCTCAGCATCATTCTCGTCGGAAATGTGTTTCGACGAGCTTAGGGATACACTTGTCAAATTTTAAAATCATTTAAGGACTATTCTGTTAGTATCAAAATCTTTCGAGTACTAATTTGATATTTACCTCTTTAATAAAAGTCACCAACCATCAATTACCTGAAATTAAGATTTAGGAGTGATGTGTCAGTCAACGATGATCATAATTATAAAAAAAATCCACTTTTAATTTTTGTAATTTTAAAAACTCCCCAAATTTAATTTTCTAAAAAACCTTAATCTTTTTTTTCTCATCTTCTTCCCTAATTCTCAAACCGCACATCCCTAGCAATTTCCCTTTTTCCTTCCCCTTTGTCACTCGTCTCGGTTCCCTTCCCTCCGATCCCTTTTTCCTTAGACGGTTGCAAATTCTGCAAGAGCATGAAGGGCAGAACCAATCACCAGCAGGAACATGATCAAAGCAGATACATTCAATGTGAAATGATGCCGGATAGTGATCAAGAGAAGAATGAAACCCCCCGCGAGAGAGATGTTGATTATTGCAACCAGCATGAGCCTCGAATTGAGAGTGTGCACAAAGAACCGCAACAATGGCAAACAATACCAGAACGAAAACAACTTCCCTCTCTTCACCAATTCATTTCAAAGTGTTTTATCATAGCCTCCCTGAATTTTGCAATTATCTTCAAATTGTTCCCAGTAAAGATTAAATCATCAACATAAAGACACACGATCAAGATATCTCTAGGTTCAACGAACTTGATATAAAGAGTATGCTCAAACGGACATCTTCTGAAACCATTCTCAATGAAATAAGAATCAATCTTCTTATACCACGCTCTTGGTGCTTGCTTTAACCCATACAAAGCTTTCTTCAATTTGTAAACTTTATCTTCTTTTCCAAGAACTTCATATCCTGCAGGTTGCTCAACATACACTTCTTCTTCTAAAGTGCCATTTAGAAATGCAGACATAACATCCATTTGATGTATCTTCCACTTATTTTAAGCCGAGAGTGAAATAATCATACGAATAGTGTCTAATCTTGCAACAGGAGCAAATACTTCAAAATAATTGATACCTGGCTTTTGTTTGTATCCCTTAGCAATTAATCTTGCTTTGAAACGATCAACTTCACTGTTGGATTTATACTTAGTTTTGTAAACCCACTTTACTCCAATCTGCTTCTTATCTACTGGTAAACCTGTCAGCTTCCATGTGTCATTCTTCTCAATGGCATGAACTTCCTCATCCATTGCTTTCTTCCAGTTGTTGTCTTTAGAGGTTTCTTCAAAGTTCAACGGCTCACAATATGAAAATAGAGAAAAATTATGATTTCTTCATTAGATGGATCATTGTCATTGCCAACTTCATAATATGCTAATCTAGCAGGCAGTCTCTGCTCTCTTTGCGATCTTCTAGATGATTCTAGTTGTTCAGATGTGTCAGGTTGCCTTTCTTCTACTTCATCACATGTATTTGGAATTATAGTTAGCTGCTTTTCTGTCTTTTTGTTCCAGTCTCACATGTCTTTCTCGTCAAACGTCACATCTCTACTGATGATCACTTTCTTTGTTTCTGGATTGTACAACTTGTATGCTTTTGAGTTTGTGCTATAGCCAATAAAGATATACTTCTTGCCTTTGTCATCTAACTTTTTCCTTAATTGATCTGGTACATGGGCATAAGCAATACACCCAAAGACTCTGAAATGATGGATGGAAGGTCGCTTTCCACTCTAAGCTTCCTCTGGAGTTTTATCACGAACACTTTTTGTTGGACACCTGTTTAAAATATGAACTACTGTTGCGACTGCTTCTGCCCAAAACTCTTTAGGCATTTGTTTTGACTTGAGCATGCATCTGACTATATCCATGATGGTTATATTCTTTCTTTCAGTAACTCCATTTTGTTGAGGAATGTATCTAGTTGTTAGTTGGTGTTGAATTTTGTGTTGCTTAAAGTATTCAAAACACGCAAGATATTCTGTTCCTCTGTCTGTTCTGAGAAATTTTTATTTTACAGCCACTTTATTTTTCGACAAACGCCTTGAATGTCTTAAAGACATCACATGCTTCTGATTTCTGCTTCAGAAAGTATACCCATGTATATCTACTAAAATCATCAATAAAAGTGATAAAGTACATGCACCACCGTTGCTTAGAATTTCTACAGAACAGAGATCTAAATGCACAATTTCAAGTAATCTTCTAGCTCTCCATGACTTTTCCGTAGGGAATGGATCTCTGTGCTTCTTTCCCAGTTGACAAATCTCACAAATACAATTGGGAATATGAATCCGTGGTAGGTCAGAAACAAGTCCTTTTATTGACAGGTAGTTTAGGCCAGAAAAATGAAAATGCCCAAACCACATATGCCACAATCAGTTATCATCAAGTATCACATAACTCATGCAAGAGGGATTGACATGTTGAATTTTTAATGAAAACATTTTGTTTGAAGTCATCTTTGCTTTATCTATGAACCTTCCGTTGTTGTCAAACACAGTGCAATATCCACGATAAGTTATCATCTTATATCCCTTTTCAGATAATTGTCTCATACTCAGTAAATTGTAATCAAGTTCAGGAGCATAGAAAACATCAGAAATATAACTCAGAGAACCATCCTTCAATCTAATTGGTATGTGCCCTTTTTCTTCAATAGGGATCTTTGTACTATTACCGAACTTCAATAATAGTTTATCTAAATCATCTATTGAAGAAAATAACTCCTTTCTACCAGACATATGATTACTACAAGCATTATCCAAGTACCATATATTTTCATCTTCAGCACATGAATTACTCGTAAAAAATAAAGTCTGAGTACCCAGATTATCATCAGTATTTTGATGCTGATTTTCTGCAACGTGTGCTTGATTGTTGTTCACCATTTTGAATCTGCAATATGCTGCTTTGTGTCCATACTTTCTACAATGAAAGCAGTTGAAATTGGTTCTTTCTTGATAAAAATTTTCTCGACCTCTTCCTTGGTTAATAGGCCTGAAATTTGTTCCACCTCTTCCTTGATTAGGTGGTGTAAAATTATTATAACTTCCTTGGTTGTAATTGCTACGACCTCTACCTCTGAAACTTCCTCTGCCTCTACTTTGAAAATTAAAACCATGACCTCGTCCTTCTTGTGTATAACTTGATGCTACAACATTGTTTAAATTCACTCGGCTTTTCAGGACTTCCTTGGTTGATTTTTCTGATTTCTCTAGTATTCTACTGATGTGGCTTTCCATGGTTCCTTGCAACTCTGCAATCGTCATGGTATCCATATCGTGGGACTCTAGTATAGTAGTCACCACATGGTCATACTTCATCGGCATGGTTCAAAGAATTTTCTCCACCACTTTGCTATCGGGCATATCTTCTCCAAAGACTCTCATCTTATTGACAAGGTCTGTAACACGAGTAAAATATTGCTCAATGATTTCTGAGCTAGACATCTCATACCTTTCATATTCTCTTCTGAAAGACTGTAGCTTTGCTTTCTAAGCTTTATCTACGCCTTTGTATGACAGCTTCAATGTGTTCCATGCTTCCTTTGCACTTTTGGCATTTGCTATTTTTCCAAACACCGTATAATCTACTCCTTGATGAATTTGAGATAGCGCCAATTGATCTCTCCTCTGTTGGGCAGCATCTGCTCCTTCTTGCAAACCTGGTTCAATGAAATTCCACAGGTTCTGGGCCTTCAAATGGGTAGACATCAAAGTCTCCCAATAACTATAATCAAGTTTTCCATCTAACTTGGGACCGGACCACACAATATTAAAAGTATTTGCCATACCGACTCTATGAATAAACAACTATGTGAGAACTCTCCCACACCTCACAAACTCTCAAACACCAGGCGTTGGATTAACCAGCTCTGATACCAAATGAAAGTAAAATACCCACAACTTAATTGGCCCCAAGGTCACTTACTCACATAAATAGCACTATTATATTTTCAATCTCTTAAACTTACCAACACTCATGATACTCATGGAACAAAAGAACACTTCTCATAATCATATTTTTTATTTTAAGGAACACACATTACAAAGACATGATACCACCTATTTATAGATGTTTATAGGCGGTGATTTTATAATACACTTTAACTAAAGCACTTTCTAACATAATAAACTATCCTAAGTGTTGGCGGCAGGAAGCTTGTGGATATATCACTTGTATGTCTTCTTCAATTTTTTTTTGGTACTTCATGTCTTCTTCAATTTGAACTCTAGTTCTTTTGACTTTTCAAACTTTTTAGCATACTCATGTATTCTAGTTGTTTCTTGATTCTTGTATCCATGTAACTCTAGCTATTTGCTTATTTAGTCATCATTCATGATAATTCCAATAGCGGTGATATAGTGCAAGTTGATTTAATTATCTAACAATTAACTGATACGTCATTCTTAAACTTAAATTTCAGATAACTCATTTGATGACTGGTCACTTTTGTCAAATTTTAAAATACTTTGAGGATCATTTTGTTAATAACAAAGATAAGATATCATTTTGTCCGCACCAAAATTTTTTGGATATATACCGATTTAGTATTTACATAAAAAAATATTTTGTTATATAATATCTCATACATAGATAAATTACTTTATGTTAGCTCTAGTGGAATTCCTCAATTCCCTAATTGTGCTAATTAATTAAATAATAAAACTTTAATATTGCTTGTTAGTATAATTCCAAAATATTTAAAACATGTTTGAGTTATATCTTTTATTCACTAGAAGGATAATATTAAAATATTAACTTGAAGGATAGTTTTCATCAATTCGTTTAACACGCTACGAAATTAGGAGTTTAAGATACTAATTTAGAAACCAATTTTTTCTCATGTAGATGTATGTACTTTATATGCACCTCCATAGAGAACTTTATTAATGTCAAGTGAAAGCAAGATTACTTCATTATTTTAATAAAGTTCTGATTTTGTTGTATATATCATTCAATTTGTTAGGTCTTAGCACATGGAATCATGGCTGTGATTTTATGGTATCGTGCTAATTCTGTTGACTTAAAGAGCAAAGATGCCTCCCAATCCTTTTATATGTTTATCTATAAGGTATGCAATAACTTTACAATAAAGTAATATGAGAACTAGGTGAATCCAATATTTTTCATAATGGAAGTTATATCATAAGTTGATTATGTATTTAACACTTGTTCTTTGTTTTGAGAAATAAGTTAAAACACATTTATTTCTACTTTCCAAAAAACACAAAAGAAAAATGAAAAAGAGAAAAAAGAAGATGTAAAAGCTGCAACCAATTCCACAATGTCAATATAATTATGGATAACATACTCGGTTAATTTTTTTGGTAATGGATTAAAGGAGTGTGTTATGCATAGTTATGAAAAGTTAGTATATTTTTATAGATATAGAGATATATTTTTTTTAAAATTAGAAACTACAAATTGAAAGCTCAGATTTGGGTGGGAATAAAAAATTGAAGGTCAAATTTTGGATAGAGATAAAAAAAAAATGTCGGTTTTGGAGAGGATTAAAAATTGAGAATTGACTTTGGATAAAAAACAAAAAAATTCAGAAAACCTAAATTGAAGGATCCGATTTGCGTGTTCAAAAAAATGTTTGGTTTTAGAATACAAATCTAACCCTTAAATTTGTAAATTTTAAAAAAAATAAAATATAAAAATCATAAATTTGACCTTCAGACTTGTAGTATCAGTACAAAATAAAAATATACTAAATTTTCACATTATTGAAAAATACTTGTAGTACAATACAAAAAATAAAAACCCTAGCATACTCTTTAAAATTAAAGATTTTATATATGCACCTTTTAAGCATGCCTGTGGTATTCATGCCCATTTATTATATTGTAGCTGAAAAAAGAAGAAGCCATTTCCCATAGTGCGTAGATTTAAGTAGTAAAAGTTTATGGTTTAACCGTTTTGGTGCTATGGTGCCATGCTCAATCAATTTAATTTATTACATGATTGAATGATGCTCTCTAAAATAGAACTATCATACCCTTTAAAAGTCAATCTTGATCAAAGTTATGAAAGCGTGTGAACTATGAGTTACCCTAATTCAAATGTTTTATTTTATTTTATTTTTTCAGCTTCTTTGTGTGGAGAACATCCTTATACATTTCGTGAGATGAAGATGGACAAGTAGTATTATTCATATAATAAATAGTGCAAACTTTAATTTTCCATCTGCTATATGTATCTTGGTTCAAAAAATAATTTCATTAGATATATAGTTACCCAGGTTGATTATATATTATTTATATACATAAACTTAGTAATTATTGTCTTTCGTCAATCGTATTGTGCTTTAGTATCAAATGGGAACTATTTGGATGTATGTCTTATAATTTTGGATAAGAAAACTTTCATCACATATGTATAAATTAAACAGCATCTAAAGACAAAATTTCAAAAATTCATTGCATGAAACTAGTAGCTTTTCAATAAAGAACAAGTACAAATATAATGTGAACTATCTTTTTCTAAAATAAAAGTTGAATTGTATTTAAACATGTTTTTCTAAAATAAAAACAAATCTAAAAAAGGCTTATCAAGATTTTGGCTTACAAGTAGCAGAAATTGTATGTTAGAATTGAATTTAGAAAAAATTTAAGTTCTTGTAGATAAAATAGATATCAGAAGCCTATTAAAATAAATATAAAACTTCATTCAGAAGTAAAGTAATGAGTTAAGAGAAGTCACATAATGATGTATATTAGTTTGGTCAAGACATGTCTACATTCAATTTCTAACAACTATTGAGATTTTCACTATATTAATCAAATGATATAAGATAGTATTTATACTAACCTTCTCAAGCTACTACAACTCAAAGTCAATGATATGAGATATTTAGATATTAATTACTCTGTTGGTCGTTATAGTTTCGCAAAATTTTTAATTAGGTCCTTATACTTTTTTTTCTTTTAATTAGGTCCTTGCACCAATTTTTTTTTTTCAATTGAGTCCCTACACTTTTTTTTCCTTTTATTTGAGTCCTTGCATCAATTTTTTTTTTAGTTGGGTCCCTATATAATGAAGTCAATTACTACTAAGAGGGACTTAATTAAAAAAAATTTGGTGTAAGGACCCAATTAAAAAAAATATAGGGACCTAATTAAAAATTTTGTAAAACTATAAAGACCAACAGAATAATTAAACCTATTATTTTCTAAAGCTTTTTCAGACTAGCCAATGACTCATATCACAAAGATTTAAGAACCTTAAATATATTATTTTTTTAAGCCTTCTCAAACTAAGCAGTGATCACGATTAGATCTATTTACAACTTTGAGTACAAAATTTTCTGTAATATAAATCACAGGATTTATTGTATATATTGGGTTATAACTTTAATCTGAGTACAAAGTTTTCTATGAGCTTATAGAATATCCATCAGTCTGTTAATGCTCTCTTAGATTTTCTCTTATAACATTTATCTGAACTTGATTCTTTTGTCTAAATTCATTAACTTTAATAGAAAATTTTTTGGTTTCTTATCAACATAAGCAATTTAACATGAAGATTTTGAATTTATGAAAGTGCTATGCAGAACTTGATGAATAAGCTTGTGTCATCTCATAATGAAAATTAAGTGTTGCCACTGTTTGCTCAATCTAAAAAATTAACCAATTTTAAGGTTTAGGGTATAGTATTAAAAATTTGTGATTTTAGGTTTAAAATTTAAAATAAGCAAAATAATTTAAAAAATGTTAATTAATATTAGCTAGAAAAAATTGATTATCTAACACTATTCGTGTGAATTGAATAGGATGAATACTGATAACAGGTTATGGTGAAGGTGACCTTTGAGGTCGATGAGGCAATAGATTTTGAGGTAATGATTGACATGGTTAGAAAACGCATAAAAAGGTGGAGTTGAACTTTGTTTAGAAATTTTTTTCTAAAATGAAATCAAATGTGAAAAAGTTTATTAAGCTCTTAGGTTGTGAGTAGCAAAAACTTAATGCTAGATCTTATTTTAATGGTGGAAAAAAATTTTAAACAGGAGAAAAATTCACTAAATAAGATAGAATATTTTAAACAAACCAAAATTAAATGGTAGAATGAATTTTAAAGATCAAAATGTTAGGCAATGCTTGCAAAATAGTGTTAGAGATCAAATTATTGACCAAAAAGAATTCTCTACTCTTTAAGGTATTCATGAACAAATATTTTAGAATAGAAATAATCATGGAAGCTGACTCTAACGAAAATTCTTGAGTTTGTCGGAGCATATTGGAAAGAAGAAAGATAATGAAAATGGACTCAAAATAATATTGGAATTGAGACATCAGTATCAGGTGTTAAGTTTGTACAATCAACAAAGAACAAGAAGACAACCACACCATCACTTCATCCTCACGACCCTGTTGTGATTGAGGTCCTCATGGTTGACCGAATTGAGCTCTTTGGTGCCTGACTCTCATAACTAATCACGCTTCCATAGTTATGAAATGGTGTTGCAACAATGAGCAAGAACAACACAGTGAAGAATGATGAAGAGAAATTCTATGATTTGACATTAAAGGAGGATGGGTTATAAATTAAAGGGGAGATGGACAACCTTGAGTTACTAAAGTTCATTTGCCACCTTAACCAACTATTGTAGTGTCAGAAATAACAGATAGGGGTGGCAGGCAAGCTAGCCTGTCCTATCCCATCTCGACCCGCCAAAATTTCGTCATTTGACAGGCTAGTCCGTCTTACCCTACCTAATGAGATGATCCCAAATTTTAACACCGTCCCGTCTAACGGTGGATTGGCGGGTTGGCGGGTTTAAGTCTATCAATTCTCTCTTTTTTTAAAAAAATTATTCAACTATTTGGGGAGGATAAAGGTTATTAGAGGCTCATATATAGATATGCATATCAGAGAAGGAATCTAAGATGGCTGAGTTATGTGATTAAGGTGAATGTGAGAAGATTTGACATGTGTGTGGTGGCAATGATGGTATAATGGATGAGAAAGCATAGAAAACTAACTTTTAGTTATCTAATAATATATTAACCAATTTTAAGGTTTAGGATATAGTATTAAAAATTTGTGATTTTAGGTTTAAAATTTAAAATAAGCAAAATAATTTTAAAAATGTTAATTAATATTAGCTGAAAAAAATTGATTACCTAACATTATTCGTGTGAATTGAGTGGGATGAATAGTGATAACAGGTTATGGTGAAGGTGACTTTTGAGATCGATGAGGTGATAGATTTTGAGGTAATGGTTGACATGGCTAAAAAACGCATAAAAAGGTGGAGTTGAACTTTGTTTAAAATTTTTTTTTTCTAAAATGAAATCAAATGTGGAAAAATTTATTAAGCTCTTAGGTTGTGAGTAGCAAAAACATAATGCTAGATCTTTTTTAATGGTGGAAAAAAATTTTAAAGAGGAGAAAAATTCACTAAATGAGATAGAATATTTTAAACAAACCAAAATTAAATGGTAGAATGGGTTCAAAGATCAAAATGTTAGGCAATGCTTGCAAAATAGTGTTAGAGATCAAATTATTGACCAAAAAAAATTCTCTACTCTTTAAGGTATTTATGAACAAATATTTTAGAATAGGAATAATCATGGAAGCTGACTCTAGCATAAATTCTTGAGTTTGTCGGAGCATATGGGAAAGAAGAAAGATAATGAAAATGGACTCAAAATAACATTGGAATTGAAACATCAGTATCAGGTGTTAAGTTTGTACAACCAACAAAGAACAAGAAGACAACCACACCATCACTTCACTCTCATAACCCTACTGTGATTGAGGTCCTCATGGTTGACCGAATTGAGCTCCTTGGTACCTGACTCTCATCATAACTAATCACGCTTTCATAGTTATAAAATTGTGTTGCAACAATGAGCAAGAACAACACGGTGAAGAATAATAAAGAGAAATTCTATGATTTGACATTAAAGGAGGATGGGTTATAAATTAGGAAGCATTTCAGGTATACCATGAGTCATTCAGATTTAATATAAAAAAAGTTATCGATTCAGATGTAAGGAAATATGAATTATGTTGATATGCACAAAAGGAGTTGCATGGAAGAGTTGCAACCACAGCGTGATGTAGGAGGTTTTGTAGAGGTAAGCATGTCACTGTGGTCTTTTGTCTGATAGATTGGCATAATGTGTATGTGTTACTTTAAAGGGGTGAGCCAACCAATAACATTATCGATTGAAAATGCATTTTGTTGACCCATACAAAGAAAAAAGAACTGAAAATATTCTTTTAAATTAAATATTGTTTTTAATACCAACAAAAAAATATTATTGATAATAGTAAGATCATCTATGATGGTCATCAGGTATATATTATTACTTATTATATCATAGTAAAAATTTACAAATATGATATAAGAATAAAATTATTTTACGAACTAAGTTTAGATCAATAAAATATATTATTAGTTTGAGAATATTTTTTAAAAGAGTCATTTAATTGATCAACTAAAGTTTTTAGTTTATACTCTTTTTGTCGAAGTAGACCAAAATTTTAAAAAAGGGCAGTTAAATTATTTTTTTGAGAGATAAAAATATTAATATTTAAGTATAACATTGTTTGTGATGTTGTTGTAATATACAGTAATTAAGAACAAAAAAAAGATATTTATTTTTTGTGTATTTCTGTAAAAAATTAGAAAAATAAATATAATAGAATGAATATTAATAATTATAAGATTTAGTGATTCTACTAGCATGAATTCAAAATAGAAATAGTATTTATTGAGAAAAATAAATATTAATTCTAATATCTAAGGTAGCGTTTGTTTGCAGAGACTGGAACTGAGACTGGGGGACAAGAACTCAGTATTATGTTTGTTGAGGTAGAGACTGGCACTTAAATTTGTGTCTCTGTCTCAAAAATTTCAGTATTTCAGTACCTCCAAAAAATAGGGACACTGGAGACTGAGATTTTTAAAGACAGAGACAGAAACTTTAATAATATTTTTGTACCTAAAATACCCCTATTGTAATTAACTAATGCCAACTTTACCCTTTCTTGAAATCAGATTAGGGCTTCAGTGTGAGAAGCCCCTCACTCCATCTTCTCATTCGTGCTTCAAAGTGTGGGTTCTAGCCTCTACGTCGCCAGTGTCAGCACAGCCCCGTCGTCGCCGCTGTCGTAACCACCGCAAGGTAAGTGAGTCGTAGTTGAAGTTCCTCTTCCTAGGCCGCGAGTTCTCATGTCTTCATTTGCTCCTTCACAAGATAATGTACGAGGAACCCAGTTGAGAGAGTCTCCGCTATTGCTGTCGAGTTCATCAAACTTCGTTGTTGTCATCACTGTTTGTGCAACCTAGGTTAGTTGAGGTCAAATTTTATTACTGGTTTGGGTTGATTTTTTATGTCGCGAGTTATGCTCCGTGGATTTCGTTCGTTGTTCAACTAGATGCATAGAAAGAATCTGGGTTTTTCTCTCTTCATTTCGATTTGGTTCTTTGTTCTGATGTATATATACGTACATGTTTTCGTGCCTTGTTTCTTTAATTTTGTTTGTGATGTGCTTCTTATGATTTGGTTTTGGTCATGCTTGGTTATTTTGGTTTTCATTCTTATACATCTTTTGATTCTGAAATCTGGGATGCTCTGTTTGCCTAATGTATAAATTGTTTTGTGAAATCTATGATTGTTGTGGCTATAACCAGTGCACTCACTGTGATCTCTGAAATCGTATTGAAGAGGAATTTGTTAGGTTAGTTGAAGTTTAAAGAGTAGTGGCACTCCATCTTTTGGTAGACTTTGATTTTCTTGAAACTAACTTAAAAATTGAGAAGTAAACTTTAGTAGAAACAAGGAGTAGCTCCCTTTCACTGGCGTTACCACAAATGCCCTTATTGTGGTTCCTACAATACCAGAGTTCTATGAGACTTCCACTGTGATAATAATAAGTATCTGCATCTCCTTAGCTTCTGTGTATTAAAACATTATATTGTACTTTATGTTTTGAAGTTTTCCTTCAATGGCATAGGCCAAAATAATAGTATTCTGATGCAAAATAATAATGAGATGTACTGATTTAAAATTCAATCTTGCTCCGCAATTATCAAGAATGATCAATGCATGATCAGTTTGCAAATAATGAAATGCTAGCCATAACTTTCCATTTATAGAGATTTGCCTTCTAATGTCGGTGTTGCTTAAGTTCTATCTTGGTTTATAAGGTGTGAGGATTTTGCATTTAGGACCTGCAAGATGTCTTGGGTGGATATTGAGATTTGTTTAAAAGTGTGTGGGATATAGTCAGGTTGGGTCAAAACTCACCTTATTCTACCTATTGCCATCTTTAGTGACTGCCAAGAAAGCTGAGATGATATCAAATATACTGGCAAATTAAAGGAGTGAAGGATAAGCCTAAACTTCATAAACTATAATTTTGACATATTTGATAATTTCATACAGCACTACAGCAGCAGTTTTGTTCAGTACAGGATTAATTCGGTTTATTAATTATTATATCATACTCTCTTTATATACATACTCTATTATGACATAAATTTATGGTCACGTGTGACAAAAATTTGAATCCCTATATATAATGCTTCTATTAGACACTCCAATTTTAATAATTTATATGTGAGTGGTGCCCTTACTTTAATTTGCCTCTTCTAATAATCAGCTAACCTTGTAGCAGGAACTTGCATCTGATATGGTAATTGTGGATGCTTAATTAATTCATTCATTTTAAGTTTCCAATTAAATCCACTAGGTTTTTTGAATTAAGGTTCCAAAGAAGAGCATCAGATTCTTAAGTTTGATAAACTTCAATATATATGATTAGACCTAGATTCTTAAGTTTGATAAACTTTAATATATGCAGTAGTGAAGTAAAAAGGACTACAGTGACAAAGAGAAGAAGAGATGTTGAACCTGTACTCATTTTATAATTAACAATAAAAAATATTGAAATATGTTCTCAAACTAGTTATTACAATTTCTCATTTGCCTATTTAAGTTCAAAGGTCATACTACAACTTACACAACAATAAAATAACTAGGAAAACACAGACTACAGAAACAAGAAGTTGAAGGAATGCTAACAATTTCAGATACACAATATCAGTATGAAGTTTTTCCACTCGTTCGCTCGTCTTCAAATTAGAATTCAGTTGACAAGAGTGATCATCTCCAATGTCAGAATATTGGATACTTAGACTTGCCCATCTAAGCCATCCACATCGCCTTGTAGGACATGCGTAATACTTTCTACCCGGGTTGGCCATGCTATTCGAAACTTGTAACGGTGCTCTTAAACCACACTCACAAAAACATTCTCCCGTTACGTTGCCACTGCCGTACGAACCACTTGTAGATCTTCTACTTGTGGAAGCCATTGTTAACCAGGCTATACCGTTAACAGTAAGCAAAAATCAATTACCAAGTTAACAACAAATAGTAACACAAGACAAGAATGAATCAACTAGTTGAAATAAAATGCACCAATGAATCTAATCAAAACAAATTTTCCAATTCAAGATATCTCCAAGGAAGAGATTCTTTGTCGTATTTAAAATCAAATGTTGGTGCCTCTAGCTTTTTCAATAAATTTTCACACTCCTAATATGTTAGACAGTAGTAAAAAATAAAAATACATTCCCAAATCAATATAGCACACCAGTGAGTACTAATTTTGCTAACAAAAAAGAGTGACAACAGGAACATAATTATGATAAACAGTTCTCAAATCATCTTCTTTTATTTTCTATACAGTAATCATCATAGATAAATTTAAAAAAATAGCAATCACAGATTTACAAATCAGCAATTAACAAGCACAAGTAAGCTAAAAAAAATTATATGATACACAAACAATGGAATCAACAAACAGTAATCACACATTCCGAAATCTTTTAAAAAGATGACATAGAATTCATAAATATGTAAATGAGGGCAAATAAGAACTTGGATATAACAACTTCAGAAATCTTCAACATTTGAAGAAGCACAAATCAGCAATTTTAAGCAAATCAGGGCAAATCTCAAATCATCCAACGAGGGATTTAAACATTCTCATCAACATGAGGACAAATCAGAAGGTGAGGGTTTCACAAATCAGAAAATGGGGTAATAAAAAATCCCTCTTGAACTTCACAAAATTAACAAGCAAATAAGGTTAATTGAAAGAACATACCAGCTCCGTTGACAGAGAAACAGCGGAGACCGAACGCACAGCTCCGAGACGGTGGCGACGCACACCCACCGGCGTGGATACAGCAGCAGCATCACAAACCGAGGGTGACAACTAGGGCCACAAAGATGAACCAAGGAGAGCTGGAGAGGCGCCGTCGTGGTTCTGACCCTTGGAGGTGCTACCGGCGGCAGGTCAGGCTCCACGATTCGTTCACGGCAGAGGAGAGGAGAAAGGGTAGAGTGTAAACCTCGCAAAAATCGGTAAATTATTAGTTAATAAATTGAATTTTAATTAGGAAAGCTAAAAATACAAAAATAATATCAAAATAGGATAGAGCTCGTCGAAACAAAAATTTTGATACCAATTTCGAAAATTTGGCCCAAAAACAGACCGGAAAGGCCAAACCGGTTGAACCGGGACCCAAACCGGGCCCGTGGGTTCAACCGGACCCAAACACTTAAATGAGGCAGCAGCTCTTTTCTTCCTCATAAGCTGCTGCGACGCCATTACAGCAAGGGAGGGAGAGGAGATTCACAAACCCTCACCATTCCTTCCAACTACCATAACTTCCTCATCCGGGCTCCGATCGCCGCACCGTTTGCGGCCACGCGTCGGGCTCGTCGAGCTCTTCAATTCTATCCAAACAAAACAGTAAGTGAATCGGTTTTTCCTAGCCCCATTTCTGCTGGTATATGAATTTCGAGTTTAAGATTTGAGAAACTCAATTCCTTTATGATTTCTATGTTTTAGGGGTCCACTAGACTTGATTTCTTGTGGGTATTGCCCAAGGATCAGTGGGTAAAGGTAAGAGATCTCAAACCCTAATAAAATTTCTGAATTTAGGAATTTGGGTATTGAGTTGTTATGTTTGGATGTGTTAATTGTGGTTTAGGTAGTGTGTATGTGAATGTTGATTCTTGTTGGAGGCTTGTTGGTGATCAAGCTTGGTTTGGGGCTGTTTGTTTGAGTTTGGAGGGGCTGTAATTTTGAGTTGTGAGGCTGCCTTGGGTGAACTAAGTGATCGGCCAAGGTATGGTTTAAGTTTCGCACGTTTAATATTTACGGTGTTGTGAAAACTTAGGTTAGAGGAACCATAGGATAAGTTGAACTGTTAATTGCATTTAATGAGTAGTTTGTAATGTTGTTGGAGTAAATTGTTGATGAACATAGATTGGAATTTTGAGGTATTGATGTTATTAATTTCATGCTTTTGGACTTGCTTATAATGGGTTATATTGAAGTTGATATTGATGAATTATGGTTGGTGATTGTTAATAAATGGTTGTTATGTCAAGTTGATGGATTAACATGTATGAAGAATTGACTTATGTTAATGGCATTTAATTAGTATATGTTGATGGGAGGTTGATAAATATATGATGAGAATTGGTATAGGTGAAGAATTGATGTGAACAAAGGAAAAGTTATTGATGTATGAGGTAAAAGTGGATAATTTTGATGTTCTAGGTTGGTTGAGTTGATTAAAGCTTATATTGGTGATGGTTGTTGATGAATTGAGTTGATATGGTTTTACAATGCAAGTTTTAAATGGTAAGAAACTTAAGTTGGAGAAAAAGAGGTTTTGTTGAAAGTGGTTAAAACCAAATTTTGATGAACTTTAGACATCCATAATATTCTCCTCAAATTTTGGATTGGGTTGTGGTTTGTTGCAAATAAAAGATAGTTTCAAGAGCTTTTGATTGATATCAACTTTGTGGAAAACGGAATTTTGTGGAGAAAGTTATGGACGTTGCAAGTTTAGTGTTTAAATCTGAGTTCAGGGTGACCAAACCGGTTTTGAATGTTTTTAAACAAATTTTCCACTTCTAAACCTCCATTTTCTTCCTTTTAAGGCTTAAAGCATGGTTCTAGGTCCAGTAGGTAAAAGAAGCTAGGAAAATAAGATAACTTGAAGGTGAAGAAAGTTGTAAATAGTGGCTTTTATGAAGAAAATAAGGATGTTAATGAAGTTTAATGTTAAGGTTTGATACTTGATGATGTATTGATGATAATTGCCATGGCTTATGAATAATGATACCTGAGATACGAGTTTCCCTGGGTAAGAACTGTGGCTCGCCACCACGTGTTCCAGGTTGAATCTCGATACTCTGTTGACCCTACGTCGTAAGGGTGACCGGGCACGTATAAATTCCCGGGTATGGATAGCCCCCATTGAGTGATTATATGATTATTGAATGTGAACTCTATGCATAGACTCTTGGGGATGCGCGACGGGGGACAGTCTAAGGTTTTCGGACTTGTCGGGTTGGCTGGATAACCGACAGATGGGCCCCATCAGCCATAGGACAGACATGCATCATATGCATTTGTTTGTATTGATTGCTATGCATTTCCTGGGTATACCTAATTGATATATATTACCTGCTATTTGTTATACTTGCTATTTGTACTATTTGATCATTACTTGTGCGTGAACTTGTTTGGTTGCTTGTTTCTGTTGCATTCTGAATGATGAAAGGATGGAGGAAACGGAGGAAATGGTTTGGTGTTAGGTTAAGCTTGAACTTGAGTAAGTTAGGCAGATTTAGAATACCTACCCCTGTTTATGGCTTCTGTTTAGTACTTAAGTTGGATAATTGAATAACGGAGTTCTAGGATTGCCTATGGCATTCTCAGGACCGTATTTCTTATACGCGTGGCACTTTTACCATGCTGAGAACCTCCGGTTCTCATTCCATATTGTATTGTTGTTTTTCAGATGCAGGTCGAGAGGCTCCTCGCTAAGCGTCTGGATTCTGGAAAGCGAAGTAGTCCTTGGGTGTATTTTGGTTTCTATTTGTATATATGTATATATATGTGTAGCTTACTCTCCAAGTAACTTATGTATGCTGCTTCTCTTAGAGGTTGAGGGAGAGATAGGAGTTTACTTTGGTATTTTGGTATATTTTGGGGACACTCATGTATGTTTATATGTATATATGTATCCTCCGGCCAGCCTTAGCTTCGCAGGCTGAGTCAGAGGCTAGTTATGCTGTTCTTTGGCTTTTCTTTATCCCTTCGTTTATTGTTTTATCATGTTCCTATTAGGTTTCTTAGCACGCAAGTAATCCTATTCCTTGAGCGTTGCGCTTTTTTATTTTGCGATTTTTGTTTACCCGCTCTGTTTCAAGGCTCCTAGTATATTATTTCTTTCAGTATTATATGTATATCCTTACTATTAAAGGTCTGTAATACCACACTACCTCTGTTCTATGACTTAAGCATAAAACACTGTGTAGTAGGGTGTTACATAGAGGAGACGAAAAAAGGGGTTAGGGTTGGATGCTGATGAAAATGAAATTGTATTTAGGGGTTAGGGTTTATTATTAAAATTAAGGGCATTTTAGTAATTTTAAATTTTTAGTCTCCATTTTTTATTTCAAACAAAACAGGATACTGAAACATAAATCAGTCTTGTACACTTTCACACCAAACACAATACTAAATGTAACACCCTACCACACTGAGCTTTACGCTTAAGTCATAAAACAGAGGTGGTGGTGTGGTATTACGACCTCTAAAATAAAATATGTACATGTAATAGCAGAAAGATTATAATACACTAGAAGCCTTGAAGGATAGATGAAACAAAAGTCGCGAGATAAAAGCGCAATGCTTAAGAAACGAGTTAACTTGTGTGTTAAGAAAACTATAACTATTGAACATAAGATAACAAAAGTAGGAACAGAGTGCTAAAGACACAAAATAACAAGCTCCTAACTCAGCCCGCAAAGCCAAGGCTGGCCAGAGAATATTTACACATATATTCATACATATCCAAAATCCCAAACATACATAAGCAAAATCCTGTCTCTCCATAAACCCCTAAGAGGATCAAAAGAATAAGTTATGTGGAGAGAAAGCTAAGTATATATACACACATCACTGTATAACAAAATAACCCAGTGACCACTTTGCTTCAGGGATCCAGACGCCTAACGAGATGCCTCCCGACCTGCATATGAAAAATAACAACATAGTATAGGGTGAGAACCAGAGGTTCTCAGTATGGTAAAGGTGCCACACACATAATATATAAGGTCCTGGGAATGCCAGAGGCAATCCTAGAACGCCGACACTCAGATTATAGAGCTTAGAGTATTTAACAGAAGCCATAAAAGGTGGTTTACTAAAAGAATCTAAACCTAACCTAACTTAATTTTAAATCTAAGTCCCGTACTGCTATTCCTCCATACCTCCATCTCTGTTAGCGTTTCACAGACAAATAAACAGATAAAGGCAAACACAGGAGGGTTACAAATACTGCAGGTAACAAATATACATTTAGCATGGCAAATACACTTAGGCACACCCAGTTAATACATAAACAAGTAATTCAAGTAGTATGCATATGATGCATGCATGTCCTATGGCTAATGAGGCTCATCTGTCGGTTATCCAGCCAACTCGACAAGTCTGAAAACCTTAGACTATCCCTCGACGTGCATCCCCAAGAGCCTATACATAGCTTTTTCTCAAATAATCAATATTTCTCAATGGGGGTTAATATTCCCAGGAATTTATAAGTGCCTGGTCACCCTTACATCGTAGGGTCAACAGAGTATCGAGTTTTCAACCTGGTACACGTGGTGATAAGCCACGGCACTTTATCCAGGGGATCTCGTTTCTCAGATCATTTAATCATTCAAGCCAAGTTTCATACATGATCATTCATTTGATTATCAAATCAAGTATCATACATGATCATCCGTAACATTTCATAATCAATTCATCACTTTTCAACTTTACTTCACCTCCAAGTCATCCCCATTTCCTAACCTCATCTGATTATCAGGTGTAATACTACTATTCATGGCTAAAGGAATGAAAATAGAGGTTTAGAGGTTTAAACTATAGTTTAAAACATTGAAAATCATATCTGCTTAAACAGGGGCCACGCGTACTCGTGGCTCATGCGTGCGCGTGGGAGTGCGAAACTGCAACTCGCGTGCGCGTCCCTTTGTCATGTGTACGCGTGGGTGAAGGCTTCATGTCATGCGTGCGCATGGGACTAGTCGCGTACGCATCACCAAAATTCCATGCCACGCATACGCGTGGGCTTGCGTTTTAAAAAAGAAAAAACAGAATCAGTAGCAAAGCTGCAAAGCTGCAAAGTTGCAACCAAAAACCAGTTTTGAGTTCAAATCTTCTAGCACCCATAACTTTTTCGATTTAAAATATTTTTCACCCGTTCTTCGAATGGCATAAACATGGCGAACCGAATTTTCATTTCAAAATAAGTTAGAAGCAAATTGAGGGTCCGAAAGCTAAGTTATACCTCGCCGAAATTCGGCCAAAAACCAACTTTACAAAAACCTTTTAAAACTCATTTACATTCCAAAATCTCCATTCCATTCCTTGGTAAACTTTCCAAACCCAACGCCATATGCTAGTAACAAAACTCAACAAAACTTTACACTATTTATCAACCACCATTCATCAATATTATACATTTTAACAAATCCATCAAGCCTTCATTCAATATGCTTATAACCTATAATCATCAACTTACTCATATCTCATTGCTCATATCTCATTGAAATGTCAATATAATAATGATCTCTATTACATAATCAAATCACATCATAGATATCAAGTATACTAAGCATTGTACCATTTCGTACATTTCAACTTATCCTATGGTCATCTAACCTAAGTTTTCACTGGACATTATATATTAAATACAAGAAACCTAAACCATACCTTGGCCCATTCTCACGTAGCGACCAAAACAATTTACTCACAATAAACACAGCTCCAAAGCCCAACAAAATACTAATGCCCAACCTTTACCAAAAATTCCAACGTCCACAATTTCAAGCTCCAATTATTTATTCACAACCTAATACACATTTATAACACATATATACCTAATTTAATATTCAAAGTTCAAATTCAATGAAATTAAAATAGAATTATAGTTTCCTCACGCTACCCAAGCTTCACATAAGCAAGAGTGAACGTTTTTCTCAAGCTAATTGGATCCTAAAACATCAAAAAGTAAAGAAATTTAATACCCGTACCATACTTTCAAGAATTGGGGGAAAGGAGTGGCTAGGTGTATTTAATGACTTACCTATGAAATTGTTCCGGTAGAAACATAGAGCTCAACGCGGTGGACGCGTGGTGCTGAGGGATTTTTGTCGGTGAAGAATTTCACAATAAATTCTCGTTGCAAGTATAGTTCTAAACCAACAATGAATCCTCACATCAATTTAATATGGTTGTCACTAGTTCAACTCTAATAAAATAACCGAGAGTATTAATCCCGGGTCGTTCTCCTTAGGAATTACAATGAAGTGCTTTATTATTGGCTATGAAGGAATGTTTTGGGTTTTTATAATAAGGGGCAAGAAATGTAAATAGCAAAAGAAATAAGCTAAATACTAAGAAATCTCTTGGCAAGGAATGAGAATTAGAAGTCCTATCCTCGTTATCATCATCAATTGTGATAAGAATTGTCCATTGCTCCACTTAGTTAACATCTAACTATGAAGAAAAGTCAAGTGGATATAGTCAACTTGAGTCCAAAAGTCCTAGTCAAATACTAAGGAAAGACTAGCTTTAATGGCATTCTAGTCAACTAGAAACTTCCAATTATCAATCAACAAAAGAGTTTGATAACTCAAGAGTCTCCAATTACTCAACTCAAGCCAAGAGGAGAAAAAATCTACTTTAAAATCTAACCAAGCATTTTATCAAACACTTGGAAGGCATAAAAGGAAAGCATAATAAAATGACAAGAAATATAAAATCTAACACTACCAAATGTAAGGAAATAACAATAACAAAGCAATTAAACAATAAAGGAATATAAAACATGAAATTACATTAAAGGAAATTAAAATCAACAAGGTGCTCATAGATTTGAAGGTAGCAAAATAGAAGAAATTAACAAGAAGAACTAAGAGAACAAAGATGTAGCAACAAGAAATTGAAAGGAAAAGTAGATGAAAACAAGAATTAAAATCTAGATCTAAGAAGAGATTTGAATCTAATCTAACCTAATTCTAGAGAGAAGAGAGAGCTTCTCTCTCTAGAATTCTAACCCAAAACATGATGAAAACTCAAACTAACACTACTTGGTTCATCCCCCTTCAATCCTTGGGGTTCAATAGCATCAGAAATGAGTTGGATTGGGCCAAAATAAGCTAGAAATTGCTGGCCACGAGTTGCTTAAAATGGCCCACGCTGATCCTGCGATGCGTGAGCGTGGAACGACGCATACGCGTCACCAAATGTCTTGGTAACTATGGCAAATTGTATATCATTTTGAAGCCTCGGATGCTATATTTCCAACGCAACTAGAACCGCCTCATTTGGACCTCTGTAGCTCAAGTTATGATCGATTAAGTACGAAGATGTTAGGATTGACAGCTTTGCAATTCCTTCATTTCTTCATGAGTTCTCCATTTTTACATGCTTTTTTTCTTCATTTTCTCAATCCAATATTTGTCTTCTAAACCTGAAATCACTTAACAACATATCAAGGCATCGAATGAAATTAAAGTGAATTAAATTTATTAATTTTTGGGCCTAAAAAGCATGTTCTCACTCTTAAGCACAATTTAAGGAGAATTTACAAAACCATGCTATTTTAGTGAATAAATGTGGAAAAAGTTGATAAAACTCCCCTAAATTCAACACAAGATAAACCACAAAATTATGATTTATCACGTGGCCGCAAACGGTACGGCGATAGGAGCTCGGACGAAGAAGTTACGGGATTTGAAAATCACCATAAGTGTTCGGGAGGCTTTTCTTTCTCTTCTCCCCTATGAATGCTTCAGCTGCGTTTCTGCTGAAATGAGGGAGAAGAAAGGCTTGGGTTCACTTAATAGGTTGGTCCGATTGGACCGACGGTCTAATTTGGACCCGGTTCAACCGGTTCGGTCTGCTCGATTTCTTCGAAATTAGTGTCAAAATTTTGGTTTCGATGAGCTCTATCCTAATTTAATATAATATTTGCATTTCTAATCTTCTTTATTAAAACTAATTTATCGGCTAATTATTTACTAATTTAACGGGGTTTACACTAATACTTATTTATATCTCTCTGTCTCTGTCTTTTGGTCTCTGTCTCGCAAACAAACGCTACCTAAGAGATTATAAGTAGAACAAGTTCAGAGTAGTAATAATATTTTTTTAAAAAAATATATTGATTGTAAGCAAAAATAATGTCAAATAATTTTAATTTCAGAAATTATGAAAAAAATATAAAATTATTAGAAATAGAGAATGACAAGAAAAAAGAAGTGGAGTTACTAAGTTAGACATACTAAAATAATATATTTTATTTATGGGTTTAGTTAATACGTGTTATAAAGACACACAATAAGTTTATTATTAGTGAAAAATTTTATATATTTTTAATATAAAAATTTTAATTTTATAATCTTTATTAATATGTGTTTTAAGAATACAAAATAAATAAAAAAAATTTTTAATTATATTTTTTCGATTACAATATTTTATTATGAGTAATGTTATACATCTATGTTTTTTTAGGAACAGAGTTCAACTAAGTTAAACAATAAGATTTAAAATAAGAGTAAACTACCATTTGTACCCACGAAAGTTGAAAACGCTGACATATCTACCCATAGAAAAAAGAAATTACCATTTGTACCCATGAAAAATGATTTTTACAAGCAAAATTATCCAAACCCTAAAAAATTATCTAAAAACCCCAAAATACTCTTATCTTCACCACCACACCACCTCCTTCACCCAAACCCCTTTCTAACCCTAACCTTCTTCACCCAGCCACCACCCTTCTTTCCCTTTCTAATACACTCTCACCATGACTTCCCACTCAGTCCCCAAAGCTGCTCCAATGGCTCCTTGCCACACCCTCCTCTCTTTCATCCTCACAGTCACAGCAACACTTGCTGCCGCTTCCCCGGAGAAGAAGAGCACCTTCATGGTGCAAGTACACCATGAAGCCAAGCCCTCCATCTTCCCAACCCACAAGTACTGGTACGCTCCCCACTAACCGCTCCACAATCCTCATCTACTCATCACCTTACCACCACCACCACCACCACTAACCCCAAATTGTCTCTGTTTCCGTTCTTGCAACCTCCAGTGTCAGTGACCACCCCTCCTTCTCTCCTTTCCTGTCTCGTTCTTGCCGAATAGAGGACCTTCGCACCACCCCGCCCCTGCTTCGCCGCCGCTAGCAACCCTAGAGCCGCAGTGCCCTTTCTCCTCTTTTCACCGCCGACCACCCTCACCTACCGGGGCTACCTTCTCCTCATCACCGAATCAGTGCCCCGGACGGGCCACCGCACCAGTCGCCACCACCGCGGTCCCCTTTGCGAACCAAATTCGCGGTGAGCTCTCTCTCTCTCTTTCTGTCTCTTTCACCATTTTTCTTTTCTCCCAGAAAAAGTGAATCCAAATACATGAGGCTTCTGTGTTTGATTGTTCAGATTTGATCCTCTCTCCTCACTCTCTTCTCACCTTGGATCTGTGTTCCTTTTCGCCCTATTTCTATTAGCTTTCTCCATGACACCCTTTTCAATGTTTTGTTCCCTCAAACAGCTTCAGATTCAGCTGAAACCAAGATCCAATTTTGACTCTCACCCATCGTCATCCATTTCAAATTCCTCTCTGGGGTGATTTTGATTCCTCCAAAGGTGAAGGTTATGGTGATGAAGGAGTGGCAATGAGGTGGTTTGTGGCAGAGAAATGGAGGTTAGATCGGAGAGTGTTCATGTGATGCGAAGAGAGAGATGGGGGATGATGGTAGCAGTGGTAATGATAAGGGTATTTTGGGGTTTTTAGATAATTTTTTAGGGTTTGGATAATTTTTCTTGTAAAAATTATTTTTCATGGGTACAAATGGTAATTTTCTTTTTCTATGGGTATATATGTCAGCGTTTTCAATTTTCGTGGGTACAAATGGTAGTTTACTCTTAAAATAATATTAGTTATAATTAATTTTTGTTATATTAAATTAACTTAATTAAATCTAGTAGAAGTGTTCAATTAAAGCCGACTTGCATATACCCCTATAAAAATAGCTCAACTCTGTTACCTTTATATTGTCTCATCTTTCAGTCGTCCTTTACAGTCTTTTTCCTTCTTATCTCAAGGATATAATTATCGTTACCAGCTTGAGTGCAGACAAATCTTTTCAAACTACCGTTTTGTACATGACATACCAGTACTCCAATAAAGTACACTGGAGTACCTGAAACGTATTCTATAAATTAAAGGGGAGATGGATAACCTTGAGTTACTAAAGTTCATTTACCACTTTAACCAACTATTGTAGTGTCAGGCATAAAAGATATGGGTGGCAGGCAAGCTAGCCTGTCGCATCCTACCTCGACCCGTCATTTGGCAGGCTAGTCCGCCTTACCCTACCTAATGAGATGATTCCGAATTTCAACACCGTCCCATCTAACGGTGGATTGGAGGGTTGGCGGGTCTAAGTCTATCAATTCTCTCTTTTTTTAAAAAAAAATAATTCGACCATTAAATATTAAAAAATATATAATTTTATAAATATTTCAATAAACTTATAATTTCTAAATTTATAAATTTTAAAGTCTTTATAATTCTAAATATCTAACAAACATAATCATCAAGCAAGTTTTTTGAAACAACATAATAAAATTAATATTGTCCAAAATAAAATAAATATTGTCCAAGACATATAACTAATATTGTCTAAGTCTCTAATCAATCAAATATAGTCCAAATTATAACTTAAAGTAGGGGTGCATAGACCTGGCCCGGCCCGAAGGCCCGGTCCGGTCCGGAACACTTTAGGGGCTAATTTGGTGTGATTTCATCGGGTTTAGGGCCGGGTAAGGGTCTCAAAAATAGACCCGGTCATTATTTCGGGTCGGGTCCGGGCCATAGCTCGGGTCACCCGAAGTCGGCCCGGTGGCCCGGTCATCATACACAATTAATATTTTGTGTTATTAGTGATGGATCATGACTATTCTTATGTGGAATTTAAGTATTGTAAACCTTAATATTTTGTGTTATTAGTCATTATAAGACTATAAGTTAATGTTTTATATTTAGAATGCATAAGACTTTAGACTAATGCATAATATTGTGTTATTTGTATTGATTTAAATATTTGGTATTATTAGACAATATTAGTATTGATTGTGGTTTTGCTTTAGTATTGATTGTGGTTATGCTTTAGTTTTAAAGAAGGGTTGGTTCTTGTTATATTTTTCTAAGTGAATTTTACCATGTTAAATAATGGTTGGAGTCTTGGAAATTTGGATATTTTTACATGCTAGCTTACAAGAAAGTATCAACGTAATGTAATGTTAACGGCCCGGTTTTTACCCGGTATAATTGTGGCCCGAAAGTGTATTGGTTTCATCGGGTCTAAGGTCGGGTTCGAGTCTAATAAATAGACCCGGTGTATATTTCGAGTCGGGTCTGGGTCACATCAAACCCGGCTTCACCCGGCCCATGTGCACCCCTAACTTAAAGTAAAACAAACAAACATTCCAAATAAAGCACAAAAATAACGTTCCAAATTCAATTATCATTTAAAGCCAAAAGCCCGCCGGACAAGTCTGTCCTGCCCCACCGAAACCCACCAAAATTCATGGATTAAGTGGTGCAGGTTAGACGAGTTTTTTTTATTATAGCAAACTCAAATTTCTAACCTAGTTCGCCTTTTTTGGCGAGTTACGTGACCCAACTCAGCGAGTTTCGGCCCCGTTTGTCACCCGGCTCACCCCTAATGGTAGAAGAAATGCTAATTGCCTAATTTTACTAACGAGTAATGAGTCACTAACGGAAAAGAGCAAGAGACTAATGTAGTGCATGATTGTCAAACATGCAGGTTTAGTTAATCAATTCCGCTAGATAACTAACAAGAGTACCAGCTAATTAGTATATGAACTGCAAAAAAAGATCAACAAGGAAAAAAAACTTTTCGCAATACTATATCAAGAGTAATCTTAATCTCACTTTTACTCTTATTTACAGTAAACAAAAAACCACAAAGTCCTATCCCTTCACATATGTATCATTGACGTTAAAGCACCTCCTCCCCCACGTCACTTAGCTTCGCCTATTAAAGCCACGCCCAATAGCCTCAGCCATTGTGTGACGCCCAAGCCACCTTGCTGCACCGCACTGCCCTATCAACACCCCGTACGCCACCAGAGGTGCAACCACGCACCAGCAGCCACACCCTCCACTGTGTACCACGCGGGCAAGAAACATTGCACGACGCCGTCTGCCACACACGATTATACCCTTATATTGAGTTTTTTTTTTTATTTTCGGTTGGAATGTATTCAAATTTTCATGACTTTTGGATGTTATTTTGGCAAGAGTTTTGGATGTTACATTTCGTGTATGAGCATTATCTTTGCAATAGATTTCAAATGTTTGTTTTAGATAATTTTGGATGTTCGTTGTGAAATATTATTTTTTGTTTTTTAATTCACCGACATGCGTTACTTTTTCCATGTGTTTCTTAATATAAATATTTTTTTAAAAGTTATTGGATTTTTTTATATTAAGCCTTACATGTATCTCTTATGGAAGTTTCTTTTGGGAATGATTTTTAGATGGTGTTTATGTTATATTTTAGAAGTTTATTTTTGCTAGGTTTTGGATAATTCTTTTTAAATGTTTTGAAAGTTTTTTTTATGTTTTAGATTTTTTTCTTGTGTTTTGGATTTTTTTTATAGCTTTTAGATGTTCTTTTTTGCTAGGTTTTTGATGTTTCTTTTTATTTGGTTTTCGATGTTTTTTCTTGTGTTGGTTTTAGATGTTCTATTTTGCATTGGTTTTGGAAATTTCTTTTTAATAATATTGAATGTTTATTTCTTATATATTATAGATGTCTTTTTTACTTGAGTTTTTATTCCTATGTTTTGGCATTATACAAAAGATGATGAGGCCTAGAAAAGAAGGCAACTCCCAAAAGATATTTTTTTAAATGTTTTTTTATGGAGTATAATATTTTTTTGTACTTTAGGATGTCTCTTTTGCTAGATTTTTTAATGATTTTGGATCTTAATAATGAGATCGTTTATTGTGGCAAAAATTGTAGAAACAATGCGCTCCTCCTGTTACATTGCTAAAGTAATAGAGCACTTCAAAAAGATCAAGATGGCTACAAAACTAGCTGAAATAAATGCTATAAGGTTTAGATTCCTGAAGCACATTCCAAAGTGGCCCATTAAGCAAGATATCATAGTGGCTTTGGCAAAGTCATACGACTTGCGAAATGTACAATTAGTTTAATGTACTTAGTTATAATTCTCAAAATGTTTGAAGATTTTGCATTAACAATTATATTTCAACATGATTTATGAGAAAGTGAGTCTTATTTTTGTGATTAATGTTGGATTCTTATTTTGGTTGTTTTTTTTATTAAGGTTTTAGATTTTTTTTATAACAGTTTGAGATGTTTTTTTTTATAATATTATGTTTATTTTATCATAGTTTTGATTGTTCTTTTTTGCTTTAAGATCCTTTGTAAGTTGTTCTTTTTATCTTTAAAATAAGTTGTTTGAAGAGTTTGCATCAACAATTACATTTCAACGGTGTTTATGAGAAAATGGATCTTACTTTTGTGGTTGTATTGTATTCTTATTTTGGTTGTTTCTTTCATTAAGTTTTTTTTTTTTTTTTTTTTTTTTTTTTTTTTTTTTTTTTTTTACAGAAGAAAAACTTTCGTTCAAGAAAATAGCCGAGCGACACTTACAAATCGTAGAAAACACATAAGATTTAAAACTAAGAACGAAAATAGATAAGCTCTATGTTGAACTATGATCTGAGAGGAGGCACAAAGTTCGATTACAAAGAATCTTATATGACAGAAACAGAGACAAATTACAATCTTTATTGTTTCTAAAACTATACAGGATGTAAACCTCGCGTAATTAGTGAATAATTAGCGAATAAATTAATTATTAATTAAAAAAATTAGAAAATAGAATCTTATAGTTTAATGAGGTAGAATTAATTAAAACATGAATTTTGACACGAATTTTAAAGGTTTTGCCTTAAGATTGGGCTGAACGGGCCGAATCGGGTGAACCGGGCTCACTTTGAGCCCAAGGCCCAACCCAACCTCACATTAATGAATGGCTTCAGCCACTTTCTCCCCTGCATTTTGAGTTTCATGCCGGGAAACATTTGGGGAAGAAGGAACAAGAACAAAACCCTTGTTCTTGATTTTATTTCATCATAACTTCCAATCCGGAGCTTTGATCGCCGTATCGTTTGCGGCCAAGCGTCTACCGCATTGAGCTCTACAAAGCCCACTAACTAATTTGGTAAGGAAGCTTCAGTCTCACTCTAGTCTCTTCTTTCCCCAATTTCAAAAATTTGGTGAATTGGGTGTTGATATTTTTTGTTGTCTTGAAGTTTAGGATCAAATTAACTTGAGAAAATTAGTGGGTCTTGCTCAATTGATGCATAAGAAAGGTAAAAACCCTCAACCCCTTATGGATTGTTGAATGTGCAAGTGTTGATGTTGATTATAGAACTAAATTTGAAAATAGATTGAAATATAATGAATTGAAGTACATTTGGTGATTGAACTTGTGGATTTGGGACCTTGGAAGCTGGGAATTTGTTTTGGTATGGCTATGGTGAAGTGAAAGCTTAAGGAAACGGTAAAACTGAGGTGTTTCGGCATTAGGGAGAAATCGGCCAAGGATTGTTTTTGGTTTTTTGTATATAATATATAATGTCTTGTGAAAACTTAGGTTAGACAACCTTGGATAAGATAATTGTGTGTTTGATGCCTATTTAGTGATTTTAGTTAATGTAGTACGTGTTGGATTGATTTGGATATTTGGTATGTTGGTGAAAGGTATGAATGTGGTGTATGGTTGATGAGGTGATGGTTTTAATGAACTATAATGATGCATTGATGATTGATGTCGTAGTGAGATTAATGAACATGAATTATTATTGTTGGTATATTGAGGAATAATGTTGTATTGAATGAAATTGTTGGAGTTGGACTTGATGATTTTGTGGAATGGGATATCATCATATGAAAATGAAGTGTTGAGGTGTGGCTGGTATGTTTTGGTGCTATGTATAGTTGTGGTAGGTTGGTAGAAAATTGTGAAAAAGCTGTGAAAGTAGAGGTTTGATAATTTTTGATAAAAAAATTAATTTTTGACCAAACTTCAGCGGGTCATAACTCGGCTTCCGAACTCCCAAACCTTTTCAAACTTGTTTTGTATGAAAATTGGGTCCGTTAAATTTACACTGTTTGAAGAACGGATGAAAAATAATTTTTAACGGAAAAATTATGCGCTCAGAAGTTTGGTATGCAAAAGACAATTCTGCAACACTTAACAGCCTTTTTGGCATTTTAGGGAGGCTCGCGTACGCAGGCACATGCACGTGACGTGAGCAAACCATTCGGCCAAAGAGACTTGCGTACGCGAGCAAAGGTTCGCGTACACGAGTTGGGAAAATAACACTTCCGGGTAAGCGAAACATGGTTCGCGTACTCGGGGCCCTATTTTTCAGCAATTTGAGTTTTGTGATTTTAAACATGATTTTGAACTTTTAAACCTCTAATTTTAGTCTTTATGACCCTAAAACTTAATCTCATTCATAGTGAAGGGGTTGAACCTTGAAGGGGTGGTGATTTGGAAGTGACGTGAGTTGTAAAGTAATGAGTCATGATTGAGAAGTGCGGAGTTGTTGAGTATATGATGAATACTGGCTATAATGAATAAAAGTAATTGAACTTGATGATGATTAATTGAAAATGAATGAATATGGTAAATGAGTCATGAATGAGGATGTTTGATAATGAGTATGCTATGTTTTCTCTCTGGTTGTAAGGGTGATAGGGCACCGATTCCTTCTAATAGTGACAGGGCACATATTCCATCTAATGGTGAGAGGGCACATATTCTCTCTAATGGTCAGCCGATGTACTAAGATTTTTGTGCGCAATAGAGAGACGATGTCCGGGTTAGCTACCAGTATGTCGAGTTTGGCTGCAGAACCGACAGATGAGCTCATTAGCCATAGGGTAGACATGCATCATATACATTTGTGTATTTTGCTTGCTTGTGCATTATTTGGGTTTGCCTTTGTGAATCATTATGCTTATCTGCCATACTTGCTACCTACAATAACTGGACTCTACTTGTGTATGTCTTTGTTTGTATTGTTTGTCTGTGCACCGTACCGGAGTTTTGGAGGGTTGGAGAAAGGCGATAATTGAGGGATTAAGATTAGAATTGAGTTAGAATCTAGATGCCTCAGAAGACTTACCCTAATTAATGGTTTAATTAATATTTTAAGTTTCAAATATGAGTGTCAAAGTTCTAGGATTGCCTCTAGATTTTCCAGGACCTTATATGTTATGTTTGTGGGCACCATTACCATGCTGAGAACCTCCGATTCTCATTCCATACAAATGTTGTTGTTTTCAGATGCAAGTCGAGAGGCACCTCGTAAGGCGTCTGGAGTTTCTCTGCAGCAAAGTGGGACTTATGGATGTTGTATTTTGCTATATATATATATATATATATATAGAACTCTCCTTGTATATCTATGTTTTACTTTTGTGCCTCTTAGAGGCTTGATGGAGACATAGGGTCTATTTTGAGTATTTTGGAAAGCTTAGGATCATATGTATGTCTATATCTATCCTCTGGCTAGCTTTAGCTTCGCAAGTTGAGCCCAGAACTTGATTATTTTGTATCCTTGACACTCTGCTCCTATTATCTATATGTATATTTACTTTTTTTTGTACGTAAGTAATTGTTACCTTGAGCGTTGCACTTTTATTTTTCATGTTTTTGCTTAACCAACCTTCAAGGCTCTTCGAATATTACATTTTTTCAAATATATTATGTATGTATATTTTATTTTAGAGGTCGTAATGTTACACCACCTCCGTTTTACGGCTTAAGCGTAAAGCTCTGTGTGGTGGGGTGTTACATTATGGTATCAGAGTACTTCGTTCCTGTAGAGCCTGAGGGACGGACTGATTATGCTTCTGGGCATACTCTAGGAGTTTTTACATGCTAAATTAGGTTATCTAACTGATATATGTGGCATGAATGTTCATGAGCATGCATTTGGAACTTTGAAGTACTAGACTTGTGATATTGAGACTGATCAACTTGATATCACTTGTTTGGTGTGAACAGGGACCCGATGTCGACTCGTGGACGTGATCGCGTGTGAGGCAGAGGTAGAATAGGTAATGTGAACCTTGGAATTGCAGAAAACGACCCTGTGGACTTTATGGCTAGCTTGGGAAACATGGCTGCGACTATGCAGGCGACAGCCGAAGCATTGGAAAATCAGATGAACCATGGGAATGGTAATAATGGTGAAGAAGGGCCAATGACACTTGCCACTTTCATGAAGGTGCATCCTCCGACTTTCAGTGGGACCACAAACCCTACTGAGGCCGACAACTGGCTCCAAGCAATAGAGTGGGCTTTGCAAGCTCAGCAGGTTCCCGAGGAACAATAGGTGGAGTTTGCGACCTACCACAGTGTGAAGCTCAATACTGGTGGCAGGGAACGCAACGTATTCTACAACCCGACATCGTTGTGATATCTTAAGAGGTATTTCAAACTGAGTTCTACAATAATACTTCCCTAATTCAGTTAGAAATGCTAAGGAGCTTGAGTTGCTGCAGTTAAATCAGGGTTAGATGTCTGTTGCTGAGTACACAAATAAATTTGAAGAACTGTGCCAGTTTTCCCGAATCTGCTAAGGTGCTCCAGAAGACTTTGCAGAAAGGAAATGTATAAAGTACGATGGAGGACTCTGGAGTGACATTCTGAGCTCAGTTGGGCCGATGGAGATTAGGGTTTTCTCAGAGCTTGTGAATAAATGCCGATTCACTGAAGAATGTATAAGGAAGGTTGCTATGGTGGAGAATGATCGCCGGGAATTCCACCGAAGGGAGCACAATAAAAATTTCGCACCAAGGGGCCAAGAGTTTAAGAGAAGAGGATACGCACAACAATTTCCCCAAGGACGGAATAACCTCGAGATGAATGATGACCACCAAGGAAATGGTAGAGGAAAACAGACAGTGGCTGCTTCAGATGATTCGAGTTGTCAGAGTTGTGGAGGCTATCACCCAAATAGGCCGTGTCGCTATGGTTCGGGCTTATATTACAATTGCGGGAAGCCAGGATATTTGGTCAGAGATTGTCCACATAGGAGAGGCCGGGATGTAGCCAAATCCAATCCTCAGATCTGAGGTAATAAGGGAACTGGTAACTAAATTTTAACTGCTTTAAATAATACCGAGGAATAGCATTCTTTCATAACATGTAACCGGGTTGTGAAAATCCTGACTTGTTGGTAGACGACTTCGAGTTATTTTGATAGGGAGTTAGGTTAGCATAAATAAATAGGTAAGTTCTTAATAAGAAGCGATCAGAGTGACGCAGTGGAGGCGCAAAGATTTGGAGAACATTAGGACTACTAAGGTGAGAATGGAGGAGACATGAGAGATGAGTCGTTGCGGAGATTGGCAAAGGTCGAGAAACTACCCATTAGGTTGGAACAAGAACTACTCTCGCGAACTCTTGTGGTGAACAATATTTTCGAGGGCGAAAATTTTATTTAGGTGGGTAGGATGTAAATCCTGTGTAATTAGTGAATAATTAGCGAATAAATTAATTATTAATCAAGAAAATTAGAAAATGGAATCTTATAGTTTAATGAGGTAGAATTAATTAAAATATGAATTTTGACACAAATTTTAAAGGTTTTGCCCCAAGATTGGGATGAACGGGCCAAACCGCCGAACTCACTTTGGGCCCAAGGCCCAACCCAACCTCACCTTAATGAATGGCTTCAGCCACTTTCTCCCCCACATTTTGAGTTTCACGCTGGGAAACATTTGGGGAAGAACGAACAAGAACAAAACCCTTGTTCTTGATTTCATTTTATCATAACTTCCAATCCGGAGCTCTAATCGCCGCACCGTTTACGATCATGCATCCACGTGTCGAACCCTACAAAACCCGCTAACCAATTTGGTAAGAAACCCTCAGTCTAACTCCAGTCTCTCTTTCCCCCAATTTCGAAATTTTGGTGAATTAGGTGTTGAGATTTTTTGTTGTCTTGATGTTTAGGATCAAATTAACTTGAGAAAATTTGTGGGTCTTGCTCAATTGATGCATGAGAAAGGTAAAAACCCTCAACCCCTTGTGGATTGTTGAATGTGCAAGTGTTGATGTTGATTATAGAACCAAATGTGAAAATAAATTAAAATATGATGAATTAAAGTACATTTGGTGATTGAATTTTGGATTTGGGACCTTGGAAGCTGGGAACTTATTTTGGTGCGGCTATGGTGAAGTGAAAGCTTAATAAAATGGTGAAAATGAGGTGCTTCGGCATTAGAGAGAAATTGGTCAAGGTATGGTTTTGGTTTCTCGTATATAATATGTAATATCTTGTGAAAACTTAGGTTAGACGACCTAGGATAAGATGAACTGTGTGTTTGATGCCTATTTAGTGATTTTAGTTAATGTAGTATGTGTTGGATTGATGTGAATATTTGGTATGTTGGTGAAAGGTATGAATGTGGTGTATGGTTGATGAGGTGATGGTTTTAATGAACTATAATAATACATTGATGATTGATGTCGTAGTAAGATTAATGAACATGAATTATTATTGTTGGTATATTGAGGAAGAATGTTGTATTGAATGAAATTGTTGGAGTTGGACTTGATGATTTTATGGAATGGGATATCATGATATGAAAATGAAGTGTTGAGGTGTGGCTGGTATGTTTTGGTGCTATGTATAGTTATGGTACGTTGGTAGAAAATTGTGAAAAAATTGTGAAAGTAGAGGTTTGTTATTTTTTTTTATGAGAAACTGATTTTTGACCGAATTTTAGCAGGCCATAACTCGACTTCCGAACTCCCAAACCTTTTCAAACTTATTTTGTATGAAAATTGGGTCCTTTAAGTTTACACCGTTTGAAGAACGAATGAAAAATAATTTTCAACGAAAAAATTATGCGCGTCAGAAGTTTCGTATGCGAAAGACAATTCTACAACACTTAACAGCCTTTTGGCATTTTAGGGAGGCTCGCGTATGTGGGCACATGCACGCGACGCGAGCAAACCATTCGGCCAAGGAGACTCGCATTCGCGAGCAAAGGTTCACATACGCGAGTTGGGAAAATAACAACACTTCCTCGTATGCGGAACATGGTTCGCGTATGCGGTGCCCTGTTTTTTAGTAATTTGAGTTTTGTGATTTTAAACATTATTTTGAACTTCTAAACCTCTATTTTTACTCTCTATGACCCTAAAACTTAGTCTCATTCATAGTGAAGGAGTTGAACCTTGAAGGGGTGGTGATTTGGAAGTGACGTGAGTTGTGAGGTAATGAGTTATGATTGAGAAATGCGGAGTTGCTGAGTATATGATGAATACTGGCTATAATGACTAAAAGTAATTGAACTTGATGATGATTGATTGAAAATAAATTAATATGGTAATGAGTCATGAATGAGGATGTTTGATGATGAGTATGCTATGTTTTCTCTCTGGTTGTAAGGGTGATAGGGCACCGATTCCCTCTAATGGTGACAGGGCACATATTCCCTCTAATGGTGACAGAGCACGTTGATGTGAGCCAATCGTCGGTTAGGAATTTTCTTCTTAATAAGAGAATCGCTTCGTTGCAAGTATAGATGTCGTGACATGGCACATATATATGTATAGAAGTCTCCAACAATCGACCCGCATCAAAGTTTAATTTTTGCTGTCAAATGTGCAAACCAATAAAAATACCGAGAGTATTAGATATCGGTTCATCTTTCAAAAGAATTGCAGTGAGGTATGCATGTTATCGGTTATGAGGTTCAAGGGGGTGGTTTGCGATAAAGAAGTGAGAAATTAAATGACAAGAAAATAAAGCAAACAACTAAAGATAACAAATACTAAAGAGGCATTCAAGGCAAGAATTGAGAATCAAGGTTTTCTATCCTAGTCATTAATCATAATACAATAATTACCAAGAGTTAAGCCTATTACGTTATCTCCCTATTGAGAGAAAGTCAAATAAGCCTAGTTAATCCCAATCCATAAGTAGCATCAATGGAAACAAGATCACTAACAACTCTAGATCACCAATCTAAATTGGGTATTAATGACTCAAGATTACCAAACTTCTCTTTCCAAGCCAAGAATGCTCAAAATCTACTCTAAAACTAAGCCAAGCATTTTATTAAACACTTGGTGTGCATAAAAAGAAAAGCATATTAAATTGCAATAATAATGAAATCTACTACTACCAAATGCAAGAAAATAACAATAACTCAAACAAGCATAAAAAAACCATAAAACATCAAATTGCATTAAATGAAATTAAAAGTAACAAGAGTTCATGAACATAAAAAGTGGCACAAGTGAGAAATTAACAAAGGAAATTAAGAGACTAAAGATAATAGAACATGAAAATATAAATGAAACTACACTAAAACAAAAATTAAAAAGTGAAATTAAAGAGAAACTTAAACTAAGAACCCTAATTCTAGAAAGAAGAGGGAGCTTCTCTCTCTAGAATACTACCCTAAGACATGTTTCTACACTACCCTAATTGCTCCCCCTTGTTCCTTCTTGAATTCTACCTTAAATACTTCAGAAATGAGTTGGATTTGAGTCTGAGTGAGCTCAGAAATCGCCAGCCATGATTTCTTTAATGAAGTCACGTGCCGACTGTCATGTGTACGCGGAAGGTCATGCATATGTGTCGCTTGACGAAATTTCTGGTCACGCGTACGCAAAACTGCGCAGATTTCCAAACTTCATTTTTTCATTAATTCTCCACTTTTATATGCTTTTTCTTCATTCCTTCAATCCAATCTTCACCTTCTAAACCTGAAATCACTTCATCAAACACATCAAGGCATCGAGTGGAATCAAAATGAATTAAATTTAGTAAATTAAGAGCCTAAAAAGTATGTTTTCACTCTTAAGCACAAATTAGGAGAAATTCACAAAATCATGCTATTTCATTGAATAAATGTGGGATAAGTTGATAAAATTCACTAAATTCAATACAAGATAAACCCTAAAATTGAAGTTTATCACACATATTCCCTCTAATGGTGACAGGAAACTCTCCCTCTAATGGTCAGCCGATGTGCTGAGATTTTTGTGCGCAACAAAGAGACGATGTCCGGGTTAGCTACCGGATATATCGGGTTCGGCTGCAGAACCGACAGATGAGCTCATTAGCCATAGGGTAGACATGCATCATATGCATTTGTGTGTTTTGCTTGCTTGTGCATTATTTGGGTTTGCCTTTGTGAATCACTATGCTTATCTGCCATACTTACTACCTGCAATAACAATACTCTACTTGTGTATGTCTTTGTCTGTATTGTTTGTCTATGCACCAGAGTTTTGGAGAGTTGGAGGAAGGCGATAATTGAGGGATTAAGATTAGAATTGAGTTAGAATCTAGATGCCTCAGAAGACTTACACTAATTTATGGTTTAGTTAATATTCTAAGTTTCAAATATGAGTGTCAAAGTTCTAGGATTGCCTCTGGCTTTTTCAGGACCTTATATATTATGTTTGTGGGCACCATTACCATGCTGAGAACCGACAAATGTTGTTTTCAGATGCAGGTCGAGAGGCACCTTGCTAGACGTCTGAAGTTTCTCTGCAGCAAAGTGGGACTTATGGATGTTGTATTTTGCTGATATATATATATATATATATATATATATATATATATATATATATATATATATATATATATATATATATATATATATATATGTCTCCTTGTATATCTATGTTTTACGTTTGTGCCTCTTAGAGGCATGATGGAGACATAGGGTCTATTTTGAGTATTTTGGAAATCTTGGGATTATATATGTATGTATATATCTATCCTCCGACCAGCCTTAGCTTTGCAGGTTGAGCCCGGAGCTTGATTATTTTGTATCCTTGACACTCTGCTCTTATTATCTATATGTATATTTACTTTTCTTCGTATACAAGTAATCGTTATCTTGAGCGTTGCGCTTTTATTTTTCACGTTTTTGCTTAACCAACCTTCAAGACTCCTCGAATATTATATTATTTTAAATATCTTATGTATGTATATTTTATTTTAAAGGTTGTAATGTCATACCATCTCTATTTTATGGCTTAAACGTAAAGCTCTGTGTGGAGGGGGGTGTTACACAGGAAGTGATGCAACACAGAAAAATATCATCTCTTTCTTTTCCTAATAGATATAGAAGCTTTCTGAATCTGAAAATATTTTCATGGACGATAAATTCTTCTCGTTGTATCTTCATCCCATACCTATTATACCATTTGCCAAAACACCATAAAAGGAAAGTAACACACCACAAAAGAGAAAGAACAACCACAAAGGGGTTATTGAAATCTAGATCTCTAAAAGAAAAAATAGCAAGAAAGAGGAATAGAAATCACAATTAGGGAAAGGGGACGCATGGGAGAAGGGAAGGGAGGGGCGGCAGCAAAAGTGTGGACAGCGAGAGAGTGGTGGTGGTGGAGATTTGACAGGTGAAGAAGAAAAGTGAAACTATTGCTGTAAAAAAAAAAAAAGAAAGATGACAGATAGTAAAAAAGGAGAAAATGAGAAGAGGAAGAGATGGTTAAAGATCGAAAAGTATATATACAAAAGAACATCTAAAAATCTAATACCTAATAAAAGAAACATCCAAAATATCACAAAAAAACTTTAATCTAAAGAAACATGCGAAACCTAATAAAAAAAAGCATCCAAAAACATAAAAAAAGTTCCAAACGTAACAAAAGAACATCCAAAACCTAACTAACAAAAAATACTCAAAATTATTTTAAAAATATCCAAAACTTCGCAAAAAGAAACATCCAAAATTATTGAAAAAGGAACATATGAAACATAACAAAAAAAACATCCGAATCCAAATAAAATAAACATCCAAAATATAAAAAAATTCACTTTTAAAATAATTGTAACACACATCCTGAACCTTTTGAGGAGGAAGAAGATTAACAATCTCAAAATTCTCTTCAAGAGAAAGATAATTCACAGACACAATATACATACGAAAATATGTAGAAAAAAATCATGAGAGCACAACCAAAACATTGAAAAAGAAACTCCAAACATGACGTAACAGAAACATCCAAAATCTAACAATCAATAAACATTCAAATTCATACTAAAACATCCGGTATATACAAAAAGAAACATCCAAAATGCTTGCTAAATAAACATAGAAAAACTAAAATAAAAAATTATCTAAGCCCAATCGAAATGAAAACCATTAAATAAGATAAAAAAAGTTAAAATGTTGAAAAAAACATCCGAAAATAGAATAAAAAAAGCTAAAATAAATTAATCAATAAAACATCCAAAATTATACCAAAAACAACCACTATATAGCAAAAAAAAAAAATCCAAAATGCCTGCTACATAAATATAGGAAACCTCATTAACAAACCATACAAAACCAAATAAATGAGACTACTAAAAAAAATAAAGACAACAATAATCAAAACGTTAAAAAAGAACATCCGAACTTGACCTAAAAGAAATATTCGTAATCTAACAACCAATAAATATCTACATTTAAAGTAAAAACATATATTATACAATAAAAAAAAACATCTAAAATATGTGCAAAATAAATACATAAAATTTGAGAAAAAAAAATTCACAACTAAAAAAAGACACATCCAAAAACTAATAATCAATAACTAATTCAAATTCATATTAAAAATATTTTTAACTTTTAAAAATTACAAACACATTATCATTTTTATTTCATAAACATAAAACAAAATTATTGTGATTTTTCTTTAAAAATAAAAAAAATTATTGTAATTTTGAAAAACACATAAATAACTCTTCAAAAACTTTGGCAAAACTTATTGCATTTCTGCTAATGTCGCTCTCTCGATCTTTGTCTTCCAAAGATAGCCTGAGTTCCGTCGCCAACAAAAGTCACACTTTCACTCTGATATTCAGCGGCAGTAGCTAATACAAAACGTCTCTCTCTCTCTCTCTCTCTCTCTCTCTCTCTCTCTCTCATAGAAAGCACAAAGATCTCTCAGAGGGAGACGGTACCTTGCAGCTGCAACAATAGTAGTAGTCACCGTTGCCCTCGCTGGCGGCGTCGCGGAGTTCGTGACGGATCCACGAACGGCAGTTAAGCCGTTAATCGCGACTGCACGGGAACGAAGAAGACAAATCGCGACGGAAAGGAGACGGCTTCACGTGGCTCTGGTAGCTTCACGATCGTTGGGACGGCGGTTCTCTCTGCCTTACTCTCTCTTCCTCTCTCCAATTCGCCGGCGTCAATCCCCTTTCGTCGGAACCAAACGGAACAAGGTTTCTCCCTGTATTTTAAAATTTTTGTTTTCTTTAGAAATATTCGTATTATATTAAATAAAAAAAACTGTTATTTATATTTTCCTGGCTGTTGACAATTGAGCTTGAGTTGACTCTAGGATTGACCGTAGTTGATGAGACTGTGGACGAGAAGTTGCCTTTGGGATTAATCTCAGAAGAATGCTTGTGCTGTAGCCTCATCTGGTGTGATAATTCCAAATTTCGGGTGAAAGCAGATGGCGAAAAATTTCTGCGATTTTCGGATCCTTCTCTTGGTTGCAGCTGGTGTTTTCATCTACATTCAGGTTTTTCCTCTTCCTCTCTAACCCTAACTAAACCTGTGTGTTTCCCATGGCAATGTAACATGTAGTTTCCATTTGTTCAGATGAGGCTTTTCGCAACACAATCAGAATACGCTGATCGCCTTGCCGCCGCTGTAATTGCACTCCACTACCATATTTCATGTTAACCTATGTTTTGTACAGTATCCTAATTAGTATTTGGTGGATCATTGACATCAGTGTTTGTCCTTGTTGCATAGATTGAAGCTGAAAATACTTGTACGAGTCAAATGCGATCACTGATCGACCAGATTAGCTTGCAACAAGGACGAATTGTGGCCCTAGAAGGTTCCATATACTTTTATACATGTGATAAAGTAGTAATCTTGGAGTATATTTTCTTAAGGTTATCTGCTGTTGCATAAATATGTTAGCTACGTTCAGTGTTCACCTCTGTTAATGAGGTTAAGTATTTGAAGAGGTGTATTAAAATTTCTCAATCTAACTAAAGAAAATGTTAATAGACACAAGTCACAACCACATGCCTCTAGCCATAGTGAATATCTGAAGTTAAATGATTGGGCTCTTATAATTCATATGCAATCAACTTAGAAGAATCAGTGTTTCTTGTTCTCCGAATTAGAGAACCAATTGTGATTACATAGTTTCCTTTTCATCAAAGGAAACGGCCAAATAAACTGCCTAATGCAGTTGTCACAAGGTTTTTACAAGATTTGTCAAATACCAATCATACTAATATTGAAATGGTCAAATGGAACAAATAGTATCACATTTAAAATATAAAATTATATAAAGGTGAGCTTATGCTCATTAACAGTTGCTTTTATTATTTATTTAGTCATACTGTGCACATAACATATATTTATTTATTTTTTGTCATGTTCCGTTTTTTGTTCTTGGGTTTTTCCAGAAGAGAGGAATCGCCGAGATCAAGAATGTGGACAGATGAAGTCTCTTGTTCAAGATCTTGAAAGTATGTTATGATAAATAAGTTCCTTCCCTCTCCTCTGGCTTAATTGCATTTTCGGTTCAAAATTTAGTCAATAGCATCGTAGTGCTGTTGTTGGTTTAACAAGTATAGAGTATTTTGGTCCCATTTTCTTTGCATATGTTATCAGATGATGGTTATTTCAAGCAAATTTCTTTTACAAGAAGGCAAGACGTTTCCCCCTTTCTTTCCACTCACATAGAATGTGGCCTTTATAAAGGAACATAAATGCTATTATGGAAGCCAAGTGAATTAAAAATTCTGTAGTACTCACTATTCTCAGTGCTACCCTCTTGTTTTGATGGCAAATTTTTTCAATGTTTTTTGGTAGATTGGAGAAAAATAAAATTTCAGCAATCTAACTTTCCTGAAGATTTGATTTTATTCTCAAATTATGTGTGGGGATGTGGACAGTAGGACCAGTAGTTTTCTTTTTGGGCACATTGGGGAGGAAAAAGGCCCTGAGAATCAGCAACTATTCGGGAAAAAATGTGAGTAGTTAACAAACCAATGACAGGATACTATAGATAATACCAACTAGCTGGATAAGACTTAATTGTTGATGTTGTACACATTCACCATAGGTTAGATGTCTACACACTAATTCATTTTGCTTTACTCCTACAATTTAAAGAGTTTGCAACTTGAATCTGAACTTCATGTTTTGTTTCCACCCCACCAAACAATTTCTATCTTTTAGTTATTGCCTTGCAAGGAGGTTTTGATCTTTTTCTACAAAAGATGCTTTCAAAACGGTGACAGAGTCTTCTCATTAAATTCTTGGGATGCCTCCCATCTCCCATCTGATGATTATTTCACCACATTATAAAGGACTTATCAGCAAACCAGCTTGCTAGCAAGTGTAATATCAAAACCTGTAAAAGCTTCATCTACTAGTTCAGATTACACACTCCATTGTTCAAGTTTTCTTGCACCCCGTCTTGAGTCCTAGTGAAAGTGACAACGATCAAGGATATCAGTTAGGGCTTTCCTTTCGTTGTTTCTCAAAAGAAGATAAATATACTATGAAATTTCCCATAACATAACAAGCCATGGTTCTTGTGAATGATCTGCTATTGTACATAATTTCTTCCAAAGCTTATTTCTACTTGCCATTTTGGGAATGTGTTGATGAAGCGACAAGAAGAATCATCCCACTCCTAGGACTTTAGCATGGATAAAACAACAATGGATTTTGAGAATATTTTATTTGAAGGGCCTGTGTCCCAAAGCACTAAGAAACCGCACTCGTATAGCTACCATGAAAACGCCAATTCTTTTACTAAAGTGCATTATTTTCATTAGGAGCCACAATGCCAATCCTTTGTTGCTAATCAGGTCACGTAACAGGAAAAGGCTACGTTCTTGCCTTCCTACAATTCAATGAAAAAGAGTTCATAAATTAGGTGCAAGGAGTCAATTATCCCTTATCAGTTGGACTTTAGAACCAAGTCAGCCTCAATAGCAGTTTCACCACAAACCATAGCTACCTGAACATCATTTGCATTTTTTGTAGTATGCTTGCCATCATGAAGGGACATCAATTAATTATCCCATTGCCCTCCCACTGGAAATTTCCCTCTGTTGCCATTCACCACTCCAACAAAGTTGATAGGTGTTAAGCTCATGTGAAATTACAATTGTGTAATTGATAACATCATGTTGAATTTTTTAATTTAAGCAATATTATGCATGGGGAACATAAAATTCTTTGTTACACAATGAGCATTCCACGTTATTTGTAGGTGAATAAATATAAAGTGTAAATGTAAACATATCCAGCGGTTCCATGTTGAAAGTGTTATGACTTGTGAATATTTCAGTGAAGAATTTTTTGTTCTGTGGCATATCTTGGAATTTAACTTTCTGTAAATATAAATTCCAGGAAAAGATGTGCAGAGGCTGATCAACAAAGTTCAGGTTGAGTGGAAGTGTCTGCTTGAGTTTTCTATCTCATTTTATTGAGTTTATTGTGTGATTTTCTTTCTGATTTGTTTAGGTTCCAGTGGCAGCTGTTGTGATCATGGCATGTAATCGCGCTGATTACCTAGAGAGGACTATCAATTCTGTATTGAAGTGTGCATCATATTTCAACAGATTTACTCATCTTTTATAGTTGATTATACTGGTATTTATTTGACTGGCTGAGTCATAATCTATGTTTTCTACAGATACCAAAAACCCATTTCTTCAAGATATCCTCTATTTGTATCTCAGGTATTGTACACTTCTTGGCTTTCTGCACTTCTCAGGAGTTTTGTTGTAATTAAACTGAAATGGTTAATCATTTCATTATTTTGCAAACAGAACATACTGTTGATCATAGTCCTTTATTTTTGTTCAGGATGGATCAAATGCTGATGTTAGAAGTAAGGCATTGAGCTATGACCAGTTGTCCTATATGCAGGTATATATACATTTACAGAAATCAGCTGCACTACGAGAATCCTCAGTTTGTTTGTATATTCTTACTTTAAATGGGAAATTACTTGTATTTTGTGCTTATTTAGCACTTTTTTAGAAAGTCAACTGCATTCTGATGTTTGTGATCTAGTTATTATTGCTGATTATGTTAAAATCCATGATTAACCAAGCAAATAATAGAGTAAATAGTAACTCAGCAGATGAGAGAAAGAATATATTATTCTTATGTGATATATCTTACATGAGAGGAAAACTAGCATCTATTTATAACAATAGTAAAACCCTAATACTAATAAGGAGACAATGATAAATATCAATGCACTCCTAAGAGATCATGTTTGATACAATATGATTCTGTCCCTAACAGATTAGTTCATTACTGAGTGTAATTATAGTATAAATTAAGATATTAGTGTACAGGCTACGATAAACAATTCTCTGAAATATGGGACTCGCTTCCAATTTGACGTTACATTGCCTAAATATACAAATTTTCAACATATTCCTTACTGAGAACTCAATGCATCTCCAATTTTTGGCTCTTGCTAAGCGTACTTGCTATGGATACTTTAAATGGAAAGTTTTGGTATAAAATGTAAAGTAAATGCTAAGTTTTTTAAGTTTTCATTGCATTCAATGCATTTGAAAAACCAAATTTTTCTTTTTCTACTCTCGTAGTCAATGCGCTTGTACTCATTTGTTAAATCCTTTTTTTTTTCCAAACTAAAAATTCCAAAACTACTGTAACAAAACAACAAAAAAAAAAGCCTTAGAAAAAAAGTAAGCTATAAGCTACTAATTTGTTTTGATTGATTGATTGGAAAATGAAATACTGAAGATTTTGAATTTGGAGTTACTCATTTAACCATATTTCGGTGCTGGAGCCCTACCCTTAACCAAATTTGGTGTAATAGATGAATAGTGGTGTGCCAGAGATGTAAAACCAATCTCGTTCTTATGAAATTATTTGGGATAAAATCACATTTCCTTTTCTGAAATTGTATTGGAGAGGACGTCAGTTGGTCTTGTGGCACACACTTTCACTATGATCTTTTAGGCACTCACTAGAAATCAAACTAATACATCCTTGTTCAGAACAAGGAAGATATATACAGTTCATTCAAATTCTACGTTTACTATTAAGATAGAATTTAACTTGCACACTAGAGGTCAGACCTGACAATCATTTATATGGTATAAATCTTCTAATAAAAATTTGAATTTCAAAGAAAAGTAGGGTGGACCTATCCATAATCCATTGTTCGCATTTCAAGCCCAAAGGGCTGTCATATGCAGGGAGTGTTTAATTGAATGCTGTTATCAAATAACTCGATTCCTTTTGGAGAGATTTCCTTTGCATGACGTGATAGCAAAGTATTTCTTTTTTTTTTATGACTGATGGTACTAGGAAAGAATTATGAAAAATTTAGATACTTGATTTGGTTTGCTGTGAAGCTTTTGATATGCCTTGAAAGGATATTTTTAGAAAACACTGGAATTATGTTTCTCTAAGGGTTTTTTATTGTGAGAAAAAGAAAGGTTGCTATAAAAACTTGACAAGGATGAAATTACTTGAATCTATTTTATTTGTGATTACTGAGCTACATAAAGCTTTGATGATAAGGAACCAAGCTTTGGTTACTAACACTAATTTGATTCAGCACTTAGATTTGAAACCAGTTCAAACTGAAAGACCAGGGGAGTTAATTGCTTACTACAAGATTGCACGTAAGAAAAATTTCCGTGCTCTTCATCTCTTCTGTTTTATATTCTCTACTTGCGGAGATTATTCCACAAGAATTCTACATCTCATTTTTTACATTGTGCCTTTATCAGGTCATTACAAGTGGGCTCTAGATCAGCTGTTTTACCATCATAACTTTAGCCGAGTAATCATTCTTGAAGGTGAAAAGGGCTATCTTTATCACAACCTTTTTCTTTCTTTCTTTTTTCATAATTGGTAAAAATATATGAAACCTGATTGGGTATCTTTGTTTAATATCAGATGACATGGAAATAGCTCCTGATTTCTTTGATTATTTTGAAGCTACAGCAGCTCTCCTTGACAAGGATAAGTATGAATCTAAGAAGAATCAAATGATGAATTTATTTTTTTCTGATTCACGATAAATGGTTTTTAAGACGGCAGAAGCTGTTTATAGATAGCATTATGTATTCTAGGTCAATTATGGCTGTTTCCTCATGGAATGACAATGGACAGAAGCAGTTTGTACATGACCCATGTAAGTTTGTTACATTTTATGTCTCTATACTTCATTTATAATACCCATATGATCCATGGAAAACAGGATTTCAAAACTTTACCTTATTGTTTATAATGGTAGGACATACAGATAGCAAAGTAGTAAAGGTATTATTGTAGAATAGCTAGTGCAAGCCCATGTCCATTGATAATGTATGAGTATGACTACTGATCCTCATTAAATAAGGATAAATATAATGAATTAAAGATAACTGATAAGATTGTTTTCTCAGTCAGATGACTAAATTAATTCACAATATATTATAAAGAGATACTAAGATTTTATAAATATATTCTTATTCTGTAGATATAATAGGAAATCCTAAAATACTCTTCATGTTTTGGTAATGTCCTATGACTATGGCTGTGTTGTGTTGCGGTTGTCAAAGGGTGACGTAGTTAGTTGGCTGATACAGAATGTAATCAATGGTGCCACAACTAGGATGTTGTGCCTGCACTGCATTGGTGATGTTCAATTTAAAACACTGTTTGAGATATTTTGATAATTGCTATTTCTATTCTGATGAATTCTTGCTTGATCTAATCTTCAGATGAACTATATCGGTCAGACTTCTTTCCTGGGCTAGGATGGATGCTTGCTAGATCTACATGGGATGAACTGTCACCAAAATGGCCAAAGGCATATCCTTAATATTTGAGTGGTTGTTACTGTTTGTGCCATATTAATGTTTTCTTCGGATTTGGAGCATTACAGAGAAGGAAATCTTGGTCAATAACCATTCTTATTTCATGCCATATATCTGTATAATGTATATCCAGAATCTAGATCAAGTATAATCTTTTTTATCAGGAAACTGCTTGTCATTGGTCCTTTAGTTACAGTAATATCATCTATGTATTTGGAATTTTCTTTGACAAAATTTTACTTACTGGGATGACTGGTTGAGGCTAAAAGAGAATCACAGAGGACGACAGTTTATCCGACCGGAAGTATGCAGAACATATAACTTCGGTGAGCTTGTAAGTTTGCTAATTTTACTGAGGATTACCTTTTCTATTAAGTGGTCTTAGGCTGAAGCTTGTAAAAAGTTCGGACTTCTATGCTATGAATTCAGGATTTTCAGGATATTCATGTTGACATGTATGTTATAACAACAATCTTAGGGCCCATCTTAGTAAATAGCGTATTTAATCCCTTAGCTAAAAGAAACTTTTTAGAAGTAATTATGAATCACTTGTTGACAAAAGAAAATTAAGAATATCTTATCTCTAGTTTTCGTTATCATTTTTCTGTTGGTATTTTTCCACGTTACTACTACCCTTGTATTAGTGTGAAGGCAGTGCAAAACGTCTCATATACTTGCACCTTATGTGTTGACACACTTTCTAACTCCTGTAATTTTCATAGGGTTCTAGTTTGGGACAGTTTTTTAGGCAATATCTTGAGCCAATCAAGCTGAACGACGTCCAGGTATTCATATGTTTTTATAGAAAATAGTCCTAAGAACACGTTTCCCAGAGTATGATGTTACATTTATGACCTTTTTTCTACCTTTGTATTGTTGGTAGGTTGATTGGAAGTCAAAGGACTTGAGCTATTTGCAGGAGGTGAGATACTGCTCTTTGTTCATGAACGCATATTTAGAAGGAATACCGTGTTGCTTTATGAACTTGTTCTCTCTTTACAGGATAAATATGCCCAACACTTTGCTAACATTGTTGCCAAAGCCAAACCTGTCTCTGGAGTTAACGTGCTTCAAGAGACGAATAATATAGATGGCGATGTACGTATCAAGTATAGAGATCAATCAGACTTCGAATACATCGCTGGTCAATTTGGTATATTTCAAGAGTGGAAGGTAATTCAACTGATTTTTTTCCCCCTTAACTGGGAAAAGGGAAAGCATTGTGAAATTGACACAAGTTTTACTCTTACTTCCAGGATGGTGTGCCCAGGACAGCCTACAAAGGAGTAGTCGTTTTCAGATATCCGTCCACAAGCGGTAGGCGTGTATTCCTTGTTGGTCCTGAATCTTTGAAGCTACTCCGGATTAAAGATTCATAGACCAGAGGGGATTTAATCTTCCTTGCGAGAGACTCGTCATTGTTTTTAGGATATCGACAGTGGTTCTGGAGAGCAATTGATACCGAGCTTTAAAATGACGTGCTATATAAATACTCATCAACGTCAAAATCCACTTCTCTGAAACTGCATACGTTGAGTGTGCCGCGCTGCAAATTATGACCACAGTCCCATGTATCTTGTAAGATGTTTTATTGAAACTATTGTGGCTAGCACTGATACACTGGGTGGCCATTTTTGGTTTTATCTTAACTTATCAACATTATTGGCCTTGAGAATCTTTTAGATTTATATCCCTCGTTGCTTGTGAAAAGCGTGGTATTGTACTGGTTATGATTGTTATTATTATACAACAGATATAAACTTGTTACATGAGCAGGGAAATCTTTATTGAAAGCTAAAAAAATTTCTGCTTCTTTATACCAAACAGTTGCCTCCAGTAAATTGCTGCTTATGTTTTCTACCTCTGGTAATTGCCCTCGATGTAATGGAAATGATGAGAATGCCCTTCATGTTTTCCGTGATTGTTACTTTTGCTAACTAGATTTGTTTACACTTCTCCCCCTAGCAAGTGTTGGTAACCCTCTTTTGCTTAAATTTTCTCTAGCTCATCACAACTTTGCATAACCATGTTGTGATAAGACTATGAAACCATCTGAGCTCCCAAATGTCCCCCTCCCTCCCTCAACCCCAAACCACCACCCCTCTCTCTCTCTCTCTCCAATATTTTTGTTTAAAAAATTTTATATGTATATAAAAATTTAATTATTAAATTAGATATTATGTATTTATATATAAATGTATATTATATTTAATTTATTTTTAATATTTATATTATATTTTAATATATATTTTATACGAATAATTAATTTAACGATTATTTTTTTATCAATTTGATAATATCTTTTATTTGATATTTAATTTTTGTGTAACTTATTTTTTTAATAATTTTTAAATATTTTAAAAAATTTTAATTTTTATATTTTAAATTTAAAATTAATAATTTTATTTTTTAATAATTAAATAATAATTTTTAAGCACCATAACAAATACTTTAGCTTTTGGTATCTACGTACCTGTCATTGTCACCACACCACCTCTGTATATGTCCCACCTTCATGCGTTATTTGCGTATGTTTCTGTGTTATTGAAACCATGCAATATTACCGCAAACAAAACACACGGCTAGGACCCAATGTATTTTGAGCAAAATAGAAAAAGTCAAATCTTTCTAAATCTTTATTTCTTGGAAACTGCTTAAAGAATGAAAATCGCATCATATTATAAGTTAATACTCAATTAGGATCGGATTTAATTTGACTGTTAAAATTTAAATTGGATTTTAAAATTTATAATCGTAATTCATAATAATTCTTAAGCTAATCTCCAGTAATGACGTGTTAATTTGGTACATTAATTTGTTGTGATTTGAATCTTTTATTCAGATTCTATGTGATTAAAATTTATTAGAGCTCCAAAAGCTTGATTATTACTCCAAGAGTCGCAGAATTTTTAAATTAAATTTGTTATTATCGCCTTCATGAGGATATTAGGAAACCGATCAAGTTTTTAGGAGGTCTAGTAGATCTTAAATTACATAGAATTTAAATAAAGAATCGAAATCTCAACAAGTTAACATACAAAATCAACACACTATTAAATGATTACAGTATTAGAGTAGCACAAAGTCATATTATTTTGAAGCAATAAATTCTTTCATTGTCTCTGACCGAAAAAATTAAATAAAATTTTACACACCCACACACTTTCTTGGTCGCTTCCATGGTTGTTGAAAAAAATTTAATGTAACACTGAACAACATAGACCCTTGAAAACTTATAAATCATTCAAAACGACCTTTGCCCTGAAATTTGATATTTGAATAAGTCCAATCGTAAATCATACCCTCAACAACCACAGAGACCCGGTTCACAATACTGTCACAGGGAAAAAAAATTTTCCACGTTATTTTTCAATAAATTAATGACTAATCTATGGAAGATCCAAGTTCTATTAAGGCTTTATTGGTGGTTAATAGGTTGTTGTATGCAGGATAACAGGATTCGAACTTTCGACACTTACTTAAGTGGACAAATGAACTAACTACTCAAACAACCAAAGTTGTTTAGGAAAAAAAAAATAACTTATCATTTTAATATATATTTTATTCCTATTAATGTTTTTGAATATTTTGAATATATATTATGTTGCACTGTAAATCAATTACTGAATAAGAAAATTTAAATAAATAGATTTGAAATCTATTTTTGAATTTTTTTTAATTAACTTGTGCAAATAACTAATCAAATAAAATGAGTAACTAACTTGAACCGTATATACCGGACCCGGAGTAATATTTTTTTGTGCCGTCTTCTCTGACTTAGCTTGTATATACAAAATAACAAATGGCTTAATTATCAAAAATAAAATAAAATAAAAAATTGTAGCATACATCTTTCACCATATTTGAATTCTTAAAATAAATTAAATTTTTTAATTAAGCCACTAAGTGGAATAAGAGGTTTTTCTTAATATGTAAGAAATTCTAAGTCTAAATTATATTGTGGTTAATGTACCCGCAAATATTTATTATATAGAGTAAATACCCTTTTCGATCCCTAACTATTTGCCCCGATGGACTTCCCACTCTTAAAAAATCTAAATATCCAAATCGGTCCCTATCTACTTTGATATATGTACGTTTCAATCCCTATCTATTTTGAGTAAATGCCATTTCCGATCCCTAACCAGGAACTAGAATGTACATATATCAAAGTAGATAGGGACCGATTTGGGTGTTTAGATTTCTTAGGAGATGGGAAGTCCATCCAGTAAATGGTTAGGGATCGAAAATGTCATTTACTCTATATATATAAACCTTTTAAAAGTAACAGGGTTTCTGAACATTCAGTTTTCATTTTTATTTTAAGAAATAAATGATTAAATTGATATGATGTTTGAAATAATTACAATATTAAACTAACTTAATTTAAAATTTAAAATAAATTAAGTTTGCAAATTTTATCTCTACATGAACACATTTATTAAGTTTGTCTATGTTTTCACCTTTTATTTAATTAAACGCATTATTAAGACTTTTGCGTTTTGCAAAACAATACATAATTAGACTTGTAAGTAACTTTTCTGATGAATTTCATTTTAATACATTTTTTATATAAAATATAAAACTATATTAATAAAAATAAATATTTTTTATATTTATTGCATAAATAATTATTTAAAAAGCAAAATATAATTAAATAATTAAATAAAATATTTTATATTTTGAGTACATCAAAAATAAACTTTTTTTTATTATATCTCTATCTCGAATTTTCTTACATACACGTTATCAAAAACCTTCTTGTATCAAAACGTGTATACGAAAGACTAGTCTTGCCACAGGAAGTTTCAGTTAGTTTGATTTTCAAGCGACGACTTTTCTACTCATTTGTTTACTCAATAAATACTTAATTCGGTTTCGAATATTTGGATGACAACTTGGTTTTAACTAAAATAAAATGAAGTCTAACTTGGTCGTCCCATTCTATTATCATATTTAGATACTAAACTATAATTAATTTTGTTTAAGAACCAAGTCGTCACTAAAAAATAAAATTATGGTAAAACAATCAAATTTAAGTCTTTATGAATAAGAGTTTTATAGACGGCAAGGCAAAACAAACGGCTATTATTACAAGTCTTACATCTATCAGGTCTTTATATAGTTTATAAATTTAAGAAAAACTAAAAATATATTTATTAATATAGATAATCTAATTAAATGACCAAAATTGATTTGATCCAATATATTAGTTCTATATCCGATGAATAATCGAATACAACATCAGGTAGTATTCGGCTATTGATTTTGTAGTCGACTAGTTGCAAAATCGGAATCAATTCGATTATCTGATTATATTATATTAATTTAAAAAAATAAAATGTGAATATATATAACTTTATGCTCTTCTAACACTAATTATGATATTTATTTAAATATAATTTTAATATTGTATTAAATTTTATTTTATTTTTTATTATTACATATTATTTACATAAATTTCTTTTATTTTTTAATTTTATTTTTAATCGGGTATCTAATTATCCAATTTAGATTGTTTTAGATCCATTTACAAAAAAATTTTAAATCCAAACCGATTCAAACTAGTTAAAATTTAATCGATTTGATTGTGTTTCTTTTCAAACTTAAACCACCCGTGAAAACTCCTATTTGAAACATTCCTCACTCCAAAAGCCAAATTTTAAGTTGAAATAGATAGATAGATCTATTCAATTTCAATTTTAACAGTAACTAATAAGATATACTCATTTTTTTCCCCCCTTTTCGTGAAGGAAGGATGTTGAAATTATTGACTACATAATAGTAAGTTAAAAAAAAATGTTAGTCAGGTATACTTTTTCCGAACGGCGGGATGACACGCAATTGATTTGAGAAATAGTTGTCAATACTGGATACTGGAATCCCCTTCTTAAATAGCATCACCATCGGGTCTTGTCTTCGATATTCAGAGAACTTTTAAATTTGTGTGTCTTACCAACTAACCAATCTTTAATAGGATGGCTTCCACTTCCAGGCTGCTGCTTCATGGTTCATTGCCTCCTCCCACTAAATCCATTTCCAAAACCAATTCTGGTACGTATATACCTTCCTTATTGTTTTTGTTTCTTCCATTTTAATTTTGTTTTGTCGAAATCAATTTCGTGAGCGGAGATCCCAACCGTTTAATTACTTTGTATTATTTTTTGTGTTTAATTATTCAGTTGATCTGTATAATTTTATAAAAAACTGACAGTATTTTTCTCTAGAGACATTGTTATTTATGCTCCATTATTAAGAATTTTCTTTCTTCTTTCTTCGTCCTTTGTCCCTGGGGTCTTCGCTACACATCCCTACTTCCTTTTTTTTTTCTTCCTCCCACTTCCTCTTCTCTTCTTATCTATGTGCAGTTTTTTTTTTCCTTCTTTTCATCCTTTCTTTCTTTTTATTTTGACATGACTTTCTGTTATTTTTGTATTGTTTGTACTAATTTATTATTGTACATATTCTTTAAATGATTCTATGTTATTTTAAAGAAATTTGTGTGTTCATTTTCTCAATTTTTGTAAAAAGAATAGTAACTTTTTGAAACTTTCTTAAAAATTTAGTTATGAACAAGCTCAATTTTTTTTTATATGAAAAACATGTGTGTTGTGCATTGTTGTGGAAAATGTAGGTGCTAAACATAAATATGGAATAGCTTTTTCTAAAAGGAAAAGTATACGGTACCAACATATTATCTGCCAACTTCTGCCAACTCTTATTTATAATTGTGTTTCATGGAAGTGTGTTCGTGGATGTGTCTAATAATTAATATATTTTAAATACATATATAAAGAGACACATTCAGAAAATATATCTATAAAGACATTTCTATTAAACATAGCTATAAAAAAGACATTTTTATTAGACACATCCACGAACACACTTCCATGAAACACAATTATAAATAAGAGTTGGCAGAAGTTGGCAGATATGTTGTTGGTAACGTAACGAAACCGTTTCTAAAATAAAAAAATGAAGAAATTGAACCATCTAACTTCTTTATAAAAAAAATTAAGCCAACTAATCAGAGAATCTTATTAATGTGGGAGAGAAAATTTAAATTTTGGTAAAAGTAATCAGACCCTACGATTTGTATTTAAAAAATTAAAAAATTTGGGGTACATAAATTAAATGGTCCAATTTGTGTACCACAAACCTTTTTAATTTTTTAAACATAAATCGAAGAGTCCAATTTATGTACCAAAAAATCTGACGATTCGATTTTTACTCTTAACACTACAATTACATAAAATACCTATATACTCTATAACTACGTCCTACATCATTCTTCCTACCATGTCTAAATTAAAAAGTCGCTATGAACAACACTTTTTCTTTTCTAGTATATGTGTGTGTGTCACGACTTGGATGGCTACACTAAAGGAAGTTATTACTTATTAGTGGTCAAGCTTTCACCAACAAAGCTAATAGCGACACCTGTCACAATTCAAAGTATGATTAGTGATCAACCGAAACATTAAAACTCATTAGTGATCGACTTTATCTCGCTCAGATGCCTTAGTTTCACCTTCTTCTGTTTCGAGAAACTCAAACTCGACTGTGTCATCCTTTTCATTCCCTTAATTAGTGCTCTACCCATCAGTTCATTGCCTTGAATAGGGATACATCTTTTCAAATTTTTTCATAATAATTTTTTTTATTTTATATTAGAGTAATTATTTTTAATATTAATAATTAACTAATTACTTTATATTCATTATATTATTATATATTATATGTATTTATTAAAAAATAATATTAAAAATATTATATAATTATAAAAAAATAATTATATTATCACTAATAAAAATATTTGATATTTTTTAATTAAATATAAGTGAGTATAAAATTAAAATAATGTCTAACAAAATTATTGTACATTTTTATTATATACTTAATGATTAGCATACATAATAATAAGAAATAATATAGTTTAGTAGAGGAAAAAGAACATATAATAACGTAGAAGATTTGGGTTTGAACTACATCTTCATAAACTTTAAAATTTTCACCCAAATAGTTTGGTTGGACCAATTTTTGCTAAATTTGACCAATTCTTGCTAATTCTCAAAGTGAAGCGGTTCTGGAATTGGATAGGACTGATTGAAAATCTAATTCACCGAGTTTTTAGTCGAATTAACCGGTTTAGTCTGATTTTGATTACTATGCTTTCACTCTATTATCATTTATCAATCATCTATTATTCTTCTCTATTATATTATAATTTATATCAATTATCATTAATTGTCAATTATATATTATTTATTTGACAATCAAAATATGGTACATAATAATTTTTAGTTACAATTGACATAATTTTTTTACTAAAAAATAAGAATATCTCACTACAAAAAAAATATTGAGTACCATCGAATTTACCAGCAGATTTACCAAAAAAAAACTGCCGGTAATATGTTTATCGTCGTAATAAATCTGGCGATATAAACCTCCCTGGTAATTGTTTATTGACGGATTTTTCGTCTGCCACTAATTACCATTGGAATATTTCCGCTGATAATTTTTACGGTTGGATTTTTCTCCCGGTAAATTCGACGATAATATTAATTAATAAATAAATTAATAACTACAGGAGGATTTAATCGACGGTAAACTTAAATTTTAAATTTTTTTAAAAAATTGTTTAAAAATTAATATCTAATTTTAAAATTTTAAATTCAATAATTTCTAAACTAATAAATCAGAAAATATAATACTAATTAACTTAGATAATAATAAACTTAGAAAATTAACAACAATAAACAATAAGTTAATAAAATGTTTAATGGTCTCAATAATAAATCAGATAATTAACAACAATCAACTAATTAACTCATAAAAATCTAGGGGGTATATTAACATTTAACCATCAAGTGATAAGAATAATACAACTACTAAGCCTTATTCCACTAAAAGAGATCAGCTATATATAGATCAAATGCCATCATAATATCCTATTATCAAACCATCTCTAAAGTTAAAATACTAAAATCTCAAACTACAAAGACAATACTAATAACTAAGTTCAATATTTTAAGAAATAAACAAAGATTGCCAATTTAATGGGTAAATTGAAAGTTGTTACCAATTCGATCACCAATGTTATATTGATTGTGCTCATCGTGTGCCATAAATTTTGAAGTTCGTTTGATGTAACAGTTGTACACTTTGTGGTGGAGTAGCCTGTCCACTACCGCCACCATTGACTTCTGCATCTTATTAGAAACCACCATTCCTACGACTTGCTTCATCGTTCTAACCCAATCTACACAATTTCTAAGCCAAATTTCGATGTGCAGCAACTACAACATAATAAAAAACAAAAAATATAAATAATGAAGGCCAAAATTACATTTCGGGAACAATAACCAAGGACATAAATTCTGGCGGATCAAGACATGTTTTCATCACAATCACCACTCCCAATTTTCATAGCGGCCTAAAGTTCAAAATTATTGAATTTATTAAGTTCAGATAACATAGTTTCATGTTAATTTCAAATAACATAGGAATCTCATCACATACACATACTCCATAGCAAATAAGTAAAAGGTATATTAATAACACGATAGCAAACAGGCCTTGATTGCACATAACAACCTAACAAAGAAGAAGATGAAGAAAGCATTATAAGTTTCTAAGTACTCAGCTCAATTAACGCATTTTAACAAAAGGTAAAGGGCGAGACTATGACCAGAACAATCTCACTCGTTTTGTTCTGTGATTCTTGCAAGTCTCATGCTAAGTACGTTTTAGAATTACATAAAACTGACTTGTACTTTTCAAACATTTAATACATTACCAGCGTTTTTAATGCAAACTCAAGTAATAAACCCTTAACAATACAGAAACAATCACTTTTATTCTTCATGACAGAACAATAAATAGAAATAATAATAATAAACACAAAATCATCAAAGAAAAATTCAAAATCAGAATTATAAACAAAATTTCATACACAGAATCATCAAAACAGAATTAAAAATTTTCTAAATCAAAACTAAACTAATACATGAATTAAATCTGGAAAAAAAAATAATAGAAAAAAAGAGGAGTACAACATACTTGGAAGGAGGCAGCTCTGCCAAAGTGGGGACAACATAGACAGCAAAGTGGTGGTGGCGGTGACCAACCGGCAGGATTGCATTATTAGGATTTTTTAAATAAATTAAAAAAAATAATAGGAAGAAGGAGGAAGACAACATACCTAGAGGGAGGTAGGAGGCAGCTTCGGCGACACAGAGTGTAGCTGCGACAGCGGTGCAGCAGTGGTAGCGGCAATAGTGGCGGGAGTCCACGTAGTCTTTAAACATTGTTGGTAGTGGCCGACGCTGGTGGAAGGACTGCCGGAGGTGGTTTATAGGAGGGAGGGAGAGAGAGAGAGAGAGAGAGAGAGAGAGAGAGAGAGAGAGAGAGAGAGAGAGAGAGAGAGAGAGAGAGAGAGAGAGAGAGAGAGAGAGAGAGAGAGAGAGAGAGAGAGAGAGAGTAGTTCGAAAATGAGGGTGGAAAAAGTTCACGGTTTGAATTTAGGGCAAGATTATTGTCGGATTTACCGACGGATAAATTCGACGATAATGCTTTGCGAATGACCAAAATGCAGCGTTTCACTAATTCGGATTATCCGCCGGTAATGTTTGTGCCAGTTTTTTCTTTTTTTCCCTCCAATTATTGCTGGCGAATTTACCGTCAGAAAACCAAATCCGACGGTACTCAGCGTTTTCTTGTAGTGTCTCTCTCTGTGTAATATTACCAAATGAAAAAGATCAATTCCAAAAGAAGAATTTTGTATAACACATCAATAATGTTTGTTGACCTCCTTTTGATGGATTGACTACCAAACCGTTCAAAGAACGTTGTTCGACACCCTACCGACCAAGCAACAAACCATCACCAGCCGAAGGGAGGAGTTGCCTAATAGCAACATAATGTTGATTGGCCACTGCCAACCTACCACCCAACTTCCCAAGGTTGACGCCTATCAACTAGCCGATAAATTAGTAAGAGTTTGCTAGCTGATTGCTAATCGATGCCTGGTTGTCCAGACAACGGATCAACATTGACCGCAAGCGGACTCCGATTGATCACAATTGACTGATACAAACTTGCCAACAAACCTCCCTATGATTGACGTTGCCCAACCAATGACATGCTAACAACCTGTTGTGGTATTGGTTAACAGCCAACTGACAATCCTTGACCAATCAACTGACCTTGTCCAATTGACCATCTCCAACCGACCATCCAACAACCTACTTCCAATCGTAGAATGACCTAGGCTGACTTCCTATTGACTTACTCTTACTAGCCTACCAACTGTTGACATAACCTAACCCATCAACAAACCACCCTCATGATTAACACCAATTAACCCACCAATAGACAGGTTGCTCACAAATTGAATACGACTAATAGATCCAATTGACCTACCATCAACTACCCTGTGGCAGAATGCCAGCTAACAAACTGATCTCATGCAGACAGATTGACTACGCCGACCACTGGCTTACTCGGATCAACAAACGGACTGTCCTATGATGGACGTTGGTTATCTAATTGATAAGCCCACCTCGCACGACCGAGCCAACTGACCAACCTCAGGTAGCTACCAACTACCCGTCAGTCTATCGTAATCGACTTGCAACTGATTTCCCACCAAACAGACCTAGTTGATTGACTTTGACTGCCTTCTAATTAGCACCACCAACTAACCAACGGAGGGCCGATCCCCTACCGACATCAGTTGATGGTCATTAGTCAAACGAACAACTCTGTCCAACCATTTACGGTATATTTAGTTTGCATTTTCATTATTAATATTTTTTATATTAATAAAACATAATTTTATTATTTTTATATTATCTATTTTTTCCCATAAAATTTTAAAATAAAAAATACTAAAAATAAAAACACAATTCAGAACAGAGAGATAACTTCTGGACATCGATTGTTTTGGCTTCTTTTGGTTAAGCAAAGTTTCTTGAGGAACGTATTTAATTTCTTGTTATTAGTCGTTTGCCACTTTCTATTCGTTAACTAAATATTAATCACCTCAGTTATTACTGTTGTCAATATTAGTTTAGTGTTAAAAATATAGAATCGCGAAAAACAAATGAATTCAAATTCGAAAAAAAATAAAATATTAATATAAATCGAATTTGATTATATTTTTAGTAATTTTTTTATTATATAAATAAATATATTCTAGTTGATATTTGTCAATATTCTTTCTAATTTTTTAGAAAAATTATTAAATTTTTAATTGAATTTTTTCTATTTCTCTTTATTGAAATACTCCGATTTAACTATTTCATATCCATTTATTTATATACTCTACATTTTTAGACTCTAATATATATCTAATAGATAAGATATATCTAATCGATTAGAATATAGAACTTTATGGATATAATAAAAAAGAAAAAAAAGATATATTATATTTATGCAATAAATTAAGTATTGTGATCAAGATGTTATATATATACTAAAATTAATCACTAAAATTAACTACTAATATAAAATATATGTTAAAATAAAAATACATATTAAAAATAAATTAAATTACATATGTATTTATATACAAAATAATTATTTTGCAGGTTCACATGCAGTGAGAGCTTTATGGCATAATAATGGGAAATATCCAAAAGAAAAAACTTGCATTGAGACGCCATTATTATTGCAGCATAATCAGAAGCATCATTATACATGTGATCAAACCAAGAGAAAACACTTTGTGAATGCAACTCATGCACAATCGAAGAATGAACCTGAATCGCAAGCTGATTCTGCAAAACCCATTTGGAATTCTATCAAAGATGTTATGCATACTATCCAAAAGTTTAGCGTATTCTATGCGTTAATTGGCCTGGTTAGTTCAATATTCTTTTAAACAATCATTTAAATCCTTCTCCATCTTGTGTTAATGCTAGATGTTTGATAATTGTAATATTGCAAACTTTGTTATCATGAGTATCATATTTTTTCAAAAATAATATTTCTAAAATATTTTATAAAGCTCTCAAAAATATATATTTGTGGAATGAATTAGATTCATTCAATTTTAATATAATACTAAAATCTATCCGATCTTATTTAATTTGCCACTCTACTCTCAAGAATAGGGATGTATATTAAAAAAATCTAAAATATGGTTAACCGGTTAAAAAACTATAACTACATTTTAGTTAACCAATTTAACAAAATAATTTTAAAATTATATTCATATTTTTTAAAATTAATTAACCAAAGCCAAATTTAAAAAAAAAATCGATTTTTAATCGGTTAACTAAAACCAAAATCAAATTTTAAAACTTTTAAATTTAATTTTTTAGATTAAAAATTCAATTTTAAAAAAAATAAAACTGGTTTTTTCTAAAACCGGTTTTTGGCCCAAAAAATGGTTTTATTCAAAAATTGGTTTTATTTTTTTAAAAACCAATTTTTTTTATTGAAAATCCAGTTATTTTTTCAAACTGATTTTTATTTTTATAATTGGTTAAAAACCGATTTTTAAATTTTATACTATTAATAACCAATTTTATCATATAAAATCAATTTAGTAATTAATCAAAATTAAATTTTTGATTAACTAAAAAATAGGTTTAGATTTTGGATTAACCAAACCATGTACAGCTTTACTCAAAAATATGTTTTTGAACTAACTTTTTAGTATGAATTAAACTCATTGATACTAATTATTATGATATTAAGATTTATTTGATCCAACTAATTTTAAATCTTTTTCATAAACTAACTTTATTTATGTGTTGACAGTTATCGGGCATACTTTTTTCATCACTCCTTGCAGTGGAAAAATTATCAGATTTATCTCCAACATTTTTTATTTCCATGTTACAGGTGAGGGACTTTGAATTACTAATTTATTTTACATTATATATTGATTTCTCTCTCAATCTCTAAGAATTTCTTATAAATATATAGTAAATGTATTATATATTTATATCTAAAGGCACATTGATATAAAGAAAAGAGAAAAAAAATCCTACTTAACAAATTTCATATCAATGGTTGCATGAGTTTTGATTATGAAATGGTTGAAAAATCTAAAAGAAATGGTACTATATGGGAAAATTTTCTACTCCTTTCTTTGTTTCCTTGTAGATGTTCCCATAAAAGGTATCCTTTCTTTTAAATATATGGTAATAATAAAAATATTACTTATACGTTATAATTAACTACCAAAATTATTCACTATGTTTTTAATACAAATATATATTATTTAATTTATTTTAATATATATTTTATATTAATAATTAGTTTTAGTATACAACTAATAATATGATGGTTATAATAATAGCTTGGACCACTATATTAATGTAGAGGATTTAATTTTCTCGCTTTTTTTTTTTTTTTTTTTCAGTTTATGGCAGCTTACAGCTTTATGCAACTGTATACTACTGGCGTGAATCAATTGGCCGATATTGAAATAGACAAGGTATGAACTTATTAAATAAAAATAAACAATTTGGGTGAAAAAAATAAATTGTTTTCTTTTGCATGTTTGGAATAATGTTGGATTTTGTAAATTCATAAATATGATTACAAAAAAAAAATGTTTTGTTCAGCTGTGAATTCACAAAAGTAGCTAGGATATTTAATATCTATTTTGAATTATTGAACAACATAAGTTGCTTAATGCTTTTACATACAAATTTTGAGTAATCTATATCTAACTTTGGTAATCAAATTTTTGTGTTTAATATACAAATTATTTAGAGTGAGAAAGCAAACTAGAAAATATATAACTTTTTCGTACAAAAAGTTCTAAAAATCGAAACTGATCATCAAACCAGTATAGTTAAAGAGTTAAAAATTTAACCAAAATTTAACTGTATATAATAAAATAATATAATATATTTATGTATAAAAATATAATTTTTTAAAAGAATAATTTTTTATGATTTATTATTGTAAACAAGTTAACAACTAAAACTCATCGCTTCGATTGGTTATTTATTTTTTACCATTTTTTTTAATTTTAACTAATTTACTATACGATTTTTATATTAAACCGAATAAATTTGGTAATCCATTTTTAATTAACTAAATTAAACCGACCAATTGAATTTGATTTTAAGAATCATGGTTTCAGATTACTAGTTACTTTGGTTATATATGGTTGGTCCTTTTTTCAGATTAATAAGCCATACCGTCCTTTGGCATCATCGAAGATTTCTTTTGGAGGTGGACTCGCTATTGTTGCAGCATCTTTATTTATGGTACGACTATATATTTATATATGAACTTAATTATTGTTTTTGGCACCATATATTATCTCCTAATTGGATTTCAATTTGTATCTCCTAAATAAATTTTAGAGAAAAGGACTGATCTTTTGTCCTGCGGACATTTTCGTTCCTGACCATTGAAAAAAATTTTTAAGTCCCTAACCTTCACAAAATTTAGACGGATCAGTCCCTGACAAAAGCATTTGGACGGATCAGTCCTTGACGGAGGCATTTGGACGGAGGGACTGATCTGTCCAAATTGTGTGAATGTCAGGGACTTAAAAGTATTTTTCAATGGTCAGGAACGAAAATGTCCGCGGGACAAAAGGTTCAGGACCTATTTATCCTTTTCTCTAAATTTTAATTTGGATTTCAATTTTAAGTTTTAGTTATTCAATTTGAATATCCAGATTTCAACGTCTCACTTTCTAATCAATAATAATTGTATAAAAATAAATTAAATATTAAGTATAAATTAAAAGAAATTTGGCATGCCAAATGCTATCATATAATAAAGATATAGGCGCAGCTTTAATTATTTCATTCTTGTTAAATTTTTTTTAAGTATTTTTTTTATGGCTAATATTTTTTATTAATATTTTTTTTAACCAAAGATAGGAGACTCGAACTCGCAACCTCTTAATTAAGTATGGGGAGACTATGCCATTTGAGTTATAACTCATTAGTATATATTTTTTTTATTAATATTTACTAACACTTTAGACTAATACTTTATTTTTATGAATATATATCTAAATAGGTTCTTAAAAAATTTTATATTAGACAATTTCATCTCTTAAAAAAATTTATTACATTGAAATCCTAAAATTTTATAAAAATAAGTCTCTATTTTTACTGATAGTATTTAAAATTTAAGATTTAAAATTTAAAATTAATTTTTTATTAGTCAAATAAATTTTATTGATCATATAATATTACTCTTCAATCATTTAATTGTTTCAAGAGACGTTAATAAGGATCTTCTAATGGGTTAGTATTCAACAAATTCAAAACAAAATCCATGAGATTGAAATTTTAAAATAATTATTATAATTTTTTCGTGAGATACAAAATATTAAAATTTTTCAGTATATAATTAACAATAATCATTAATAAACTCATTTAATTAAAAAATTACTACAAAAAATTTAAAATTTAAAAATGTAAAATTTAAAAATATAAATGAGAAAATGACTTTGAATGAAGAAATATTAAAAATTTAAGAAAAAAAATACTAAAAGCTAATTTGATCCATTTTTAAAATTTTAGAGATAAGATGACCTACATACACATATATATAAAAATTAATTTGATTCTAAATAAATTTATTACATATTAAATAATGATATGATATATCAACTAATTATTTTTATAATATATGACATTATCTTGCCACATCATTATGCCACATGCACATAATGTAGCACATCATTATCTAATTTATAAAATAACTAATTTAATTTATGATTGTATTTTTTAAAAATTAATGTGACTAATTTGATTTTTAAAAAATTAATTTAAAAAATAAATAATTTTATTTAGATGAATTTAAGTATTAACTCATTTTTAATCCTTTATCTCTTTCATCTCTTTGCAGAGCTTTGGACTTGCGCTGATGATAGGATCAAAGCCTTTGCTTTGGGGTCTCATATTAATTTTTATACTGATGACTGCTTATTCAGTGAACGTAACTTTTGATTCGAAATCATTTTAAATTATGTTAAATAATTTTTTTTTAATTATAAACTTGCATCTTTTTAACTTCATTTTGAAAGACTTATTATTAATATTCAATATGAATAAGTTAAATCTTAAAGTGGTCCATGAATTTATAATCAAATTTTGAATTTATCTCTAAATTTAAAATTACTCCAAATTTAAAACTTAATTATAAATTCAGGACTACTTTAAAATTAAATTTCAACATGAATATAACTAAAAGATTATTTATACAATACATTCGCTTGCAAATAAATTTGTTTAATTAATATTAATGGTAAATTATTTCTTGCCCTTAACTAATTGATGGCTGTCAAAAGTTTTAAATTACTCTACTTAACATTTAATTTATATTAATTTTGTACCAAAAATTTAGAACCTAATTAGTTTTATATCCTTTTATTCAAATTGATTATATTTTTTCTTATTATATCCTTCCTTATATATATCATATTCCGCAACCTTCACTCTCAGATCTTTAAAAAGCTTTAAGATGTTCAAGGTTTTGATTGTTTTGTACTTTTATTTATATAACTTTCAAGTTTTCAATGATATTTATTCCCTTTTCTAAAAGAATAAATGAGTTTATTAATATACATCTGTCTTCAGCATATATACATTTTAAAAATATTATCAAACTATTACATTTTAAAACTATTATATAAGTATTTTACCAAAGATATAACATTTTCAAAAAATAATATTTTTACATTTTCATCAATGTATTAAAAATATAAAAAATTTTAAAAAATTTATATCATTATATTTTTAATATATATTTTAGAACATATTTTAACTAAATTCAATTATGAAATTAAAGCATAACTTTATTTTGTCCTTAATTTTGGATTGATTTGATTTTGTCTTTAACTTTTTTTTCTTTTTGGTCTTTCTATCTCTAACATTTTAAAAATTGTTTCATTTTTGTCATTTGTGACACAAATAGAAAAACCTATTAGGAATGGTTTAATTAAAATCTAGATAGCAATTTGTTGAAAACGGGTATGATGTCATGCAAAATTTTAAGTAAAGAATTTCTTAATCAATTATTACGTATGATGTAGAGACTTAAGTACACCTTTAATTTGTTATTTATTTATCAATGTTTTCGTATATGTTATATTTATTTGATGTTAATTAATTAGTAGTTAATTTCTTTATTTATTTTTTATAATTATATATTATTTTTAAATACTTTCAGTTACCCTTTTTAAGATGGAAGAAATCTACAACTCTTACATTACTGTCTGGCGTACCAACTATTCTGACTGCATATAATTTGGCACCATATCTTCACATGAAGGTACGTATTGCCCTACAAAGCTAGTATTGTTTTAAATGAAGTTCAATTTGAATTAGTCGAGTGGTCATAAGTTTACCTGTCAGCACACTTTTAAATGAAGTTAAGATTTTTAACGGATTAGTCCTTGATTTGTTGAATTAGGAAATACCATGAACAGTAAAAAAATATAAAAAATAAAAAAATAGACCCAATCAATTTTTAATTAATCAACATTAGTTATTTTTTAATTTTAAACATTAAACATTCTGAAAGATCTAAGATTTAGGATTTATATTTAAAATTTAAAATTTAAAATAAATAAATTAAATTTTAAAAAAATTAATTGATATTGGTTAAAAAAACTTAACTCTCTAACATTACTCTATCAGTAATCATTTTTTTTTACCCACAATAATTTTTGGGTTGTCTTAATCAAAATCAGGTATATCTAAAACTAGCATTTTCAAGAAAATTAAAAGGAAAGAAAAAAAAATAAAAAGAAAGCACAAACATTTGCATGCAAATTCAATAGTAGTGATAATATAGTGTTGATGAATAATTTAATTTTCAAGCAAAGTCTAATATATATTTGGGTTCAATAATTGCATGTCACGATTTATAGACCTTTGTGCTGAAGAAGCCATTCATATTTACAAGATCACTAGCTTTTACCACTGTGGTCATGACCTTCTTCTATGTAGTTATATCATTGTTCAAGGTAACAATAACTTTTTAGTTTTTTACAATGAATCTTTTTCATCACTAATCATTTTTGTTCAATGTGTTTAACTAATTAATGTAATACTATATTGGCTGGAATCACATGTAGGACATACCCGACATTGAAGGAGATAAAAAAGAAGGTCTTCAAACTTTGTCTATACGCTTGGGTCCTAAACGAGTAATTTCTCCTCTCTAAAATCAATATATTTCATGATTAGGTTTACTACCAAAAAAATAATGTTTGATTATTGTTGGAATTATCATCGGAATCTCTATAAAAATTTGACGATAACTGCCATGTCATACCAAACACGACGATTTGATAAATAAAATTATTGTCGGATTTTCTGACAATAATTATTCTGCCATTTTTAATTATTTATGTACAAAAAATTTACGTCGTCTTTATCATTGAATTTTTTTATCCGAAGGTAATGTTTTTAAAATTTTGAATTTCAGTCAGTATGGTCAAAATTTCCCATGCTAAATTCGATGGTATCTAATTTTAAATTGGTTTAATTACTCTGTTAGTTCCTATAATTTCGCAAAATTTTTAATTAAGTTCCTTTATTTTTTTTCCTTTTAATTGAGTCTTTGCACCAAAATTTTTTTTAATTGGGTCCTTACACTTTTTTTTTCTTTTTATTTGGATCTTTGCACTAATTTTTTTTAGTTGGATCCATATAAAATTAAGCCAATTACTGCTAAGAGCGACTTAATAAAAAAAAATATTGATGCAAAAATCCAATTAAAAAATAAAAGGATATAAGGACCTAATTGAAAATTTTGCAAAACTATAAGGACCAACAGAGTAATTAAACCTTTTAAATTCGACTAAAATTTTAATTATAATAAACGTATTTTTGATAGTAGTTATTCTAGTATCATGTACCCACATTTTTTTATTAATCCTTTGTCAGGTATTTTGGTTGTGTATTTCACTTCTTGAGATGACTTATGGAATTGGCATTATATTGGGATTAACATCTCCATTCCTATGGAGCAAAATCTTCACGGTAATGAATATTACTTTAGATATTACAATTGTATAGTATATATAATATAATATTATGACTATTTGTCTAAATTTTAATTTTCCTTTGCGTGACATATAATTGTAAAGGTTTTGTACCACTTACCAATTTAAACACTTTACAACTTCAAACCCCTCTTGACATCTTCTTATACTTAATATATGAAAAATGCTAAAAAATCAAGTATTTTTTATTAGTATTAGTCAATATTTTAAATTTTAAAATTTATGATTTAATTTTTAAAATTTAACTAAAATTAAGGATTTAGCCAATATTATGCTTTAGATATTACATATAAAAATATTTTTGTTAGTCAAATATTAATAAAAAGTAAAAAATTTTATTAATTATATAATATTATTCTAATAAATTTTATTATTCTTAAATGTCAATAAATATCAGTAGAATATGTTAATCTACCCCATAGTATATTGATAAACAATAATATTTTCAACTAGTTATCATTTTTTTGTTCATCAAAATATAGTAGTATATTATGTCAATTTATATAATGGTTTGGGGAGCATACACCTTCATCAATGCATGTTTAACAAAATTACAGGTAAATAAAATAAGAATAATGTTAGAGAGACAAAAAAAATAATTAATTTAAATTTATTTTATTTAATATTTATTTATTATAAAATATATTAAATAAACTAAAAATAATAAATTTTAATCGTTTTTTACTAATACTTTTTTTTACTAAATATTTCCGATAAAATAATTTTATGTACAGGTCTACCTATATTAAGGATGTGCATCTCCGTTCCATGATAATATATTAATATTGATTGATTACTATTTTTCAATTTGTTAGGTTATGGCACATGCCATCAATGCTTGGATTTTGTGGTTTCGTGCTAATTCTGTAGATTTAAAGAGCAAAGAAGATTTCCAATCCTTTTATATGTTTATCTTTAAGGTAAATGATAATTTTATACAATAAAATAATATGAGAAAGTTTTTTAGTCTTAATTATTATATGTTTATACAATAAAATTTAAAAGATTTAAAGTCTAATATTTAAGATATCATTTTAATTAAAAAATCGAATAGGGAGCGATGGTTAATTGCTTTCTAGTGCTACTTAATAGAACTAACTTATTTCATAATTAAAAGGTACTATTATGAAATAAAATTATTATTGCTAATTTATCCTATTTATTACTAATTCTTTTTTTTTTTTTTTTTTTTTATGTGCAGCTCCTTTACTTGGAGAATGTCCTTGTGCTTTTTGTGAGATAAAGAAGCAATAAATTATTGATTTAACAAAGAGTGCAACCTTCGCCATATATATCTGATTGTTTTGGTCTACCAATAAAATAGGATTAAGATTCTCTAAGGTAAGAGAAAGGTGATAAAGTGAATATAAATGGAGAGTTGTATATGATAGTAGAGCGAAAATCTTGTTGACAAATAATTATGAAAGTGAAATAAATGTAAGTATGTAATCTGTTGAAAAAGTCGCCAATGAATTTAAATGACATCATCTTTTCATACTCATTTAAGAAGTTATGATTTTGAATCTTCTTATTTTTTATAAAAAAAATCTGTTAAAAAAAGTCTAATAGCTCTGAAAAGAGTTAGCTCAATTTTTTTGCCGACGATTCACTCTTATTTTGTAAAGCTACCCAATACAACTGCTCTAATCTTTCCCAAATTCTCTAACTATATGGCAGACTAAGTGGACAACAAATTAATTTCTCCAAGTCTGCTGTGTTTTTCAGCAAAAACACCCCTTTACCCATCAAAACTGAACTAGCGGCATCTTTGGAAGTCCCAAATATTGGGACGCAGGATAAATATTTGGGGTTACCCTCCATAGTATACAGATCCAAAAAAGAAACATTTACTTTTATAAAAGAGAAGGTGGCAAAGAAGCTCTCACATTGGAAGAAACCATTTCTATCTGCTAGTAGAAGGGAGGTGTTGATCAAAGCAGTGGGTTCAGCTATACCAATTTATACTCTGGGCTGTTTCAAACTTCCAGATACCCTCTTAGATGAACTGCACCGAATGATGATGCAATTTTGGTGGGGACAAAAACAGAATGAAAAGAAGATGCAATGGATCAGTTGGGACACTATGACCAGAGAAAAGAATTTTGGGGGTATGGAGTTTAAGGACCTAAAGGCATTCAATCTAGCCATGTTAGCTAAACAAGGATGGAGGCTGATGACTAAACCGCATTCTCTTTTCTACAAAATCTTCAAGAATAAGTACTTTAGATACAGTTCCTATCTAGAAGCCAAACCAGGAAATCGACCATCCTGGCCTTGGCAGAGTCTTTTGGAAGGAAGGAAAATTTTAGAGAAAGGAGTTAAGTGCAAAGTTTCAATTCAGGGATCTGTCAGAATCAGAGAAGACCCATGGTTTGGGGACCAACCACCATTTCGCATTGTAGTTAATGAATGCAGAGATGAATCGCTTACCTGGGTTAGACAGCTAATCACAGCCGAGGGAGAATGGAATCAACAACTCCTTATGGAAGCCTTCCCACTAGACACAGCTCAGCAAATTCAATAAATTCCTATCACAGAAGAGGAAGACTCGATTATATGGTGCAATAACAACTCAGGGAGTACTCGGTAAAATCTGGGTATAGTATAGCATACCAATTCTTTCACCCTCCAGTGAATTCACTCCATCCCCGATATGCAGACTGAGAAATGTGGAAGACCTTATGAAAAATGAGAGTAACACCAAAGGTCAAATTATTTGCTTGGAGATTAGCCCATGAAGGCATTGCAGTTAAAGCAAAATTGAACGAGAAATTACCACAAGTTAGCAGCCTTTGTCCCCGCTATCAATCGGCGCTGGAGACACCGATGCATGCCATTGTCTTCTGCCCAGAAGTTCTTCAAATTTGGAACAACTCCCCAGTAGCTAGCACTATTCTCCACGACCCTAACCTAAAAGCTTGGGATTGGTGGAGTCAATTCATGGAAGTTGAGAAATCCAAACCCAATTTCAGAATCAGAAGTGCTCAGGTGGCTTACCTTCTATGGCAGATTTGGTTGGCGCGGAACGCTTTAGTCTTCGAGGACCAATGCCAGGAACCTAGAAAAATTATGTCTCAGGCGATATTGTTGGAGGAGGAATACTGGCGACATCATTTTCTCAAACCACCTTCTCTATGAACAGTAGTAACTAGCGCTTTGGAACTTCTTTCTTTCTTTCTTAATTGTTTTCTTTCTCTCTTTTACCCATTAGATAATTTTATTTAACATCTCGATTGGAAAATTTCTTTGTCTTGACATAATGTACACCAAGAGAACATAATGTACTCCAGATATAAAGTTCTTTTATGCAATAAAAAATATATCTTTGAAAAAAAAAAAAAAGAGTTAGCTCAGTTTCAGTTTAAGTTAAAATTTCAAAAAGAGCAATGCTAGGGAACCAAAAGGGTATTAGCCAAAAACCAGCTAAATACCTCTGGATGAATCCAAAATCTCTATGAGTTAATATACATGGATGTTTCTTCTACTAAGTATCAGAATGTTTCTTTTTCATACTAAATGAATGTTCTTTTATATATTTTTCGAATTTTTTTGTATTAAAAATGTGAATGTCTCTATTTCTTTAAGAATTTCATAATTTTTTTTAAAAATTTTATAGATATTTAATTATTTGAGTAAAGTACCATTTGTACCCATGAAAGTTGAAAACGCTGACAAATGTACCCACGAAAGAAGAAAACTACCAAATGTAACCATCAATCGTGACATCCGTGGGACGAAACTAACCAAGCCTTATTCCGGCGTTGACTCCGTTAGTAACTCATCCTCCATGGCACTTCCCGGCGTGACATGGCTTGGGGGGTTTCTTACGTGGAAATTACAAATATATACAATTGGATTTCAAAATTATAATTAAAAAAAAAAAGGAAATTAGAATTGAACAGTTATCAAAGGTACAACTCTTCGCGCGTTTCACAGAACAGAGGGTAGAGCCCTAACAGTAGACTGTTCATCTTCTCCACTCACAGAAAATCTCCGGTGCCGACGATAATCTCCGTGTTCAAGAGAGGGTGCTTGTTGGTGTGGATCGTGTCAGCTGTTGGAGTTGTGTGGTCTCATCCACAGGTAAGCACTATCCTTCGATTTTTTTGTGTTGGTTTTCTGTTTTTTTGTTGCATGGTTGTGGGTTGTGAATTCGTTTTCTGTTCTGTATACATGTGTGTTTGCAGATGGTAACTATCCACATTACGCTAGTCATTAGTCACAGAGAAAAATTTGAAAAGGGTGATGATGGAAAACTGGCGTATGTTGGGGGTGAGAAAACAGAGATTGAACGAGTGAATGTGGACACGCTAAATAGGTTCTTCATGAATGACCTAGTAAAGGACATAGGGTACAATGATGTGAGCGAGCTTTACTGGCTTGAACCTGGGAAGGAGTTGGATGGTGGGTTGAGGTTGCTTAGACTAGACATGGATGTGGTGAGTATGTATGAAGCAGCGATTGCTAATGGAAGGAGAGTTGAAGTGTTCACCGAGAATCCAGTTGACCTTCCTGAGTTCGCAGAAGAGAACAACGAACCGGAATCAGAGCTTGAGATATTAACTGTTAATAGGACCCCAGTGAAGCACAGAACCAAGTTGTGTGTTAGGAGACCCCCAACCCCAAAGAAGAAGAGAAAGAGAGTGGTGAAATTGAGTGAGACTGCTCAAACAGAGGATGTTGCGGGAGAGACAGAAGTCCATCATACCCCAAGAAACACACAACAACCAGAATTCAGCAATGATCAACCAAATATACCCACCCATTCACCAAAGGTTACCTTCGATGAGGCACCAAGGATCATTCAGCTATCAGATCCACCCACTGAACCAAACTTACCGCCATATCAACCTCCGGAGAATACTCATACACACCCTGAACAACCAGATGTGTCAGCTGCAAGTGAAGAAACTGGAAACCAAATTCCAGTTTCTGCGGAGTCAGTGGCTCCCACTGTGGATAAAGGGCCTGCCGAATCTGTCGAGGTTTTCACACAGTACATCCCACAGCCTTGTCAAGAACCCGGTACTGGTAGTCAACCCAGTAGTTCACAGCCCGAACCAGATATAAATCCAGATGAGGGTGGTGGTAGTCAACAGAAGTCCAAGAGACGATCAACAGTCAGGCCTCCACCTTCAGGGCAAACATTCATACCCAACCAGGATCCAAACAAGCATCCTTCATTCTATATACCTGTGGATGGTGAAAATATGTCAGAGGCAAGTGCAGGGATGCATTGTTACGAGTCGGAGGAACTTGATTCTGTTGCAAGTGATGATGAAGACAGTGAGCAGGTAGCTTTTCCTCAAGCGAATCCAGATGCTCCAGTGAGAGAAGTAAGGTTGGAGCTTGGCATGGAGTTTGAAAATCTGGACCATTTCAAGAAGGCAGTTAGGAAGTTCAACATCAACTTAGGGAGAAGCATATTCTTTCCAAGGGTGGATTCAACTAGGTGCAAGGCCATATGTTATGATGAGAGTTGTCTGTGGTAGATATACTGTGCAAAACGGTCGTTTCCATTAAGCTTTCAGGTGAAAACGTTTGTGAATGAACATACGTGCAGCAGAGTTAACAAGAATAGATCTGCAGATGGTAAATGGGTTGTAGAGGAGCTTGAGGACAAAATCCGTGATCATCCAGAGTTGACTCAAAGGCAGGCACAAGATTTTTTCAAGAAGGAGTATGACGTGATTGTGAACGAGAGGAAGATATACAGAGCTATGGTGAAGGCAAAACAACTAATAGAAGGGAGTGAAATTGCTCAGTATGCTGTTCTTAGAGACTATGCTAATGAGATTATGAGGACCAACCCTGGCTCCACTGTGAGGATTAGTACTGATTATGTTGAAGAGACTGGGCACAAATTCAAAAGGATATATATATGCTTGGAAGGGTGTAAAAAGGGTTTTTCGGTTGGCTGCAGGCCCTTTATAGGGTTAGATGGAACTTTTTTAAAGGGATACTACCCTGGGCAGTTGTTGACTGCAATTGGCCATGATGCCAATAACCACATCTATCCAATATCATACGCTGTTGTGGAGTGCGAATGCAAGGATAGCTGGAAATGATTTTTGGAACTCCTCCAAGAAGACATAGGTGACGCAGCAATCAATGGTGTCAACTTCATGTCAGACATGCAGAAGGTAATATCTGAATTCCTATCCCCTGTGTATGTCTTCATTGTTATTTTAGATTGTTACAATGTATTCTGCTTGCCAACTGCTGTGGTAGTTATTGTCATAGAGTATAATGGCTATGTTGCTTTACTTATTTCAACCAGGGCCTGATCCCAGCTATGCGTGAAGTGAATCCAGGAGCACATCACAGGTTTTGTGCTATGCACATATGGTAGAACTTTAGAAAGCAGTGGGGTGACACAGAATTGAAAATGGCAATGTGGAGATGTGCCAAGGCAACAACCCCTCAAGAGTTCAATGTTGTACTGGATAGAATCAAAAGGGTTAATGTCCATGCTTAGGAGTATCTGAACAGGATCCCTCCAAGTCAATAGAGTAGGAGTGGTTTTAGTGAGTACCCAAAATCTGACAACTATACCAACAACAACTGCGAATCATTCAATTCTAGGATCAAGAAAATGAGAGGGAAGCCTATCATAACTATGCTGGAAGAAGTGCGGTGTTATATGATGAGTATAATTGCAAGAAATAAGAAGGCTTTGGTGGGTTATAACGGAGTAATCACTCCTGTGCAACAGAGTAGGCTTGAAAAAGAGAAAAGGGAGAGTAACAAGTGGCGGCCGTTTCCCACCGGAGATGATCCTGGAAATGTCTATGAAGTACAATGCCTGCCTCATAAGGTTATGGTGGATATAGGAAAGAGGACTTGTTCCTGTAGGTTTTGGCAGCTGACCGACTTGCCGTGCAGGCATGCATGTGCTGCACTGGCATACCAGAATAGGAAGCCAGAGGATCATGCACATAACTGGCTTTCTATGGGGGCATATAATAGCACATATCAGTACGTTATCCAGCCTGTCCCTAGCCAAGAATACTGGCAACATGTTGATCTACCTCCTATATTGCCCCCAGTATACAAGAAGCAGATTGGGAGGCCAAAATTGAAAAGAGACAAAAAGAATGACGCTCCAAAGGAACTCCCACCAGATCCTCATAGGGCCCCCAGAAAGTATGGCCCCATCACCTGCAAGTACTGCCTAAAGGTAAACCATAATTAATATGCTCCCGTTACTTGTGCTTTCAATGTCCACAATATAAAAGTTCATGTTACATATATTGCAGACTGGACACAACAGTCGTAGCTGTTCCAAGAAGAAGGAAGCCATGGCTGGGAGTGCTGGGGGACAAAGTTCAAATCCACACCCATCTGTTGAGGATGATGGGGATGAGGCTGCAAGACTGGAGGAGATGTTCTGGGAAGAGACTCTGGAAGCTGTTGAAGCAGCTGAGGCAGCAGCATCTCAGCCACCACATGTAAGTTTAATGATATATTTTACAACTTCATTCTAAAAGTTCTTAATCAAATCAATCATATGTGTCTAATGTTGTAGGAGACCACCTCAGCTCCTCAACCGATTCCTAATCCAGTGAGGTCTCCTTCAACTAGGCCAACAACTACAAAAAAGCCACCAAGGAAGAAGAAGAATCTGCGAAGACCACCACCAACAACTCACCAACCACAGTCTGCTCCAGCAACACCAGCTACTACTACTCCATCACCCACGGCCTCTGATGTGCCACCCACTGTCACACCTCAAACCATGCAAGCTGCCTCCCATGGGACTACTTCCAGATTCATGGAATTCATGCCTACTCCCACAGTAAGAGGATCAAGCTCAACTCGGTGGCCTCAGCCTGCCTTCCGTCCACCACCAAAAAAGAGGTCAACAATTGCACACTTGAAGGAAGGATCAAGCGGTAGCAGCAACTCCACTCCAATTCCTTGAAGCAAGAGTCTTTTTATTAAGTTTTTTTTTGGTACTGTGCCATGGCAGTTTATGTTACAATTGTTGGATATGCCACATACAATACCTACAATTGCTTATGTTTTGGTTTTCGGTGTTTGTGCATTTGTTGAAAACTCATACCTATAGCTAGTATAACTTGAACACTTCTGTTGCTCAATTTCTGCGTACCTATGAGCTTATTTTGCCTTTCTTTCATGTTATTATGGAGCATAAAGTAAATAAGACTTGAAATTAGTATTAGTAATGGATAAGTTCTGCAAATTGACAAGTCTTATAAGACTCTTTTTGACATTTTCTGGATCTCATATGTCTATAAATGACATATACAGAATCGATCATGGGTATTTTTGTCAAATCCAAACACTACAAACTACTTCAGATCAAAACCCCCTGAGAATCAGATACAAAGTGCAGACAACATTACATACGACTACCATTGACATAATCACAAGCCAAAACCTAACTTTACTAACTTCATCTTCACACCTCCCTAACATCATGAGCATCTTCAGTTCAGCATTAGCATCATTAGCGTCTTCCTGCATCTTTTTTTCTGACAGTGCTCTCCTCAAACCCTCCCATTGCCCTTCGATTTCATCTACCCATGCAAAGAAGTTGCAGTCCGAGTTCTATACATGGCAGAAAAACTAAAATCAGATACAGATTCAAGTCACACAGAACAGGGTGTAAAACAGGTTACCTTCCAATTGGGACAACGAACGAACCACCGCCCAGGATTCATTGCCGTCCCTGACTGTAACAGCGTCACCCCCAACCCACAGAAACATCTCCCATTGAACTTCCTATCATGCACCCTTTCTGAAATTGAGCTTCCAGACACACTACCACTGCCAGTCGAAGCTGGAGTAAACAGTCTTCGCCTCGACATTACTATAATTTCAAAGATTTTTGTGAATCTAGGGTTAGGGTTCTTATTGGGGATGGAACAAGGTTTGAATTTGGGAAATTTTGGGGTTGAAGACACATTATAACGGTCACACAGCTCAGCAATCCACGTAAGAGGCCCCCCAAGCCATGTCACGCCGGGAAGTGCCACGGAGGATGAGTTACTAATGGAGTCAACGCCGGAATAAGGCTTGGTTAGTTTTGTCCCACGGATGTCACGATTGATGGTTACATTTGGTAGTTTTCTTCTTTCGTGGGTACATTTGTCAGCGTTTTCAACTTTCATGGGTGCAAATGGTACTTTACTCTAATTATTTTTGCTAAAATATAACTAGATATTTCTTTTGTTAAGTATTAGGATATTTTTTTTCATACTAAATGAGTGTTTTTTAATATTTTTGTAATTGTTCAAGGACTCCTTTTGACAAAGATCAAGTATGTAGTTTGCAGTCTCTTTAATCATCAAAACGGCATCTAATATCCCAAAACGCAGATGTCGGTGATAGAAGACATGGGCATGTGTGCGAAAGATTATTGAGCCAAACTTTGTTAAACTGGTTGCAGGGTAGGACGGTGATTAATTGGGCCAGGTTGTTGATTGGGATTATAAATCGGCTGCTGTTGGATAGGAGGGGTACCTTGGCCTTGAACAGGTGAAGCCATATGCAATCTCTGTAATTGCTTCCGGTCGAAGGAGCTAGTGGAGGTGACGAAGATGTGTAAGGAGATGAAGAGGATGGTGCCGGAGATATTGGAGGTGGAGGTTGATCCGAAGGGAGGGCCGGGAATAGTGGAGGCCGCGATGAGGGTTTATGCGGAAAAGGAGAGTGTGGTGGAGGTGTTGCAAGCGATGCAGGGAATAGAGGTGGCGATGAAGAGATCCTTCTTCGGTTACAAGCAGGTTGTGGCGGCAGTGATGGAGAGTGTTGAGGCTGGCGGGAACCGAGTTGGTTCCGGCGACTCGCTGATAGAAGAGGAGTGGGTTGCGGTGGGGAGGCGAAGAGGGCCTGACGGTGAGAGAGAGAGGTCTGTGTGTGTGATTGTTGGAGGTGGGTAAGTTAATGTGAGAGAGAAGAGGAACGTTTTTATAGGTTTTAATTAGGTTTACTTAATTTTAAAATTTTTTAAATTTTGAATTTAAAAAATTTAAAATTAATTAATTATTAATATAAATTAATGTGATTTTGTTTAGTTTTTGGCTGGTAACCTTTTGGTTTCATATACTTTTCTTTTCTAAAAATATCCCCCAAATGCATTTAATTAGGATTTTTTTTTTTATAAATAGCTACGTTTCCATTTATATAATTAACTTTCAAATAATTTTATCAACAATAAAATTCTCTCTCCCCTTATTTTTTTTTCTGATTTTCACTTAAGGACTAATACCTTTATGGTATCAGATTCTCTAGGTTCCATAGCTTCTGCTATCAAATTATTTAAACAAATTACTACTAGCTATCAAATTATTTAAACAAATTACTACTAGCTATCAAATTCTAAATTTTTATAATGTTTATTAGAAATGATAAACAGAGAAGGGAACATATCTCTTTTATAATGTTTATTTAAACAAATTACTACGATCAAATTCTAAATTTTTAAAATTCAAAAATAGATAACAAAAAACAGTCAATGGCAATTTCAATTTTTTTAAATTTACAAAATTTTAATTTATCTAATCATTACCAACGATTACTGTTTTCTTAAATTTACTAAATTTTAGTATATGTAATCATGCACAACGATTTGCTTATAAAATAAGTTTAGAACATTTAGTTAAATGAAATTGTCACTTACAATTTTTTTTTTAATTGCAAAATGTATGTCTCTCATGATTTTTTTATAACAACTTCCATATTCATAAAATTTAACCAAAAAATTCAATCTAATTCTTATTCATTAAAAGAGGGTTTCAATAGTAGAATTTCTATGTGTCTTTAACCCTAGTATGATTTATGCTTCTATCTATTATTTTTCAGATTTCTTTGTTTTCCAATCATATTTTATATTGTACTAAAATTTTATGCTTATATCTATTATTTTTCAGATTTCTTTGTTTTCCAATCATATTTTATATTGTACTAAAATTTTATGCTTATATCTATTATTTTTCAGATTTCTTTGTTTTCCAATCATATTTTATATTGTACTAAAATTTTCAATGTATATTTTTATTAACTCCATTTTGTTTCAAAACATAGTTGAGATACTTGCACTGTTCTTTAGAAACGTAAAGGATGAGTTATCGAATCATTGTTCCAAATAGAAATTCTTTTAAAACTCATATTGAGAAGGATTATCATACTGCAATCGTCTTTGATGCATATAGTAAGTTAGCAACTAGGTATGGTCTTAAACAGGATGGTTGGCTCAAAATCAAATACTTGGGTAGCGATAAGTTTTGGATTGATCAAATGTTTGATCACAACATGAGTAATATGTTATGGTTTATCCGACCTCATAAGTTATCATTTCAAATGGATTCTTCTATTTGTTCTTGTTGAGTTTAAGGAAATAAAAATAATGATTAAAGATTATAATATTGGACCAAAAGTTCAAATCATGTGAATAAATTATTTGACTAGTGTGTAGGACAAAATTAAATGAAATAACAATAAGCAAAGCCCAACAACAAATATTTTATTTTTTGGAGGTCCATAACATTTGTTGTTGATGATTAACTAAGATAGAAAGATGTAACACTTTTTTCTTTGAACTAAAATCAAAGTGACCGAATTCATTCTCGCTCTTCTCTCTCCAACCCATGCGATTAGCTCCAAGAACAAATAAGAAAAAGAAACTCAGATTAGAGTTCAAATCAAAGAAGAAAAAGATGATTACCAAAATCAAATAACAAAAGAGAAAGAAGAAGAAAAGTTAAAGGTTAGGGCACAAAAACAAATATCAAATCAAAGGGTGAATCAGAAAATTATTTCCATATTTCTGCTTCAATTGTAACTTATTGAAGTTGCCTTCCTCCTGCATGCACTATTTAAAAAAGTTAAAAAAAATGGAGGTTATGAAACTCTACTACAAATCAAAGGTCAAGAACAAAATTTGAAGCAAAAGAATTAATGAATAGCTCAGATCCTTGAAGAAAATTGAAAAATAAAGAAAGAGAAGCAGTTAGGTAAGAATGCATGTTAATTTTAATCACTGCTGCTGTCTCATCTCTTCTCTGTGTTGTTGTTGTGTTGTTTGGGAAAGAAGAACAAGTCAAAGGTGTTCAAACCAAGTTCAAGTTTTGGAAACTTTACTCCTCTTTAAAAGGGGTAAATGGCCAAAAGTTGAAGTAAGGAGTGAGCACACAGTTTGGGTCCTCATAGCTTACAAGCTATCCCTTCTTCTCCTTCATTGGTTTACATTACATTTTCTACTCTTCAGTGTTCATCTTTCTTTGTTTCTTTTCAATGAAAAAAGGCACTAAATGAGGTATCAGCAAAAGTCATTGAGAGAAAAGACAAAGAGAGTTATCTAAAAAAAGCTAGAAAATTATGTCAAACTCTTTTCTTTATATTTCTGTTTTGTACATATGATCCTGAGAGAATTTTCTTACTAAGTTGGGTGAGCACTTAGTGGTTGAAAGTCTAGGGAGTGAACCTAGCCAAATCTAGTTTGGGTAGAAACTGGGTTTGTCTCAGATAGGATTAGGTTGAATCCTAGAAAAATTGGTGATTGTAATTGATGTGAGGGAAATCATCAGTTAGGAATTTTCACAAAATAATTCCGTTGATAGTATAGATCCTAATCGAACAAACAATCCTCAATCAAAGTTTAGTTTGTTTGTCACAAGTGCAAACCCAATAAAAACCGAGAGTATTTAAACCTCGGGTCGTCTCTCAAGAAATTGCAGGAAAGTGTGCATATTATTGGTTATGGGTGTATATTTTTGGGGTTTTGGGTTTGATAAACAAGAAATTAAACTGCAAGAAAGTAAAAGAAACTCAAATGGTAAAAAGGTGTTGGCAAGGGTTGATAGTTAAGGTTTACTATCCTTGTTACCAACCACAATATGATAATTGCAAGGATCAATCCCATTTAGTCATCCCCAAAATTAGAAAAAAGTCAAGTGAGCTTAATTGATCCCAGTCCATAAGTCCTAGCCACTCACTAATTAATTTAGTGACAACTAGAGTTAATGGAAACAAATTATCAATCACTTGGATATCAGTAACTCAAGGTTATCCAAGTTACCAACCCAAGCCAAGAATACAAAAATGTACTCTAAAATCCAACCAAATATTTTATCAAATACTTGGAAGGCATAAAAGAAAATCATAGTAAATTGACAAGAAATATAAATTTTACAACTATCAATTGCAAGAAAACAATAATAACAACTAAATTAAGCAACAATAAACAAAAAAAATATCAAATTGCATTAATGAAAATTAAATCAACAAAAGTTCATAAACATAAAAGTGACTAAAATAAGAAATTATCAAGAAGAATAAAAAGAGCAAAGATGTAGCAACAAGAAATTAAAAGGAAAAGTAAAGCAAGACAAGAATTAAACCTAAATCTAAGAGGGATCTAACCTAATCTATCCTAATTCTAGAGAGAAGAGAAAGCTTCTCTCTCTAGAATATAATCTAAAGCAGGTTTCTATCTATTCCTAATTGCTCTCCCTTTGTTCCCTCTTGAATTCTGCATCAAATAGCTTCAGAAATGAGTTGGATTGGGCTCCAGCAAGTCCAGAAATTGCCCCCAGCGTGCTTCATTAAGTTAGTCACGTGCTACTTGTCACACGTATGCGTGGGTCACGTGTACGCGTCATATTGCAATTTTTCAGGTCACGCGTACGCCTCACATAGTAGATTTCCAAAACTTCATTTCTTCATGAATTCTCCATTTTTGCATGTTTTTTCTTCATTCCTTCAACCCAATCTTTGCCTTCTAAACCTGAAATCACTTAACAAATACATCAAGACATCGAATGGAATTAAAGTGAATTAAATTTATCAATTTTAGGGCTTAAAAAGCATGTTTTCACTCTTAAGCACAAATTAGGAAAAATTTACAAAACCATGCTATTTCATTGAATAAATGTGAGAAAAGTTGATAAAATCTACCAAATTCAATACAAGATAACCCCTAAAAATGGGGTTTATCAGTAATCTTTGTGAAAGATAGTGAAAATTTCATCACTTTTGTGGTGGAGACTGGATGTAGGTCACATTACACATGGTGGTTGTAAAATCCTGAAATTAATAAATAATTAATTAATAAATTAATTACGAGCAAGAGAAATTCAAAAATTAAATTTTATAATTTGAAGAGGTAAAAATATTTAAGGCACACATTAAAACACTAATTTTAAAAATTTTGACCCAAAATTGAGCCAATAAACCGAACCAATTAAACGGACCCGTATTAGGTCCAAGGCCCAATACATTTATATAAGCTCAGCCACCTTCTCCCTTTGTTTCATAAAGAACCACGCTAAAAAGAAGAAGCCAAATACAAACCCTAATCTCCATTTTCAATCCAACTTCAATCTTTCATATTTTTCAATTCAAAGCTTCAATCGCTGCACCACTTGCAGCCACACGACCGTCTCGTTGAGCTCTTCAAATCTATCTGAACAAAATGATAAAAAATTTGAGATTTCTCACCCAACCCTAGTCTCTTTAATTTTGTAATTTGTGACTTAAGGATATTGAGAATTTTAGTATTTTGATGGTTTAGGGTTGAACCAGCTTGAGGTAATTGCTGGATAACGGTAAAAACTCCTATCCCTTGTGAATTCTTCAATTCTATGAAGTTAGGTATTGAATTTGTGAATGTGTATGAAATTATACAAAATTAGGTTGAATATATGTGAAGTTGGTGTCAAATTGGTGAAATTAGAACAAAGTTGTGGTGATTAAAGCTTGTTGAGTTGATTTGGAATCCTTGGAAGCTTGTGGATAAAAGGAGAGATTTTGATGTGCTTCAGGCTTGGGGAGAAAATCGCCCAAGGTATGATTTTGGTTTTCTGTAGTTAATCTATAATGTTGTGTAAAAACTTAGGCTAGTTGTCCGTAAGATAAGTTAGATTGTGTGAATAATGGATGTTTAATGATAGTTGATGACAAATTCTGAGAATTGTTGAAATTATGAATGGAATTGTTAAATAGATTGAAGGTTTTGGATGTTGATATGTTTGTGGAATGATTGGGATATATGTGATAGTGGTTAGGAGTGATAGGTACTGAAATAGATGTGGTTTGATTGGCTTTTGAATTAAGAATTTGGAAAAGTAGAGGTTTTGAACCTTTTGTAAAAACTGAATTTTTGACTAACTTCGGTGGGTCATAACTTGGCTTCCAGACCCCCAAATCTTGTGAAATTTATTTTGAATAAAAGTTGGATCTGTAAAGCTTATAACATTCGAATAATGGATTAAAAATGATTTTTAACAAAAAAGTTACACACATTTGAAGTTTAGGTTTAAAAATAGGATTTTGCAGAAGTTGCTGAAAACCAGACATTTTGGTATGTGTGCCCACGTACACTATTGTGCGCATGCACAGACCAGAGTGTATTGAGACTCGTGCATACGCACGAGGGGTATGCGCACGCACACCCTAAAAACTTTACAAGTTGTGCGTATGCATACTATGATGCGTACGCACACGTTGGAAAAGTCGTTTTGGTGCGTGCATATGCACAGTATGATGCGTACACATGATACCCTGCTTTTGCACTAAAATTCCGTTTTTAACTGTTTGGCCTTCCTGGCAAGTTTGTAAACTTTTGTAACCCCTGTTTAAGGTCTGATAGCTAGAGTTAGGCTTAGTAAGGAGAGAGAACCTATTGACGGAGTTAGATTGACATTGAGGAAGAGTTGTAAAGTGAATAATGGAACTAATAATGCATGAAAATGATGAATTGTGATTGTATGAGTTATGGATAAGGGTGATGATGATGTTGATGAATTGTGATGATGTTATTGATGATTGATATTGATTATATAAAAGATCCATCTGGCTTATACATTTAAAATTATCTGAGATATGAGTTTTTCTAGGTAGATGCGTGGCTTGCCAACACTTACTCCAGGTTGAGACTCGATACTTTATTGACCCTCCGTCGTAAGATGTGACCGGGCACTTTAACTCTCCAGATTCCCCCAATGAGGATGCGCACACGCAGGGACTGTCCAGAGTTCGCTACCGGACATGTCGGGTTTAGCTGGATAACCAACAGATGAGACTCATCGTTCATAGTACAGGCATGCATCATATGCATTTGTATGCTTTGTTTGAGTTTGTATTTGTTTTGGCTTGCCTAGTTGCTTAACTGTAATTAACTGCTATCTGATCTATTAGATGTAACTGCTATCTATACCTGTGCTTTTTTTGTCTGTTTTGTCTGTGTCTGTTTTTGAGAGATTTTTCTAGTGGGTGGAGGAGGCGCTGAGGGTTGTCCCACCTAGAGTTTGGAGGATTGTGGAGAAAGAAAATGAAGAGTTAGATTATATTAGATTCCTTAGACATAGTCACCTTAATTCTAGTTTAGTGAAAACTTTAGGATACGGTTATGGGTTGTCGTAGTTCTGGAATGCCTCTGACTTTTTGGGACATTATTTATTATCAAGGTTGCGAGAACCGAACCGGTCAAGTGACTGGTTCAATGGTTCAATGGTTCAACTGGGATTGAACCGTTTTAATTCAATATACATTAAAATTATTAAAATTTAATATACAAATAGATATTATAGAAACTAAAGCAGTAACTAGTATTATTATTTGTACATTTCAGTGTAAAAGAGTCATGCATATCATAATTAAATCAATTTTCTCTTGTATTTTCAGATTCTCTTTCACTCTATGACTTCTTGGCTCTTGCACAACAATAAACTAGTGTTGGTGCTGCATAATTCTCCTATTCAAGTTCTTCATCTCAGAACAATTCCTTTACCTTCTTGGCAACAACATACACTTCTTACTTTTGGAGGCTAGAACCAAGCAGATCAAATTCAATAATCACAAAAAAGAGTTTAGAATAACAAACTTACATAAAAATTCAAATCACTAGCAACAAAAAATTTAGAATCATAAAAAATTTCAACAAAAACTTCTAATCAAGTATTCAGCAATAAAAACTCAGCATTCAAAAATAGAAAACTCGGCCTCCAAAGTCAAAAAATCCAAAAACAGAAAAACTAAAAGAATCCATACTCAAAACAAAGAATCCATACTCAACATCAAAGTAAATTCAGAATCACATCACCAACAACCCCCAACTCAGAACACATAATTAACAAAATTAACAATCACCATTAAAATCAACTATCAACCCCAACTTAGAATGCCAGCAATCCAGAATTCAGACCAATATATCAATTCATAGTTCATATTTCATACAATTCATATGGCATTCAATAGAGCAGAATTGAAAAAATCAAAAAATTGAACAAAGCAGAATTGAATTTCATAAAAGAATTGAAGAACAGAGCAAAGCAGAATTCTCAAATTCAACATACATAAGCAGAATTCTCAAATTCAACATACATCAAATTTATTCTCAAATTCAACATACATCAAATTTATTCAACATTTGATTAATCATATAATAAACAAAATAAAAAAAATAAAAAACACAAGAACAGAAGAACAGAAGCCCAGAACAAAAAATAAAAATAGAAAGAACAGAAGAAGAGAACAGAATGACCCGCAATGAGAAGAGACAGAAAAAAAAATGAAAACACAAGAACAGAAGAGCCAGAAGCTCGAGCCTTGAAGTAGAGAACAGAACGACCCGCGACGCTGAGGCGACGACCCGCGACGCTGAGGCGACGACCCGCGACAGTGGCGCTTGCTCCGGCGTCTGCTACGAATCACGGTGGCGGTTGTCCTTCGTAGGCAGAAGCTCGAGCCTGGAAGGTCTTAGGGTTGGGAGTGGGGGTGTTCTTCACTTCTTCGAAGAGATTAGCTTATTAGGGAATTAGGGTAAGGTTGCAACACGCGTTCTTCACTCTTCAGCCTTCGCTTTTTTTTTTATAAAGCCAAACGTCGCTGTTTCGCTAGCTGGGGGAAGAAACGGTACTTTCTGAAACTGGGCCGGTTCATCCGGTTCGCTGGTTAACCATTGGTTTAGCCTATTTTTTGCCGGTTTTTTACAGTGCGGTTTTGTAGGTGGACCGGACCGGCTAGGTGACCGATTTTCGGTTGACCTGGTTGAACCGAACAATTTGGTTCGGTTTTTAGAACATTGTTTATTATCTATGCGGGGGCCTTTTTCATACTGAGAACCCTTGGTTCTCATTCCGTACATATATTGTTGTTTTTCATATGCAGGACGTGAGGTACCTCGCTGAGCATTCTGGAGGCTCTACTGAAGCGAAGATCTACTTTGGGGTTTTGTGTTTTGTACCTTGTATATGTATATATGTATATAGGTTCTCCACCTTATGTATATCTGTATTTTGTCCCTTCTAGAGATTGATCTGGAGAAAGGATTTTATTTCGTCTTTTGGAAATATTTAGGGTTATATGTATATATAATTATACTCTGGCTGGCTTTTACTTTGCATGTCGAGTTAAGAACTTTCTACATGTATCTTTTTGGAACTCCATGTATATATATGTACATTATCTTTACTATACGCTGTTATCTATCCTTTTTGTGCTTAACCGTTTCAAGTGCGACACATTTTCTATTTGTTTTGTTCAACTTTTTCTTCAAGGATCCTAGTGAAAACTTCTTTTCATATATGCCTATGTATACATTCTTCCTTTAGAGGTCATAATACTCTACCACCTCTGATTTACAAACTTAAGCGTAAAGTTCTGTGTGGTAGAATGTTACAGTGGTTGAACCAGGATACATGGCTGTGTGATTCTCTCTTCTCTACTCTTCTTCTATTTTTCTTCGATATGAGACAAAATGTAACACCCTACCACACAGAGCCTTATGCTTAAGTCATAAGACAGAGGTGGCGAGGTATTACGACCTCTAGAAATAAAATTTAGTACATATAGTAGTGTGAAAAATGTTTATAACTAGGAGCCTTGGAAGAAAAGGGGTAAAACAAAAACGTTAAATTAAAAAGCGCAACACTCCGATTGATAACGTAATGAAACAGGTAAGGGATAGACTAACGCAAAACCATAAACAAAAGAGTGCCAAAGATTCGAATATCAAAACTCAAGACCCGGTTTGCGAAGATAACCGGTCCGAGTATAAAAGTATACATATACATATAAACATAGAGTAAGAAACCCAAGGAAAACCCCAAGGACAAACTACCAAAACCTGTTCTCCTAAACAACCTCTAAGAGGTGTCAATAGTATATAATTATTTAGTGGAGATAGTAATATCTACAAAAAAAAAAAACAAAATAAGGCCCCGAGAACCAAGGATCTTCGCTAATTCAGAAGTCTCCAGCATACCTCAGCGAGTACCCTCACGACCTGCATATGAAAACCACAAAATTCGCATGGGTGAGAACCAGAGGTTCTCAGCATGGTAACAGTACCCACATATCTAACATGTAATATCCTGGGAAAGCCGAAGGAAATCCTAGAACTCCCAACAAATAAATCAAAGCTTATAAATAGACTAAACCATAAATGGCAACTGACTAAGGATCTTCAGTCTAACTAACAGTCCCCTTTCCAAATCCTGCAGACCTCCCAACCACCATCAGTAATATAATATGGCAAGCACAATTATATCAAATAAGGAGATATACAAATAGGAAACAGATACGACATTTAGACAATTAGCAAGTAATATGCAGTCAATAAGGCAATTCCAAACAATTCACATAATATGCATATGATGTATGCCTGTCCTAATGACTGATGAGTCTCATCTGTCGGTTATAAAGGTAACCTGACAAGTCCTGGTAGCTAACCATTGGACTGTCCCTCTGTCGTGCATCCCCAACTCGAGTTATACTCAATCATAAATCATAATTCATATCCAACACCCTCACTGGTGTATATTCACGGGGGCTAGCTCATCCGGAACTTTCATAGTGTCCGGTCACACTTACGACATAGGGTCAGCAGAGTATCAAGTCTCAACTTGGAGCACATGGTGGCTAGCCACTGCTTTCTCTAGGGAAACTCGTATCTCAGATAGTGGAAGTGCAACATTGACATTTCATTCAATACGCATATATGCAATCATACTCAGCCATAATTCAATAATGGCTCAGCCATAATTTGGCAACAACTCAGCCATCCTGCTTATAATTCAATCCATAACCAGCCAATTCATTAACAATTACAGCCCTTTGGCTCATGGCATACAAATCACTTCCACAACCATCCTCCATATCTCATACAATGATCTTTGATCATCATCCATCATTAAATCTCCCCTTACTTCATCGACAAGTTACCACATTCCCTAGCACATCCACATTGCTAGGCATATCACAAGGATTTAAGACATAAGGGGTGAGATCGGAGGCTTAGAAGTCTGAAATTTGGCTTTGAAAACTAAAAAATCAACTTTGGGATGAAAACAGGGTCACGCGTGCGCGTCGCCCACGCGCACGCGTGGAAGGCAGCAAGATACAGTGGGGACGCGCACGCGTGGATGGGAGAAAAGCCAAGTGACGCTTGTGCGTTAGCCACGCGTACGCGTGGGTGCGTTTTGTGCCCACGCACAAAACCAGCACAACTCCTGCACAACTCTCGGGAATTTTGGTTAGGCAATTGATTTAGCTCATTGACGCGTATGCGTTGGCCAGGCGCACGCGTGGATAGTGAACATTTGAAAACGATGCGTGCGCCTCGGCCACGCATACGCGTGGGATTGTGTTCTGCCAAAAATTTTACTAAGTTAAAAAAAGCTGCAGAATTCACAATTTCACACCCCAATCTTCCGACGGGCATAACTTCTCTGTTTCAAATTATTTTTCACCCGTTCTTCGAACGGCATAAATATCCCGGATCCAATTTCATTTCTAAACAGGTTTGGCACAAATCGGGGATCTGGAGTCCAAGTTATGCTCCGTCAAAGTATACCCAAAAACCACATTTTCATATAAAACCACAAGTGCCATTTTCAAAACAAACCAATTCCAACCCTTTTAAAAATCAATCAAAACATATCAAAAATCGACCTCAAGCTTCCTCAGCTCATACGTTAACATTTTTATCAAATTTGCAAACCATCAACCCACCATGTTAACCAATCTCAATCAAATAATCCAATTTCAAACACAATATCATGTCATATGTATTTTCCTCATTCCAATTTCCAACAACGCCATTTCCAATCAACATCAATACATACAATCATTACCATTCTCACTCTCAACATGGTTTCACCCACAATTCAACCTCAACCAATCATTAACCATATATCAAAACATGCATATCTCTCATGCATCACACCATCAAAACATCAATATTCATAATCACATATATGACCACATAATTTATTTCAACCATTCAACAACATCAACCATTCAACTCCTATCTTCGGGCCTCTAGCCTAAGTTTTTACACCACATTATATTTTAGATACAGGAAACCGAGACCATACCTTAGCCAATTTCCCCGCTCAACCAGGAGCACTTCCAAATCACCTTTCCACAAGCTCTCAAAGCTTCAACACCTCCAAGAACAGATTTTTAGCACACCAAAGCCCTTTTCCAAGCTTTTCAAAACCTCAATCAAGCCCCAACACACATATAAACACTTCTTAACCACAATTATCACATCCAAACACAACAATTCAATACCCAAATATCATAAACCCATAAATTTTACTAGGGTTGAGAATCTTACCACACCCAAGGATCAAGGAGACAAGATTACTCTTCTTCTTCAAGCTAATTGGATCCTATAACATCAAAGAGCCAAAAATCTCAACACTTTTTTTCTATTAAATTTGAATTTAAGGGCTGAGGAACTGAACTAAAATCGTGGCTTACCTCAAGAACAAGGTAGTGAATTTTGTAGAGCTTCTCGCGGTGAACGCGTGGCCGTAAACGATGCGGCAATCAGAGCTCCAGATCAAAAGTTATGGTGGTTTGAAAATCAAATGAGAGTTAGAACTTTGGAAGAGTGTTCTTCCCCTCCCATTTTCCTTTTTCAGCGTGAGTGAGGTTTAGAGAGGAGAGAGAGTGTTGTTTTTAGGGTTTTAGGTTTTGTTTGGTTGGGTCAAGGGCCCAATATGGGTCCGGTTGTCCCGATTTGGCCCGTTCGATCCAATCTTAGGCCGATTCCTTTAAAATTGGTATAGAAATTCTCGTTTTAATCTCCTCTATCATATTAAGTCATAAAAATCACATTTTTGACTTTCTAGAATAAATTCTCATTTATGGGCTAATTAGTCATTAATTAACCGGATTTTACACAAAATAAAATTGTCTATTGAATTATCATTTCTACAGAAGTCACAGCAATCCAAAAAGTAAAGAGTTGCTCTGTTCCTAATCTTATCTTGAAGAGACAAAATAAAATTGTCTCCTGAAATATCAACTTGACAGACTCATCAAGAAATAGTTCCAAATCCAGTTTGGAGCTAAATTCAAATAGTATAATTGTTCATTAAATACTAATTATCATAAAGATACTTTCCTAGAATAAGTTGAGGAGAGAGAGGTATGCATACTGGCACCAGAATGCTCCACACCAGCATTATTGACACCATAATACTATCCGTTGTAAAATAATATAATAATGATAATGACTATCAGATTTTTTAACTCAACAATTTTTTTCTTAGTTATACTGAGAGCAAATAAAAATAAAAATAAATCCATAAACTAAAAAACAAAAGAAATTTCGTATTAAAAAATTAAAAATAATATATAAAAAAGTTATCGTAATATATAAATTGAGGTAATAATTTAAATTTCTCTAAAACTAATTTAATCAAATGCTAATATTAGAACCAAATTATTTAAATAATATTAAACTATTCTAGACCTTAGATACATATAAATTAGAGTGATTCTCGTAATAACTAATTGAAATAATGTCATCAGTTTGAACATTTAGAATCCGTACAAATTCAGACCATCATCTTGTTAAATAAGTTTCATCATTTGCTATTCATATAATGTAGTAAGGTATATAATAGCCACCTAGAAACTAAATTGACCTTTATTCCTATTAGTGTCGTTGCATTGACGCACCAGAATGCTAGTAGTTTCTGAAAAAAAAATACAATATGTTATCAAATTATTTTTATTACAAAAGGCTTAAAATTTAAATGCAGTACCAATCTTTGAAATTACATCTCCAAACCCGACACATTCTAGCAAAAATGAACTTAAATTGAGAAAACTCAATCTCATTATATACTCCACCTCAAAAATTTTCTGGCCAACATAGAAAGTATGGAGGGGATGGAATTTGAACTTAGCCTATAAAACTCTTTGAATGCAATTGCTCAATAAAAAATCGAGCTCCTCCTAAGAAAACTAACTTTACCCATATTCAGAGGCAGAACTAGACTAATTATTTAGGAGGACTGTGTTTAATGATTTACTAAAAATATTTTATATTACTATTTCTAATGATAAAATTAAAAAAACTAAATATATAATCTCAACCAAATATTTATACAAAAATATACATATATGTATTTAATATCCAATTAAATAAAAGACATACTACTAACTTTGTCTTTGTTGACATGTATATGTAATATTCAATTATTACACAAATTTTTTCCTAGAAAATAACAAAATAATTTATAAGTAAATAAGAATGCATATCATGAATAAAGTAAGACAATAATATATAAATGCTCTTAGTCGAATTCGATTATTTTCAATCTCTTCTGATGTTTGCTTATGAAGAATTCTATCGATATGTTGGGATTGTTTCATCAAATCGTCACACGATTTTAGCGCCTTATGATAGATGGAATGAGTTGGGATCTTTGCCAATATAATTCAGAAGAGTACATTCTTTTTCACTATTTACTTTTTTCTAATTCCTGAAACAATTCTCAATAAAAGCATTTTAACCCATGTTGATTCAAGGTTTCTTAGCCAAAAAAAAAAAAGCATGGAAAACAATATATGGCATCATCTATAGAATATTTTAACTAAGATAGGAACAATTTGAACCATGAAACTTGAAAGCGACGATGATTTTTATCACTAAAAAATGGATAGTTATCAAGAATTGGTTGATTTCACCCAACTTTAATATAAGCCCGACAAAATTTATCTCTTTGATTTGGAGGAAACTTCCAAATTATTGGTTGCATTCTAAGATCTCTTTCCAAATGAAAAATATCCCATTGATTAGGAAGAAGTCGTGGACGCTTTGAACTATTCAATGGAGAACTTGAAGTAATAAAATTTGATGACCTATCAAATGTTGGAGTAGTAATATTAGAAGTATTTTTATTCCCTTGATCTTTTCTTTTAAAAAATGTATCAATGATTTTGAACTTACCCATAATTTAAATCGTCAAATAAGTTCTTATAATTAAAAATATATTTAGCAAAAAGTATAAATTACAATCTATAATCTTTATAAAATATAAAAATCATATTTTAATTCAAAATAAGATATCAAAATTCAGAACAATAATATTAGCATTATAGTATAAATAATACAAAATTATAATTAAATAGTTCATTAATGAAAAAAACTAAATATACAAACCAATGTATAATAACATACAAACTTAACAAATAATAATAAATTAAATAAATAATCAAATATATAAAATATTAAAAAAATTAAACAAGACTAACAAAAAAATAAAATTAATTTATTTGAACCAAGGAAAAAAATAAAACATGATTTACTTTTTCTATTATTTAACTACATATAATTTTTAAAAATAATAAATATGTAAAGATTTTTTTTAGATAAATACAAAGCAAATAAGGTGGCAGAACGCATAAAGGGATAAGATATTTATTTCTGAACAGCGATAATGAGGTGTATACTGTATAGTTAAAGAAAAAAATTAAGATGGGTGAACATATTTTTGAACTCGTATTTTCTTTTTTTTTTTTTTTTTTGAATGCACTATATATGCACACATCCTTAATTATCCAATCCATTATTCCATTTTGACATTCTACCGGCTGCACTCAGTAGCCCACGAAAAATAGTAAAAGAGAACATTAAACATACTATATTTTTATATGACTACGTGTCTTAATTATTAGTTCAATAATTCTCTTGAAATAAAAAAAAGTGAGTAAAAATATAACCTTTTTTTGTAAAAGAAAAGTGGGGGTTATTTGTTGAACTAGAATCTTTTCTTTTAATCAACCAAAAAAAAAAGGTTAAATTATACGGTTGCTCTTTATACTTTTAGTGAAATTATAAATTGTTTTTTACATTTTAAAAATTTGTAATTGGGTCTCTAAAGATAATTAAAATTTACAATTTAATCTCTGTCGTTCAGAAAATGTTTGATTTAACAGAATATTCTCAGTATATCCTCTATTTCTCAGTATATCCTCTTTAGGGATTCAATTACAGACTGTTAAATGTAAGGACCAATTTACAATTTCACTGAAAATGTAGAGACCAACTGTATAATTTAACAAAAAAAATAAAAAAAATAGAAGATAAAAAGATTAAAATGATAAAAAAAAAAAGAAAAAATAGAAAAAATTGTTACTACTGCAAAATAAAAGTGGGAGATTTTTTGAATGAACAAGGATATTTGAAGAAAAATAGAAATTTATATTTTAATTTTTAAATAAAGTGGATTAAGTCTAGAACTACTATAACTTATTAACACTATACAAGAATATGTGGACTTTTTTTTGGGTTTACTCTAAATTTTTAATGAATTATATTTATATATTATAATTTAAAAAAGAGGTTTTTTTTTTTTTGTAAAAGGAGAGACTTGGTAATAAAAAGGATGGGGCATCTCCATAAAATTTATTTTTTTCAACAAAATTAAAATTTGGGGACCTTCAATGATTTGTGCCTCCGCCTCTGTCTACATTTTATTAGGTTGGTCATAATATATAAGTAGATTCAACTATCTTTTAGTAAAATTGAGTTCTTTGCCATTTTGTTGAACTTTTACATATATGTAATTAGAATCTGGATCAGTGAATACAATTTGAGATGGTATTTAACGGATGTAACGCATTGTAAATGATTGCGGCAAAAGACAATCGTGCTGTAATGTTAGATGAAAATAATAAGTTTGAGTAAGAACAATTATCATCAAATTATCAAAAGAATAATAATAAAATGACCACATAAAAAAATATCATAAAAAATGGTAACTTGTACCTTAAAAGGATCAACTTCGACGAAAATCGAAAAATACATTCTTATTCTACGAAATAGTCAAGAAAGAATAACAAATTAAAAAATTAAACAAAATATTTTGGCTCTTAAATTTAGACTCATAAACTACGAAAGGAACAATATATATAACCTTTAGTAGCATAAAATTCATATAAAAATTAATTATTGATATTAATATTAATTTGATATTATATGATACACATGTGTATTAGAGTGAATATTAACAAATCTATTAACAATTTCGATCATATTTATGTCTAATTATGTTTGATTAAAAATGATATTATAATGACTAATAATTAGTATAATAATTAGAATGATTGACAATTATAATGATTAATAATTAGCATAATTATTCATTAAATGTTAATTTTATATAATTATAAAAGAGATATTTTTCTAAAATAAGTTTAGAAGAAAGAAACAAATATACTGATATCAAAATACATCACATCAATATTTTTAACACTAAAATACTACCTATTATAAAATAATATAATGATATGTAATCATATCTATGTGCAACTTTAACAATTTCTATCATTAACTAACCGATGTACACACATATGTATATGTGTGTGTATTATTCTCATCTTTAATAATTCATTCAATATACTATGATTCATATAATATTATTCATATTAGTAACAATTAGATAGGTAAGAAATATTTGTATCATAATGGTACATCTTATAAAGGAGTAATTTGATTTGGTACCTCCTTATTAGGAAACTTATTAAATTCGCTCCACATAAGCAGATTTTTTTTTCATATATTTTCTTTTATTAAGAGTTTCAGTTATTTCTTCATTTTAGTCATAATACACTATGATTTTTACATTCTATGTCCACATAATATTAAATTCTCCGATATTAATATGTCTTATTGGTTTACTGTAGATAATAATTTTTTATGTTTCTTTATCATGATTTCAATACAAAGGACACATTGGTTTTCCTATTTCATTTTGAACTCAATCAATGTCTTCATGTTCAGAATTAGTTAGTAATTAGTTATGCAGTGTTATTATTTTTGTCCTTTTCCATTTGTTTAATCCATTTTTTTCAAAATGATCATAAAAAGGTTCCTCCTTTTTCTTAGTGATTTTCAATTATGGGTACTATCTATCATTAACCAATATGTTTTCATATCTATTTTTATATTTATTTTAGCACATTATACTTAACATTAGCTTACATGTTAGGATTTCTTTATGTTCTATTATATAATAATTACCCATGGTAATGGATGACTATCATGTTAAAAAAAAATTCGCAAGAACAATAATGATTAATCTTATCAGATAAAAGAGGTTAAGAGGTCATATATCGCACCATTATTCTCTTTTACCATGGCCAATATATCAAATTTAATTTAATATTAGTTCTTATATTTATGTTCCTTGAAGTTTCATTTTGGCAATATAATTCTAGTTTAGTATTTTCTCATTATATTATGCAGTCAATTTGCTACAACACAAGAAGAATGAATCAAATATGTATCCCTAGTTTACAATTTTACATCCACTTCAAAGTTAGTATATATCCAGCCATATTAATTCACTGTCAACTGGGTCTCATTCTCATCCATTAAAATCATCTCTTAGAAATGCTAAGAAGATTTCATTAAGTAGTTTGCAAAATTATTCTAATTTATATCACTCTATATCAGCCAATGGTCAGTACAATATTACATTACTCATAAACAATAACATTTTTTCCCGATCATCTTAGCTTATTATTTAATTGTTATACATGATTATATTTTAAGTGCTTACTATTGCATCATATATACTACACTTGTATGTATTTTTCATGCAGTGCACAATGATCAACTCTGTGATTTAAGCTATTCTAATAAAGTTCAACTAAAAAGTATTACTGATGGAGAGCAGAGTACATTCTCTTATCTTCTAAAGGGAAAGATAGTGATCAACAAGGACAGTTTCTAACCTGAATCAACTTTCAAAAATCATAATTCGTCACCAACTAATGAATTAACATTAACTAATTATAAGTCACAACAGAATGTTACAAGGACTCCACTTGCAAATATATCTAATGGTTAGTAAATATTGATTAATCTTTTACAAATATGTATAAACATATATAATCTTATTGTACACAATTTTACTTTTATTTAATCTATTATTGACTACTGAACCCTTGCAATAATTTTAGGTAACACCCAATCTATCAGATAGATCAGCAATATTTCATCCAATTTAACAAAGTAATTCCTCACCAACCTTAATCAATAAGTCATACAACAACAGGAGATCAAGTATTTGTTCCAATATTATTACTTCTAATATAATCACTACTGATGAAGACCCTACCAAATGTGCTTCTCATTGTAGGAGGAGGTTGATAATTATTTTTTAGTTCTCAATATTTTATTGTTATCGACCTATAATTTAGACAATAGTCATATAATCACATTCATTATATAAACAACCTAATTACTAAATACTGTTACATACATGAACAATACTAAAAATCACAAGTCATTAGTTCAGCAAACAGATCAAACAATTTTAGCTATGACTAGGAGTAGTTTCTCACTATTTAATAATTTAGTAACAACTAATGGTGATAATTCAAGTCAATATGACCATGGCAACCAATCAGGGGATGAGAATATATTGTATGAGTTCGAAGGTAAATTCTATTTTATATTAATTTATTTTAAAAATACTACAACTTGGGTAGTTCAATATTAATTTTCTAATTTTTTTGAGTAACTAAATGTTGATGCTTTTGATTACATTAATATTGAGATGGATTTCACACCAGATATTTTTGTAGAATATGAACATGGTACATTTTATACATTATCAGTTTGTGATTACAATTCTTTGTTGCCATTAAAATAATCCCTCTTTATTCATAGACAATCCTTATTGATTAATTTCAAATGATGACATTATCTTTGATGATCAATACCAACAGGCTTATCTTGAGGAAGGTATTTCTATTTACTATATGTATTTTTGTTGTTTGTTCATTATAAAATTTTTAATTTATAACATTATTTGTTGGTGTGTTATTTTGTTTAGGTTTAATTACTCTGTTGGTCCCTATAGTTTCGCGAAATTTTCAATTAAGTCCTATACTTTTTTTTTCTTTTAATTGGGTCCCTATACGTTAATTTTTTTTTTCAATTTAGTCCCTATTAACGTTAAACGTCAAAAAAACGTTAGTGAATTGTGAAATTACTTTTATACCCTTAGGGACTTAATTGAAAAGAAAAAAAATATAAGGACTTAATTGAAAATTCGGTAAAACTATAAATATTCAATGAAAGATATTCCTATAATCCCTATTCAATGATTCTAAGACATGAAAAATATTCCTATAATCCCTTTTATTTTGTCACTATCATTCTTTTGCTTATTTATATACAAATTGTACCAAAAATACCTTCTCTTTTTTTTTTTAACTTTCAAAATACCTTATCTTAAGAACCTAAAAAAAAGAATGGAAAAAATGAAATAGAAATAGTAGTAATAAGCATATATAAAATTCAGTTTTCATCCTTCGTATTCATTATGATAATGTAATATTTTACATTTGTGTGAATTCATAGAATATAATTTGTGTCTTTATTATATCATGGTACACAATAAAAAACCACAAGACTATGTAATTTGTGTTATTGAAATTTAAAATCTGAAAATCAGTTCTTTTGTTGCAGCCTCCCACTCCCTAAACTAGCATAGAGATCAATAATAACATTGATAACGGACGATTTTGAGCTGAGAAGGATTCTGAGAGAGCAGACTTCAGTTCATCAGGTGTCCCAACAATTTATTGCATAAAGTAAATATATGCAACCATATATGATCATATCAAAGTTTTGAATATCAATGCCATATACACAATCTTGGAGAGTAGTTAGCGAAGATGGCTGCATATAACAAGAAAAATAAAAATTAAATTTACATTATATGAATATGTCACTATAAATGCAAGCTTAAAGATGCGAGGTATTGTACCTTCATATATGCATCTAAATCACGGTCTGGCATTATTCTTGCTTCTTTCTCTCTTCTATTTACTTCCTTCAAAAGCTCTTTCATACAAGAAGAACAAAACATCACTCAAGCCAGTTTAACTAAATCAAGTGTTTCCCTAACTGTCATCTCTGGAATATGAAGATCATATTGGCTTACATAAGCCGAGGATTTTTGAGGAATGAATTCTTCTAGTGTGTGTCTATTGTAAAAAATTTTCAGTTTTACCTATTAAAAAAGATATAGAATGCATGTGTAAATGGAACAAGCATGCAAAAGATCCATTTTAATTTAAACAAGTTATCACATTTTGAAATGTCAAATAAATTAAATAGAAACTATCAACTATTGAGTTTCATTCCACCTCATTCATAATTAATTCCTTTGTGGTACTATATATTAGCAGACAAAAAAATGCTATGACAAATTAATGCAGCAATGCTTGAAAGATTCAATACGGCATGGCATGCAGATGCCACTTTCAAACACCAATTATTATAGAAAAAATTAGTCAAGAAAAAATTACAAGAAAAAAGGCTAGAGATTCAGAACCTTGAGAGAATGGTCAAGTCTTCCTGTCAGAGCCAACAATATTGTTGTTTTGCCACTTCCTAGAGGGTCAAGCAATAAGGTCATCCTGAAAGAGAATCAAGCATTGAAAACAAATCAGTAGTACAATCAAGTTATGAATTATGTTACTGAATATTGATCATCAAACCCTAGATAGAAACAAACAATAAACAAGTATTCAAGTAATCATGAAGTAAAACATATGCAATTGAAGATAGACTCAAATTTCTTTACAATCATGATGCTTAAAAGTGAAAACTAATATCATACCTGTTGTGAAGTAACCAGCACGAGGAGCAGAGAATAGGGGTGGGGTATGCACCCTGTGAATGAGGGATTAGGGGTTTGCCACTTCCATTCTCCTTTCACGGGTTCCTCTCTTTTAGATTTTGGGTAATCTGAACTGATTTTGGGTGAAATCACTATATTAGGTTAGGGTTAGCAGCGGGGCTTCATGGAATTGATGCTAATCAAAGTTGATTCTGTGTCACATTGAAGAGATCGGATGTCAATTGCAGTTATCTTGACAAATTGCAGCAAACGGAGAAATTGCAAGTAATTTGCCATCGCTATCTTCCATATTTCCTGTAGTGGGCGCAGCGAGGTGACGCGAGGCGAGGTGAGGGCTTCGACGGGCAAACAATGCAGAAGACCACAGAACAGAGCAACGCAGAACAGAGCAGCACAGGGAGAAGGATGCGATAGACGGACGACCACCAAGCCTCCGCCACGGACGACGACGACTATGGATGAAGACTACGGACCGATGGAGAAGAAGTGCAGTACACACGACCTTCAGAGAGCAAGTTAGGGCTGGATAGGCCTTTTTTTCTTTGGGATAAAATATGAAGGGTTCTTTTGGTATTTTAAAAAATTAGATGTATGGTCAATTAGCTATTCTAACTAATTCATAAGAATATTCGTTTTTTAAATAGAATATTCTGTTATCTTAAACGTTATACTCACGGTAGGGACTTAATTGAAAAAAAAATTAATGTATAGGGACCCAATTATAAGGAAAAAAAGTATAGGGACCTAATTGAAAATTTTGCGAAACTATAGGGACCAACAGAGTAATTAAACCTTTTGTTTATAGACATATTAGATTTAGGTAGTCCATCATTTTCCTGTATATATTGTGGCGCTCAAATGTGGGATCATGAAAGAATTTCTAAATCTAACAATAATATCACTCCGCACTTTGGTTTATGTTGTAACGATGGTAAAGTTCAACTGCCTCTCCTCAATTCTCCACTCCAAACACAGAATAATTTGCATTCTAGCTAGGGATGGCAAAAAGACCAAAACTCGTCAAGTCGGCTCGCGTAACTCACCATAAAATGCGGGTTGGGCTAGAAATTTGAGACCGTTATAATAAAAGTCCGTCTAATCCACGAGTTTTGGTGGGTTTCGATGGGACGGGGTGGGCTTGCCCAGCGGACTTTTGGCTTTAAGATGATAATTAAATTTAGAACGTTACTTTTGAACTTGTATTTGGAATGTTTGTTCGTTTTACTTTAAGTTATAATTTGGATTATGTTTGATTGATTAGAGACTTGGACAATGTTTAATTATATATTTTGGACAATTTTTGTTTTGCTTTGGAAAATGTTGGTTTCATTTTTTTGTTTTAAAAAACTTGGTTGATAATTATGTTTATTAAATATTTTGAATTATAAAGACTTTAGTGTTTATGAATTTAAAAATTATATTTTTTTATGTCTTTAGAAATTATAAGTTTATTAAAATATTTGTTAAATTACATATTTTTTTAATATTTAATGGTTTAATAATTGTTTCAAAAAAAAAAAAAGAGAATTGATGGGTTTAGCCCGCCAATCCACCATTAGGCGGGACAAGGTAGAAATTTGGGACCCCTCAATAGGTGAGACGGGTGGACTAGCCTGCCAAATTGTTGGCTTTTGGCGGGGCGGGGGGAGCGGGGGTGGGGGCGGACATGCTCACTTGCCACCCCCTAATTTCAGCAATGACAAAAGAGGAAGGTACTTTCGAAAACACATAAGAATTTTAATGCAATGTTTTCTTTCACATCTATGGCTGGTAAGATTATTCATCAGATCAACAATGGCACTGTTCCACCAGCACTTATATTAAGTGGCTAGAATTATCACTCTTTGTAGTTTAATTCCTTATCAACATAGAAAACCAAAATTTGCTCTGTTATATATATATATATATATATATATAATGAAGTGTATAACAGGATTGTGTTGTCAGGTAAATTTTTTTATTATAGTAGATCAAATACTATTTTATTAATACTTTAAATATGAGTTGGTTGTTTCATCATCTTTTATATGATGAACTAACTATTAACATATTTTTCTTAGATCTATACAATCAATATCCGCTATAGAAGTTGAAATTGTAAACATATTGAAAGAGATGTTAGATAACAACAATCACCTGGCCAAGTCATTCAACTTTGCAAAGGATAGATTCATGGTATTTAATTCAATTGATATTACTTTAAGATTGATTAAGCACAAAGATAAAGATGGTAAGAGATATAACTTACCAACAATATCAAAAGTTGCTTTTAGTTGTTGTTGATGTAGATGAGTCTATGCTAGAGACAGATAGAATAATTGAAACAAAATCAAATCATTTGAAAAGGATAGATGTCACACATCTTCTGTACCTTCCTTTGTAATATCCATTAATTTTTCATTAATTTTCAAAGATACATAATATTCATATTGAGTTTAGAAATTAAAAATAAAAAACATCTTCCAAAACACCATTTGTCAATCCTATCGTCACCCATTGTGAAACCCATTATCTTCTATTATAGTAATGCATTCTTTTACATCTCCCTCACCCATTCATGAACATCTCCAATCACGGTAGTGCATTAATAGTAGCATTAACTATCCTTGCATAGTATCCTCAGATATGAACAACCACTCAAACACATAATCCCATTTATCTCTAGTAAGGATCTTGATTTTGATACTTTCTTATTTATGGTTTTATTTTTTTAAATTTACATTCCCAAAGTACACCAATTACGGATATTATTGTTGCTTTATTTGTTTTAAACATTATATAATTGGCATATATGTAAAGGAAGTCATGGATTGTACTATGTTTTATTACTTTGATTGTAAAGTTGTTATAATACCCTTATTAATCATTTAATTAATATTGTTTAAGAAATTAAACATTTAACTTCTTTTCTTTAATTATTTCATTATTATGCATTCAGATGTTATATATATAGTTGTTGTTGTTAATATTTTGGAAACTACTTTTGATATGATTTTTGAATTTACATATCTAAAATTCGTAATACCTTATTCAGAATAATTCCAAAAAAAATATACATTTCGACGATACAATTTTATACTTTATATTCAATTACACTAACAAAGATGAATCATCAGCCTGTTCTTGCTAAGAGATTGCTAATAGGTATGTAGCCACTATTATTGTCTAGTATTAACAATTCAGTTCATATTTAAAAACTTTTATTTAACCAACTGTAAATTCCCAATTAGGGTGCTATTATTTGTAGGCATTTTGTTTCCATCATACACATGTGGCCAACAGACGAGGATAGGATATTCTCTTTTTTGCTGTATAGTGGACAGGTTCTGCTTCATACATGATTTTTCTTACATATATTTTAAGTACAATTTTGCATTGCATATTTGTTAAATTATGGTTTTGTTTTTTCTTATAGAGTGAAAGACCTTTTTCTCATGGTTTCCTCGATAAATACAATCACATGTTCAATATTGTGATTTACTTTATAGACATAGTCGACAACTATTTAGTTATAAGTCTTAATGGAAGGTCTAGAGATAAGTGTTTCCCAAAAGAATCCTTTGATAAGATTAGGAAATTTACCCATTATGCAGGGGTATTAAAATTGAGATTAAATAGATTTGTTCTATCTTATTTTTTATCAAATTAAAGAATATGATCAAATCTGATCTAGAGCCTTGCAACTTAATGTATACATAAAAGATGTGTTAGACAATAGGTATACTTATGAAATAGAAACAAGATCTAATCTCCGTTTTGACCTTAAGCATAACCAACAACATAGCATTGTTTTATCTAATTCAACCGACGATGACAGCCATGAAAACAAGTATAGGAGTTATTTAACTGAATCAAGTGATGACAACAAAACTTTTCATGCTACAAAATACATACAATGGTAAGCAACTAACATATTAGTTTTTGTTCACCACAAAATCATCCAACATGTATAGATTCATATTTATCATTAAATGTACCAACTAAATGTGTTTTTATTATCTACATTTTTTAGGGACAGCGTACATGATGAGGATAATATTACTATAAGAAGTAGTCATTTAAGCTCTAATAGATTGGTGATTATAATAACATTTCTTATCGATTATGTTCTCATATTAGTTTTTATATTTATAGTTATATACAAATAATTCTAACGGTAAAATTTAATTTGATTATGTAGTACATTCTAACTGCTTTTTCCAAGAGCTAAAACCATTTGGTGTTGGTATTATATGGACTATAATTGGTCCTGAATCTTCAATCAATAATAGATTCTACTTTAAGTTTTATAATAATTCTAGTAGGAAAATGGAGTTCAAGTTTGGTTTTGGATGGAGGCCTTTTGTTACTACTTTCAACTTGTGACATGGAGATGTTTGTACATTCAAGGTTATATCAACATATCCATTTGAGATAAAGGTTGATATAACAGTGGATGGCGGGGTCGAGTTGTTTTTAATGGTACCATTCTTATACTGCTGAGTTGTAATGGTTGTTTTAAAAGTTATTATATCTATGACATACTCATCTTTATAATGTTAAGGTCTAAAACATTTTATTTATTATAATTTTATTTAAAGTTCTATCACAAGTTTAATGTTTTTTTACATTATTGTGTTTGTGTCCTACAAATTGATATAATATTTATTATGACACAAAATTATTCCTATGTTAATTGTTTTAAATAGGATTAATATATATAAGTTCATTACAAAATTTATAATCAACAATGCACAACAGATAGTATAGCAACTAATAACAAAATTGATAACTAACATTCACTCTACTATACTTCATTCTTCTGAATACCAGTATAAGTATACTGTGTTCAGTTTGGTATAGTTAATTATTACGATATATGTAAATTATAATATAGGAAAAACGTTGGGCACCATCAAATTTATTGTCGGAAAAATGAATAAAATTCGATGGTACAATGTTTACCATCGATTTTGTGTCGGAATTTATTCGACAGAATAAACCTCGCCAGTAATTTATGTGTTCAACGATAATTTGCGTCGGATTTAGTGGCGGAATATGGATAGCAAGAAAACCAAATCTGTTGTAACTTAACGTCGGAAAATTTTTTACGGTAACATTGGCGCCAAAGCATACGGCTTCACGCCACCTTATCGGCGAATTAATCCGATGGTAAAATTCGACGAAAATATTTTTTTCTAAGAAATACATAAGATAAAACTATATTTACATTAACTCTATTCAAATTCATCATATTCTTCCTTTGGTTCACCATCCGCTTCTTCCGTGGTAGTTTTCTAATCATCGAACTCGTCTTCCTCTTCTTCGTTGCCATCGACCCCATTTTTTTCTTAAAGATCATCGTCCTCTGATGGTAGTGCATCGTCATCTATTCGAAGGTCAATGATGTCATCATCTATAACAGCTAACCTAAGGGTGATCATATCACCGGTATTAACCACTATTTTCGAAGGAGTTTGGTCATTAATTAGGTAAGGTTCTTGACCTTCTGTCCCATCAGACTTAATGCGGCCTCTTGGCTTAGTCTTAACCACAACCAACCAACTAGACTTGCATAAACCCAGATAAGGCAAATATCATACTTGTCGTGCATTTTGAGGTAGAATAAAAAGATCGTAGTCTCTGTATTTTCTGGTTACATTAACTTCAGTGATATCATAGTCCTTATGCTTACATATTTCTTGTCGCAAACTTGGATCATACCATCACATTTAAACATGCACACCTTGTACATAGTACGACAAAAATACTCTAATTAAATTATATTGTACAACACATCAAACCAATTAGAATGACCATCGCTTGAATCCCCGCGAACTCAAACTCTAGTGTAATCTGTTTTCTTTCCAATTGACCATTGTAAAGAATGGAATCGATATCCATTAATGTTGTATATTTGGTAGCTTGTGCCCTTATTCATTGGGTCCTAACTAAGTGTAACTAGTTCCCAATCTGTTATGTTAGTTAGATGCACACTGATGTATTCTCTAAACCAATGTGAAAAGTTATTCAATGAGATATCAGAATTTGTCTCTTGGAATAACTAATATGATAGAATAGGATAAAAAAATTTTAATTAGAGTAAGAAGTTAGTATCTTACTAATTACAATATTTACAAAAACTTAAAAAATTCACATGAGGTAGGGTAAAATCTGGTCACAGTTAAGCAACACATGCAGATGTGTGGCTTCAATTTCCTTCTACTCTAACCAGTAGTCATTACCCGCACCCATTGCAGCTCCTTCTCAAGCAAAGATTGGATATGTTGTTTCACTTGACGAGGATTCTCCCCTCTCATCATTCTTTCCAACACTTGTTCTACATTACTCAATATGAGGCTGAAAATAGAATGAGCAAAATGCGGATGTTCCCTTAGCTAGGAATGCTTTGCAGATGCTACCTTCAATCTAAATTATGTTCTTCACGTTGTACTTGAATGAACCAATCATCCTCTCAAATGGGTACATCCACCTAAATTGGAATGGCCCACATAGTATTGCTTCGTACGGTAGGTTGATTGCTAAGTATTTCATAACGTCAAAAAAGGATGTAGGGAATATCCTCTCTAGCTTACAAAGTATGATGAAAATATTCTTGTCCATGACTATGAGATCATTAATGCTAAGTTTTGTAGCACATAACTGCCTAAATAACTCACTTATTTTTGTTAGGGGTTTCTAGATGTTGGTTAGAAGTTCTCTGAACGCGACAGAAAGTAAAGATTCCATGAAGATATAACAATCATGACTCTTCAACCCAGCAAGCCTACCCTGTGAGACATTTGCACACCTGCTCAAGTTAGAGGTGTAACCATCAGAAAACCTCAATCCTCTAATCCACTTACAAATATTTTGTATCTGGTCCTTCGTTAGAGCGAACACCACCTTTGGTTTAGCCCACTGCCCATTCTCAAGTCTTTTTAAGTTCAGATCTGGCCGCCTGCAAATGTCCATCAAGTCTAACCTAGCCTATCATTATCCTTTGTTCGCTCATCGTCTATTACTATGTGCATGATATTATCAAACACATTTTTTCAATGTGCATCATATCAAGACAATTACAAACCAAGTTGTCTTTCTAATAAGGCAACTCCCAAAATATACTTTGTTTAGTCCAATTATACTTCCTGCCATATCCTAGAGGTCTCAAACCTGCCCTGTTATTGACGATCCTTGGGATTTTACTAACACGAAACCAAAATTGCCTACCACCCAACCTCATAGGTGCCTCTTGTTGTTCAATTTTATTCTTTTTGAACGAGTCATTGTTGTGCCGAAAAGGATGATCCATGTCAAAGAATCTTCGATGGAAATCAAACCACAAAATCTTACTGCCATTCATCAATCAGAATGCCTTTGTATCCTTGATACAAATGGGACATGTCATTCTGTCCTGAGTGGACCAACCTGACAACATCTCGTATGCAGAAAAGTCGTTAACGGTCCACATAAATGCAGCATACAGTTAGAAGTCTGTCTTCGTCGAAATATTATACATTTCTACACCATAGATCCACAATCCTTTAACTCATCCACCAAGGGTTGCAAGAAGACATCTATTTTGGCCTTTGGATTGCTGGGACCAAGTATAATGTAAGTTAGGAACATGTATGAGTCCGTCATGCACATTTTCGGACTCAGGTTATAAGGTGTCATCACTACAGGCCAACAATAGTACATGTTACCGAAATTAGAATTCGGTGTGAACCCGTCAGAGCATAAAGCTAGTCTAACGTTTCTAGGCTCGCTCACAAATGTAGGATGAACCCGATCAAAATGCTTCCAAGCTTCTCCGTGTGACGAACGCGTCATGATTCCATCATCTCTCTTGTTGTTATTATGCCAGGTCACGTGATGCATACAATCATTTCAGCCTAGGGATTAAGGGCAAGTAGTGCATCCCTTTCATTAGAACTCTCTTTAACCACCGTTTACCAATCTGTTTTCTCTCAACTTGAAACCTCTGTGATCCACAAAATCTACATTCAGTTACGTCTGCATCACTCTTGTAATATAGCATACAACCATTTAAACAAAAATCAATTTTTACCAAATTTAGACCCAATTTCGAAACTAACTTCTTTGCTTCGCAGTGGCTCCGGGGGATGCTAGTGGTCCCGACAAGTACCAGTTCGTTGCAAAGGGTGACCCACTTATCAAAAGACTCTTGGGTATAGTTTGACTCCGACTTAATACTTATCATTCTAACACATGCAGACAACTTCGAATGAACACACCCCTCGAACAAAGGTTTCGCGACAAATTCTAACAGATGATAAAATCTCTTTGCCTCCGGGTTAGGCTCTTGTTCAGCCTCTTCCAACTCTGTAACACCTATTACATCAAACACCATGCATATCGTTGTATCTCTCTTGGTTACCTTCCCAATTCATTTCTTCCATGTTTAGTTCTCTCACCACCCGAACCCTTGTTGATCAACCATCGGACCTATTCAAATTCGAGGCAGACTGGTTAGTTCCCTGCTCGCCCACTTCTCCGTATTCTGCTCACATCCAATACTCATCCTTGAACCCATTATGGTAGAGGTGAAACGTTATATCTGAAGGTCCTAACCACTTAGTCAGCCGACATTTATGACACGGACACCTAGATACAACTTTAGACATAAACGTTTCCATGCTAAAGACAAACGCGTCAACCCCCTCAAAGAATTCAGGTTTTAAAGCCCCGTCCACCGTTATCCCCATCATACATCCATAGACGATGATTTGGAATCATATTACAATACACATCCTATAATTCAACCAACAAACTTATTAAAACTTTAGAAAATTCGACAGAGTGTACCCTATAATTAGAATCTCCCGCCAAATACAATTATTATTTTTTGACAAAGCAAACATGTTTTAAACAATTTAAATAATAATTCGGCAGAACTTCTCCTTAATTCAGAGACATCCATCAAATAAATATAACAGTTTTCATAGAGAAAACAGTTGCAGGCATAAATTATAATATACATGCATTCAATAAAACATCAAATTCTAACCGTTCTAGTGCGCGACCCCTTATAACTCCACAATTTTTTAGCAAACAAGGGTTTCGAGAAAGTGCCACTACACGACCTTCTCCCACTTCTGTCCTAAAACTCTATCCTAAGAAAAGTAAGTCCAACATACAATTTAAACAATTCATTATATTCAGAGATAGAAAACTAACATGGAATATTACTGCACAGACAAAAAAAAAGCAAACTCCAACTGATCTCAGAGAAAATAGCACCGTCCTAATAAAAATGACAACTTATTAAATTCACAAGATGAAACTAATTCAAAAATAATTTGAAAGAATAAGTAAAACTTATTATTTTGATTAATTAAAACCTAATCATAATTACACAAAACTAACAACAAGCATCACAAAAATAAGCGACATAAGTTTAATGCAATTGAAAGAAACTCATTCATTAAACTCAACTAAAATCTTCCAACAAGTCAAGCACTTTTGATCTCACCGTACTTAACCTACCATCACATTATTTATTTTTTACTAATATTAAATTAACACAACAACTCCTAATCAGACACTTCATTAAGCAAATTTAACCACTGATTTAACAAAAACCCTAACAAAATGCCAAACTCACAAAATAATCTGGAAAAATAAAACAACCATACCAACAATAAATCTGATGATAGTCGTTGCAGGATCTCTTTAGCATGGTTGTGACAGAGGTGGCAGTGACGGTGACGTGAATAGCAACCGCGGCAAAGGATGTAGTGGGGACAGCAGGAGTAGCAGAATCGACGACGACGTGTAGCGGCGGCGACGACGGATGCTCTACGCGATGGCGAGGCGACGTGCTCCCGACAGTCGCAATAGTGACAGCTTTGATGGCGAGGGAGAGAGAAGACGAGAAGAGAGACACAGTGTTCGCAAAAGTAAGGTAGAAGGGTTTCGCCTTTGAATTTTACCGTAGGATTTACCGGCGGATTAATCCACCGATAAATTACCAAAACGATGCATTTAACTAAACTATGATACCGGCAGAATATATCAACAGAAAATTCGATGATAAAATTTGCATAGGTGAGTTATGTTTTCACGCCAATAATTACCGTCGACTTTAGCAACGGAAAAGCTGTTCCGACAATAATCTTTTCTGGCAACGAATTTCTCCTCTTTTCCGTTGGAAAATCCAACGCTAAATCTATTGGTACAGGTCGATGCTAAATCCGATAGTACTTAGCGCTTTTCTTGTAGTATTAATTCAGTATTTTAAATAATAATGATTATAGCATAATACACTCAAACTATTTGTGGTAAAAATATAAGTTCTCTTACAATTTATTATTTATAGATTTTCATCCTTTCCTTTTGTTAAATGTGAAATATTTTTATTCTCTCTGTGTATTTGACGTATATACCATTGTTATATATTTCACCAAATCTTGCCCAATTAATGTTTATAAAAAATAAATTAGATTTTCATTTTTTTTACAAAATTAGATGTTTATTTTGACTGTTAATATACATATCTATCAAACAAGGCCCAACCCATATTTGCCTTCTTTTATAGTTGTCCTCACAATATAAAACTATGTTACCTTCATTTTTTAAATAACTTGAACAACCGCATTATGTTTTCTTCCACACAGTCATAGATTTTCTAACTTAAACAATGCAGGTAAGCTCTACTTGCTCAAACTTTTAATCTTTAATTTTTCTCATCTTTGAATCTTTCATAAATTTTATATAAACCATATTCCTTTTTCGGTTTATTTATGTCCTCCATTTGCATCTAGGGTTTCCCCCTGTAATTAGTCAAATCTGTTTTCTATATATCAGTATTCATAGTAGTGTACGATTGTATCTGTATTAATTGATTTTTCACCTAATTATACAAACTTTTGTTGCCTTATTTCATATATCCTTGCCCATTACCCTGAATACTGAATTTGAAAGAATTCAGTATGTTTTTAGTATTGTGTCCCTCGTTATTACCTCGAATTTATTTCTTTTTGGTTTAGTAATGGCGAATCGTTCACTTCATGGTTGAATAAAGTGTTGTTTGGTGGTTGTTATATATTTCTTTTTACGAACCCAGATCATAATATGTATTTATATACCATAATTGTCATTTTTTTATTTTACCAAGAATCCTCATGTGACTAAAGGTTTGAATTTCCAATTTATTTTATGATGTCCTTAATTCCAATTATTCACTAATTATGAAATCCAAATTAAATTTCAGTACTCTGTTTTGCACATGGTTTTGACTATGGATGCTTATCCAGGAGTAAAGAATAAATGGAGGTAAATTTGTTTTTCCCCATTCACGTTTACAACATTCTAATAATATACAAATTTGTTTTTACAATAATCTATTTAGTAAATACCGAAAATATCCATCATTTGATTTTATGTATGTTGATTTTATAAATCAGTTTTTATTTTTCATGATGACTCTACAAAAAAATATTCATGACAGCACTACAATTGAGAAGGATTTAAAAATGGATTGCAAAGATTGTAATTTACAACATAATCAACTGGATGTTATTGAAATCATCGACCTTAGTAATAAACCATCTGGAGAAATACCCGCTCATGGTGGAGATCCATGCGATGGTGGAGACCACTATGAAGATGATGGACCTAACATGTTGTACAATTTTTATGTCATATTATAATCGCCTTTTGTTAACAATTTTTCATTTAGTCTATCTTTTCGTATCAATTATAATTTTATTAATATTATTTTTTTTGTAAACAGGCCTGTGTTTTATGATCCACACACCAAGATACTCTCAGTGCATGATGTGAGATCATCTAGACTGATATATTATAAGTATTAGTTACTTATATTGTTTATTCATTATTTTTTTTTAATTTTGAACGGTGTAAAATAATACATTATGCTTAACTAATGTGTGCAATTAATATTTTCTTTGTTTTTAGTATATTCCCTATTCTTTTGCATTGTAGTTGCTTCCTTTTGGCCATAACATTATTTGGATCATTGTTGGTCCTAAGAATCCAAGCGGGAGTGTTTTTCACTTCCATGTTCTTTGTAGTCGTCAGAGATTAAAGAAGTGCAAATTCTGCAAGAATTACAAGTTAAAGGCTGGTAATGTTTGCATATTTCGAGCATGAGATATCAGTTAAGCTTGAGAGAATTTAATTTCTGAGTTAAGTATTTCGATTTGAAATATATCCATGGTTATATAATATGGCACCAACAGACGTTTTAAAATTAGTATGAAATATTTGATGAGTTAATATTCAATTTGGTTTCTGAACTTGCATTTAAATCTTAATTTAGTCCTTGAAGTTTTAATTGCTTCTATTTAGTCCCAAACTTTACAAACATGACTCACATTAGTCCTTGTAACAATTTTTGACACACAAATGTTAATAGAACGCTGACATAGACAACTAGATGCCCACTGAAATTTGTAAAACGATGTCGTTTTGGTTTTGGCGTTTAAATAGCCTAAAAACGATGCCAAATCACTTGTTTTGAGAGAAAAAGTTTGAATAAGTACCATTTACAATGTTATTTTTAGGCTATTTGAGTGCAAAAATAAAAACGAAGTCGTTTCACAGAGTCTAACTTGGTATTTGGCTGTTTACGTCAACGTTCTATTGACGTCTATGGGTCGAGAGTTATCTTAGGGACTGACATGAGTTATATTCGCAAAATTTAGAAATTAAATAGAGACAATTGAAACTTCAGAGACTATATTGATGTTCACGTACAAGTTTAGAGACTAAATTAAGTATTATCATATTTGACAGATCACTTCACTATTTTATTAATATCACTTTATTATATTTTATTAATGATATTTTCATAGAAGTATTTGTCATTGGTCATTTTTGTTGTCATCATCCATTGTATGTGAATTTAATTATATATTTTGTGTGCACATAATGTATTTGACAGGGCAATGTTAGTTTTAATTCCCATGCTTAGCACGGATTCATACAATAACTATTTTAGTAAATCACACATATGTTCTCAATATCTAAAAAAGTGAGCCTAGATTAAATGATTATATACATATTTCTGAATCAGATTTCATAGTAGTTGTCTGGCTGACTTGTGAAAAGGGGTGTTTTGAGAGGTTGATAGTCTTACCACGCCTATTTCGCATGAGATTAAGCAGTTTATTTGTGGTTTGAGATATCTTAGTTCGACTGAGTTGGAGCCACAATAGAAGTGGTGGCCTACAGCAACAAAAAAGTATAGTGCAAGGGAGGGTTATAGATGGTTATTAGAGAAAACATTAAATTGGAATGCCAATAGTAACTGGAACTAGTTATGGAATACAAACATTCCAGAGAATTTCAAATTTACTATGTGGCTTGGCTTACATGATGCTCTACCAACTGAGACCTTTCGATTCAAGCGGCATTTAGCTTCTTCAAATATGTGTAAGAGATGTAACAAGGCGCAGGAGACTATGGAGCATTGCCTTAGAGACTGTGAATGATCAAAGGCAATTTGGCATATGTTGGATCCTAGTATCCTAGACTCGACGGCTGGTACTGCTCTTGAAGAGTGGTTTCAGAAGGCCTTGTCTAACAATGAGGCGTCTTTTGGTACATGGCTTTGGTGGGTATGGAGACATAGGTTCAATGACATATTCAATACTGACAACCTTTGGACAGACCACAAAGTTGTTGTCTTGGCCAGAATTTCCGCCAAGGACTTACAGGTTTACAGGAATCGAAACAATGCCTTTAGGTCTCTCCGAAATTGCCTGTGTTGGGAACTACCGGTAGGCAACAGTTTTAAAGTTAATTGTGATGCAAGCTTGTATTTGGATTTAAATTTAGCGGGATTTGAGTGTATTATTAGAGATTCTAAGGGAGATTGGATATCGGGCTGCTCTGGAAGCATTCCCCTGGTCTATCATCAGATGTGAATTATTTGCTGCTTGGAGGGAGCTGGTTTTAGCTTGGGATTACGGTTTGAGGGATATTATATGTGAAACGGATTGCCTTGACATTCTACCCATCATGCATGAGCTTACAAGTGGGTATTCATCTGAAGTAACAGATTTGGTTCACAAGATTTAGGAGCTTTTATCTTATCCTTAGCTTATTCACGTTGAGTGGGTGTCACGAGAAGCAAATAGAGCTGCGAATTGGATGGTTAGATATGGTGCCAAGAGTAACTCTAATCATGTTATTTGATCTGAGCCTTGTGTTGATCTTCAACAAATCATCTGCTCGGATATAGGATAGTGTTTCCTTTGTTTCTTTTCATGTTTAGACAAAAAAAAATTGATTATATAAAAAAAAAAAAAACTGAGCTATAGAGTTGGTGGATTTCCAGCGTGGGTACGTGTCTATATAAAACGAGAAAAAGACAGAGAAAGAAAAAAACTGGAACAGAACAGATAGAAAGGAAAACCGAAACCCGAAGCGTTAGCTCAGAGTAGACGTTGAAATGACAAATTTGCCCCCGTCATTATCAATGAACGCAGCCTTTGGCGGCAGCGGTGCTGCTCCTCCGCCTTCTCCCGGTGGCTCCTCCCAGAGCTCCCCCGGAGGCACCAAGGATCGTAAGATGGCCTCCGCCGAGCAGCTTGTCCTCGAGCTCAGCAACCCCGACCTCCGTGAAAACGCTCTACTCGAACTCTCCAAGGTTCCCCTACTCAACCACTTTCTCTCTCTTTTCCTCCTCAATTTCCCGTGAATTTGTCTCATTTCTGCTCTCAATTCTAGTGATAGAGTGTCCATGTAATTGAAGTGAAATTTTTCTCTATGAATGTGTGTTAATTTCAGTTCTTGTTATGATTAGGTTTTGTGTGTGTTTTAAATGGTAGAGGAGCCAAGGAGTAGAAATGTAGAATAGACTAGATCATGCCACTCTTGAGTTTGGATCCTCAAACATGGAGGCTTTGGCGGACACTTTATCTTGCCATAGCCATACCACTCCTTTCTTCAAGATAACATCAAACCATGGTTTACTTAGCCATCTCCCAAATGTATTTGGTTTTCTTCCCATGTTAATTGTGGAGGCTTGAGATACAATGTAGGTAGCTGTTATACACTTAGATGCATTTGGTTTTGAAAACATGACAAAGACAAGACATTGAGAACAAAATACAAATGACATATACAAAAATGAATGTTTTTATATTTTGTTTGGTAATAAATTAGAACAAATTATCAAAGTCCAATTTATTCTTATTCAAAAAATTTGAGAAGAAAAATATAATAATAAAAAATGTAATTATGAAAAATTAATAAGAATAATGAAAAAAATAAAAAATATTAGTGTTTTTGTGTTCTTTCTGTCAGGATAGACACAAAATACACTAATTCAATATCTTTGGACACAATGTCTCTCCATGTATCATCTGCCAAACATGATTTTATGTCTCTGTGTCTCATGCCGGTAAAGAAATGCAGTCTTATACGGCTTTGTTTAGTGTTTGTTGAGGCTCTATTTCCCTTTCTGCTTTCGGCATTATTTATTTATTTGGATTGAGATTTATTTGTGTTATTAGTACTCAAGTACTGTCATTTGTTTGCCTTTTTTTTTGGTCGAAATTTGTTTGTATTGGTGCACATTGATGTTCTTGGATTTGTTCCACAAACAAGAAGAATTTTCTGTCATAGTACCGAATACAATCCTTCCTATGTCTTTCTCTCTTGTGCCAGTCCTTGAGCTTGAGATTACAATATGTTATAACCAAAATTCATAAAGAGGCTAATGGAAGAGAACTGTAGGAAATGGCCACTGTTGTGGAATTCAGGGTGTTTTACTGCTACTTTAGTTGTTCTGGTCGAACTTTTAACCCATTGGAATTAGGTACGATATTCGGGGTTGAACTGGCTGAGTCTTTGGGCTTCTAATTCTTCTCGCGCTTTCTTTATAGAGGTGGCTGCTGGTTAAAGGGTTGAGTAGGGTGTTTCCTGCTCCTCTCCTCAAGATTGCTGCTGATGCTAATTGACAGGTATTAGATGGAGTAAGCGCGGCAACAAAAACAAAAAGAGAGAAAAGAATGCGAATTAGGTTAAGATGTTAAGTTGACATGCGAATCATAGTTGCTGTCTCATATATAGAACAGAGCGAAAAATTCAGTAAAGTGTGAATAACCAATGCACTGTTAATATGCTTTTGTTAATATATTTCATTACAAAAGAACAAGTTTGCTTAACTAAACTTTGTTGGTCACCTACACATACAATTTAAATGTTATGCATGTACTAAACATTTTAATTGTTCGAATCCCAAAACTTTAAATCTCTTCTTTCGATGATTTGAGGACTTGAAAAAAAGTGACAGAAATAATAGGATGAATCACTTTTGTTCTGTCTGTATGGCTTGATATCAGAAGAAGTGTTATGGTTTCGTGGATGAGGGATGCTAGTTCTGGAAGTTAGAAGAAGCTCAACAACCCTCTAAATTTGCAGTTATATTCAGATTTTTAAATGAAAATTTCAAGTTGAGAATTTTTATCCTAGCTTACCTTGCATAATGTGGATGCTGGACTGGGTCCTTATATTGGCTAATGGACTTATCTAGGCTTTAGTATTTTACTACATGAGGTTATTGGACCCAAAAAACACAATAGACCATAATTTGAAGCTTATTATTATTTTGGCGAGTTTGCAATATTTTTTAGATAAAGGGCTAGGTATATAAACATAGTACTCACATACACACATGCAAACACCAACACCAAAGTTAATTTATAAATCATAATAACTTAACTAGTGAACCATAACATACTTTCAAGCCTACCCTTAACAAGTTCTATTTTTCATATCTAACATCCTCTGTTCCCATTCGAAGTTCCAAAACTGCTAGCATTCCCATAATGCTGAATTCAAGTTATCCATGATGGAAACTGATTGCATATTATGTGATTACTGCTTTTGTTTGACTAGGTTTGTTTTCCATGTCCATTATTTGCTATTGCTTCTCCTATCATACAAGTCTCTGATCACGTTTTTTCCCCCCCTAATATTTTTAGAAGAGAGAATTATTTCAAGATCTTGCTCCATTATTATGGAATTCATTTGGTACTATTGCTGCACTTTTGCAGGTATGCTTCAATAATTCTTGCAAATGTTTACTTCCTTTGTACTACATGCATTTCAAAATAAATGTCACTTAGTTATGTATCTGGACACATTTTGTGAAGATACATTGACAGTTAAATGTACCCAATTACTCAAAGGCCGCACATTTATTTCACATGGAGGAGTTATATTTTTGAGCTCATAAGTTTCTTTATAGTCCAAATACTTTTATTATCCTTCACTCCATTTGGTTTGCTACTATTTCACATCTTTTAACAAGGTGATCCTTAATATTTCTTGAACCTACTCTTTCCATTTGAAATTTTGAATATTTGTCGAAATTGAGGGAGTATGATGGTGACTTAGAAGCAAATGATGGTCAGATAATTTAGTGTTTTTTTAATTTTATTATTTCCTTTTGACGTTTAATTTATATTGCTATATTCTCATCTTTGTACATTTCACTATTAGTGTATCCTCATTAATTTAATTTAATTTTTTTATTTTGGTATTTTTTTATATATATCAAACAAACAAACCTGTATCATATACACCTTTCTTGCATTGGAATTTTTGTTTTCTTTCCAGTAACAGGGCCAATATTAATTGTTGCTAACTTATATTTTATATTTTATTTCTTTCAGGAAATAGTTTCAATATACCCTGTTCTTTCTCCACCAAATCTTACTCCAGCACAATCTAATCGTGTGTGCAATGCACTTGCTCTTCTTCAGGTCAGATTAGCTTATCCTATCAAGTTTTACATCTTGGGTTCATTTCATCTATCAAGGAACAACTTCATTATGTGATTGTATCATTAACTATGCAATTTTGACTTTACATTGTTTTTTAATACATAATGAAAGGGGTTGAACTACACATACTACCTTGAGATTCAGTTATAAGACACTTGGTACCTTAGTATTATATAAAATTTGACCATGACCTCCGCTATAAACATCACTCCTAAGAGGGATGAATAGTGTTTCCCTGACAAATCAAAGAAAGGTCAGCGTAATTCACTCCGATGAAAATGTTAAGAGGGTGTATAGGATTAACACACACAAGAAATTTTTATGGTTTGGACTTCAGGTATGGGAACTTGGATATCAATATTTTGGATTTCAGGTTTAGGTCTACAATTTAGGGGTTTGGCCGTTTGGGGATTGATGTTTACGGATTTGATGTTGGAGGTTTGGATTTTGGGGATCTGGCTTTTGGATTTCAATGTTTTTGAGAGTCTGGTTTGTGGGTTTATGCCGATTTGTTAACTAATGTCAATGTGGTAAAAAGATAGGAATAACTCATGAGCAACTGAGCAAGGAAGGATAATTTCCATGTCCTTGTTTTTCATGTTCTGATCTCCATGTAGGCTGTATTGGTGAGCACATATTTGCTTTCGAAAAATAGGACAGAGTAAGAAACAAATGAGCCATCCACTAACATGAAATTTTCTCTTTCTTATTTATTTATTTATTTGTTTTTCATTTTGAATACAAAAATAAGTTTTAGGTTTCTCATGTTTTTCATGCAGTGTGTGGCATCACACCCTGATACAAGGATGTTGTTCCTCAATGGTAATCTCACTTTATCACTCATTTGAAGGACATTGAAACCTTCTTGTACTTATCATCTTTGTTCTCGGACTAATTTCTTTGTTATATTTATTTTATATGTTCTGGTAGTGATAGAAATAGCATGATTTTAAATAAGCATTTTCTATTTGCTGGAATGCTCTCAAGGATGCTATAAGCTTCTTAGATTTGGTTAATGCATGGTAATGTGAAGTAAAATGAGTGATGTGAAATCTTTAGGATCACCATGAGCATGATATAGACACAACACAAGCCAAGCCAAGCTGATGGGGATAAACATCAGCATTGTAGGAGTATAGCCTTCATGTTGGTCTGTCTTTATGATAACTATATTTTTAAACAGGTCCAAAATTCTATCTTTCGCATACTTAAATGTCTCTGTCTGAATTTTTTAATATATATATAATGAAGATGATGTTTGATGGTTGAACTGCTGTTCTAGAGGATAGTTTATGGGCCATGAATTATATTTTTCCTCCCCGTTTTTTGTTCAATTTTATGTTAGTATAAATGAGGGATGTATGATGATTTAATAAAATGTCTTCTCTCCAACATTTGTTTCTATGGAAGAAATTAATCTTGTCTACAAATTTTAAATGCAACTGTCATAACCTTGTCTCAGTCTGCGTCAAAACAGAGTTTCTTTCTTGCACAATTTGGAACTAAGTGCTTGCTTGGTTTGCATTTTCATTTTCTGTTTTCTGTTTCTGTTTTCAAATGAAAATGTAAACCAAATAGGCCCATAGTTTTTGTTAATCCCTATTATATAAAGTTTGATATTGTAGTTCCAAATTTGTGGAGCATAACTTTCTCTTCTACAGCTCATATACCTCTATATCTGTATCCCTTCCTTAATACAACAAGCAAATCAAGACCATTCGAGTACTTGAGACTCACCAGTCTTGGCGTCATTGGTGCTTTGGTGAAGGTACTTGTCTATTGCTGATTCTGTGATATTAAATGCAGAAAATACATTTTATATTAGTAGCATTCTTGCTGCAAAAAAGTAATTGGTATACCGTCATGATAAAATGAAAAAAAAAAAAAAAAAAGAAAAGCTCTAAGAATCCTCCATTGTCACAAGAAGGTCCTTAAACACAAAAGCTGTGTAATTGAGCAGGGACTTCTGGATCTAACTTGCCTGGAGCATCTAATTACTCTTGTCAAGGATCAAATTGAAATTCCCATCTATTATGCTATTATTGATAATTATTTTCTTTTACCTTGGTGTATTGATATATCATCTATATCTTTGTTTTTTGATATCTAGTAATTGTCCCCCGCCTGAATTTTTTTCACCAGGTTGATGATACGGAAGTCATAAGTTTCCTTCTTTCAACTGAGATAATTCCATTGTGCCTGCGCACCATGGAAATGGGCAGTGAACTATCAAAAACAGTTAAGTTTTTGGCTTTCACTAATGGATATATCATAAATGTAATTTAGTCACTCATGCCTACATAACTTGGTCAACATGATGACGTAAGAAATTGAAATTACGAGGACCCCAACTTAAGAGATATTGATTCTAAAATCTTAATGTTCATTTAGTTTTTTTTCTGCCTTTGAGAAGTTAATCTTGGTTTAAACTTTTAAATATTCATGTTTGAAATTTTCTTGGCATGTTTAGTTATTCATTGTGTGCATGGGATCTGTGCTGTGTGCTTGTCATTGCTATGATCTTGTTATGTACTAGTATTATGTTTGACACATGTAAATCTAGTATGGCAATCTAATGTAAGCTTTGTGGTGACAGGTTGCAACTTTCATTGTTCAGAAAATCCTATTGGACGACGTGGGCTTGGATTATATTTGCACTACAGCAGAGCGTTTTTTTGCAGTAGGTCGAGTTTTGGGAAACATGGTGGCAGCTCTTGCTGAGCAGCCTTCATCTCGTTTGTTGAAGCATATCATCCGATGCTATCTTCGCCTATCAGATAATCCAAGGTTGGTTGTAGCCTGTAGTTGCAATTCCGTGCTTTTGACCTCAACCATTCCCAGCCTTTTGCCAATTTCAATTTGCTCTTTCTTATTTTTGATTGATCAAAAACTCTTGTTTTGTCTAAACAGGGCTTGTGATGCATTAAGAAGTTGTCTTCCAGACATGTTAAGAGATGCTACTTTCAGCAACTGCCTTCGTGTAAGTAATCATTTAAGTTACAAAATGACATTGGCTAGATGCCCAGATTAAAGAAATTACTGGCCGGAGAGAGAGATCATTTCACCCTTTTGCCATATCTTTCAATTTCAAAGTTAGACTTCTCATTGACGTTGATAGATTTAGACAGATAGTCCTACTTTTAGTTTGCTTATATTATGTGTGGTGTGGGTTATGTACTCAGGAGGACCTTACAACCAGGAGGTGGCTGCAACAATTGCTTCAGAATGTTGGTGTGAGTCGGGTGCCCACTCTGCAAGCCGGAGGCGGCTTCGACCATATGATGGTGACATGAGTCTGTTGAATCTTACTTTATGCATGAGCTCATTGTCATTTCTAATTATCCGATCACATTTTCTCTCGTAATTGTAATTATCAAGTCTACTGAAAAATTGTTTTAAGATGTCTTGTAATTTATATAGTATGTAACTTAATAGGTGGTTTTTTATAACAAATGTTCAACCAAGGTTTAGGTGGCTTAAGTTCTAGTTCCTCTAGATTTAGTTATATATTATGGAAAATGAAACATCAAGAAATGTGATGGGAATGGTATGACTTGGTAAATCTCCATAACATTATTTGGAATTACAGTCAAATTAGCAAGATATTTTTGGTTTTATCTTCTAGGAAGTGGATATTGCCAATTTGATAACATCATTCTTTTGTTGTTTCTACTCTTAATGAATATTATTACCATATGTTCGGTTGCTCGTCACGATGAAGGTCGGCTGGGTGTTGGGTCGAGAGCAACTAGAGAGAAGAAGGTATTAGGACCTGATCGTGAGCTTTGCATCGAAGAGTGCCGCCACGAGCGTAGGTGGGTCGGCGAGTGGGGCCACCTGCAAAGACACTTTGATGTTAAAGTAAGTGTCCGTACGATGAGGCGGCTAATTAGGGTAAAAGATGACGTACTTTGGGGGAGGGGTAAGTCCCCCATTTATACCTTGTACTCAGGTATCGTGATTGACATGTTCAACGTGGCAAGTTGCGAGAATCGCGATTGACATGTTCGTCTTACTCGAATCTTCTCGCGTGACAGTCTCCCTCTGCTCGTGACCCTGCCTGTGGGACACATCTTGAGTGCGCGTGGGTTGCCTCCAAGTGTTGCTTGGGGCGTCGTTTCAGATTCCGTGTCCGGGGCATTAAACGCCTTTTATGACTGATTTGAAAGCAGAGGGGAAAATTCATTTTGCCCTTGTCTTTTTGTGCTCCCCCTTCGACGGTTACCATCACAACATTCATATCTTTCTCATATCTCTCTCACTTCCCATTCTCCTTTTTCATTTTCTCCCATAACTGCTACTTTTCAAGTATCACTTCACCTTTTGCTTCTTGTGTGTTTCATTGCATCTGTCCCCACTCCATCGCTTTCTTCTGCTTCACCTACTGGTAAGTGAATTTTTGTGCTCATTTTGTTCATTTTCATGCTTCTTTTGCTGCTATTTGTTGTGTTTGGTTACTACTTGCTTGAATTGAACTTGCCATTATTAGCTAGCTCTTAGGGGGTACCATAGGTGTTTCCTTCCTGGATTTAGGCCTGAAATTGTGTGGAATAGCATAGGATAGTGATATAGTAAAACGTAGTTCAGTTTTAACTTTCTTCGAGTTTTCGACTTTCCGTTTTGACTTAAGTGGTGCCCTACTGTAGGTATGGCACAGCAGCCTATGGCGCAAAACCCTACAAATCGTTACACTTGGGTTATTTCCGACGTGTCGCGCACATCCTCCATGATAACATAAGATGATCTACAATAATTTCGAAATTCGGGGGTATTGTGCAGGGGTGGTTCGGAGGAGGCGAACTACTATGTATTCGTTTTGGGAGCCCAGGAGCGCATCTGCCAATTAAATTTATCGTCTGTGGGTGTATAAGCCCATGTTCACCATGTTGGGCATTCGCCTCCTTTTCTTACCTTTTATCATGACCCTCTTAAATCGGTATGATGTCCCGTCACAACTTCACCCCAGCAGCTGGGCTGCCATTCGATGTTTCGATATGGTATGCGAATATCTGGAGCTCCTGGCCTCCGTTAAGGTTTTTCTCTACTTCCTGGTTACAAACCCCTCCCAAGAAGGAAAGCATAAGAAAGGGTACCTTTCCTTCCAGGCTGTACTGAACTGACGAATCTTCGGTCTTTTCGAGGATTCGTTCCATGGTTTCAAAGAAACCTTTAAAGTGAGACCGGCTCGGGCTGCCACCCTTTTTGGCTCACCCTTGAAGGAGAAAGGCGGATACCAAACTATTGGAGTTTCGGTGCTGGCTCTAACTATTTGATAAAGATGACCTATGATGGACTAGGTCGGGAGAACCAACAGATCGCCGATGTTCTACTAGCGATTTTTTGTTCTAAAAATCTTAACCCCCATTTGTTAATGGGCGACCGAGAATTTGGTCACGAATGTGTAGGTAAAATTCGCTTCCGACTTCATATACCGTTTATCTTCTGATTTCCTAACTTTGCTTTTATTTTATCTTTTTGCTTCTCTTGTAGTTGGGATGGCTGTCGGGCATACAACTTTGACCCGCTTGATGACTCATCTCTTTTCAGGAAATGACAGTGATGATGACAGCTCGGCGACCCTCGCCATTGAGCCCGAGGTCCCTGCAGACGGCGAGGGTAAAGCTCAACACGCCCTCCGCCCGAGGTACCCACCGAGAATATTGCTATTGATGAAGCGAAGCAGGGTAAGGGAATAATGATTGAACCCGAAGCTGAGGTGATCGCTATTTCTAACCCCAAAAAGAGAAAAACGAACTCCGACTCAAAGAAAGTTCTCTCCGTTATGGAGAAGAACTTCGATGTAGGGTTCTTTATCAACTCCCAACTCCTCCCTGGCACTGAGGAGTTCTTCCGAGAAGAAGACCTAGCTGCCCAGGCGAGGTGGACATACTGGAGTCTCCTCCGAGCAGGCGCCATTGCCAGAAAGGTGGAGCCTGTGTTGGCGTACGGCCAGGTTTTTAAAGAAAAACTTAGAGCTGCTTAGAGAGATATCACCAACCACAAGGCCCAAGAGGAGTCCCTGAGGACCCGGCTTACCGAAGAGGAGAAGAGGTTGAAAGAGGCTGCCGATGAGGTCAACCGCCTTGTGGAACGGGACCCCTCTCTCTCCCCAAACAACCCAATGAAACCCGGGGCTGGACTCTTGCATCAGAGGGTAGAGTGAAAGAGTTAGAGAAGAAACCGGCCAAGGCCGTGAAGTCGGCAAACTCCGCCTACATGGAGGCCTTGACCATAAAGAAGAAAATTAGGAAATCCTAAAGGACGCCCAGGAAGCCATTACTGCTACTGATATGAGGAGGCAATCAAAGCTCCCGGCCCCTGCGAACGCTTGGTTGGAAGCTACGAGGAGTTTTCACCGTGTGTTCGAGCCCTCGAAAACATCTCCGGTCACTTCAACCAAGAAATCAACCATCACTTGTGCTTTGATCGCGTGCGGGGTTCATACTAGATGTCATACTGAGATAGTTTTATTGCCCAAGTCATCATTCGCCCCGTCAGGTCAGGTTTCTATAAAATTTTTCGGATCGCCTGGTCGATTCTCACTGTGATCAAGTGTCCTTGAAAGTATTGTCTTAACCTTCGAGAGGAGATTAACAAGGTGTAGGGTAATTTCTCTAGCCTAGTGTATCTCAGCTCCGTTCCTTGGAGCACCTTACTTATGAAGTACACAGACTGTTGCAGCTTGTCCTCCTCCTGAACTAGGACGGCCGTCGTAGCTTCTTCCGTGACCACTAGGTACAAGTACAAAGTCTCTCCTTTTGGTTTACCGAGAACTGGAGGTTCCGACAAGATCCTCTTGAAATGATTGAAAGCTTCTTCGCATGCCTGGGTCCATTCGAAGGTCATCCCCTTCTTCATTAAGTTAAAAAAAGGTAGCGCTTTTGCTGCCGATGCGCCGAGAAAACGTGACAAGGCTGTCAGTCTCCCTGCCAGCCTTTTCACATCATTTACATAACCAGGACTTGTCATGCGGAGAACGGCTTCACACTTATCCAGATTAGCCTCTACCCCTCTTTGTGTGATCATGAATCCAAGGAACTTCACGCCTCCATGGCAAACGCGCACTTTAGGGGGTTCAACCTCTTATTGTGCTTTCGGAGTGAGTCAAAGATGATGCTCAGGTCAGATACCAAGCTATTCGGTTCGAACGTCTTTACCAGTATGTCATCCACGTAAACCTCTACCGACTTACCGATGTGGTCCTTGAAGACTTTGTTCATTAATCTTTGGTACGTCGTCCCGCATTTTTCAGCCCAAACGGCATGACCTTATAATAGTAGGTCCCTGCTGGCGTTTTAAACGCCGTTTTATCTTTGCCGGGTCGGTGCATTGGAATCTAATTATATCCCGAATATGCATTCATAAAGCTAAAAAATCTGTATCCTGCCGCCGCATCTATTATGACATCAATGTTGGGAGAGGGAATGAGTCCTTGGGACACGCCTTGTTGAGATCTGAGTAATCGACTCACATCCTCTATTTTCCATTCGCCTTCTTCACAAGCACCACATTTGAGAGCCATGTGAAATAGTCAAGTTCCCTGATGAAGCCGACTTCCAACAAGCTAGCCATCTTCCTCGCTACCTCGTTGGCTCTTTCCGACAACATTTTCCCCCTTCGCTGTGCGACTGGTTGGGCTTCTGGCTTCATGGCCAATCAGTGCGACATTAAATCAGGGTCTGTCCTCGGCATGTCGTTTGGAGTCCAAGCGAAAATGTCTCTGTTTAACCTAATGGCTTCCATAAGAGGTTCCTTCAATTCATGGGGGAGTTTTTGGTTTACGAACGTAAACTTATCCTCCGTATCCTCTACCTGAAATTTCTCCAGGTCTCCTTGTGGTTCAGGTCTTGGTTTCTTGTCAACCCTGGCATCTAGGTCTGCCAAGAACACCACGGATGCCTCCTTTGATTTCTTTTTGAGTGCTAGGCTGGCGTTGTCCCAAGCAACCGCTATTTCCAAGTCTCTCCGAATCAACCCCACAGATCCATCATCCACCACGAATTTCATTGTGAGGAGCTTTGTGCAATTGATGGCCGACAGCTCATTGATGGTCTTTCTTCCAAGAATGACGTTATAGGCCGTAGAATCCCACAAGATCACAAACTCAGCCATTGTCGACTTCCGGCTCGCCCCGAAACCCACGCAAATCGGGAGGGTGATAGACCTATCAAGCTTGATGTAGTTATCTCCCAATCCTACGATCCCGTGACGGTGGTCTTTGAGGTCATTCTCCTCGAGTCAAAGAGCGTCAAACACATTTCAGAACATGATGTTCGAATCAGCCCCTGTTCCACTAAGTTCTGTTTGACTAGGTCCGTCCCGATTCTCGCCGTGATTACCATTGTGGGTCCTTAGGAAGGTCATGGCACCAGCGATCTCCAGGGCCAAATGATATCTCGAGAAATTTCCCGGAATGGACCTTGGGGTTTCCCGACAACACGGCCAACACCGTAGCGTCCTTCTTCGTCGTTAACCTCAATTTGGGTGGAGCATTTCTCCCGACTACTACGTTTACCACCACCGTTGGGGTTGTGTTCGCATTCTTGGGGGACGTTGCCTTAGCTTCATAGTTCGGCTTCGATCTTCCTCTGAGTGCTCTCTCTCTCTCTCCTTGGTTCTTGGATGAATTGTGAGAACTTGGCTAGCGTTCCTTCCCGGATGGCTTTTTTCAGTATGTCTTTCAAGTCAAAATAATCTTGCGTTTTGTGGCTAAAACTCTTGTGGTAGTCATAGTAAAGACTTTTGTTTCCCCCGTCCTATCCTTGAGCTGCCTTGGTTTGGCTAGTATATTCTTCTTCGCGATCTGTTGGCAGACCTCAATGATGGGAGTGGTTAAAGGAGTGTAGTTGGTGAACTTACCCACCCAGAAAAATGGTTTAAATGGTTTTCTGGATATCCCTTCTCTTGACGCCTCTTTTGGCCTTTCGGTGTTGTCAGCCTAACGAGCTTGCTGATTGGGTGGTTGCCGTTTATTGGAGGCTACCACTTGGTTGATCTCTTCGTCATTGATGCATTCCCTTGCAATTTTTTTAAATCTCCTGCATCGTCCAGATAGGCTTGGTAGTGTGGTGCTTCCCGAAGTCCTCATTTACCAAACCGTTGGTGGGATAAAGTCTTGCCACCGAGTCCGTGAGGCCATCAATCTCCAAACATTCATCGTTAAAACGGTCTAGGGATTTCCTCGTCGGCTCGCCAACACGTTGGGTCTAGGGGTGTCTATGGATCGGATCCGATCCGCATATCCGCGGTGTTTATCCGAATCCGATCCGAAAATTGCGGATATGGATCCGATCCGCAAGGCTTTTGGATCGGATCGGATCGGATCCACACACTAATCGGATCGGATTGCGAATTTTGTGTTGGTATCCGCATATCCGATCCGCATATCCGCGTATCCGCAAAATTAAAGAAATAAATAAGTAAATATTCTTTTTATGTTTTATTTCAATTAATAATTATCATATATGTTATATTATTTTAATTTATTATTTAAGAAAAGTATGTTTAATATTATTTTAAGAGTAAACACATTTAAAAGAATAGAAAAAATGAATTTTATTGATATTTTTTTAATAAAAATAAGCTTTTAAAAATATTTTTGTGTTTTGCGGATACATCCGATATCCGATCCGCAAATGTGCGGATCGGATAGGATCGGATCCAACCTTAAAAGCTGCGGATATCGGATCCGATCTGATCCGATGATTTTAATGCGGATCGGATCGAATTTTTGGCCATATCCGATCCGTTCCGATCCGCGGACACCCCTAGTTGAGTCACTCCTAACAAGTTAATCGGGTGTTTCGCCTTGGCGATCCGGGTGGTGAATTGTACCAAGAACTTTTGCGTGATATCTGCGAAGACCGTAATGGACCCTTGCAGAAGTGTGATGACTTGCATCATTTACCCTTTTTTCTTGCCTAAAAAGGACCATAAAAGAGCACAATCTCATTTGATCATTGTAATTCATGAACTATTTGATGAATATTATGGTACATTGCTTTGAAATGGGTTTGTGCTGAATTTCAGGTGAAAAGAGCAATAAAAAAGGAAGAAAACAACAAAATAAAGCTGGGCGTGTGGACCAAGCGTGCCACTTGGAGCAAACGCCATGAAAGTATGTGGGCGTGGCATGCCAGGAGCTGGGCGTGGCACGCCAGTAATGATTTCCAAAAAAGCATGATTGAATCTTTTACATGGGCGTGGCACGCCAGGAGCTGGGGGTGGCACGCCAATACAATTTTCCAGAGAGCAATACTGAAGGCCACTAAAGGGGCGTGACACGCAAAGCTGGGCGTGGCACGCCAAGCTCATTACACACTATGGGCGTGCCACTTGGACCATTGGGCGTGGCACACCAGTTCATCAATCCAGAGGAGACAAGCACTTGGGCTTGCCACTTGGTGCGAAGGCGTGGCACGCCAGCTCTCAATCCTCACTTGGGTGTGCCACTTGAAGACCCAGGTGTGGCACGCTAATGCAAGAGAAGGCCAAAGCAAGGCTGGGCGTGCCACTTGGTGTCGAAGGCGTGGCACACCAAGCTCTAATCCTCACTTAGGCATGCCACTTGAAGAGTAAGGCGTGGCACGCCAAGCTTAAAAGAACCACATTAAAGAGGGCGTACCACTTGAGCATCAAGGTGTGGCACGCCAGTACAAGTTTCCAGAGATGAAGTTGAAGGTCCAAAGTACTTGGGCGTGCCACTTAGTGTCGAAGGCGTGGCACGCCAGCTCCAAACCATCACTTGGGCGTGCCACTTAAAGAGCCAGGCGTGGCACGTCAAGCCTAAAGGAGCCACCTTAAGAGGGGCGTGCCACTTGAGCATCAAGGCGTGGCACGCCAATACGAAATTCCATAGGAGAAGATAGAGGACCAAATATATGGGCGTGTCACTTGGTGTCGAAGGCGTGGCACGTCAGCTACTGTTTCCCACTTTGGCGTGCCACTTGGGTCTCAGGCGTGGCACGCCAGCATCATCAATCAACAAGAAGAAGACTTGGGCGTGCCACTTGAGTTCTGGGCATGGCACGCCAGACCATGGGCGTGCCACGCCAGTTCAATCATCCAGAAAGAAGAACCAAGCACACATAATGGGCGTGCCACGCCAGTTCAATTTTCCAGAGAGGAGAAGAAGGAGGAGAAGGCCTGGGCGTGCCACTTGGGCTCAAAGGCGTGGCACGCCAGGAACACCAACACATGGAGCATACCACTTGAGGAGTTGGGTGTGGCGTGCCAACCCAAATTGGAGGCTGGGCGTGGCACGCCACTTGAACGCGAATCACACGCCAGCCTGGAAGGTCACGTTTATTGAGTTTTCTTTTCCCTCCAAATTGTATTTTTCTTTTCTCTTTTGTATTTTCTTTATTCTAGTGCTAGGAGTAGTATAAATAACCCCTGAAAGTACTGAGAAGGGGGTTAGCTGTTAGTTTTTTTGGGTTATTGAGTAGTATCTTTGTTGAAGTATAGTTAGATTTACTTTTCACATTATCTCTTCCATCTCTTGTACTTTCTCTTGAGCTATGAGTAGCTAAATTTCCTCTCATTGAGAAAGGGAGCTCTGTTGTACTTGATGGATTAATGATAGTGAATTTTCTTTTCTCTTCATCTTTTCTTTGATTTGCTAGAAGGAATTTTGTTTTAATGTTAGTGTTCAATCATCTTGGGAAAGAGGTTGAATGCAAAATGGGTTTCATGAGAACCTTGGAAAAGAAAACATGAAACCATGCTAGAAATCTGTTCTCACACTTGTGTAGGATATGGGTTTTGGTGTTTGGATATGGTGACATATAATCCTCCCTCTACTTGGACCTATGATGATGTGTGGTATAATCAGGGACCAAGCATATCTCTCTTCATGAGTAATTAGACCAAGAAATTGGCTATTGATCAAGATCTGAGAGATTGAATCACCAAGGGATTGGGGTTCAATCATTTATGATTGCCAAGAGGTCAATGAGTTGCATGATTGAAGATGAGATGAACTGGATTTAATCCAAAGAGAACAACATTTTCTGATCTCAATGAATTTCCCTTATTCTTATCTTCCACATTCTTTATAGCTTTCTTTATATTATGTCAATCTCCATTCCCATTTACAATTAAGTCATTTACGTTTCTGCACTTTACATTATTGCCATTTCCTTTTCTGCACTTTACTGCTTCTCTTTACTTTTGAGTCATTTACTTTTCTGTTCATTTACAATTCTGCAAACACACTCTATATTGTTTAGCTTAACTAATTCACCAATTGATTAAAATTTCTCAAATCTACCAATCTCTATAGATACGATCCCACTCCACTGTGGGTTATTACTTGACTATAATTTTGGTGCGCTTGCCAAAAGAACGGATTTATCATTTTTATATGGGGAGTAAATTCCGGTCATCAAAGGGAGTTGAACCAACAAATCGCCGACCCCGCCAGGGTTACGGGAAACGCACGGCATCTAACGGCGTCGCCCACGCCTTCCAAGTTCATCCTGGCCTCGAAAGCCGTTAAGTGCTCTTGTGGGTCCTTTGTTCCATCGTACCTCATGTCTGTTGGCTTGTCGAAGTACTTCGGTAGTCGAACCTTGAGGATGGATGGGTGGAAAGGAGTGGCCCATTATAATAAGATCTCGCCATTTCTTCCCTTGACCTTTTCTTTGCTCCCTACGAGCTTCTGACCTGCTGTGGGTGTAGGTGAGGGAGTGAGCGTAAGTTTGGTCACGTTCGTCGTCTCTCTTGGTGCTTTCTTGATGATCTTCCGATCTTCTTTATGGAGATCAGGTTCGTGAAAGGCTTGGACAAGAGTCTTGGCTATGCTCGGGATGGAAACGGTCTCTTGCTGCCAGCTCCCTCTCCAAATTTTGCACTCTGTGTCTGAGTTCTTGCTTGATTTGAGAGCTGTCGCTGCCAGTACTACCGAACCGGCGCTTTTCCGGAGATTGGATGTGGGAGTCGCCTTGGTAAGATGGGGACCTTCGACGCTCCTGGGAGGTTCCCGAGCTCACTCTACTCCTTAGGCGGCCCCCTGGACGCTCGGTAGCTCCGCCCTCCTCTCGTACTTCCTCCGTACAAGGGATAAGCCCCATGCCAGGTCCCCACAGACGGCGCCAATATTCGGTTGCTCATTAGAATGAAGGTCGGCTGGGTGTTAGGTCGAGAGAAACTAGAGAGAGAAAGGTATCTGGACCTGATCGTGAGCTTTGCAACGAAGAGTGCCGCCACGAGCGTCAGTGGGTCGGCGGATTGGACCACTTGCAAAGACACTCCGATGCCAAAGTAAGTGTCTGTACAATGAGGTGGCTAATTAAGATAAAAGATGACGTACCTTGGGAGGGGTAAGTCCCCCCATTTATACCTTGTACTCAGGTAGGCCCTCTGACTTGGGCCCATCCGCCTAGAAGCTTCTGCCAACTGTCCAAGTCTTTCCCAAGGGGTAGAGTGACGCGGGTCACTTTTGCACATACGGGTCGAGGACCCGTCAGGTCGGTAGCCTGTAAAGTGGACCTCCGGCCCATATTTAGTGGGCCAGAACAGTGCACAACTGTTTAGTTTTTTCTAAATATTTTTGCAGTAGTGAGTCCCGAGCCTGGTATGTTTCGTTCACCTGTGGGTTCACGACCTGGGAGTCATTGTTGACTTCAAGTTTTGTTACTCCAACCTCCTTGGCTAAGATTAAGCCGCCAACACAACTTCGTACTCTACTTGGTTGTTTGAAATCGGGAATTCAAACTTGATAGATTGCTCTAAGTTATTCCTTTTGAGCTTTCTAAAATGATCTCGACCCCTCCGAACGCTTAGTTGGAAGTTCCGTCAATATGGGGTTTCCACCGTGTGTTCGAGCTCGCGAGAACATCTCCAGTCACTTCAACCAAAAAATCAACCATCGCTTGTGCTTCGATTGCGTGTCGGGGTTCATACTGGACGTCATACTAAGACAATTCTATTGCCCAAGTCATCATTCACCCCACCAGGTCAGGTTTTTATAAAATTTGTCAGATCGTCTGGTCGGTTCTCAGTGTGATCGGGTGTCTTTGAAGGTTTGCCTTAACCTCCGAGAGGAGAATAACAAGGCTAGGCTAATTTCTCTAGCCTAGTGTATCTCAGCTCTACTCCTTGGAGCACCTTACTTATGAAGTACACAGGCTGTTGCAGCTTGTCTTTTTCTCAAACCAGGGCAGCCGTCATAGCTTCTTCCGTGACCGCTATGTACAGGTACAAAGTCTCCCTGTAACACCCTAATACTTTTAAACTGAGTTAAGCTTTTATTTAGATTATATTTAGTAGCTGATATTCAAAACCTTGCGAAATTTTTCTTTTAAAACAAATATGAAATATTTATATAAAATAATTTATAGATAAAAATATTGAATAATGAGTTTTTATTAGAATAGTTACTAGTTGAAAAATATAAGTGGATTTGAAAATACTAACATGAAAAACCGGTGTGCTAAACTATGAAGGCACAACAATGACAAGCTTTACTCTTACCAAATAAAAAAGGGAACATCATAGTTACAATTGCAATCAGTCAATAAGGATAAAACAAAGACACATAGAAAATTCTAATTCTCTTAATTTGTTTAATTATGGCTAAAACAATCGCATATTCTTCCTTCTTAAGGTAAACGTTTAATGTTTTGTATCTACGTCTTCGATAGCTTGCTCCCACTAGTGCACCTGTCTTTTCACCTCAATTGTATTGCTTCGTACTGCATCGTTCCTGAAGATGGTATGGAGAGAGGGGTGAGAAACAAAAGTTTCTCAATAGTTTATCTATATGGTGTCATCGTATCCATCCTCAGCCATTCCGAGTTTTAAAATAAAAACAGTGATGATGCAATGTTGTTCAATTATTATTTTCAAAAGTCTTGATTAGTCGGAGCGGTGTGACTTTTAGATGCTTCTCATTTACTTATGTTATGACATGTGTAATGCATACAAAATACCTATAGCGTTAAAACATATAAAGGTAACTCATAAACCTTGGTATGATGTTCTCATAGGCCATAAAGCAAGACAAAATAAATAATAATTAAGAGAAGAATAGTAACATTGCCATAGATAAGTCAAACAGAATAGATCTGAATAAAATAAAGATCTTAAACAATATCATACACTATACAAAAAGGAACTTTGGAAAAAGAAGGATCTTTGAATGCAATAATAAACATAATCATAAATAAAAAAAAGATAGAAGAACAATCATGATCACTCTTTTCATTGCACTTTTCATTACTTTTTCTCGTAGCTTTTACGGAAGGTATTGAGCTCAAACCGGTATAAAAGGTGGGAGTCCACTTCCCTTATCGAAGGTTCTTATCCCAAACGTTTTGGCGATCACCTTCCCTTACCGAAGGTTATTTAGACATACACAAGAAAAGAGTTATATCAACAAAGATATCTTATTATATAAAATTGATGGGAGTCTCCTTCCCTTACCGAAGGTTTCCAAAAGTTTGCCGATCACCTTCCCTTATCGAAGGATCATCTCGATTATCTTGTCTTTGGGGGTCACCTTCCCTTACCGAAGGATCATTCTCTCAGTTCTTTATGCACATAAGATTTTTATTATAATACATAATACATATGAAGGGAAGAGACATTATATCATGACATGTAATGCTAACATCTATATATGACATAAAAATTAGCATAAAATTCCTACCTTGAGTGAAGTTCCGCTAGGTATTCCGATGCAAATAGATGCGGTTTGTTAGTGAAGAGAGACTTGTTTCATGGCTAGACTTTGTGTTTTTGTATAGAAAAGGGAATAGAATGAGAAAGGAATGATCAAACAGCTCTCAGGTATGTGCAGATTATGTTAGGAGGCATTTAGGTGAAATCTTCAATCTGGATCGTCACTTTGTGAGCCCTATAACTTTTTCTATGTTTGGAATTCGGAATTATCTATTAGAGATAAATTTATAAATAATTGAATTAGTTTTAAAAAGAATCTTAAACGAAGTCAATCGGATAACCACAGCTTGAGATATTCCCGAAATACTGTTAGTATATCAGGGTGGCTAATAAGAGCGTGATTTTCTACTCTGAACTTGTAACCGATTTATCTACCTAATTTAATTTGAATTTGATTTTATACTGAACTAAAGGAATAGAGCTAGTATTCTTATCTTTTCATATAACAAAATATCATTCAAATCTAATAAATGTAGAATTAGTTATGACTATGTTTTAAAAGGTTGTTTACTGTCGGTTAGAGATTTACTACCACTAGTGCTTTCATATGTTTAAATTTTAAATTCAAATCTTAAATCATTACCATTTTAATTAATTAATTAGTTATTAAAAAAATGACTTGATTCAAGAAGTTGGGATGTTACATTCTCACCCCCTTAAAAAAGAATTTTGTCCTCAAAATTCATGTCTTCTAAGAACATACTAATCAACCTCACCTTAGCCTAGTAGGTTTTATCTACCTTTTATCTACCCTTTTTCTTTTTATAGAAATATATGATAGTCCTAACATAAATAAGTTCAATCAATCCATCCATTTCAATCAAATTAAGTAAAGATACAAAACAGTTCTATTCTCTATACCTATCATGAGCTAACTAAGTGCACTAGGAAGAAAAGAAAAAAAAACTAATCAAGGAAGCTAATGTCAAATCATGCTAAGCAAAAACATGATAAACCGGGTTCGAAAAAGTAAAGGTAATTAGTTTCATGCAAGTCAATTGCTTCACATTTTCTTCTTTCATGCAGAGAACGGCTTCACACTTGTTCGAATTAGCCTCTACTCCTTTTTCTGTGATCATGAATCCAAGGAACTTTCCCGCCTCTATGGCAAACGCGCACTTTAGGGGGTTCAACCTCATATTGTGCTTTCAAAGTGAGTCGAAGATGACGCTCAAGTCAGATACCAAGCTATTCGGTTCGGCCGTCTTTACCGGTATGTCGTCCACGTAAACCTCTACTGACTTATCGATATGGTAATTGAAGACTTTGTTCATTAATCTTTGGTACGTCATTCCCGCGTTCTTCAACCCAAATGGCACGACCTTATAACAGTAGGTCCCTGCTGGCGTCATAAACACCGTTTTATCTTTGTCAGGTTGATGCATTGGGATCTGATTATATCCAAAATATGCATCATAGCTCAAAAATCTATATCCTGCCGCCACATATACTAGGGCATCAATGTTGGGAAAAGGGAATGCGTCCTTGGGACATGCCTTGTTGAGATTTGAGTAATCGACACATATCCTCCATTTTCCATTCGCCTTCTTCACAAGCACCACATTTGAAAGCCATGTAGAATAGTCAAGTTCCCTGATGAAGTCAGCTTCCAACAAGCTAGTGTGTGTTTGGATTACAGTTTGTAAACGAGAGTTTGTATAAAATTGATTTTGTAAAATTGATTTTGATGAAAAGTAAGTTTGTGTTAATGTGGTTTATGTTTGACAATCTTTATATCAAAATAAATTACAGTAAACTAAATATTGTTTGGATTATACTACTCAAAATTTCTTTTAGATAAAAAATTACTAAAAGAGACATCAATTTAAATAATTTTTTATATACATGCGAAATCAGAACACTAACAAAAATAATATAAAAATATTTATCATATAAATAAATACAACAAAAAATAAAAATATGAAAGAGAGTACTATAAATTTTATAATGTCAAACAAAAAGAAAATATTCTATAATTTTTCTAGTACTTTCAGTACTCTTTAATTTAGTATTATTTTGAACTATAAATTTTTATTATTTATGACTCTATTGTTACTTATAATTAGTTTTTATTTATTTTGCCTTTTTTTATAGGATCATAATTCATATTATACAAAATTTTAATAATAAACGTGCTATATAATAATTACAATTACAAATTTTACAAAGTCAGAATAAAAAATTAATATAAAATAAAAATAAAGTACATCAAAGAATAAAAAAAAATCATACAGATAAGAAATAATAAAAATTTCATAAAACCAACAACATATATCATATGAACAAAAGAAATACAATAAAAAGTAAACAAAATTCATATGAATAAAGTCAAATAAAAAAATAAAAAAATTTCATACATAACATAAATATAATGTAGTAAAAGATAGAAAAAAAATTCATATGAATAAAAAATAATAAAAATATCATAAAAATTAATAAAATACCTGAAAAATCATAACATTAAGAAAAATAAAAAAATAGTCAATAATATTTGTTATATGAATAAAAGAATATAATAAAATAAATAAAAAATCATATACATATAAAGACTTCATAGAAAAATATACATATAAAGAATAGTATAGTAAATGATAAAAAAAATTCATAAATAAAAAATACAATAAAAAACATAAAAATTAAATAGTTATGCTACATGTACACCAAAATCAACCACCAAAGTCAGCCACCAGTATAAAATACATGCTGAAATACAAATACACATTGAAAATAAATTAAACCACACATGTATTTATACACAAATATATTGGTGGCTGATTTTGGTGTACAAATAATAATTCTCAAAATTAAAATATGAAAGAGAGTATTAAAAATAATAAAGAAAATTAAAATATTCACTTTGTTAGTGATTGAAACAAATCTGAACGATTTTGATGAAAAAAAACTGTAACAAAGAACTATGAAGAACTAGGACGAATTACAAAGAACTACGGTAAAAGTAATAGTTATTGGTATCCTTTGTATAGAAGAAAATGAAGGGTAGAGTTGGTAAAAAAATAAATTTCTAATCTAATTTTCCAACGGTAATCAACCACCTTGAACGTAAATGCAGAAGTTACAAATTTTAGTTTCACCTGAACGTGCATTCAGAGGTAGAATCATTTCTGCGTTCAGAGGGATAAAAGTTGCCATACATAAAAAGGAAACTTTCAAGAAACTCAAACGCGCTTCTTTCTTCCCCAACGCGTTTGCCAAACACACCCCTATCCGTCTGCCTGGCTACCTCGTTAGCTCTTTCCAACGATATTTCGGCTTTTGGCTTCATGGCTAAGTGGTGCGACATGAAGTCAAGGTCTATTCTCGGCATGTCGGCTGGAGTCCAGGCGAAAAGGTCTCCGTTTGCCCTAATGGCTTTCATAAGATGTTCCTTTTATTCATGGGGGAGGTTTTGATTTACAAACGTAAACTTATCCTCTGTATCCTCTACCTGGAATTTCTCCAAGTCTCCTTGTGGTTTAGGTCTCGGTTTCTCGTCAGCCCTGGCATCTAGGTCTGCCAAGAACACCACGGCTGCCTCCTTTAATTTCTTTCTGAGTGCTAGGCTGGCGTTGTCCCAAGCAACCGCTGTTTCCAAGTCTCCCCCGATCAACCCCACAGATCCATCATCCGCCACGAATTTCATTGTGAGGAGCTTTGTGCAAATGATGGCCAATAGCTCGTTGATGGTCCTTCTTCCAAGAATGACGTTATAGGCCATAGAATTCCTCAAGGCCACAAACTCTGCCATTATCGACTTTTGGCTCGCCCCAAAACTTACGCAGATTGGGAGGGTGACAGAACCATCAGATTTGATGTAGTTGTCTCCCAATGCTACGACCCTGTGACGGTGGTCTTTGAGATTGTTTTCCTTGAGTCCCAGGGCGCCGAACACGTTTCAAAACATAATGTTTGAATCAGCTCCTGTGTCCACCAAGATTCATTTGAGTAAATCCGTCCCGATTCTCGTTGTGATTACCATTGGTAGGTCCTCGGGAAGGTCGTGACATCAGCGATCTCCAGGGCCAAATGATATCTCGGGAATTTTTCCGGAATGGACCTTGGAATTTTCCGACGACACGGTCAACACCCTAGCGTCTTTCTTTGCCGCTAATGTATGTATAAGATAAGATTCAAACATCGATAATATTAGTTGGTTGATGATAAAATAATATTAGACTTGGTTGGATAAAATTTTTACTTTTGAAAAGTAATTTATAAAAGTTAGTTTTCAAAAAATAGCTTTTTAATAGTTATAGCACCTATATTTAGTAAATTAAATTAAAAACGACTTTCAATAAGTACAAACAATAATAATTACATTTGGTAAAATGATTTTTAAAATTAAAAAAATACTATATTAGACATAAATACAAAAGTTAAATTTAAAAATTAATTAATATATAAGATTATATTAAATTTTTTAACTTTGATAAATACAAATCATCTTTAAAAAATTCTACCTTAAATGTTTTTAAAAGTACCTCGTGCTTATAATAACGTCAGTTAATCATTTAGCTCTAGCCTCTAGGACCAGTTCTAAGTCTTCTTTAACAATTTTGGACCGTAGTACCAAAAGTTAAAAAGAAAAATCTTACAGGCCCTGATTCCAGAAAAGCCCAAAAGAAAAGGGTTGGAACAGGGTTAGCCCCAGTCAGCCCTAACACCCCACAAACAAAAAAAATAAACCCTAAAACCCTGTCACTCACTCTGAATCCTCCGCGGCTGCCTTCCGGCCTCCAGCCTCGAGCCGTCGCGCCCTCCGCCGCTGCTCCACCGCTCTCGGTCCTCGTGTGCTCCACTACTGGCGCATCACGCGTCCTCTTCCTCCTTCACTTCGCGTCTTCTCTGCCATCCTTCGCATCCTCGCTGTTATTGATCGCAGTAGTCTACAGTGTCAACCACTATGGATGACGGAATGGACACCTCTCCCAGCATCTTCGATCCTCAGAACCTCTCCACTAGACAGAAGTTTCGCAGATACGGGTATTTGAATCTTTCTCTCTCCATTGCTCCATATTCAAAGCTGCATATCAACCATTGCCTTTTTCATTTTTTTTTAAGTTGGGAGTTCCCTTCCTGTTGTGAGTCACTAGGGATTAGGGCACAACACACAATTATTTTTTGATTGCTTGACATCTTAACCTATGAAGCTGCGAAATTCACCTACATTTGTTGTGGTTCCCTTAATTGAGTGTGTTGTTAATGATTGTGGGTTGGTGCATTGGATGGTATATGGAAGATAGTATTGAAAGGTTTGAGTTCCTTGGGAGTGTGAGAACTTGGTGGTCTTCTTTATAATCTTAGCTCTGTATTCTTTTTAGAACTGCAACATTTAATTGCTAGGGTTTTGTTAGTGTTTCTCAGACTTCTGTGTTGACTTTCAAGAATGGAATTGATGCAGGAAGAGGCACTCAACTTCTGGTGCTTCAATCCATCAAGATAACTCAGCTTCCAAGTTGAGTGAAACTGGGCTTTTATATGATGGCCAAAGTATCCACAGCCCTACTAATGCTGCACTTCTTCTTGAAAACATTAAACAAGAGGTTGAGGGTCTTGATGCTGAATACTATGAAGAAAAAATACAACCTTCCTCTAAAAGGATGCTGTCTTCTGATATTCAAGGAATCCCTGTTGTTGATGCTGGTTTTGACTCTATACGCCACTCATTAAAAGCTTGTAAACAAGATGGTGACTCATTGGGAGATGGTGCAGAAACGATTTTTACTTTATTTGGATCTCTGCTTGACTGTGCTATGCAAGGTGCTGCAAGTACATTTATTTATATACAGTACCTAGTAAACTTCATTTCATTCATCTGCCTTTTTCTTTTCTTTTCTTTTCTTTTTTATTTTTTTTTTCTGTTAATTCAGGATACACATGATCTCTTTGAATTTGATGTTTCATTTGATACCAGCAAGTATATATTTTTCTTGTTTGTTTTAAATTTTCTAGAAGCATAATGGTTCATGCTAAGACCTTCTTCAAGCTTGTGGCGAGAACAGGAAAAAAAGAAGGGGGGGGGGGGAGGGAATGAGAATTAGGAACATATCATGGAATGCAAGTTAGCAATAGACAATTGTATTCATATATACACCTCAAGAGAGGGGGCATGCCCTTAGTGTTTTCCCTGAATCAGCTACTTCTCAAGGATCCACCAATCCTATCGCTCCTGCGTTGCAGTCGCAACCATTCCTTCAACTCTGTGCTGAAGAGTAGGCACGAGAATGGTAATAGCTTCCATGAGCGCAGGAGCATGCAACCCTATGTGATCCTGACAACCATGCTTTCTATCTTTGGCCTTAGGAAAGGGTTAGTTGTTATTTGCCTTCTTTTAGGAGTTTAGCTTGCAATTTTATTGTGAAATTTCCAATCAGCTCTTACAAAGGGAAGGGAGGGATTTATTGCATTGATGTACCCTTTTTGTTGCTTTTGTGCACTCCATCTTTCCCCGAAAAGGACATGGTATCATTTGTATCGTTTGATCTCTTGTAGTTACATAACATTTCTTCATATTTTTTGGGCATTTAGTTGGACTTTCCCATGTTGAGATTACGACTTTGTGCTCCTTTGAGCATGTGCCTTTTCTGTTGCAAATTGTAGGGGCGTGAGAAACGAATCATGTAATTTTGGTTTGGTTGAACTCATTTACAGGATTGATGCCTGTTTCTGATCTGATACTACGTTTTGAGAATGCATGTCGAGATGTTTCAGAATCTATCAGGTACATTTACTACTGTAATCAGCATAAATATCGTTCTACTTGAAAGTCTTGCATCGTAAGCATTCACACACATAGACTCGATATTATGTTGGAATTATTAAATTACATTTTGTCCATAGGAAGTTGGAAAACTGTAATGCTTCCTTCCTTTCTTTTTATCTTACAATATTGATTATCTTGTTGCACGCCATTCATATGTTTTCTTTTGGTCTCTCAACAATCTTACTATAGGTTCAAACTCTTGAAGTTGTTGTTGGACCAATTGGATTAGGTTTCCTTCTTCTTACATGTTACATGAAAACTGGTCTGTTTGCTTCTTCTTGAGTTTATTCCACTGGTATAGGAGAGAGGCTAGCTATACATGATAAATTGGTTGGATCTAACAATACTTGAAGTGGCAATTCCTGTATGGTAATTATCCTCTTGAAATTGATTATAGCTAAACAATGACTAAGTTTCATTAAAGGTGAAATCCGTGGAAACAAAATATGATTGACTAGATGGGTTACAGTGTTTTTACCCTTTCTTTTTTTGAGTATGCCTAGGAAAAGACATCTGACTGAAAGCTTTAGATCTAGTTATTTACAATGCTGATGAGGCACATTGGCAAAGACCACAGAGCCAAAGACACAATGAAGGTAGCAAAAGGTCACTAGGCTCCCAGATTGAGAGGTTTGGGTTAATTTGAAAAAAAAATGTGGAAAATACGAAGAGCTGAATATTATTCGTTGTTGTAAAAAATAGTTGTAGTATATAGGCATTTTGGCAATTAATTTCCATAATTTGTAATTATTGTGTAATGAATATGATTTCTTGTATAAATTAGGAAACAAATATTGGTTACGTATATCTAGAAAATTGACATATTTAATAACTGTCTAGTATGCTAAATATATGATATAATATACAACCTCTCTCAACAGAAACCATTCTTTTTTTTTTAAATTAATTGCAAAAGATTTTCCACTCTTCTAATAAAAGCTCATACAGTATTACAGTGGACCAAAACAAAAAGTACATAGGGCTATCTTCTACTATTTTTTATTTTTCTTACTTAGAAACCTTGTTTTATTTGTAGCATCTTGCTAAGTTTTGTAAGATCATATTTAAAATTCATTTGTTGATGCTGTTTCTGATCAAGACATATGGTGAGTGTACTTTTATTACAAAACTACTTTTCATATCAGAGTAGTTCGCAAAGGTACGCAGTCCACCAGAAATCCACATCCTATTTATAGTTATCTCACCAATTATCTTCGTCTTAGTGCACCTTTGTAGCTTCTATCACTTATTTCAATACCCGAAAGAGTTGAAGAGGCACTTGATCATCTAGGATGGTGTCAAGCCATGATTGATAAAATGCAAGCTTTAGAGCATAGTGGTACTTGGGAGCTGGTCTCTCTTCCTCCAGTCAAAACCACAGTTGGATGTATTTGGGTATACACAATCAAAGTCAGTCCAAATGGACAAATTCATTGTCTTAAAGCAAGGCTTATTGTAAAAGGATACTTTCAAATTTATGGTCTTGACTATGGAGATACCTTTTCTCCCGTAGCCAAAATCACTTCAATTCATCTTTTCTTAGCTATGGCTGCTATCTGTCATTGGTTGCTACATCAATTAGATATCAAGAGTGCCTTTCTTCATGGTGATCTAGGGGAAGAGGTTTACATGGAGCAACAGCCTGGCTTTGTTTCTCAAGGGGTGTTTGGATTAGTTTGCAAGTTGCAATGTTCAATCTATGTACTGAAACAATCCCCCAAATCATGGTTTTTGAAATTCAGCTTTTTTTTGAGCTTTCGGATGAAACAAAGCGAGGCAGATCATTAGGTTTTATACTGTCATAATTCACAAGGGAAAAGTGTTTACTTGATAATGTACATGGATGATATTGTTATCACAGGTGATGATCATGAAAGGATTAATCAGTTGAAAATTGAACCAAAGATTTGGGCAAGCTAAAATGCTTTCTTTGAATTGAAGTTGCCCAATCTAGCATTGGTGTTGTTATCTCTTAAAAGAAGTATGCTCTAGATATACTCAAGGAAACTTAAGATGATGAATTGTAGACGAACTGGCAGTCTAATGGATCCAAATCTTAAGTTACTACCTAATTAGTGGGAGCCAATATTAGTATCTTGAAAGGAATAGATATTAATTCGAAAACTTCTATATCTCACTATTACTGGAGCAGACATTTGTCTTGCATTAGCTGTAGTAAGTTAATTTCTGCAATCTCCTTGCTTAGATCATTGGAATGCAGTAATGCGAATATTGAGCTATATTAAAAGATTGCTTGTACAAGGTATATTTTATGAAGAAAAAGGGAATTCTCACATTATTGGTTTCGGTGATGCAAATTGTGCAGGCTGTCCCGTTGATAGACAATCTACTATAGGTTATTGCTTGTTTCTTGGAGGAAATCTTGTCTCTTGGAAAAGTAAAAAACAAAATGTTGTAGCACACCCTAATGCTGAAGCAGAATACTGTGCTTTGGCCACAGTTAGTTGTGAACTCATTTGGATCAAAGAGCTTCTTTGAGAGTTAAGATTTGGTGACTTAAAAGAAATGAAATTATTTTGTGATAATCAAGCAGTCTTTCATATAGCTTCTAATCCACTATTTCATGAAAGAACAAAACAACGAAGTTGACTGTTATTTTGTTCGAGAAAAAGATCTCTCAAAGGAAGTAATCACTAAATCAACAAGCTTCGGTGAACATCTAGAAGATATTTTCGGTGTACATCGGATTCAGTATCTGTGTAGCAAGCTTGGAACATTTAACTTATATGCTCCAGCTTGAGGGAGGATGTTGGAAAGAAACATTTGACTATGTAGAAACTAGTCAGGCCTAGGAATTAGTTGTATAGAAACTAAGCACTCCTAGAAAATTATCACACTCATTCGTTGTAATTGCTGACTATAGTCTTATATATTCTCAGCCTTTTCAACGACATATAATAAATATTGTGAGTGTACCTGTATTATGAAATTACTTTTCATACTATAATTGATGTTGTTTTATAGGTATGGTTTGAATGTTAAGCATCGAGTTGTTGAGGACAAATTGATGAGGCAGAAGGCTCAGCTCTTGCTTGATGAGGCTGCAACGTGGTCTTTGCTGTGGTTCGTTTATGGGAAAGGAAATATATCTCAAACCTTTGATATTCTATTTTAATAGTTTAATGATGACCTTTTGAGTGGGTTTGATTTTGTGTAATTCTTAAGGTTTCAGGTGCCTTTCAAATCTATTTTTAAAAATATCAAATTATTTCTCTTTGCATTGATGCACTCAACATTGCTATTGGTTGGACTTCTCCTTCATTAAATCACATTTATAATTTGATCTTTTAAGGATGGGAAGGTAATTGATTTGATATTAATCTTCATCTCATACTTCAGAAAACTTCCAATTGGATGTTGAGAAAATTATTTACTGGTAACTGATTTCCCGCATAGATGAATTTCCAGTTCGCTAGGACATTTTCCCCGACATATTCTACTAAGTATCCATCCTTAATCATTATAGGAGAGATACACAAAAGAGTGGCTCTGTAGCTTAAGTTGATCCTTCCAAATTCTGTTCTCCTTTCTTGCATTTCTTTTTGGATGCTATGCATGTTGATGTTTTATTTGTAGCTTTATCCTCTGACAGTTCTTTCTTTTGCAGTGACTGAAGAACTATCTAAAGAGCAAATACCGGTATGTTGTGTGTGTGTCGGCGGTGTTATTTTAAATGGTTAGATAATCAATCACTCATCTGAGTCCTCTGAATAAATGATTGAGATCTATTGACTCATCACAGGTGTCAGGAACCTCCCATGCTGTGGCTTGTGAGTTTGTTTCAGAAGACCATACTGCTCAATTATGCCTTCGGATAGTCCAGTGGTTGGAGGGTTTAGCTTCAAAAGCTCTTGACTTGGAAGAAAAGGTAATTCATTTCTACATTTGCTGTGTGGAAAGTTGATTCTATTCACAAATAATGTGTTAGAACTTAGAAGTAATAACTGGTATCAGTGAGATAGAGCAACGTGCTGAGGAAACCTATAATTCTGGGAGAATGTTCTACACTTAGCTTCCTCACTAGCTTACTCTATTAACCACAATTCACTGTACAACCAAATCTATAAAATATATCTCAATACGTTATCTTCCCTAGAATAGTGTCAGAAACTATTGAAATGCGAAATGAAAATCAAGAATGAAACCTAGAACATATTTGGTTTTTGTTTTTCTTTCCCCCCCTTATTTTCATTTTTCAGTCTGTTTTTCCGTTTTTTATGAAGGAAACAGTGAAAACTGGAAATGTAAACATGAGTTAATACTCAAAATGACCCCGAAATTTGACCACCAACTTAATTTGACCCTCTAATTTCAATTGGCCTAATTTATACCCTGAAATTTTAAAGCGTGGCTCAGATTGACCCTTTCGTCCAACTCCGTCACTGGAGTGATGACGTGACACCCAAACCTCACCACATGCCTCTCCTTCTTCCTCTTACCATCGCCATCACCACCTCCCTTCTACCAACACTCTCGCTCCCCCAACAAACAACAACATTCACAACCCACCAACACCCACACATTTCCACTGCCATAGCTTTGAAGAGCATAACACCTACACTCATCATTCCTTCATGACTGCAAACAGACAGCAAACCAATGAATGTGACATCGTTAGGGGCAACACCATGAACCACCATTTGTGAAAAGAGCTGCAATGCTTGCTTACCGTAACCATTCATCGCCATGTCGCAAATAACAGCACCCCAAGAAATAACATCCTTATGCACAATCATGTTGAAAATCTTGAACCCCATTTTCATATAACCACACTTAGCATACATGTTGAACAATGCAATCCCAATGTTACCATCAATCACAAGGTCACACCACCCATTGCCCCAAATTTGAAGCACCCTCACCCATTGCACCCATCTTTGTGTTCATATTAAGAGGGATCTAAAGTGTGGTGTTGTGTTTCTTTTTCTTTTTCTATTTCTCTTTAATTTGTTAATTTTAGTGATTGTTAATGTTGTTTGTTGGGGAGGGAAGACGTTGGTAGAGGGAAGATGGTGATGGTGATGGTGAGAAAGAGAAGGATCAAATAATAGAAAGGCCCTTCATAAATGGCGGTGGAAATGTGTGGGTGTTGGTGGGTTGTGAATGTTGTTGTTTGTTGGGGAAGGGAGGGTGTTAGTAGAGGGAAAGTGGTGATGGCGATGGTAAGAAGAAGAAGGAGAGGCATGTGGTGAGGTTTGGGTGCCATGTCATCATTCCGGTGACGGAGTTAGATGGAAGAGCCAATCTGAGCCACGTCTTAAAATTTCAGGGTATAAATTGGGTCAATTAAAAATTAGAGGATCAAATTGAGTCGGTGGTCAAATTTCGGGGGTCATTTTGAGTATTAACTCTGTAAACATAAAACTGATATTTATTCTCACTTTTTTTGTTCACAATATTATGAAAACAGAAAACATTGAAAATGAAATAGGAAATGAAATTAGAAACCAAACAGCATAGGTACCAGTCGCATTGCATAATTGAAATTTTACTACTTTGAAGGCAAAGAAAAACCCATGAAGATGCAAGTACTCCAGCCTAGTGAAGTGCACTGAAGAATAATATGCGGCGCCCATACTTTTCATCAAAACTTCACTTTCGTTTTGGTCTATTGTTTACAATTGTTTAAATTGGAGATTTACAATCTATGGTATTTTATTTTGAGGTGACTTGTATTAAGTACATGATTTAAAGTCATTATCATCATAATTTATTTAGGGTTTATAAGAACACAGTAAACCGTAATTTATTTCTTTATTTGTCTCTTATTACATATAAGCACACAATAAAGTATCCATAATAATTGCACCTGATGCACCATGTTATGAAGTTACTTGTTTGAAATAATTTTAGGTGTCATTGAGTACAAGTTGCCAATAAGCTTTGGTTTATTCAAAATAATGGTGCATATTTTTCATTATTGCAATCCGTGGTGTCCCAAATTGATAAACTTTTATATTTCATATTGCCTCACCTTATGTGTTAGTATTCTTGTTTGGTTACATATGATGCATTATTTTGTAGGTGCGTGGATCTCATGTTGGTAGTTATCTTCCTAGTTCTGGTGTTTGGCATCATACTCAACGTTACTTAAAGAAAGAGAGAGCTGATATGAACATTGTTCATCACTTGGATTTTGATGCTCCGACTCGTGAAAATGCAAACCTATTGCCTGATGACATGGTATTTTACATATGATTGCTTTGCCGTTTCATACTTCAGTCACTTGGTTCCCACGTTGATCTATATCATACATGGATATACCATATACCAATTTATTTTCCTTTCTTCTTTACTTACCTTCAATAGATCCTTGAGTTTTGTTTTAAAAGCCATAATTAATACTTTTCATATTGGAACTTGCATATAGTATCATGAAGTTAGCCACTTAGTTGTTATTGCAGAAGATTTTGGATTGATAGATCATGCAATAATTCTCTCCCTGATGCATGGTATCTGTTTAAAAAGTATTGGAAAACAAGATAAGGAAAGTGCATAGAGAGATTTAGAGAATCGAAGAAGATAGATGTATTATGATATGGTTAAAGACACTACTCATAGGACTAGGAGACCTTGCAGGAGAAAAATATAAGTGTTGGAACCTCTAGAGCATCTTTTTTTGGCATTGGTCAAGTCTACCAGTAGCTGGCCACCACAATCTCTCAAAAGAAGAACAGAAAATGCCAAGGTTCTGAAGACCGGATCGGTCATCAAACCGCTTTAGTTATTAGTTTACTGGTTTATTGGTCCAACCAGTTCAACCGTAAAAACTGTTTTATAATAAAATAACAGACAAAATATAAATAAATATCCTAAAACATAAGTATAGTCTAATATAAATCTTAAAATGTCTTCCAAATTTAGAGCAGTATATCAAATGTTATCAACTAAAATCTTATGATCTTATCAAAGTACAATCTTAAAAGTTAAATAACAAAAGGAAATATCCAAATATAAAATGACATCTATGTTCAAGCTTGTGGAGGACTAGAATCAACATAATAGTACCATTGGGATAGTCTTCCTTCTTAATTCTTATATACCTCCAACTATTTCCTACAAAATGAAAATTGAGCACAAAACACGGCCTTAAAACAAAAACAACCTCCTCAGAAATCAATAGAATATTAAGCACCAACTTATGGCAAAATGTACTATCAAGGATACATATATTCATGTTTTGGCGTGTTTGTTGCCACTTTATTTGGCTAATCAAGTTCGGTTTTAAAGTATGAAATCCCAAAGATTCTAGAAGGTGGTTTCTTAACCAATAAATCAAATTGCATAGTGTCAAACAGTTAAATTTTAAGTCAAAAAGTGAGGCTTGTTGGTATTAAGCATAAGGTGAAATTAACAACATTCAAACTTTGCACACAATTACTTTCAAGTTGACATAATAGTGATTAATCACATATCATTTTAGTGTTTCCTTCTATTCAATGGTATTAACATAGATGGAAATGATAATTACCTGGTTTCTGGGAGCTAAAACAGTAAAACATAGTTACTAAAATGTCAGTAAGACGATGATTATGCGAGTTCATTTCAATACACAATTTGTTACATTTTGTGATTGAATTACAAGTATTCCTTTAGGCAATGAGCACAAAATTTATCATCAAGAAACTTTTAACAAAATTTAACAACAGAAAAAAAAAAAACGAACAAGCCAGTAACAATTTTCAGTATCAGTTTATCATCAATCAGTAAGCCAGTAATAGAGTTAAGCAACCCAAAACAAGCAAGAACAAGCTAGTAAGAGAGTTAAAATTTATCATCAAGCAGAGCCATCAACCAAGAAAAAGCACCGAGCACTGACTGAGCATCCGAGGCATTACCTTCGGCGAGGGCAGTGACCATAGATTTGAGGGAGAGCGACGGACGACGGGAAGCTGGCAATGAACACTGGTGAGATGGAGACAGACGATGGGGAGGTGGCGACGAACGCTGGGGAGGTGGCGACGAACACGACGGACAGACGATGTTGGAGCAAGACCTGGAGACGCTGGCATTGGGCGAACGGGGAGGGCCTTCGACCACGATGAACCAAGCGGCGATGGTGAGACCAACAGCGGCGCAATGGAGGCTAGGGTTTTCAAGGAAGAATGGGGAAGAGCTCTGCATGAGTGAAAGCCTGAAAGGGGGAGAGACTGGTTTCTCAATCCAGAAACCCTTTCTCTTTTTTTTTAAGCGGCATCGTTTAGAGTAAACCGGCCGGGTACCAGTTTGGTCTGATCGGCCGGTTCTCGGTCAGTTCAGTGGTTTACAAATGGTTTTATAATCACCTGTTTGGGACAGTAAACCGAACTGTGTTACTGTCCGGTTCGCGGTTGGACCAGTCCGACCGGCTGGTTCGGTCCCGTTTTCAGAACCATGGAAAATGATGATTGTTGAGGAAGTTTGTTGCATCGTAATTAGGAGTCATGATTTGCAACATGTTGTAGAGTAAGGAATTGAAGCTTGTTTTGTTGAGGAAATTTATTATGCACTTTTGGATTCATGGATGTGCTATTCATGGGATGTGCTACTTGTAACATCCCAAATTTCTGATGTATTGACTATTGAGGGGGCATTCAGAAAGTTGGGATCAGACTCGGAATAGGAGAGAATCAGGTCTCTTGAATGCCATTTTTTTGAATGCCCTCTCATTACTTCCCCACAGCTTTATGGTTCCCAACCGCCTCATAACAGAATGCTCACTTTTTTATTCTCTCACCAACTAAGCAAGTTAAATACAAAACCCACCACAGCCCATTGTTCCCTCATAAAAGAATGCTCACTTTATGTTCTGCATTAGGTAAAATGGAGTCCAATTGAAACAATGGAATCAACAGAAGCCCTGATTTGTAAGAAATACTGAGATCGACTGTGAACCTGTTGTAGTTTTGCTGAGTTCACTTTTCATGTGGTGTGGATGAGCTTTAGAGGGATAGTGCACGTAGATCTTCTCCCAAATCTGCCAAGCATAATCACAGCCTACAAGCCTGGGTAGATTAAATCATGGGTGCCATCAACCATGACAAAATTAGCTAATCTTGCTTTTCCCAAAGTTGATATTAATTCAAAACCAGATCTTTGTGTGCTGCTTATGGTGATTCATACTGAGGAAGAGCCTTTGTTATGCGGTCAGGATAATGTAATAGGTTGTGGCCTCTGATTGCTGCTAGTAGTTAATGGCGTCGACAAATATAACTCTTCTCAAGTTTTCTTGAGAGTGTATGCACAGAGGATGCACACAGAGGAGTTAGTGGATCAAATGTGTTCAGTAACCACATCAAATGTATCTTGGATCACTAACCACTTCTGGCTTCTAGACACTTCTAGATGCTTTCCTAACTCAATCTATTATACCCCTTGAAACTGGGCTCTCCACAATTCTGAAAATCTGTTATAAGTAATTTCTTCCTTAGACCTAGGAATTTTGATTTAGGCACTTCCTTAGTCAACATATCAGCTGGCTGCTCATAAGAGGGAATATGGGCAATCAGTAGCTTCCCTTCCATGACTCCATATGCTTTGTCCTATTGTGCAAAACAGGGTTGTGAGCGAGCATAATAGCACTAAGATTGTCACAATATACAACTGGCCTTGAGGTACGATAGATCCACCATACTCCTATACTCGGCCTCAGTTCTGGATCTGGCAACTTTGGGCCGTTTCCTGGACCACCAAGACATGATGTTAGGGCCAAGATACGCATGGGCACCTGATGTTGGACCTCCTGTCATCCACATCAGCAGCCCAGCTAGCATCACAATATCCTGTTAGGTTTGGGTTCTGTGCATCTGCGGCTGGCTTGAACTCAAGTCCAAGCTCCTGAGTTCCATCAAGATACCTAAGGATTCATTTTACTGCCTTGCAATGAGTCTTTTGAGGGGAGGACATGAATTGACAACCTTTGTTGATGCTAAATGAGATTTCAGGTCTTGTGACTGTAACAACTGACCTATAGAGAGTAGGGTTATCAAACTTAGAACTGCCATTATGTGACAGCTTGAGACCAGAAACCATAGGAGTTGAAAGGGATCTGGCTTTATCCATTTTGCTCTTTCCAAGTAGATCCCTGATGTACTTCTGTTGGGACAGAAAAAGAGAGCCATTTAAGCATTTCTGTACTTCTATTCCCAAAAATTAGTGCAAGTCTCCCAAGTCTTTAAAAGCAAATCTGATGTTAAGGTTGGTGACAAGCTCTTGAATATAGGAAGAGGAGGAGCCTGTGATGATTATGTCATCAACATAGACTAGGATATAGCTAACCTGAGACTGATCAGACCTGATGAAGAGAGAGAGTTCACATTTGGCACTGTTGAACCTGAGACTAAGTGTTATTACTTTATCTAATTTCCGTATTATGTATACATGTTATTACATATATGTATTTCCTAAAATAGATTAGGATAGCCTAGTAATCCCTAGAAATTAGCCTAGAGAGAAATAACCTAAGGATCCCTTGAAATTAGCCTACATTTCAGCCAATGATCTTTGTAATATCTATATGTTGAATACATAGACCAGCAAAAGGCAAGACAGTTTTTGCCCACTGGAAATCAAGGTTTGTTAAGTGTGGCTTTCAGCGTCTCAAACCGAGCCCCCGGAGCCTGTTTTAGTTCGTATAGCGACTTGTATAGGTTGCATACCAGCCCAGAATTATCCGTGAACCCTTCCGGTTGCTTCAGTGTACACCTCTTCACTAAGCACACCATCTAGGAACACGTTGTTCACATCCAATTGGTTAAGAACCCACCATTAGCAAGGGCTAGGGTCAATACTACCTGAATAGTAGCTGGCTTCACCATTGGTGAAAATGTCTCATAATAATCAAAACAAACCTTCTGAAGGAAACCCTTTGCGATAAGCCGTGCCTTGAATTTAACACTGCCATCTGGGTTCCATTTCACCCAGAATACCCACTTACAGCCAATGGCAGTTCAGTTTAGGGGAAGAAGAACCAATGACCAGGTGGATTTGCGAGAAAGGACCGGAAATTCCGTTGTCAGTGGATGTGTTGATGGTGATTGGGAGAGGTGATCCCATTATGGTGCACTGCTTGTTTTCCCATACACTTCTTCACATAGAAATTTTATGATTTTTTAGGACAAATTTTTGCTCATATCAGTTGCCGCTGACAGTAGGAAGACCTTACTCTTGTGGATTATTTGTTATGTTTGGAGTTAATGCATTTCTATTTACTCGTCTATTTTCTTTCTAGTAAAAGCCTTTTCAAAGTTTTTTGTTATGGGCTTGTTTGTGTTAACTTTTTGTTGCAAAACAAATGTGCTTTTTCAATTAAATGATATCTATAAAAATATTGAGTTAATATATAAGGTATTTTTTTTGGAAAGGTCAAACTCCATAAAGTGATAAAACAACTATTTTGGTGCTCTTTGAAGCTGCAAAAATAGCTAATGGAAAAGGCTTTATGAATAGTTATAGTATATAACCACTTTTTTAAGCTGAAATTAATGCACTCCATATTACACCCAATTTTTTTTTATACTTTCTTCATAGCAGTTGACATTGAATTTAAAAGGCAGAGATTGAGTGAACACACCCAATTTTACTTTGGTATCAGTGATGGTTTACATTTTCGGTACAGAAACAAGATGAATCTCTTTTAGAAGATGTTTGGACTCTTTTAAGGGCTGGAAGACTAGAAGAGGCATCTGGACTTTGTCATTCTGCTGGACAGGTGAAGATCTCAATGGAAAAGTGAAAATGATAAGTTTATGCTGAGAAGTCTATGCTTTCTGCTATTTACATTTTTGGCTTTTTGCAGCCATGGAGAGCTGCCTCTCTGTGTCCATTTGGAGGTTTGAACCTGTTTCCTTCAGTTGAAGCTCTGGTGAAGAATGGTAAAAGTAGAACATTGCAGGCTGTTGAATTTGAAAGTGGCATTGGTCATCAGTGGCATCTTTGGAAATGGGCTTCATATTGTGCATCAGAGGTAATGTTGTTTGTAAATGAATACTAATTGAAGACTTAATGTTGTTTTATTGACTTCTGTGCTGTTTACTTGTTCTTTTCTCAGCTATGTCTAAAAGGTTTAATAAATAAAATGAATGTACTGCTCCACACGTTTTATCTTTTCCATATGGTATTATTTTCTATAATATGGTTTTATCTTCCTCTCTGCTGTGTTCTTTCCATCTACATAGAACTGTCATTATTTCCTTTAGTTATTTCCATATAATTCTCTCTCTCTCTCTCTCTCTCTCTCATACCATCTTGCTTCTTAAACTCTTAAATCCTTTATTCTCAACATCCTTGTATTGCAATTTCCCTCATCTTTTAACCAGTTTGTCATCTTACCATCAAATTTAAATATTTAATTTAATAAAAGGATAAATAGTTTTATATTTTTGTTCAATAGCATATCATGTTGATTCATTTATATGGACTTCATGAACCTTCTGTTAAAATAGAGTAAGCTAGATCAATACTAGTATAGCCTGTAGAGGATGGTAGTTCTGCCCTGTATGATTGCATAGGCTACAAGCTAAACACTCCTGTATAATGCACTGATTCAGTGCTAATCAATTATAATCTCAAAAACAGTGATTATTCAAGTACATCCTCTCTCTTTCGAATTCTCTCTTCTCTAGACTCTTAACAGTTTGTAATTAAAATATAAAACTTGTTAAATGTAACTTTTTATTTGCAATTTATTCTGCAGAAAATATCAGAGCTTGGTGGGAAATTTGAAGCTGCTGTATATGCAGTCCAATGTAGCAACTTAAAACGGATGCTTCCATTGTGTACAGATTGGGAGGTAGAAGCTTGTCTGCTAGATTCTGATTCGTAATTTCATGCACGTAGAAATAGTAAACTAATTTTTATCCCAAAAAATTAAGTAGCAAAATTAATAACTCATATGGGTATTCTAGGGGGCCAGCTATCTTTTTGTCAACACTTGGCCAACACTGTATTTTTATATGATTGCACCCATATTTTGTCAAGCTTTTGCACATATTTGAGTGATACACACATGAACTAGTATATTTTGCATGCATGCAAACCACAAAGAAAAAGTCTAGGTGATGAATATTTTTTAGCTAATATGTAGTCTACTTTTCTTCTAGGTCATCTTGTTCACTTATTTTTTAAGCAGACTTGTGAGTGTTGGCTATATGCTGGCCAAAAAATCATTGACCACCTAGCAAGGCTCTAAATCTTCTCCTCAATCATGCTGTTAATGTTGGAAGCTTATGCTGATTAATTGCATAACTTGAAACATTTGCAGTCAGCATGCTGGGCATTGGCGAAGTCTTGGCTTGATGTGCAGGTAGACTTGGAAATCACACGTTCGCTGCCTGGTGGAATTGATCAACTTAGATCTTTTGGTGATGTAATTAATGGAAGCCCAGGACACGCTGATGGCTCCTTGGATCCCACAGATGGGCCCGAAAATTGGCCTATTCAAGTTTTGAATCAGCAACCACGACAACTTTCATCTCTTCTTCAGAAGCTACATTCAGGGTAACTGTACAATTATTGTTACAAATGTGCTTTTTTTATGATGGTTTATTGTTATCATTTGTAATCCTTTTCTCCTAATGCCATTTTAGTGAAATGATGCATGAGGCTGTAACTCAACAATGCAAGGAGCAACACCGACAAATTCAGGTATGCTTAAACGCTTGTTTTTATTTCATATGTGAATTTCTGTCATTGTTTTTTCTAGGTGTTCAATATTTTCACGTTTTAGAGCATTTCTACATATATTTTTAATAACAAAAGAAAAAAATAAGGGAATGAAACAGAACAATAGAAGTTGTAAATCTTTTCTTGGTTTAAAATGGAGCCTATTGCTCAAAGGATGCATTCTTTAGCTTTCTTTCTTCTCGGTCTCTTCATTTTCCCCCTTTCAAGAAACTTAATGGTGCAATTGCAATTACTTAAGGCATCGAGAGAACAAAATTTTACCTTTGTGTTATATCTTCCTCTTTTATTTTCCTGATTTCTTAAGCTATTCGTTGCCTTTTCAGATGACTTTAATGCAAGGTGATATACCACGTGTACTGGACCTTATATGGTCATGGATAGCACCATCAGAAAATGATCAGAATATATTTAGGTGAGTAATGTTATCTTTTCTTTCCCATGTTAACACACTTGCTGAAAAGTTGTTATGCCTAGATTTTCAGAGTTATTCCAGCAACTTGTAGATTAGATGTTGCACTACTATTACCTTTCGAATCTCATTTGCTCACTACAGTGAAATTCGCCAATTCTTTATGTGTATACCAAGGTTCTAAAAACTGGGCTGGTCATTGAACCGGCAAAGCCAAAGGTTTAAAGGTTCAACCAAGATTAAGCGGGTTTGGGTCAGATATAAAAAAAAATTTATATATTATATACATTTAAAAAAAATTCAAAGAATTAAATTTTTAGTCCATTTTCCAATAAAATTTGGACCAGTTCAATGTATTTTTTACCGGTTTTACCATATCTTTGACTGGTTTTTTGCAACTAGTATTTTGGTCTAAATTGTACTGGTCAGGTGACCGGTTCCTGGTTAACCTGATTGAACTGGCCTGTTCACTACGGTTTTCAGAACCATGATATTTACAGAAATATTGTGAACTTTAGCTATATTTTTTCTTAATAGTATTTTTTTGTCTATTATTCCTTGTCTATATCTTTTCAATTATTGCTGTTGAGATGGGCCGAAGACACCAAAGAAAGTATTACATAAAAAGTGAGCATCAGAGCAATGCAGAGACATATGTGATACTGATTACTTAGTTTGAATTTTCCCCCACGATTAACATACACAAATAAGTTAACATGTTTCAAGCTTGACGCATGTGATTTATTTCAAGATTAAGGTAAGATGTGTGAATTGTAATTGCTAATTTGGATATTTAGGATGTGAAATCATATACTTAGGGGAAGGGAATGTTAAGGATATGTGACATGTAAATCATATGGAAAGACAATCGAGGCATATTAAAGATATGCTTTAATGAGAAACCTCAGTAATCAGAGCACTGTTATTCCTGAGAATATCTGAGATTGAAATTGAGTAAGGGGTTACCAGAGAAGTATAAGCTTATCTGAATCAAATGTGTGTTCTCTCATACTAAACTCTATCTGGGGAGATCAAATTTTTATTGTTAAATAGAGAAAGTTTAGCTTTGTTGAAAGGAACATCTTCTCGTTTAAGGAAGGTAGTCCTTATAATGAATTTGCCATTTTAGTAGGACGACTTTCTAATTGCTAATTGGTGGGAATCAGTTGACCAAATTTCTGTGTTATGTCCTGTCAGGCCTCATGGAGATTCTCAGATGATACGATTTGGTGCACATCTAGTCCTCGTGCTGAGATATTTACTTGCTGAGGAAATGAAAGATACCTTTAGAGACAAGATTCTTAGCGTTGGTGATAACATTTTGCACATGTATGTATTCTGTGACTTCTTTTTTCCAAATAAAATCAAAGATGAGCACACTGTTTCGAACATTGGCAAAGGTTTCCTTCATATTTGATGACTTTGTGGTCTTTATCAACATGGTTTCAAGTATATGATGGGAGCTGGATACTTTTATAAGTTAAATGTAAATTTGTTATAATATGCATTTATATTGGTATAATATTAGGTATGCACTGTTTCTCTTTTCAAAGGAGCACGAGGAGCTGGTTGGCATATATGCTTCTCAGCTTGCATGTCACCGTTGTATTGACCTCTTTGTGCACATGATGGAACTCAGGCTAGACAGCAGGTATCCTTGCTTTTGTCTTTTATGCGTATCTATAATGTTATTGATGACATTGTCATACCTTTGTATGTTGTTTGCTTGATTGAAGTTTTTGTCAGGTGAACTATGATCATGTGGACCATTGTCAACATGCCAATCGAACATGAAAATTGAGAGCTGTCAAACATGGACTAAATGCTTTACCGTATCATTTTATCTGGAATTTATATGTATATATCGGGGGTGTGTGGATCTATATATATTAGCATTTCTAGATAAAGAATTCATTAAGATGGAATAGCCACAAGATAAAAATGGTATCACGGCAATCTAGTTCCTTTGTATAATGGTTAAATGAAATATTTAATAATACCACGAGTTGAAACTAACAGCTAAGAAAGCAAGACTGTTCTATAAAAGTGCCAAGGGAAAAAAGCAACTAGTGAGTAATTATAATATGGAATCACACTACTAAATATCTATATGTAACATTTATTTTGTTTTTTTCATTCAATAGTGTACATGTCAAATACAAGATCTTCCTTTCTGCCATTGAGTATTTACCATTTTCCTCCGAGCATGATTCGACGGGCAATTTTGAAGATATTATAGAGAGGTATGTAGGTATTTCCTTTAGAGTATGCTTGTTTTTGGAGGGTCATTTAGATGTTTCTGGGAAAATGTTCTGTACATATGAGTGTATGACGCTCCTCTATCTCAAAATAAACATTTTGGAACAGAATTTTATTGAGATCTCGGGAGATCAAGGCTGGTGAATATGCTGACCTGTCAGATGTTGCAGAGCAGCACAGACTGCAAAGTCTTCAGAAAGCCAAAGCCATTCAATGGCTTTGCTTTACACCACCATCAACAATTCCTAATTTCCAAGATGTTAGTAAAAGATTACTTATCCGAGCATTAACACACAGGTAAAGGATGCCTCATTATATTCCAGGCTTGTTGGGGTTTCTGATGAACTCTACTTGTGAAAGTGCAACAATATCGAAACTTTGAAATAAAATTTGAGATTATACCTTTTACTTATCTAAATAATGTTTGACATTTGTTGTTAATCTTGACTGTTTATTCTCATTTTTCTGTGCACATTATTTATTATGAATATTTGAATTTCCTACTTTAGATAAGAACCCGATTTTTCTGGTTCTTTTGTTGATTCTTGGTTGCTGGAGCTTGATGCACACCTGCCTCTTAGTTACTGCAGTTTCTTGTCTCCTACTTAGCATGATAACTTTTATCAAAAAATTAACCTGTTTTCCCCATGTAGCAACATACTCTTCAGGGAGTTTGCTCTAATTTCGATGTGGAGAGTACCAGCAATGCCTATAGGTGCGCACACAGCACTTGGTTTTCTCGCTGAGCCCTTGAAACAGCTCTCCGAAACTCCGGAGACGTCGGAAGATGATATTGTTTTTGAGCATCTGAGGGAGTTCCAAGACTGGGTATGCTAGGTTATGCTTGCCAGATATAAGATATTTCCTCGTTCTTATCATTTCTACCTTAACAATTATGTGTGTGTTTGTGTGATATTTATTTAACACTTAACATTTATATTTTATTTGCATTTCTCTAGCGTGAATATTATTCCTGTGATGCAACCTACCGCAATTGGCTCAAACTTGAACTAGAGAATGCAGAAGTTCCTGCCTCTGACCTGTCGTTAGAGGAAAAGAAGAGGGCCATTTCAACAGCAGAGGAAATGCTGACAGCATCTCTTTCACTACTAGAAAGTGAGTTTAGTTGAAAATCTTAAACAATATTTAGAAATGAATCGGAACATGTGAGCAACTATTATGTTTTTTTAAAAAAGAAATTGATGCATTAGTATTTGGGCTCTAGTCATAGTTGTGACCCTTGTTCTTTATGTAGGACAAGAAACCCCTTGGCTGGCTTCTATTAACGATGGCTATGAATCGGCTGAACCTGTTTACCTTGAACTTCATGCCACTTCAATGCTATGCTTGCCATCTGGAGATTGTTTGTGTCCAGATGCTACTGTGTGCACTACCCTGATGAGTGCCCTTTACTCATCAGTTGGTCATGAGGTTATCTTAAGCCGACAACTAATGGTATGTTCAACTATTGAATGGTTAAGCCCTGCATACTGCCCTGTATTTTAGAATTTGTATGTTAAACTTTAGTATGGTTAAGCCCTCTGTTAGAAACAAATATAAGTATCACTTTACATGTCAATCAAATATCATAATATCAGGTAATATATCTTAGAATTAATCATTAGGGTTTAGGGTTTAGGGTAATATATCTTATTATTATTGTTTCCTAATTTGACTAGGATTGGGGTTTTCCTAATATTATAAATACAAACAACCTCAATTCCTTATAACCACTAGGCGCAGTCTGCTCTATGGAAATGATATTGTTGCGTCATGCCATATGTCATGTTTGCAGTAAGCTATATGTCTCTGGTTTGTCTCCCTTATTGGTCTGTCAGAGATGATTTTAACCGCTGTAAGATCTCCAGAGAAGTTAGGTGGTGGGAGAATTACCTCTATCCTTTGTATTCACTACAAAAATCATGACCCACATGTCTATTTAAGTCTCCTCCAAAGAAAATCGTGTCTCCCAACTATTCATCTTGGATTAAATCTTCTAGATCTAATAGTTTGAAAGAAGAGAAGAGAAGAGAAGAGAATCTGATCTCTTTAGAGTAATGAATCAGTACTTATATACCCAAGTGAGGAGAGTGTTTAGCACACTAGTTGAAGGGGATAGAAGGGTCTTTACATACTTTAGTTACGGGTGATTAGAGACTTAGAAGTTGAATCTGATCCCATTAGAGTATTGAATCAGTACTTATACACAAGTGAGGAGAGTTCAGCACACTAGTTGTAGGGGATAGAAGGGTCTTTACATAAGTTAGTTACGGGCTATTAGAGATTTAGAAGCTTTAACACTATGCCATGGAATCATCTATCGCAAAAGCTTAAGTTGCTAAGTAGAGGCATTTGAATGGGCATATAGCTAACAAGGCATTAACCACATAAAAGGCCCCCGGCTAAACTACTAGTGTAGTGTAATGATCGGATCACTCACTTTTAACCCTTACCACTTCATTCTTCACTACTAATCAACGATAATGCATACTCCATTTCTATTCTTCACTTTTCCTGGATACCAAGTTTACATCCTAAGTTGTCTAACCCCTTTGCCTTCAACCTCACTAGCCTTAGTGCAATTCCATGTTTGATATATGTCTAATCTCAACATATGCAGTGTTCCCTAATATTATAAATATAAATTAGAAGTGTCTTGTCTATTGTCTCATGCAATTACAATATAATCATATCAATAGTACTTTATATTAAACATATAGCCATCCTCTTCTCACTTTCTCCTTACCAATCTAGAAAAGCTAATTCTCAATGTCATTTCAATGTGGAACCATCCTCCTTAACTTCTGCAGAGTTTCTAAACGTTTTTTCAGAACTCAACCTCAGATCTTCAAAATCCGTGTTTTCACCATCATTGTTTTCCAGAAATCACTGTTCACTTCCTGTGTTTTCTCCACCGACCTTTCGAGCATTCTCTCTGGTCAACTGCTGTGTGCAACTTTGGCCGTCTCAAACCTTTGCCTTTTCTGCTGCTTGTCCATTCTGGCAATGTTTCAGTCTTTCATGGCCTTCTGTGGTTGCTGCTTTCCACTGTTGGCTGCTGTCGAACTCATTCGTTCTGATCTCCAACCCAACCATCTGATTCCTTCTCCAGTGCGGCCTATCCCTGCTAGCAAGAACTTGTCCAGCAATTTCACAAGCTATTGTTGCAATGTTGGTCTTTGTTGACAAGCTACTACAAAGAATAAGAATCACAAACATGTCAATATTGGTTGTCAGTTTCACATTGCCCAGTTGATTCTTTGTTGCAATGTGATGTATAAACCACTATCTGGAGTATATGGCTCAGCACAACTAATGCTACTTTATTGATAGATTTTTCTGAGAAATAAGGCTTATGAGGTAGAAGCTAAACTAGTCACCGATAGAATCAATGAAGTATACACCTTTAATGAATTCTTTGAAGCCTTGGAGGTCTTTCCCTCTCAAAACATGTTGGGAGATGGAAAGTTGTGTTTCACTAATCTTTGGTGTTTTTTTTTTCCATCGTGTAATGGTTTCCCCATCTTATTGATATTGGTTTTTTATTTAAAACAAGAAATTTAGCCTTTGCAATTTACTGCACAAATAGTTATTTTTCTAACTCTTCCGCGTTACTAGATATCCTATCAGTGACATGAAATAGATTGATGTAGACTTGTTTGTAATAGACCTTGGATTGTAGTCGCTTGTGTTCAGAGGAACATAATATAGGGTGATGTAGGCTTGCTACTTGTTAGTAATAGACCTTGGTTAGCATAAGGGTGAAACAAGGAAAATATATTAAAAGAATATTTAGAAGCCTTGAACATAAGTTTATTCAAGAATATTACAGGGTTCAAAATATAACTTCTGAAGTGTGTTCTATCCAACCTAATAAACCAGAGGGGGCATAAACCTCTTGTTGCTACAAACTTTCATAAGTTAGCTCTGTTGTTTTCATGGTTTTCTTTTGTTTGTTTTTATCCCTTCACATAACTTTCTACATCTTTGAGTGAACTCTTTTGTGGTTTGAAATATATGGAAAGGGAAAATTGTGGAAGATGGGCATCTTTCCTGCAAATCAGGAAGATGAATGTTTTGTTACTTTGTGAGGAGACTGCTTTTCCAAGCTTTATATGTCATTGTTACCTTCGGCTTCATGTACAATCTAATCTTGTGCAGGTGAATGTCTCCATATCTTCAAGGGACAAGTATTGCATTGATGTTGTTCTCCGTTGCTTAGCAATAGCTGGTGATGGACTTGGACCACACAATCTCAATGATGGTGGTATTCTTGGAACAATTATGGCTGCAGGTTTTAAAGGTAAGCAACATTGATGTGTATGTAGCCGTAGATCAGAATGGGTTGGACATCAATATAGTAAAACAAGCTTGAAATTTATTTTGCAATGATGTGCTTCCTTGGGTCTTCTCTTTTCTTGGTTCAAAATTAATAAGAGGCTAAAATTGGGTGACGTGTGTCTATTTGATGATATTGTTGCTGCGTAACTCATTTTCATAACTGATTTCTTGGTGAGGTTTCTACTGATGTGGGTTCAACATTTGGTGAATAGCCACTATTTGATATACAGAACAACAGTCTTTCAGACTCTGTGTTTGATGTGTGAGAAAGAGAGGTGAGTTGCTTGTTCTTGGGAATTCTAGACTCATGAAAGGTAGATCATTGGAAATAAAAAGTCTTCCATTGGCATCTAGACACATGAATCGTTTGTGTTTCAGATGAGGGAAAAATAAATTTATTTTTGTGGTATGGAGGGGTGAACGCGGATCGCATGGATATCGGATCCGATCCGATCCGATCCGCACATTTGCGGATCGGCTCGGATATATCCGCAAAACATACAAATATTTTAAAAAGCTTATTTTTATTAAATAATAAAATTTCTTTTTTCACTCCTTTAAACATGTTTACTCCTAAAATATTATTAAACATACTTTCCTTAAATAATAAAAATAAAATAACAGTTTTTGGGAAGAGTTGGTCCTTAAGGTATTAAAAGCGAGTGATTATGGACTTGACAGTTATTACTTCAATTCTTCATTTACTAATTGATATTAGGTCTAGTCTTGACAAAAATTTGGAATAAATTGGTCATTGGAAGAATTTTCATGTAGGTAGTTTTGTGAATTGAAATCAAATGGTGTAGGGTGACCATTATATTTGCTTTCTTCTATGGTACAGCTTGTATGATTTTGAGCTGGAATTACTGTTAAGAGTCCTTAATGAAACTGAATGAAAGATCCACTAATTAAATTTATTTCATATTGCAGGTGAGCTTCCTCGGTTTCAATCTGGGGTAACGTTGGAAATATCCAGATTGGATGCTTGGTACTCCAATAAAGATGGAACCATAGAATACCCAGCAACCTACATTGTGAAAGGACTTTGCCGTAGATGCTGTCTCCCTGAAATCATTCTCCGTTGTATGCAAGTAAGTTAATGAATGGTATTGATCGACATTAAATTTGCTGTTATCTTCAAAATCTATGTAAAAGTTGATAAAATGAGTCAAGAACGTCACAAATAATTACTCATTTACCATTGAGTAACCACTTGGACATCATTTCTCAGTTGATTTGTTTGCCCCCTTGTAGTTTTGGAGTGTACATATAGTTATTCTTTACAAATTTATTGTCATATATAGGTTTCTGTCTCTCTCATGGGATCAGGAGTCATGCCTGATTGCCACGATCGATTGATTGAAATGGTTGGCAGCCCCGAAACTAAGTTTCTTCACTTATTTAGTCAACAACAATTACAGGCAAGTTGATAATTTCTTCATCTTAAAGAAATACTGGAGGCTCTATGTTTAAAAAGTTCACCCTGTGTAGTCTGTTTTATGCCTTTCTTGAGGCATTATCTCTTGGTTACATTATTTTCGTTGGCATAAAAAATAAATAAATAGATTGGAAGATGGTTGTATTACCTTTTTTTTTTAAGCATTGGCTCCTTTATTGTATTATTCTTTAGATTCGCAAAGATGCTGAGCTTTGTGCACGATAAAAATATTGGTTTGGGAGAAGAGAAGGGGGGGGGGGGGTTGTAGAAGGCATTTGGATCGACTTCTGAAAAAAAAATAGAATTTATTTAACCTTTTTTAGTACAGATTTTCTTTTAAGAATCTTGATGTTTTGATAGATAATTTAAGAAGTATTTTTAATTATCAAAATTCTCTACTGTTTTTGGTTTTCTTAGAACCTTAGTATGATAGTATTATTGGCTTTAAAAAATTTATAAAAGATAAATATTTTTTAATCATATTTTTTATTTTATAAAAGCCAGTCCAAACATGCTCTTGGCGCCTGATAAAACAAAATAATTGTGCTGACAATGGAATTTGTTGAATTCTTATTTTATCAATCTGGAGACAGATTTGACGTTTGACACTTTCTCATTCAGGAGTTTCTATTGTTTGAGAGGGAGTACTCAATCTGCAGAATGGAGCTTACTGAGGTATAATTTGTTGCTCCATCAGCTGAAGAGTTCAGAGAGTGAATTAACTCTGAAAGGCTTATACATTTTGTTGTAGTGCAGTTAAGGTACCTTGTGTTTATTGTTCGAAGAATGTCTTGGAGATTTTCTCTTTCATTTTGTTAAAAAGAATTCACTTACTGTATATATATCTCATCTAAATATTCAACTCACATTTTCCATTTCCTTTCCTCAAAGGTGGTATTCTTAGAACATGTGTGATTGCTACTTTCAGCATATACACCTTGAAATGTATTTTAGTTCAATGTTGGTTTAAACTGGGAGTAAACTATCATTTTAGCCTTCAAAAAATTTTAGTTCTGACAAAATAGTTCTAAATGAAAGAAAGTCTCTTATGGCCATCAAAATATGATTAATGCTAGGCAAAATAGTTCAATGTGTATATTTGTGAATTGGATTACCCATTTTTGTTATACGCATGCTATTAAGGTGAATGGATATTTAGTTATGTACATATTTTGTTAGAGTGTATATGTTTTGAATACCGATAATTTTGCCCATAATAATTCCATAGGTCATGATATTCCAAAATGGCTGTTATACTAAATGACTGGTAATGTATAATTGTGGTGCCGATATCTCTCTTTTGTCTCGCATTTCCTATAAAAAAATTCTTCGCTTCCTTTCTTAATCTTTTTAGTGGATTTTAATTTAATTGCCTTTGCGGGAGAGACAGATATTTGAAAGTATTTATCAATATTATCTTTAAAAAATTAGAAAAAAAATAAAAATAACATAACATAACAATTGTAAAATACATTAATTCAACACAATTTTATATAATCCAACACAATTTTTTTGGTAACAGAAGCCAGCAGCTCAACGATAAACAAAGCAGAAAGGAAGAGCACCTGAACTGTCCAACACCTATTTCCCTCTATCATCCCTCATAACACAACCAAAATCAGCTCGCTGGACTCCTTGAAGAACATTCGCATCACAGTTGACCTTGAAAGTGCCATTGGGTGGAGGGTTCCACTTAAATTTTCTTTCAATATTTGAATAGATAATCCAGTTGTAACGAAGGTTTCTAAGATCAAAGCTCATATTTCTAGCTAGAATCGCCATTTTCTTATCGGACCAAACTTCATCCGGGTTGAAAATATCATGACTATATCCACCAAATTCCGGATGCGAAGAGGCATCCCATACTAGATATGCCCTGTTTGAGCCAAGGAGCTAAATCAGACGATCCTCTAATCTCGATGAACGAAGGGTCGATGATATTCCAAACAGCTTTGGCCCTATCGCAATCTCTAAAACAATGCAGAATTGATTCCGAATGGGCACCACACCTCTTACAAATATCACTAGGTGTTAACTTGCGCTTGAACCGGAGCGCGTCAGTAGGGATAGCATTGTGAAAAGAAAGCCGGAGCAAGAACTTGATCTTCTCCGGGATGAAAGGCTTCCATATCGAATTCTAGTCTTCGCTTTCATCCCATTGGAATTTTCTTTTCGCCAACCAAAGATATCCACTTCTAGAAGAATACTCCTTTGTTGCGGCAGCAGCCCAAACCCACCTTGGGCCATAGTGGTTGTTACCAGGAACAGAAAACTCAATCAAGGACGAACGGATATGATGAGGAAGAGGAGAATAGAGGTTGCTAAGATCCCATCAACCATTGCAAATAACGTCATCTAGAGAAAAGTGGAGGTCAGTTATATGAACGTATGGAATTAAGTTTGCAAGCTTACCCAAAGGAGATCATTGATCAAACCACAAGGATTGATCCAAAGTACCACAGCACCACGCAAAGCCCTCTTTCAAGCTATTGAACGCTTTAATCACACTTTTCCAAACATAAAAAGCCCTAATAACCTCCACAAAACCTTTCCCAGCAGCCAGATACTTCTTGGTTAGGAGTTGTACCCATAATTTCTCTTTGCAGTGAAGAAGTTGCCAAATAAGCTTTCCCAGAAGGGCAATTTTCGCACACCTAGAGTCCCTCACCCCTGGGCCTCTGTGTTTTCTCAGAGCGACAACCTTAGTCCAATTCACAAAGGGTAGTCCCCTCCCATCAGTCTGACCCTTCCAAAGGAATTGTCTCATCATCGAATCAAATTTTTCACAAGCATAAGAGGGAAAAAAGGCTACTTGCATATTATACACTGGAATGGAAGTCAACACCGACTTAACCAAACATAACCTTCCTGCCTTGTTAAGTAGCCTACCTTTCCAGCTAGCTAGCCTCCTTTGGACCTTGTCAATAACCTCTTGCACCGTCTTTTTCGCCGCTCTATCGTGGCCAATGTTTACCCCCAAATATCTGCCTATGTTCTGAGTTAAGTGAATCTGAGAAACAATTGACAAGATCTCCTTCCTCCGCTGAGTGATGTTCTTAGAGCATTGAGCCTTAGATTTGGCCAGATTAACTTTCAATCCAAATGCCTTTGTAAAGAGTTCAAGAACCTGCATAACCATTTCAACCTGCGACCTTGTTGCTTTGTAGAAAAGGAGAAGGTCGTCAGCAAACATAAGATGTGAAATCCTAGGTCCCCCTTTGGAGATGGCAACAGGGACCCATGATCCATTAGACACATAATGAAAGATAAGGCACGCCAATCGTTCCATACACATAACGAAGATATACGGAGATAGAGGGTCACCTTGTCTTAGCCCTCTTTGAGGATTAAAATTCTGTAATCTCTCGCCATTCCATAGGATTGAAAGAGAAGAAGAGCAAACACACCTCATGATTAGGCTAGTTATGTTCTGAGGGAAGCCAAAACTAGTAAGAGTATGTTGAAGAAATCTCCAATCTACCCTATCATATGCCTTCTCTAAATCAATTTTGAAAGCCATAGTACCTTTCTTGGACTTGGTCTTGCACATAAAATTAAGGATCTCTTGCGCAATAATGATATTCTTGCTCGTTCCTCTCCCCGGGATAAATCCCCCTTGAAGGGGACCAATGACCTCCATAAGGAAAGGGTGGAAGCGATTAACAAGGACCTTAGTTAAAATTTTGTATATGACATTACATAGGCTTATAGGCCTAAATTCTTTCATGACCGTCAGCCTGTCCACTTTCGAGATTAGAACAATGAGAATCCCAAAAAAGGAAGCATCTCAAACTTCACCTGCGAAAGCTTTACACACAATCTTCCAAACATCCCTTCCCACTACATCCCAATACTCCTTAAAGAAAATAGCTTGGAAGCCATCTGGTCCAGGTGCCTTGAAGGAGTTCATCTCCATAACAGTCCTCCTCACCTCCTCAATAGAAACTGGTTCAGAGAGAAACTTGCAGGCCTCTTGACTAAGTTGCAGCAGAGGAACCCCGTTAAGAACACTAAAATCCACTTCCTCTCTAGAACAAAAAAAGTCTTTGGAAAAAATTATTAGCTTCCTCTTTCAGGGAGCCCTCGTCATTCGACCAAGTTCCATCTTCTAACATAAGGCTATGAATTTTATTTCTTTTGACAATGGTTTGGAGGTGAAAGAAACTAGTATTTCTGTCTCCGAACTTGACCCATTTTCCCTATATTTTTGGTACCAGTAAATCTCCTCTCTTAAAGAGGACAGAATTTAGCTCTTGTTGGAGTCGTTTTTCTTCTTCCCTCAAACTAAGGTCATCACAAGACTCCAAAGAAACTTGGACTCTGTTAATATTCTGCTCAAGCTCTCTTTTTGTAACAAAGATGTTTCCAAAAACTTCTGAATTAAATTTTTGAGCATCTCTTTTCACAGCAGTCAAGCTTTTAGATATATCCGGAGACCCAGAGTCCCAGGCCTTGTGAACCACTTCATGGAAGAGGGGATGGGTGGTCCACGCCGCTTGGAATATGAAAGGATGGTTTTTCTTCCTCTTGTTCATACCAGCAGGATTACACGTGACCAAGATAGGTGCATGATCAAAGTGATACCTTCCCAGAATTTCGCAAAAAGTCTCAGGATATAGCAGACACCAATCTTCATTAAGGAAGGCCCTATCCAATTTTTTTGCTACATCCAAGCCCCCCTTAACCCTCCTGTGCCAAGTAAACTTCCTTCCCTTCGTACCCATATCCATAAGTCCGCAGCTATCCATGGCAGTTGCAAAAGCAAGAGATCTGTAGCGTTGAAGACACCCCCTTTCACATCCATTGAGACGAGAACTTCATTGAAGTCTCCAAGAGTAATCTAAGGGCAGGAAATAAAAACAGAAAACTTTTCAATATATTCCCAACGGGTTCTTCTATATTGTACCTGAGAATGGGCATAAATAGCGCTGCACACCCACACATTAGACCCCTTTACCACTTTCGAAGGAGACACAATGCTCAGTGATATCAAGAATTCTACTTTCCTTCCAAGACTCCTGTACCAGCACCCAGATACCCCTACTCTGGCCCCTAACCTCAGAGATGCCAACACTACTATACCCAAGCTTCTCCCAAAAAGATTTCATCTTATAAAAGACTATATGAGTCTCAATAACAATAAAGAAGGTAGGATGATGAATCTTCACAATCTCCTTAAAGTGCACGCGGGCTAATTTATTAGATGCCCCTCTCACATTCCAGCTAAAATGCTTATGTTTTCACTATCCATAGCAATAAATAATAAAATTAGAAAAATTACGCTACCTGCTTTATTGCTCAGGCACTCTTTCCTCGGCAATCTCCTTTCCCTTTCCAACATTGGGCCCAAAAAGTTTCTGGTTCCTTTCATCTTGCTCCTTAGCTCCCGCATCTTGTGGTGAGTTCTGAAGGGAGTGTGGCCTTAGACGCTTTCTGTTATAATGCAAAAAGGGAGTATCTGATTTGCTTCCACTTGTTCCTGCCACTGTTCCCTCGTGTGAAGGAGAAAGATTTTTGGTGCTATTGCTCTTTGACTGATTATTAGACTTGCTTAAAGAGGAATTCCCATATTTCATTGGCCTTTTTGAGAGATTAGCTACCACCACATGTTTTTTTGTGATGGGCCTATTGTTCTTGAGATTTAGGATTCTTGTCCACATTTCTTAGAACCTTTCCTTTTTTCTTAACCACCTTAATCCACGCCCCAATTACCTCCTCCTGATTAGTTGCATGATCATCTCCTAACTCCTCATGCACCTTACCAGGCGCTGACTTTGGATATCCCTAATTTCCCTCAGCAATTGAAGACTTTCCAAAAATGAAAGCATGTTGCCGCTGCTCCGTCTCTGCAGAGTCAATGTGCTGGTTATCATTTTCTGGCAAAGAGAAATCTTCCTCCATTGCTTTAGCGTCATTGACCTTCTTGCAATCAACTGCAACATGACCGTAACACCTACACTTCTCACAAATCAATTTAAGATGTTCATAATTCACTTTGTAAATAACATCATCCACTTCAATCTCATCAATCACCGGCACTCCTAAATCGATGAGGATACATGCACGGGCAAATTTTTCCCTCTCTGCCTCTTTTGTCGCAACAACCACCTTAATCGGTTTGCCTACCGCCGACGCAATACGTTGCATGGCCTTTTCCTGGTAATAAAGGATCTTCAGCCCATTGAAACGAACCCACACAAGAGTGGAACCAAAGGATTCTACTGCCGGATGGAACTCAAAAGACCAGGGTTTAACTGCCAAATAAAAGCCATCGATCATCCACGGGCCTCTAAGGAGAACCTTCTCTTGATCTTCCAAAAGATCGCATTTCACCAAGAAGTAGTCATTACCAGCATCCAAAATTTCATATCCTCCCTTAAGCCTCCAAATGAAGCGTAGTCTATGACATAAAGCAGTGTAACTAACATGCTTGCCAAAAACCTTCACAACAATGGAGTCTTTGTAGGGTTCAGCAAGAACCTTCCTTCCTTCACTAGAAAAGGTCACTTTAGGCCTTCTCCCATTGCCTCCCTCAACCACAGCAAGACGATCCCCCTCCAGAGATTCATCAATAACCAAGGGTTTAGGTGTTGAAACCCCAACAACCTTGTCTCTGAAGGATACCTTGCTTCTGAAGGTCCCTTGCGTGGCTGGTCTCCCCCCACCCTTGCTTCCTCCTTCACCCGCCTCCTTCCCTGCACCTCCTACTTCTTGTGAATGACCTTCCGACGGTGCCTTAGCATCCTTGTGCATCCCACGTTGACCCCCTTGCGCGGCCTTCCTCTCGCCCCTGCTCGCACCTTCTCTCATATGTGTGGTTATTTAATTTATACATTAAGAATTCATTACATATTTATTATAAAAAAATATAATAGTTTAGAAAAAATAACAAATATTTCCAAACATTCAACATTTTTTGTAGTAGATCATTAATTCATTATCATAGCTCGAACTTACAAAATCTAATGCACATTATTCTCATTTTGTCATGAGTATTTATGGCCTCAGATTTGTTATCTTTGATGGGCCAAAAATGATCATACATTCAAATTTGTAGAGAAATCATTGAACCAGTATTGACCTTGATTTATAAGAGTAAAATTCCAACTCAGTCCTAACTATTTTGCAAATTCTCATTCCCCTTCATCGATTAGAAGATGACACTACAGTTTCTAACGATTAATTCTGTCAGACATTTTACTTCCTCTATTAATGTCTCCGTCCAAAACTAATGGATTTTGCCTACATGCCACGTTAGTTGATGACGTGCCAAGGAATCATTTCAAGGGATAAAACGTCTCCTGCCATTTTAGCAGTACACTGCAGTAAAATAGGACAATTAAATCCCTAAAAATTTTTTAAGAGACACTTAAACTCCTAACTAATTTAAACATAAGACACATAAATTCATAATGAACCATAAAATAAGACAAGTATCCCTAAATTTCAAGTCATTGTACATGCTATTGCACTAAATATTGGCAGTGATTGGTAGTAGTCTTAGTTCCTTTCTTCTTTTTCTTCTTATGTTGCAAAGATTGTTTGATGACATGTGCAAGAAAGGGTTGGTCTCGAATAGTGATACTTTTACCACTTTAATTGATGAACAAGCAAATATGAAAAATTGATTTGGCCTGGAAGAATTTTCAGGTAATGATCAATCAAGGTATTAGGCCGGAGTTGATCATGTATAATGCACTTATCAATGACCTTTGCAAGATCTATGATTTAAAGGAAGTTAGAAAATTTGTGAATGAGATGAGTGATACAACACTAATAGATAGATATTGTAAAGATGGGGATTGAAACTTGTATTGGAGATCAAGAAGAAAATGATTGAAAGGGATTGAACTTGATGAGATAGCTTTTACTGCGCTCATACCACGACTTTGCAGGAAAAAAAAAAAAGAGGAGGAGCAAGGAACTGAGGCTGCCACCAACCAAAGCTAGCAATCAGTGCAGCAAATACAATGGTTTGTTGAAATTTAGGAATACTTCATAGTTTTATTATGGATTTATGTGTCTATGTTAAATTAGTTATGGGTTTAAGTGTCTCATAAAATTTTTTTCAGGGGTTTAATTGTCCTATTTTACTGCAGTATATTGCTGACATGACAAGAGGTGTTTTGTCTCTTGGAATGGTTCCTTGGCACGTCATCAGCTAATGTGATACGGAGGCAAAAGGGGTAGAATGTCGACGGAATTAATCATTAAGGACCGCAATATTATTTTTCAATCGATAAAAGACAAATTGTACATTTTTTTTGTAATATATCAAGAGATCAGCTCAGCTATGTGAAGGGCATATTGTAGTGGCTTTTGTATTTGCAAATAAATGTTTGTGTAACTTTACTTATAGAATTACTTAATAATAGAATTACTCCCTTGTTGCATGAGATTAAAATGGATATATGTATTTCTTTAAAAAGTTTTTAGTATGTAATAAATTAAAAAATATAAGGTAACCTATTTTTTTATTATATTTACTTTGCAATTAAACCAATATTAGCTAAATCTTCATTTTATTAACTAAAAGTACTAAAGCATCTTTTTCTCTCTATCTATTAATTTATCTATCTGTATCTGTATATAATAATAAGAGAGTAGTAGATGGTTAATTGGTTGACAAGTGGTACTTTGTATAATACACAAGTGTTACTCTTTATTGCATGACAAGTGGCAACACAACAAAAATTAATATTAATAAAGCAATAGAAAATTTAAAGATCTATGAACAAAACAATTGAGGGAATTTTGATTCAAATTGAAATTCAAAATTATTTCGTTACAGATGTCCTTGTATATATGTTAGTTAAACGGTGAAGAAAAAAAAGAAGGAAAGAAAGAAAACGACAGTCACAGAGAAGAGGGTGGCGACGAACAAAGAAAACGACGGTAGAAGAAAGAAAAGACGACAGAAGAAGAAGAAAACGATGGTGAAGAAAGACGAAGAAAGATGGTTGACGCCGCAGAGAAGAAGAAAACGACGGTGGAGAAGGTAAGGACAATGGAAGAAGGAGAAGAGGGTGGCAACGACAGCGATGGTCACAGAGAAGGAAGCTAAATTGACAGAGAAAAGAAGAGGAATGAGGCGACGACGGTGATGGAGTCCACCATCGCTGTTGGATCCACAGAGCTGCATCCTCCGCAGAACGGTGTCACAGCCATTTCTTCGCCGGTCGGTGCTACGAATGAAGGATGGTTAGTTCTCTTGCTCGGACATACTTTATTTTGTTGTTTGATTGGTTGAAAACGCTAATCGAAATTGTATATGGCTTTTTGTGTTAATATCTTCAGAATGGCGTGCTACACTTAAAGAAGAGAACGGTGAAGGAGCAGCTAGCAGCAAATTGACGACACCGGGGAAGAGAACGGTGAGCTTTGATATCCTATCGTGGGCGGAATTACAGAGGTAATTTACTTTTAAGTTAGAATAGCCACACAAAATTATTGTGTCTCTGTGAAATCAATGAAACTAAGAAAGTATTTCTTTGACCATTAAACTTTATCAAAAGGCTGTGTCTTCATATATCTGAAAAATTACAACACGTTTAGGAAATTTATGTGATCTAAATCCTTTTTTTTTAGTGGTAGCAAGTAATTAGGAGCTAAAATCATGTTTAGGAAATTCACTAAATTTTGCTGTTGTCAATGAATATGGTTGTGAATGAATTAGACAAGATCTTGCATCACCAAAAAAGAAGCCACTTTCTAAAGGTGAGTAGAGGTACATATCTTTGGTTCTCTTTATTTTATTTAAATGTTTTTTTATGATTGCATTCTAAATATCGTTTTGTTCTGGGAAATAGAGGAAGAATTGACCCCTTAACATCACAAACTAGTGGACTCTTTGTAGCCAACTTCACAAAAACTAGCCATTTGATCTTCCTCAGCTGTCTCCAAAGAATTTGTATTTATTTATTTCAGTTGCCAAAAAATTTTAGATATGCTCTTGCATTAGAAACATTCAAACAAAAAAGTTTTCCATTGATTATTATCATCATGCAGCTAATTAGTTAAATGAATTAAGTATTGTTATCCAATGATACCGTTGTGTTTTAAACTTATTAATATAGCAAAAGGTTGAATTAAACACTTTTGTTAAAGTGATAAAACATAATTGAATTAAAAGAAAGCGTTACACATGTAAAGGAGTCACTCTATGAAGATAAACCAAACTAAAATTTCAGCTCAACCTCATAAAGTGGCAATATCATTACAAACCTGTTAGAATAATTAAATTCTGAATTTTTTATCACTTGCAACAGAACGTGTAGCAGAAATCAGATGAAACTCAAACCATTTTCATCCTCATCAGAGTAAAATATGCCTCCTGTTATATGTATACAAGTAATAGTTTTTGTTCATTAAATTGAAATCTGATCAAACTGCTTTACTCTAAAATGTTTTCAACCAAGTTATGAAAATAAAATGAAATTTATACAAGAATTAATTTTGGTAATATACAGCACGAAATAATAGGAACACAATAAAATTTAAAAGAAAAGAAAGGTTGAAGGCAATATGCAGGGGGAGGCCATGTTGAAAGTTAATATTCATGATAAGTTATGCATGAGATGTGAGCAATCTTAGGCCTCTCTTTCCCTCTATTTCTCTGACAACTTGCTTTTAAGTTTTAACATTGGGCATTTTCTCATTGTTAGATATGAAATTAAGGCAGCCTTTCTGTTAGTAATGACTTGAGCTTGTCACATTCTAACCAGAGACTTTTGAGAGAGGTGAGATCACGAGCAAAGCTAGATAATATTTAGCAGGGGCTAATATTCTTTTTAGTTTTCTATTTTAACAAAAAATTAAAAAGCACTATAATACAATTTAATTAAAAATAACAACTAAGACTTAGAATTTACTTTTTATAAGATAATTGAACATATCGTATATTAAAATAATTAGACACAAATTTTCAAAACTAATTTCAAATATTCTAAATATAGGTTGTTGCATACTTGCTTTTAGAATCTTCAAATACTATTCGATTCCTTTTTAGACGTTTCCTGCAAAATTATTAAAAAATGTATTATGCTTCATATAAATAATTTAAATCACAACCATAAATTATGCAATGAAAAAATTAATAATAATATTACTAGAGCTGAAATGAATTAAAATTTGTAACTTACATAGACAATTGAGTTCGACATTTTTTTCTTGATTCAAAGTCATCTGTTATTGAATATGTGCTGAAAGTAGCTGCAATTTCTTTCTCAATGTAAATGACTAAATTATCTGCAAGAAATTCGTTTGCCATTTTACTCCGAAGCCTTGTTTTAACAATTTTTATTACCGAAAAAGCTCTTTCTGTTGTTGCTGTAGATACTGAAAGAGTCAAGACGTTGCGAATCAGTCTATCAACCAAATGATAAGTTCTTGAATTTTCTGTTTCTTTCAATCTTTGACATAACTCAAAAAGTGTCCCAACATCTTTTAGATGATTCGGTATATCAAATGCATAATGTTGCAATTGAGCATTCAAAAGAATCCTTTCATGATTAAAAAAATCTGAAGGATAAAACTTTTCAGCTAACTTGCATATATTCTGAATATTAAACAACGTAAAATTGTCTTTATGGTCCACAGCAATACTTAAAGTCAAAAGTTCCATGGTTTTCTCATTGAATCTACTATTTAACTCTTGTATTTAAGAGTCAATTGCTGCCAAAAATATATCTACTCGGTAATGATGCTCAATTATTATCTTTGGTTGACGAGATCGACCTCTTCTAACCGTGTATTGTGTACTCATATCAGTTATGTCAATTTCATGTTTCTCACAAAATTTCTTAATAATCTCAAATAAATTGCACCAACCATTATCCCTTAATTTTTGAAGAAGTAGTTTTGATGTGGAAACAACATGCATTGCATTCAAAATATCTTGAAATTTTTGTTGTAATGCTTGGCACAAAATATTAGTAATTTCCATAATTTTCTTCATCAAATGTAACGAAAAAATAAATTCAAACGAGGATAGCACTTTGTTGACATCATAAGCCTCACCTCTTTGAGCAGAAGTCATACTATCATCAATAATGTTATTAAGAATGGTACGGGTAACTGCAAATATTCTTATCAAGCCACAAATAGAATGAAAGTGAGAACTCCATCTTGTATCTCTAGCTCTTTGTAAAGTGCCCACTTGATCTGCACCTTGACCTATTTCTAGCTCATCATTGGCAACTAATTTTGCATTTTCAATTTCTTGAGCTTCTTGTAGTTGATCATGTCGTTTGCAAGATGCACCAACAATATTGATAATAGCAGTCAATTGTGTGAAAAACTCATGAATTTGAAGTACTTCCCTTGAAGCAGCCACCAGTGCTAACTACAATCTATGAGCAAAACAATAGACATAATATGCTTGTCGGCAATCATTGAGAAATAAAGCTTATAAACCATTCCGTTCCCCTCTTATATTGCTAGCACCATCATACCCCTGACCTCGAATGTTTTCAATTTGGAGATTATAAATAGAAAGCACAGACATCAATTCTTTTTTCAAAGTCAAGGCACTAGTATCACTAACATGTACAAGATCAAAGAAGCGTTCACGAACAAAACCATTCACATCAACAAATCTCAAAACGACAACCATTTGCTCCTTTTTAGATTCATCACGAGCTTCATCAATAATGATTTAAAATTTGGCATCTCTAATATCCTTTCTAATTAAGTTTCTCACCATTGTAGCAAGAACATGTAGAATTTCTTTCTGAATATCACTTGAAATATATTTAGCAAATTTATGAGCATTTTCCAAAACAAGCTTCTGAACACTACCTCGATTAAATAAAGTTACCTTGATTATCTGAACTCGGGCTTTCATCATGGCCTTGATGAGCCACTCTTTATGATTTATTTTGTACTGAATTGAGTGGATTTTGTCACTTATTCTCACACTTATTCATGTAATTGCATGTTTTTAAGTTTTCTTCCTAATTTTGTGCTATGATTGAAAACATGCTTCTTAGGCCTTAAAATCGCTAATTCTTGATCTTCTCTTATTACCATTCGATGCCGTCATCTGTTGTTAAGTGTTTTCAGGGTTTATAGGGCAAGAATGGCTTATAGGATGGAAAGGAAGCATGCAAAAGTGGAAGAAACACAAGAAATTGAAGTTTTGGGAAGCTGGCCTCGACGCGCACGCATGGACGACGCGTACGCGTGACCAGTGCAGTAGGCAAGCGCCACGTACGCGTGGCTGACGCGTATGCGTGACGAGCGTCACGTGCTGCAATTAATAGAATTGCTGGGGGCCATTTTTGGGCTATTTTTGGCCCATTTTTAAGCTCAAAAATGAAGATTAGAGGCTATAGAGTGGGACAAATCAGGGGATCCATCATCACTATTCATTCATTCACACTTTAGGTTTTAGGATTTTTATCTTATTTCTTCTTAGATTCAGATTTTCACCTTACTTTAATTTAGTTTTCCTTTACTCTTTTTTGTTCTAGCATCTTACTTATTTTAGTTTCTTTGTTATTGCTTCCGTTTGTTTACTTCATTGTTGATGCACTCTTGCTCCCTTTGATTTAGATTAATGCAATTCATATTTTTATGTTATTGTTCTTTCTTTAATTATTGGTTATTGCTATCTTGCAATTGGGTATCTTAGATTTTATTATCTCCTATTAATTATCTATGCTTTTATTTTGTATCTTCCAAGAGTTTGATAAAATATTTTGGTAGATTTTAATTTAGATTTTTATGTTATTGACTTGGATTGATTATTTAGAGAATCTTGAGTTATCAAAAGTCTTTTGTGGATTGGTGATTGAAGATTGCCGGTTAGCTTGAACTTCACCAAAGCTAGTCTCTCACTATGAGTTGACTAGGACTTGTGAACTCAAGTTGATTGTATGCACTTGATCTTCCTCCATTGGTTAGAGGTTAACTAAGTGAAGGCAATTCATATTTACCATCACAATTGACGATGATAATGAGAATAGGACTTCTATGTCTCTTTCCATGCTAAGAGCTTTCTTAGTTATTAGTTTATTTTCTCGCCATTTCACTTTCTTGTTCCTTATTTCAAAAACTCCAAAAATATACTTTCCCATAACCAATAATAAACTACACTCCCCTGCAATTCCTTGAGAGACAACCCGAGGTTTGAATACTTTGGTTAATTTTATTGGGTTTGTATTTGTGACAAATAATCTAAATGTTGATTGAGGTTTAATTGTCGGTTTAGAACTATACTTGCAACACGAAATTTTTTTAAAAATCTTTACCGACATTTTTTCTCAGTCAAGTTTTTGGCGCCGTTTCCGGGGAATTGCAAATGTGTGCCTTATTACTGGTTATTGTGAATATTGTGAATATGTTTGCCTTTTCGCTTCTTTGTTAGTTGTTTCTAGTTTTAGGAGTTTATTTTCATTATTTCTTATTAGTTTTTGTTTTTACTTTCTCTTGTTACTATGAATTCTCACTCCTTTGGCTATGAGTTTGGTTCAAATTATGTTGTAGAAAATGAAAGCTACAATGAGAACATGCATCAAGGATGGGACAATCAAAGGTGGGAAGAGCCTCAAGCTTATGGACAACCTCTGTGGCAATAACCCTCTCAAATTTACTACGAGCAAGAGCCATTCCATGATGCATACCAAGACAATGGATATGGTGGACCTCCTTGTGACCACCAACAACCACCACTATATGCCTATGAACCCCCTCTTCAACATAGTTTTGAACCACCATACTCACAAGCCCCCTACAATCAAACACTTCCATATTACCCTAACCCATATCCACCATACCAACCACCATATGAACCATCTGAACCATATATAGAACCACCCACATTCCACCACAATTACTTCCAAGAACCACCACCTCAATATACACCATCTCTGGTGCAGAATTTATAACCCACAAACTAACCGGCAAGTGCACCGAGTCGTACTAAGTAGTACCTCAAGTGAATGAGGGTCGATCCCACGAGGATTGATGGATTAAGCAACAATGATTGAGTGATTTCCTTAGTTAGACGAACAAAAAAGAGTGTTGAGAGTTCAAATGCATCAAACAGTAATTCAGAGAATCAGAAAACAAGCAGTAAATTGAGGTGAAATATATATGGAGAAAATAGTTAAGGTTTCAGAGATATCTATCTTCCGGATTGACTTTTCTTACTAACTATTTTAATCATGCAAGATTCGATTCATGGCAAACTATATGTGACTAAACCATAATTCCTTAGACCTTTTTAGTCTCCTCTAACCTTCATCAATTGCCAATTCTTTGGTCACTTGATTCCAATTAGACAGTTAAGTTCAATTCTAGTCTATATGCCACAAAAATCCTAATTACCCAAATATAAGAGGATTATATGTCACGTATCCCGTTAAGTCCAGATAATTAGAAATTTAGGAGAAATTATTTTCAAGCTGTTGTTCAAGTAAAGAGCTTTTCCAAGTTATACAAGAACCATAATAGAACAAGGGTCATACTTCTGTTCCACCCAGATTCATAAAATAAAGAACGAAAACAATTATTGAAACTGAAATCAATACATGAATTAAAATAGAAAAGTAATAGTATTAATCCATAGAATAAATAGAGCTCATAACCTTAACAGTGGAGGTTTAATTGCTCATGGTTCAGAGAGAAAAACTAGGATTCAAAAAAACTGTAAAGTGCGGAATGAGGTAAGAGAGAAGAGATGAGAGAAGCCCAAATGGCTGATTCTTTTTCCTTTTATATCTAATCCTAATTAATGTAAATTATATTTTCTAAAACTAAATAATATCTTTTCCTATTTTAAAATAAAATAAAATTTAATCAAAATTAATTTACTTCGTCTCGTGCAGCCTTGTATGCGAATGGGGACCATTTGAGTTGCAAAGGTTGGCGCCAAACTTGGAGAATCCAAGTTTGGCTTCAACCCAACCAAAAGCTTCCCTTTGGTTCTCTTTGGCTTCAGGTGACCCATAAGCATTCTTCGATTCTTCTTGGTTAAAGCCAAACCTGAGATATCTCAAGTTTGGCTTCAAACCACCCGCATGCATTCCTTGGATTCTTGAGTGTGGCGCCAAACTTGGGAAATTCCAAGTTTGGTGCCATTGAGGCCTGACAAACCCCAATTTGAGGATTTATCTTGTGATTATTTCAGGGGTTTTATCAATGATTCCACATACTTTCTACATGAAAGTACAAGATTTTGCATTCCTTTCCTAGTTTTGCCTCATGAATGAAAACATGCTTGTTTTGCACTAAAATAGATACATTTCTATTCTTCTCTTGATGCCATTAGATGCCGTGACTTGTGTGTTAAGTGGTTCCAGGATATAGAGTAGGAATGGACCGAAAGAGAGAAAGAAGACGGGTACGAAGAAAGGAAGCATGAGGATTAAGCCTTGGGAATTTCCGCATAGGCGCGTGCGCGCACCTGGCGCGCCCGCGCGGATACGGCTACGTGGAGCCGAAGCCAAGAGCTGGCTTGAGAAGCGGCTAAGCCAGGATCTTCATGGGCGCGCACGCGTACATCACGCCCCCGCGCACATTGCAAGACGTCTCAACGGCGCGTGCGCGTGCCTTGCGCGTGCGCGCCGATTTGCGAATATGATTTTTTTAGAAGTCACGTGACTTAGGCGTGGAGGCAGTTGAGGATTCCACTCTTAGAGAAGCACCTTGGCGGGAAAAGCTTAAGAGGACCAAAGGAACAAGGGTTAAGGACACTTTTAGTTCACTTCTTCTAGATCTAGATATTTTTCCTTTTTTTGAGAGAAGAGAGAGTTAGTTACACTTTTTGGGAGAAGAAGAGGGAGATTCCAAGCTTCACTAGGGTTCATCCTCTTCCAATTTCTGAATTTTCAATGACTTTTTGGTGAGATCCACTACAATTCTCACTCCACCTTGTTCATGTCATAGATTTTCTTCTCCAATTTCAAGTAGTAGATACAATTGATCAATTCTCATAGATCTAGAATTCAACTTTGTAATTTTGGATTTCATCTCTATTTTGGATTTTTCATTGCTACTCTTTGAGACTTGTTGTTAGATCTTTGTGTTGCAATACTTTCAATTTGACTTTTCTTCTCATTTTACTATGACTTTCCTTCTTGCTCATCACATGTTTGATAAAATGACAACACTAGCTATGGAGTAGAATTCTCACACTTGGCATAGGGTTTGGTCTTTGGAAGAAGTTGAATAGTGTATCAATAGTTGGTTTGGAATTAGGGATTGCTAGTTGGCTTGGAGTGCACTAAAGCTAGATTCCCATAAGGTGAAGCTAGGACATGTGACTCAAGTTAATTACTTTCATTTGACCTTCCTCTATACCTAGGGGATAACTAAATGGAGCAAGGCCTAATTGTTGCCAACATTGAGTGGACTATAAGGATAGGATTTCCAACGCCAACCCTAAGCCAAGTCTTTTGATAATTGATTGTTTGTTTCTCATTGCCTTGCTAAAATCTTCAAAGAATTCCAACGAAGTTTACTAAATCAATAAGATGCACACTTTGGCAATTCCAAGGGAGAACGACTCGGGAGACTAGTACTCTCGGATATAGATTGTAGATTTGTTTGATGAAGGATTTGCGTCGGTTTAGACTATACTACGATTGATCAATTGATAATTTCTACACCGACAAAAATCCATTTGTCAAAATGGCGCCGTTGCCGGGGAAATTGCTTAGTGTGCCATATTATTGTTTTGGATTAAGTGTGTATATATGTACATAGTTGCACTTCATTGTGAATTGCTCAATTGACTAACTCCTCATCGTTACAATGAATTCCATTTCTCCTTCATTGCATGACGCGTTCACAACCGAATCCGAGCTTAGCCCCTTTTGATCCGGAAATAGAACGAACTTTATTTCATATTAGACAAGCTCGGAGGCGGCTAAGATTTGGAAAAGGTGAAGAGGTTTTCACCACCTCAACCACCTTACTACAAGTGAACATTGAACCGTCACTCAAAGAAGGCATTAATCATACTCCCATCAACCTCACTAACAATTCTTCTTTTGTTTTAGGTACTAATACTATGGATGCTCCAAGGAGAGTTACCATCAAGGAAGCGGGTGCACCGGATTATGTCCTTCAACCCCTCCATGTAACTCACCCCAATTTGAATGCGAATTTTGAATTGAAGACCGCTTTGATCAACCTCCTACCCAAGTTTCATGGGCTTCCCGCACAAGACCCTATTCGACATCTCAAAGACTTCCATCGCATATGCTCAACTACTAGACGGGAAGGTTCCGATGAAGTTGCTATATGGTTGTTTGCTTTCCCTTTCTCTCTTGAGGACAAGGCCAAAGAATGGTTCTACACTCTCTCTAGTGAAGTTACCTCCGATTGGGACCTACTTAGAAGGGGATTCTTGGATAAATTCTTGCCCCCGGAAAAGATGGATAGGCTAAGGAAAGAAATGTCTTGTATTATGCAAGGTGAGACGGAACCACTATATGAGTATTGGGAACGGTTTCGCAAACTACTAGATGCATGCCCTAATCACATGCTCGACACTCAAGTATTGCTTGGATACATATGTCAAGGGATGCGAGAGCAAGATAGAACCCTCTTGGACACTTCTAGCAATGGTTCTTTGTCCAAATACAAAACCGCGGAGGAGGCATGGCAACTCATTATTGACTTAGCCGAATCCAATCAACATATGAGGCGAAGAGTCAACCGTCCAAGGACCGTGAACGAGGTATCAACTAGTAGTGAAGCCACCGCTTTAACTCAATCCTTGAATGAAATGACATCCATTTTGAGGCAACTCCAATTGAATCAACAACAACCACAACAACCTCAATCATATCAACAACAACCTCCACCATCTCAACAACACAACCAACAACAATTGGTCCCTCAAAGAGTATGTGGCATTTGCTCTTGCTACTCTCACTACACGGATGAGTGCCCAAACCTTCAAGAAGACAACACTTTGGCGGCCACCCATAATTTCTATGACCGCCCCAATCAAGGGTACTACCAAGGAGGTAATCCTAACCAAGGGCACCCTTATCAAGGAGGAAGCTACAACCAAGGTAGTGGACACAATAATCAAAACTGGAAAGACAATCATCAACAAGGGAATAGGGATAACAACAACAATGGAGGAGGTCAAAGATGGAACAACAACTCGCAAAATTTCTCACAAAACCGACTATACAACTTCCAAAATCAACCATACAACCAACAAAACTCACAAAGAAACTACCAAACATACCAACCACCGCATCAAAGACCACCACCCAACCAATCACAAGCTCCTCAACTCACATATGCAACCACCCCCTCCAACCAAGACGAAACACTCCGGACCATCATCCAAGGCCAAAAGGAACTACAAAACACACTTGCTTCCGGCCTCACCGGCCTCACCTCTACACTACAAGCTCTTCTTGCACGTATGGACACACCATCGACCTCTACTCCTCAACCCCCAATCCAAAGTGCCATTCCCTCTCAACCTCAACCAAATCCAAAGGGGGGCATCAATGCCATCACCCTTAGATCTGGTACACAACTAAAAGAAAAGGAAGCAAAGGACCCAAGTCCTATCTCAACCGCCCAAGAGGAAGAGAGAATAGATACAGAGGAGGTAGTGGAAGAGGAGGTAGTGGAAGAGGAGACACCACAAGACATAGTTGAAGATGAAGCCCAACCAACAAGGGAGACACCCAAGACCAAAAGAACCTTGGAAGAAGGAATTGCTCAACCACTTCCATTTCCAACACTTGCAAAGAAAGCTAAAAAGCGCGTGGAACTCGACCCCAAAATGGTAGAAATGTTCAAGAAAGTTGAGGTAACCATCCCCCTCTTTGATGCCATCCATCAAGTTCCTAGATATGCTAAATTCCTCAAAGATTTATGCATAAACAAGGATAGAATTCTTGAATTGGAAACCATCCCATTGGGGAGTTCTATTTCCGCTTTGATGGGAACATTACCGGAGAAGTGTGATGACCCGGGCCCTTGTATGGTCACTTGCACCGTCAATGGAGTTCAATTTAGAGATTGCATGTGTGACCTCGGAGCATGTGTTAGCATCATGCTGCTCTCCGTTTATCGAGTATTGAACTTGCCCCCACTAAAAAGGTCAACGGCAAGATTTGTCCTAGCGGATAAAAGCATAATAACTGTAGCGGGTGTTGCGGAAGATGTATTGGTGAATATAAAAGGGTTGGTGTTTCCGATTGACTTCTATGTCCTTGAAATGCCGTCAAGCGAAACCGAGAGAGCATCCTCTATCCTACTTGGAAGGCCCTTCTTGAGAACTTCCAGATTTAAACTTGATGCTTACTCGGGGAACTACTCATTTGAAATTGATGGAAGAATTGTAAGCTTTAGCCTAGAGGAAGCAATGAAGCATCCACCGGAGAATCATTCTCTATTTCGGTGTGACCCAATCGATAACATAGTAGCCGAAGTGCATCTTGCAAGATTAGATGAGAAATACATGGTCAAAGAGGCAAATGAAGAGTCAAGCGAACTAAATACCACACATCATACAAGCCATCCGGAAACTCAAACTTCAAGGGATGACAAGAAGATGGAATTGAAGCCACTACCACCTCACTTAAGGTATTCATACCTTGATGAAGCCCAAAAGCTACCTGTGATAATTGCACAAGAGTTAACTCCTCAACAAGAAGAAAAACTGCTGAATGTATTGAGGAAAAACAAAAGGGCAATTGGGTGGAGTTTGGTGGATCTAGTGGGAATAAGCCCCCAAGTATGCGAGCACCGCATATTTCTTGAAGAAGGAGCAAGACCGGTCCGACAACCTCAAAGGAGACTCAACCCAACTATTCTTGAGGTGGTAAAGAAAGAAGTCACCAAGCTACTTGAGGCGGACATCATCTATCCTATCTCGGATAGTGAATGGGTAAGCCCGGTCCAAGTAGTGCCAAAGAAGTCCGGAGTGACAACCATCAAAAACGAAAGTGGTGAACTTATAGCAACAAGAGTGCAGAATTCTTGGAGAGTATGCATAGACTACCGAAGATTGAATGCGGCCACAAGAAAAGACCATTTTCCACTACCATTTATCGATCAAATGCTTGATCGGTTAGCCGGTAAATCATACTATTGTTTTCTTGATGGCTACTCCGGATACTTCCAAATTCATATTGCTCTAGAAGACCAAGAAAAAACTACATTTACCTGCCCCTTTGGAACGTATGCTTACAAGCGTATGCCATTTGGCCTATGCAATGCACCGGCAACGTTTCAAAGATGCATGATGAGCCTATTTGCGGACTTTCTAGAGCAATCAATGGAAGTTTTCATGGATGATTTTAGCGTGTATGGTGAGTCATTTGAGCATTGCTTAGGTAACCTTGAAAAAGTCTTAGAAAGATGCACCAAAACAAACCTTGTCTTAAATTTTGAAAAATGTCATTTCATGGTCAAACAAGGCATTGTTTTGGGACACATAGTATCGAAGGAAGGCATCTCCGTAGATCCGGCAAAGATAAATGTCATATCTAGTTTACCTTACCCCTCCTCCGAGAGGGAAGTCCGTTCTTTTCTTGGACATGCAGGATTCTACCGGAGATTCATTAAGGACTTTAGCAAGGTGGCCTTACCTCTCTCTCGATTACTACAAAAAGACACCGAATTTGAGATGAGCAAGGAATGTATGGAAGCATATGACAAACTCAAGGTAGCATTGACACAAGCCCCTATTGTACGAGGACCCAATTGGACTCAACCCTTTGAAATCATGTGTGATGCTTCGAATTATGCGATAGGAGCCGCGTTAGCACAACGCGAAGGTAAGATTCCCTATGTCATAGCTTATGCTTCCAAAACATTAGACGGAGCCCAATCCAACTACACCACTACCGAAAAGGAACTTCTAGCTATTGTTTTTGCTTTGGACAAGTTCCGGGCCTATCTTCTTGGTTCCAAGGTAGTAGTGTACTCGGATCACGCGGCACTAAAGTACTTGTTGGCAAAAAAGGAATCCAAACCGAGATTAATTCGTTGGGTGCTCTTGTTACAAGAATTTGACTTGGAAATCAAAGATAGGAGCGGTGCCCAAAACCTAGTGGCGGACCATTTAAGTCGCCTCGAACACACAAAAGGCGACACCACTCCTATCAATGATTCCTTTCCTTTAGATGCTTTGCATGCAATCTCGGAAGTGGTCCCTTGGTATGCCCCAATAGCAAACTATTTGGTTTCACGCATTTTCCCTCCCAATCTCAACAAACACCAAAAGGATAAGCTGAAAAGCGAATCCAAATACTATATCTGGGATAACCCCTATTTGTGGAGGTGTGGAGCGGACCAAATAGTGCGACGGTGCATACCTCAAACCGAATTCCAAGCAATCTTGGACGCTTACCATGCTTCCGAAGGAGGTGGTCACTATGGGCCCCAAAGAACGGCAAGAAAAATCCTTGATTGCGGATTTTGGTGGCCAACTCTTCTCAAAGATGCTTCTCTCTATTGCAAATCTTGTCCCCAATGTATTCGGTTTGGAGATATTTCCAAGAAGGACGAAATTCCCCAACAAAATATGCTTTTTTGCGAAATCTTTGACGTATGGGGAATCGACTTCATGGGACCATTTCCAAACTCCAATGGTTTTCTCTACATCTTGTTAGCCGTCGATTATGTATCAAAATGGGTTGAGGCAATCCCCACCCGAACGGATGACGCTAATGTTGTGTATTCTTTTGTGAGGAACAACATCATTTGTCGCTTTGGCGCCCCAAGAGCAATCATAAGTGACCAAGGATCCCACTTTTGCAACAAAAGAATAGACGGCCTCATGAGAAAATATGGCATCATCCACAAAGTCGCCACGGCTTACCACCCTCAGACAAACGGCCAAGCCGAAGTCTCTAACCGGGAAATCAAGCATGTGTTGGAAAGGATTGTAAGGCCGAATAGGAAAGATTGGAGCACTAAACTCTCCGATGCACTGTGGGCCTATCGAACGGCTTACAAGACACCCATTGGCATGAGCCCCTTCCGGCTTGTATATGGCAAAGCATGTCACCTACCGGTAGAGATTGAACATAAAGCTTATTGGGCCGTAAAGGAGTGTAATATGAGCTTGGGTGGGGCCGGAGTAGAGAGAAAGCTTCAATTGGATGAATTAGAATGTATGAGATTGGAAGCTTATGACAACTCTCGACTCTATAAGGAAAAGTTGAAAGCCATCCATGACAAGAACATTAGGAGAAGAGAATTCCAACCCGGTGACCTAGTCCTTCTCTACAATTCAAGGCTGAGATTACTACCCGGAAAGCTTAGATCAAGGTGGGATGGACCCTACCAAGTGGAGAAAGTAGAACCTTATGGAGTTTATCACTTGCGCCACCCATCAAGCCCGGACATCTTCAAGGTAAACGGGCACCGTCTCAAATTGTATCATGGTGAGCAAAGAAAGAACGTCAAGGAATTTGAAGTGTTCCTCTTGAGGGATGCAACTCTTGAATAAACACTATAAGCTGCTGAAAGTCCAACTTAAGGACATTAAACAAAAGTGCTAGGTGGGAGACACCCCACCATGGTAAGATCTTCCTTTGAGACTTGTACATAGACACTTGACTTCATGTTTGTTAGTTAGATTTTAATGACAACTCCCCTTCATTTTGATTGACTTCATTTGCTATAGTGCTTAAGTGGCTGTATGGAAAAAGGGGGTTTTGAAATGTTGAAAATGGTGTAACCACTTGAAAATTTAGAAAAAAAATCCCGCCCCCCTGCGCGTGCGCGCACATGGCGCGTCCACGCACATGAGCATAATCCGCCAATCGACGCGCAAGCGCATGGCGCGCGTCCGCGCCGATTGCTTTGCTGCCCCCTAGTACATTCTACAGAGAGTTGAGCTTCTCTCATGCTTACACTAAGCCACCAGCCCAACACCATTGCCGCGTGCGCACACCTGGCGCGCACGCGTCCATTCAGAGCAAGCATGGAATGCGCGCGCGCGCCACAGCCGCGCACGCGCCCTTTCACTCTGCACTCCTCTCTGGGCCATTTCACAGAGAGTTGAGCCCCCTCCAGGCCCCTCTCATGCCTGGGGCACAACTACGAGGACGCGCGCGCGCACTGTGCGCGCGCGCGCCAAAGCACGCTGCAGCCATCTCTGGTACTTCTCCCAGAGAGTTAGGCCACCCCTATGCCTCCCCTGTCCCCCCAGCCCAAGCGTATGGGCGCGCACGCGACCTGTGCGCGCGCGCGCCCCTAGCTCACCTCGCTCCCTGCGCGAGCGCGCAGCGCGCGCGCACGCGCCGGTGATCGACGACTTAAAAATAAAACGGACACACTTACCCCTTCATTCTCATTCCACCTCTCTTTTTCTTCCACATCCTTCTCCATCTCACAAGGTATTATGCTAAGCTCCCTCTTAGTCCATTAATCTCTTGTAGTTCTCACTCACTTAGCTGCACCACCCCTTTAGGTAGACTTCCTTCTTCTTCTCTTCCTCTCTCCCTCACCTCTCTAGTTACCTCCTTCTTTCTTCTTTGTTCTTCATAAGCACTTAGGTCTCAACCTCACTTACATGAATAGATGAATGGTGTTGCTTAATTTTCTTGCAATCAATATGCACTGTAATCATTAATAATGGATTGTGAAAAGCTACACTGCTCCCATTTTCACACAATCACATACTACTTGAAGGATGCACACCAAGTGTTCGATGAAAGGCATACTTGAATTTTGGACTCATTGTGACTACCCTGCCTCTCACCAATCACTTTGGAGTGCATCCCCACTTTCCACAAAACCATTCTTTCCATTCTCTTGGCTTGCCTCCCATTTATGATCCCTAAGGGTGTATGCTTCTCATGCCTCCTCCTTGCATGCTTAAACTACCCTTGCACCACATAGAATTATTTGCCTTGCGCTTCACACATTATCCTAGTACATGTTGCAGCTGTCATGTAACTAAGATACCCACATTCTATGGCATAACTTTTCATTACATCGAACTCATGTATCTCCACTTCTTTGGGTTTGATATTTTCCTTTCTTACCTCTACAGGATGGTCATCAAAAAGGACAACGGGAAAGGCCCCAAGAAGCCGGCCTCCAATAGAGCGCGCCAAGAACTAACGGCCAAGCCTCTCCTGAAGAAGACTAAGGGCCCCGTTGACGTTCTAGAGAAGGACAACCCTCCTAAGGATTCAAACAAGTTTCCCAACCGTTACTGCGAACTTGTTTACTCCAGAATGATTGAAAGGAATTACCATCCGGAACCCCTCCTAGTCTTACCGGCTCACCTCAGTCCGATTGTGATGCCACATATTGACCGGAGGCAATGGAGGTTCCTCTTGAGGCAACCAACGGAGGCCAATCTCTCATGCGTGGTGGAATTCTACTCCAACTTCCACTCACCACATCTCACATCCATATTTGTGCGCCGAAAACAAGTGTCGGTCACAGTGGGAGCCATCCGAGAAGTCCTTGGAATTACACCGCCACAGGATGCATATGACGCCTACCAAGAGGTCTTAGCTACATGCATTGACCGCGCATTCGATTGGAGCGCAATCCTCCGCGTCATTGCTTTACCCGACGCATATTGGATTCGGGGAACCATAAAGCGAAGACCCAAGGGTTTAGATGTCCGCCACCTCACTCAAGAAGCCACGGCATGGGCCCAAATTCTAGCTCACTACGTGCTCCCGAGCACACATGGGTCATCCATCACCGTCGAGCTTGCCTTATTGATATGGTGCATCTTGACCGAGAAACCGGTCGACGTTCCGCATGCCATCCGCCAATCCATGGGGCGCATTCATGCCAAGGGAAACCTACCATTCCCCGCTTTAGTGACGGCATTAGTTGCGAAAGCCGGCGTCAACCGGGAGACTAAAGATAGGCGAACCTCAATACCGGTCGAGGGTGATATCATTCCGACCAAGAGATGCCTCAAGCCCCCGGAAGTCACCATGGACATTGCATTGCCCACACCAACTGGCCACGCCACCACTTCATCTACATCACAGAAATCGGCCGCCCAACGCCTTGAAGACCTTCACAACAAATTAGACCGCTATGAGAGGCGTAACCAACGCCGCTATGCTCATGTGAAGAGGCTTCTAAGCGTAATCACCCCACCTATGGAAGAACCCGATATCTCCACCTCTACCGCAACTTCAAGCGAAGATAGCAATGGCATTGGAGATGTGGCACACTCGGCCGAGTGCGCCTAACCTCTAGCACGGAGGACCGTGCTAAGTTTTAAGTGTGGGGAGGTCGGCCGACCGATCTCCATAGGTAACACCTGAATAAATCTGAATAAATTAGAATAGGTTGCATGATTAGGTTTTAGTAGGTATAAGTCTGTTTGGTTGGAACAATGAAATTCTCTCTTAGGAAACCAACATTTTGGGGCAACCATGGCATTGCAAATTTTAAATGCTTTGATGCAAAAGTTGCATGAAGAGTTATATTTTGGAACATGGTTTTGAGCTAAGAACACAAGCTTGTGAGATTTGAGCCTAATGGTGTGGTTACATCTTATAACCACTTATTTTTCCTTCTTGTGTGCATTATTCTCTCTCTATGATTGTAATCTTTGATTTGTTTGAATCTATATGTCCCATTATTCCTTGTATTCATGCATTTATATGATTGAGGCCATCATTTCATTAGCTCACTTATCCAAATAGCCTTACCTTTTACTCTCCTTTGTTAGCCAATTTTGAGCCTACGCTTAACCCACTTGTTCTTACTTTAGCACATTACAAGCCTTAAAGCGGAAAACAATGAATGTCCTTTATTTGGATCTTTGATTGGCTTAGGCTAGTGAGTGTGAGTGCCATCCAAGAGTGGGAAAACTTTGGGACATTGGTTGGGATAAAAGGGTGTTTGTGTTTTGTATTTTTATTGGGGAATTGGTACATACTCATGTATTGATCAAATGTCAAACCTTATGCATTGATGCTCTTGTATATAAAAAAAAGAAATGAGAAAAACAAAAGAACAAAAGAAAAAAAAACAAATATGGAAAAGAAAAGAAAAAAAAAAGAGAAAAAAAAAAGAGAAGAAAAATAATAAAAAGGGGACGAAATGCCCCAAAGTGAAGCTCAATAAGAATCAATGCATAAGTGTTGTGAAATGAAAAGAAAATGCATGAGTATGTGAAAAAGTGAGGAATGGGTAGTTAGATTAGTGCCTAATTGTATAGGTCATTATATAGGTTAGGTGGGAAAGTTTAAGTTAATCAAAGATTCAAATCCTAAGTCCACTAGCCATACATGACCCTACCTTGACCCTAACCCCATTACAACCTAAGGAAAAGACCCCATGATAAGTGTATGCATGCATTGAATAATTGTTGATTGTTAGATGAAAAACAATTCTTGGAAAGCATGATTAGGGAAGAATTGAGAGAATAAACCCCAAACACCGAGTGATTAGAGTGTAAACACCTCCGGTGAGGGTTCGAAGCTCAATCCTTTGATTCCCGGCTCTCGCGAGCATTTCTCATGCAAGGTTGCACATATTGCATTTGATGCTTAGAAAGTGGCAAGTCCCATGCTTTGACCACCATCGTGCCCCATATGCTCGCATATGTCCTAAGAAGGCTAATTTGTTCCCAACCAAGTGGATAGTAGCACTAATCGTAGTTGCATGCATATAAGTAGGTTGCACTTCATGAGTCCTATACTTTTGCGATCCCTCGGTCTTCTGTATTTCTTTGTATTTCTCTAAGCATGAGGACATGCTAGAATCTAAGTGTGGGGAGGTTGACAAACCCCAATTTGAGGATTTATCTTGTGATGATTTCAGGGGTTTTATCAATGATTCCACATACTTTCTACATGAAAGTACAAGATTTTGCATTCCTTTCCTAGTTTTGCCTCATGAATGAAAACATGCTTGTTTTGCACTAAAATAGATACATTTCTATTCTTCTCTTGATGCCATTAGATGCCGTGACTTGTGTGTTAAGTGGTTCCAGGATATAGAGTAGGAATGGACCGAAAGAGAGAAAGAAGACGGGTACGAAGAAAGGAAGCATGAGGATTAAGCCTTGGGAATTTCTGCATAGGCGCGTGCGCGCACCTGGCGCGCCCGCGCGGATACGGCTACGTGGAGCCGAAGCCAAGAGCCGGCTTGAGAAGCGGCTAAGCCAGGATCTTCATGGGCGCGCACGCGTACATCACGCCCCCGCGCACATTGCAAGACGTCTCAACGGCGCGTGCGCGTGCCTTGCGCGTGCGCGCCGATTTGCGAATATGATTTTTTTAGAAGTCACGTGACTTAGGCGTGGAGGCAGTTGAGGATTCCACTCTTAGAGAAGCACCTTGGCGGGAAAAGCTTAAGAGGACCAAAGGAACAAGGGTTAAGGACACTTTTAGTTCACTTCTTCTAGATCTAGATATTTTTCCTTTTTTTGAGAGAAGAGAGAGTTAGTTACACTTTTTGGGAGAAGAAGAGGGAGATTCCAAGCTTCACTAGGGTTCATCCTCTTCCAATTTCTGAATTTTCAATGACTTTTTGGTGAGATCCACTACAATTCTCACTCCACCTTGTTCATGTCATAGATTTTCTTCTCCAATTTCAAGTAGTAGATACAATTGATCAATTCTCATAGATCTAGAATTCAACTTTGTAATTTTGGATTTCATCTCTATTTTGGATTTTTCATTGCTACTCTTTGAGACTTGTTGTTAGATCTTTGTGTTGCAATACTTTCAATTTGACTTTTCTTCTCATTTTACTATGACTTTCCTTCTTGCTCATCACATGTTTGATAAAATGACAACACTAGCTATGGAGTAGAATTCTCACACTTGGCATAGGGTTTGGTCTTTGGAAGAAGTTGAATAGTGTATCAATAGTTGGTTTGGAATTAGGGATTGCTAGTTGGCTTGGAGTGTACTAAAGCTAGATTCCCATAAGGTGAAGCTAGGACATGTGACTCAAGTTAATTACTTTCATTTGACCTTCCTCTATACCTAGGGGATAACTAAATGGAGCAAGGCCTAATTGTTGCCAACATTGAGTGGACTATAAGGATAGGATTTCCAACGCCAACCCTAAGCCAAGTCTTTTGATAATTGATTGTTTGTTTCTCATTGCCTTGCTAAAATCTTCAAAGAATTCCAACGAAGTTTACTAAATCAATAAGATGCACACTTTGGCAATTCCAAGGGAGAACGACTCGGGAGACTAGTACTCTCGGATATAGATTGTAGATTTGTTTGATGAAGGATTTGCGTCGGTTTAGACTATACTACGATTGATCAATTGATAATTTCTACACCGACAAAAATCCATTTGTCAAGGCCAAAAGAAATGGAGAAAAAGGGTATACTATTATATATCATTGGAAAGCTCTGAAAGTTAGCTTTCCAATGCCGCTAGAATTACGTCAATTGGACCTCTGTAGCTCATGTTATGTCCATTAGAGTGCAAGGAGGTCAGGGTTGACAACATCATCCACTTTCTTCCTCTTCTTCTATAAAACTCCGTCAAATCCATCCGAATGCTACCTGAAATAAACAGAATTGCACACAACTCAAAGTAGCATTCATAGTGGCTAAAAAGTATTTAAATCTTGATTAAACTTAATAATTCAAATGCAAATTCACTAGGAAAAGATAGGAAAGATGCTCACGCATCAATCTCCATACCCTTATCAAGATGAACCACCTTCCTTTCATGAATCCTTCCTCCCAAGTAACGAACTCTCATATCCACTCCAATCTACAATGGATGACACCATTGGCCTTCTTCTTCATGAGCAACGTGAAACTCAAAGGAAGACATTAGAATTCGTAGCTACCTTGACTGAGGTAGTAAATAATTTAGTCTCCCTACGCTTCGACACTCAAAGTACTCCCATGGCCGCATGTGGAGAATTTAATGAGGAGCGTAGCATGAAGGAGAGATTAGAAGCTCCGGTGGAAAATGAGGAATGTGATTTTGTACTAGAACAATTGGAGGAAGCCGTAATTGTTGAAGAGGAAGAAGTGGTTGAAGACTTGGGAGATGTTGAGAGTCCATAGGAACCTCAAGTCATAGAGCCTCCTTCTAAGAAGTTTGAATTTGATGTTGAGGAGGGTGTACAACCTCCAAGGCATATCATGGTTGAAGACTTTGAGGAAGTTGATCAAGAGATGGATTCAATAATTGATGAATTTCTATCTACAATTGAATCCTCCTCCATTGGACTTGTAAAAGAGATTAAGGAAGAAGGTGAACAACTTCCAAGGCATATTCCCTATGAAGAATTGGACGGAATAGATCAAGAGGCAAGTTCCCTTGGTGATGATGATCATGAATCAAGTCCTCCTAGTGATGAATTTACATCCGCAAATGAACTCTTTGAGTTTGAAGAACCTTCTCCATCCGATTGAGTTGGAGAATGATGTGGAGATGGAAGTCTTTTGAAAAGGATGGACGGGAGTTGAATATGCTTTGTCAAGATCGTTGGCGACTTCTCTACCTAGGTTGCCGTCTACTCCTTCAATTGAGTGGGTAAAACTTATCTCTCTTAGCTTTATTGTCCTACCTGAGTATGGTATGCTTGAAACGGATGACCAACTTAGGAGGCTTTGTGGAATTAAGCGTAAGAGAAGGATGTTTAGTGGTTGGAGTTGCAAATCAAGACTCATCAAGGTTGAGATTTCAAGAGAAGAGTTTGGTACTTCATTGATAATTCAGATTGCTTGCCACCCAGTTGGAACAATGATGATCCACTTAAAGACGGGTGTAGAAACAAGATTTGGGATCCCAGCATACAAGAGGATCAACTTTCGGAGCCCAAAACTTGTGAAGAACTTCATCAAGGCTTGATAAATTTACTTGAAAATGTTGGAGCTTATTGGAAGTCCAAGCGTTGGTGAAAGTTTCAAGATGAGTTCAAGCACAAGCCATCATGACAAGGAGCTCATCAAATGTCCAACTTGAGGACTTTAACTAAAAGTGCTAGGTGGGAAATACTCTACCATGGTAAATTCTTCCTATTTTCTCTTTTATTTATATTGGTAATAAGTTGAATTTTCAATTTTAGTTGGGTTTATTTGGTTTAAGTTGTGGTTTCATCTGTTTAATAATGTTTGGCATTAATTTGATAGCTTGTTAGTTCAAAAAAAAATATGTCCCACGCGTGCGCATGGCCGATGCGCACGCGTCATATTGAATGTTGCAACCTCTAGTACAAAAACCAGAGAGTTGCAGAACCATGCGGGTGGGGTGCTAGGCGCACAACCCAACCCACGTGTGCGCCTCGCTGATGCATACACGTCATTTTCATTTCTGGCCTTCCACGCGTGGGCGTGACCGACGTGCACACGTCGTACCTAAATGCTGCCCCAGTACTAATTACAGAAAGTTGTACGATAAGTGTGCCAAAATTGTGCGTATAGCACAATTCTGCCCCACGCGTACGCGTGCTTTACGCGTACGCGTCATATTCATTTCTCTCCCCTCACGCGTGCGCGACAACGACGCATACACGTCATCTCCTCTTTTCCTTCTTCCACGCTCGCGCGTCACCCACGCATACGCGTGGATTTGAATTCATTAACCCCCTGATGCGAGAACCTTAGCTTCAGTCGCGTTCCTTTCCACCATTTCACTCTCAACGTCTCTTTCCTTTCTCCCTCCAAGAACCAGAAACTCCATTACCGCCTCCAAAACCTCTATCACCCACCACTTCCTGCACCAGTTCGGCGACCCCGAACCGCCGCCGACCACCTCTCTCTTCCCTTTTCTTTCCTTCTTCTTCCCTCTCTATCTCTCTTTCTCGGCCGTTTCACCCTCTCCCCTACCACCAAGCACCGCCGCGGCCATCCATTGTCGCCGGTGAACTACTCTCCTCTTCAACTACCTCGCCTAATTCTTCAAGCATTGTTCCTGAACCGCCTCTCTTTTACGGCTCTGCTTCCCTCGCTTCGCTGCCAGTTCTTCTTCAACCGCCGCTAGTAACGCCGCCTCTGGGCCAGTCATGTGTTGCTTTCCACCCTTCTAGTCCTCTGTTCTGCCTCTTTTCTATTTCTGCTTCACTTCCAAGTTTCCCCTATTTCCCTTTCTGAGTCCTTTTATTATTGTTAGAATAGGTTGATTAGTTGTTTAATTTCTGTTTATTAGTTATGTTAGATTAGCTAGTTGATTCTAGGTGGTTAGATAGTTTCTAGGATTTTGGTTAGTGGATTTAAGTCTATTTTCTTTTGCTGTTGTCATTGTCTGGAATGACTGATTCTCTTATGTTTTGCTGAGTGATGATTGATGAGAGGACTTTTGCGTGGTCTAGAAATTTGCGGATAAATCCTCGTTGCAAGTTAACCGAGTATTCAAACCTCGGGTCGTCTTCTCAAGGAACTGCGAGGAAGTATGTTCTTATTATTGGTTATAAAGGTTGTAATCGGGGTTTAGAAGATGAGAAGCAAGTAATTTAAATGACGAGTGAATTAAATGGAAATTAAAAATAAATAATAACTGTAAAACAACTTTTGGCAAGATAAGGGAAATTAGAAGTCCAACTGAGTTATCCCTCTCAACAATAATGAAAGTTGTATCTTAATTCCACTTAGTTAACCTTATGAAGCAAAGGTAAGTCAAGGGACTAATTAGTTTGACCTTCGAATCCTATTTATTTCCTAGGAAAAAGTTGGGATTATTGAAGTTCAGATCAATTAGCAAGATAACGATTATCAATTATGCTGAGTTCGATAATGTTGAGTCACTGATTTCTTAACCAAGACCAAAAGGGGAAAAAGTAAATTGCTGGAATAATAAAAGTGTCCTTAGATGGGAAGCAATGGCAACTTAAATCAAAGAGAACAATCATAAGCTGAAAATACCTTGAATATCATTAATTCAAATAGAAATCTGTAACATGGAATAATTCATAAACTAAATTATAATAATCAATTCAAATATTGGAATCAAATAAATAAAGGTAAAATTGAAATAAAGGAACATTAAAACCTGGATCCAGAGTTACTCCCAAAACAAGAAGTCCTAAATCCTAAGAGAGAGAGAGAGAGAATCTCTCTCTAAACTAAATCTAAATCATGAAGACTAGAAATTGGCGAGCTCTCCCTGAATGGATGCATTCCTCCACTTTATAACCTCTAATCTATGCTTTCTGTACTTAGATCTGGGCCAAAAAGGGCTTCAGAAATCGCTGGGGCGTATTCTGTAAATTCTGATACGTGGCCTCTGTCACGCGTCCGCGTGGGTCACGCGGTCGCGTCATCTGGAGCTTTTTCTTTCCACGCGGTCGCGTCAGTCACGCGTCCGCGTCGTGGGTGTTCTACTCAAGGTGCGCGGTCGCGTCAGTCATGCATCCGCGTCACTGCTTCTTTGCTTCTGGCACGCGATCGCGTCGTCCATGCGATCGCGTGGACACCAGTTTCCTTAAAGCTCCGTTTTGCCTTCTCCTTCCATTTTTGTATGTTTCCTTTTTCATCCTTTAAGTCATTCAGCCTTAGGAAACCTGAAGCTACTCAACACACTAATCACGGCATCGAATGGAAATAAAGGTAATTAAAATAATTAATTTTTTAAAGCTTAGGAAACATGTTTTTCACAATATGACATAATAAGGAAGGGAAAGTAAAACCATGCAATTAATGTGAATAAGTAGGTGAAGAGTTGAATAAATCACTCTAATTAAGCACAAAAGAACTCATGAAATATGGGTTTATCAACCTCCCCACACTTAAACACTAGCATGTCCTCATGCTAAATTCAAGGTAAATAATTAAGGTTAAAGTGATGGAATGTCATGCAATGCAACCTAATTTAAATGCAACTACCTAAATGAATGATGCATCATGCAACTCTAAATTATTCACTCATATATAAAGCTTACATGTAGCCAAGTTAATTCACATTCTCAAGGAGTCATGTATATATATATATATATAGCCAACCCTTAAATAATAAAGCATTTTAGCAAATGAGATGGGAAAGAAAACATTGTACAAACTTGCAAAACATTTAGTAAATTAAGTACAGATATATGTTGATGAGTTATTGAACCCTCACTGGATTTTGTGTTTACTCTCTGGTCACTCAGTGTTTATTGGGTTTATTCACTCTATTTTTCTTTTTATTCTTAATTTCTATAGCTTTGTTCTTCATCTAACCAATCAACAATTATAGAATATAGTCATACCAAAAAGTCATGAGGTCTTTAATTGAGGTTGTAATGGGGTCAAGGTAAAGGTAAGGATTTATGTATAGGGTCAAGTGAGCTAATAAGTGAATCCTTAATTAGACTAAGATCTCACCTAACATACATATTTAGTAAAACAAAAATTTCTTTACCTATTTTCCCATATTATCCCACTTATTGTTACATGCTCATGTTTCACTTTTTGCTTTTTCTATTCCATGTACATTGCTTTTATTTGGCATTGGGGAATTTCTTTTGTATCCCCTTTTTTTTTAGATGCTGAAAAAAAAAACTTTCTTTTTTTTTTAATGCACATGGTAATTGAATCACTTAGATTTTCTCATGAACATGTTTCCCAAATTTATTTTATTTCTTTTAACTTCTATACCTTTTTGTTTCTATCATCCATGTTCCCAAAAGGTTTCCCACATTTAACTCTATTCATGATTTTCTATCTTAAGCTAACCAAGGATTCACTTGGAATTTTCTTTTATTTTTTCTGCTTAAGGCTAGTAATTTGGCTAAATAGAATAAAGGGGTTTTAAAAGGCTCAAGGGGGCTAACAAGGGTGATGTAAAAGGTAGGCTAATTTGGGGGTGAGTGAGCTAAAATCAAATGATGGCCTCAATCATTCTCTTGGTATGTATCTATTCTATATTCTATAATTGGACATATAGATTAAAGCAAAGGAAAGAACATCAGAATAAAAAGAAATGTAACACACAGAAATGAAATTATGGTTTGAATGCAACCATACAATTTAAGCTCAAGACTCACAGGCTGTGTGTTCTCTAACTCAAGCATCATATATCATTTATATATTGTATGCAGGTTTAGTTAAAAATTCCCATTATTCTCATAAAAAAAATTAATTAGGGTAGCTTTTAAAGTTTTAATGTTCCTCCTTGATGAAATGTTGTCAGCTTAACTACATCATGTAATGCTATATATAAGTTTTGTGGATTTAAATCTAATATGTTCAATTTCCTAGCTTACTTCCTTTTTATATTTTTCAATTTAAACTATACTATCTTATGCTAAAAAGGGTAAACTATACTAATTAATCCACTAATAAATCAGAATTGCAAACTAAACTAAATAACTAAAAATATGAACTAAAGATGCAAAATACAAAAAAAATAGAGTAAAAATACATAAGAGCAATGTATAAGTACTCAGAAAATAACAGTAAAAAGAAAAAGAGAAAAATACAGAAAAATATCCAAAATAAAAGAAAAAGTATGTAGTGGTTCACCAAAATAAACGCCAGAGATGGCGACCTCCCCACACTTAAAATGAAGCATCGTCCCCGATGCTCAATCAAGCCGGGTGTGAAGGAGTGTCATCACTGGTAGGGATGGTAGCTGGGGTCTCTGTGGCGGTGGTGGGCTGAGAGTCTGGCTGCTGTAGAGGGGGGACTGACTGGATCGGGATCTCCAGATCTGCAGCCTCAAGCTGATGTGGGGCCTCCTGCTGTGGTGTAGCGTGCTCTGTGCCTGCCTGCTGATGAGTCTCCGCCTGGGAATGAGGCTCCTCCTCGTGCTCATCCTCCTCCTCCTCTGATGGCTCTGATGGTGTGTCAGGCTCGGAGGGGATGTCGGCGCCCTGTCTGATCATCAGGTTCAGATGGGAATAGCGTCGCCTGCTGCGGCGCTCCAATCTCTCATACCGGCGCCTGTTACGGCGCTCCATCTGATCAAGCTGGCGGAATAGACCATGCACGAGGCGATAAACCGGCTCAGAGGCGGGTGGAGGTGCAGTGGTGGCAGCAGGGGCAGCTGGGGCAGTTGTGGATGAAAAGGGTCCAGCAGACGGAGGGGCTGTCTCATCAGTAGCAGTGACAGGTGGTGGTCTGTAGCCCAAAGCAAGGAAGTTCCTGCTGTGAGGGATGATCTTCCTGCAGTCCGCTGCTGGTGGTCGCTCATCGGCATCCTCCCAAGGCACATCAGCCTGACGGCCTAGTCGTGTAACCAGATAAGGAAAGGGGAGGGTGCCTCAGACGTGAACCCTGGCCATATAATGCCGGATAAAACGAGGCAAGTACAGGTCCTTACCCTCCAGCACACACCAGAGGAGGGTGATCATGGCAGCCGGGATCTCAGTCTCATGAGTACTCGGCATCACATAGTTGCTCAAGATCTGATGCCATAGCCGAGCCTCATCATTCAAGTACACTCTCTTGATCCCTCTAGGCATAGTGGTGTCCTGACCCATCTCCCAAGGAACAGCAAGGTCGAGAGCTATCTGTGCCTTCACAGCATCCCAATCAAACCGCATCTGGCCCATGTCCTCCTCAGCCTGTGCATAACCATCTGGCTGATCGGACTTGGCTGGGAGCTGGAGAATGGTCTCTATGGCCTCCTCAGTGACCAGAATTTACTTTCCCCTCAGGTTCACTGCATCTAGGGTAGTAAGGTAGTAGTTGCAATAGAATTCCCGTACCCAAGATGCATTGACCTCTGTCAGTGGTCTCTCTAGAAAGAACCAGCCCCTTTGCTTGATTTTCTCAGTGGTGTATTGCTGGAGGGCTTCTGGAATCTTCAAGGTACGTTCTAGGTATAGATTTCTGGAGTTTGCAAAAGTCGGGTACTTCAGCTCGCAGTACCGGTTTGCAAATTTATAGGATCAGTAAAAGGGAGCAGCTGGTCAGCTTTTTCCTGCTGTGTGAAGTTCTTCTCCCGCCATGAGGAATCGTGCATTAGAGCAATGATGGACTGGGAGGAATCTCCTCTCTTGCGCTTGCCAGTAGCCTTGCCTTTGCCTTTCCTTTGTGAGGCAGACGTCTTGAAAAACAGAAAACCAGGAAATGGATAAAATAGAAAAGCAAATAGGCAATTAAAACAAAGGAAACTCAAAGCGGTAAGGGAGAAATAGAATAAGGAAAATGAGTAATTGAAATGTGATTGAATTAATGTTAAATGGAAAGAAAAAAATCAATATGCCATAGTGAGAAAGTTAGAGGAAGTGAAGGTAATCAGAAAAGAGATCAAGAGGGTTAGTATGGTAAAAATAAATTAGTAAATTAAAATTAGTGAGTTAGGAAAGTAAGTGGCATAGAAAAAAAATATTCCATATAACAAGGATTCACAAGTAAGAATAGAAGTACTCATAATCGAATAAAGAAAACAGGGTGATGCTGATTCGAATAGAAATAAAGAAATCAGAAATTGGAATCAGTGAATCACAAATGCAGGTTATGAACCAGGAAATCAAAGAGGATAAGAAAGTGGCCCTAGCATTCATGAAATGGTTTGGGGGAAGCAGAGTAAAACAGAGTTGCCAAACCAAAACAAGAATGAAAACAATTTTCAAAAAAAATTTGGGCATCATTCCGGCTAAAATTGGATTGTCCCAGAAAATAAACAGCAATCATATCAGTGCATATGAATTAAAAAAAATCAAGCTGCATGTACATAGATATAAAATAAACATAAAAACTCAATGTAAACAGCAGCAACATACAAGAAAGCAGCATATAAATCATGATTATAGCAGCAACAGATTTGCACATAGAATAAAACAGAAGTAAGAACAGTGCAAGTAAACAGACCTAGATCCACTAACCACAGCCTAAGCTACCTAACAACCTAAAAATCCACTACAACATGCAAGTCTAGTTATCCTAATCATGAACATAAACGGAAAAAATACAGAAAAGTGACGAACGGATAAAAAGGGTTGCGTGTTGCGGAACCTGGTAAGCGGAAGGGGTGGAACAGGGAAGAAGGTGGCTGCGGCGGCGCCCGGCGCGGTGGTGGTGCACGGCGTCGCGGTGGCGGCTGAGGGGGCAGTGGCGGAGGGAGGTATTAGGGTTAGTGAGAGAGGGAGAGGATAGGGGAAGGGAGGGCGGTGGTTGTTGCTGGCTGAAGGGGGTTGGTGGCGGAGAGGGGGGCGCGGCTGGATGGCCGGCGGTGGCTGGGCGGTGCTCGCGGAGGTGGCTGTGGTGGAGAGGGGAGGGGAGAGGAAGAAGGAAGAAGAGAGAAGGGGAGGGGGGTGGTACGGCGGCGGCGGCGTCGGGGTGGTGGCGTGGTGGCTGGCTGGCGGTGGCTGGGGGAAGGAGAATAGAGAAGGAGAAGAGGGTTGGGGGTGAAGGGGGGCTGCGCGACTAATAGGGTTCGCGTGGCTGGGGGGTTATATTTTCGAATCCACGCGGCCGCGTGGGGCACGCGGTCGCGTGGTTGGGGTGAAAATGGGGGAGACGCGATCCCGTGGGTCGCGCGGTCGCATGAGAGGGGGGGAAAGAGGGGTGACGCGATCGCGTGGGTCGCGCGATCGCGTCGCTGGAATTCGTGCTAAACGCACGACTCCAGCACCGTTTCAACGCAACTCTCTGTCTCCTTTTGGGGTGATATGCAATCCATGCAACGCGATCGCGTCGCTCACGCAGTCGTGTGTGATTGGTATTGGGTAAGTGACGCGATCGCATGGGGCATGCGATCGCGTGGGCCAATTTGTGCGAAACGCACAAGAGCCACACGATTCCAGCCCAACTTTCTGTTCGTTGGATCCTTACGCCGATATATATATCACGCGGCCGCGTGGGTCACGCGGTCGCATGGGTGGTGTTTTTCGTGATATGACGCGATCGCATGAGGCATGCGGTCGCGTCGTGCAACCCCCTTTTTTTTTTGAAAAATGCAGGATGCAGTGATTAACATGAATGCTATGCATGATTCCAGGTTAATGTTAAAATAAAAAAAAGGGTAAATTGAAAACAATAAACAAGAAATAGATTGAGAAAGAAGCGACCATACCATGGTGGGTTGTCTCCCACCTAGCACTTTTAGTTAAAGTCCTTAAGTTGGACATTGGAAGAGTATCCTGTTATGGTGGCTTATGTTTAAATTCGTCCAAAATTTTCCACCAGTGCTTGGAATGCCAATAGCCTCCGGGGTCCCAAACTAGGCATGTAAAGCTTCTGAGCAGCTTCAAACAGATATTCAGCCTCCCGGGATGACGAATGTCAGAATATAATCCATGATCCCAAGCTGTGTTCTTAGATCCGCCTCCGTTTTGATTTGTAAGCTTCCATTCGGGCCGGTTAAAAAGTAGAATCTCACCGTGGTGACCAAACGTTCTCCGTGATCCATGCAATTGAGCATGATACCAATCCGTGTACTTCGAGGTGAAGCGTGGAACCTTATTGAACCTGGTGCACCAGCTCTGAGTACAAGCCAATTCCCTCTTACTCTTAAAGCCGCAGAGAGCTCTAAGTTGGCCATCTGTTTCAAGCAAACCATATTCAAGTGAATAAGTAAAATTATAAGTTAAGGATTGTACCCACTTGAAGCTTGTATTAGGTGGTAATGGCCTTGGGATAGGTGTTTTTGGTGGTTCTGCAAGTTCCGTTTCCTTGTGCTCTTCTGTGAATTCTTCCACTTCCTTGCAAAGGTCTTCAATTGTATCTGTATCCTGGTCAAAGTCTTCTATGTCTTTCTCATCACTTGAGTCATAGATTGGAGGTTGAGAGAAATCTACCTCTGCATCATCTTCATATTCACTTGGGGAAAATTCTTCGATCTCAGAGAATTCACTTGCGGACGCAAGTTCATCACTAGGAGAACTAGACTTGTGACTATCATCATCAAGGAAATTTGCTTCTTGGATTATTCTGTCTGATTCTTCATAAACGACTTGCCTTGGAGATTGTACGGTATCCTCCTTAGCATCAACTGTAGCATCTTGGACGGAGTTTTCCTTAATTCTGGATTCCCAAGGAAGTTCAGCATCTCCTAGATCTTCAACCAACTCTTCTTCTTGAACAATGACAGCTTCTTCCACTTGTTCTAGTACGAATTCATTCTCTGTCTTGTCCCCTGGAGTCTCTAGTATTTCTTTCATGCTACGCTCTTCATCGGGCTGTCCACATGGAGCTGTGGTTGATCCTTGTATATTTGAGCGCCTAGTGGCCCATTGAATTAGTGCTTGCTCCAGTTGTTGAATGGTTGTTTGAAATTTAATTACTGTTTCTTTTAGGCGATCCTCTGCTTCGCGATTTGCCGGACTTGGACATGATACAAAGGAAAATGGTGATGATTGGGAACGATTGGATTGGTATTGGGGTAAGGAAGGATCATATGATGGCGAATGGTGAAGAGAAGCTTGTGAGTGTGGTGGTTCGAGCTTATGTTGAAAGGATGGTTCATATGCACGGGGTGGGGCTTGTTGGTAGTTACAAGGTTGTCCACCATGTCTTTCAGCTGGGTATGCACGGTAAAATGGTCTTTGTCCAAGATATCTCGGAGGGTGTTGCTGCCAAAAGGGTTGATTAGATCCTCTTGGTTCCATCCATCCTTGATTGGTCTGACCTTGATGCACATTCCTGCTGTAATTTCTATTTCCTTTAACAATATTAGAACCAAACTCAAAGCGAGAGGGGTGAGAGTTCATAGTAGCAAATAAAGATAAAAAGGAAAAACAAAAATAAATAAACAAGCGAAAGAAAAATATTTACAATAACCAATAATAAGGCACATGTTAGCAGCTCCCCGGCAACGGCGCCATTTTGATGAGAGGACTTTTACGTGGTCTAGAAATTTGCGGATAAATCCTCATTGCAAGTATAGTTTCTAAACCTTCAAAAGTCCTTTCATACAAACGTTTTGGTTGTCACAAGTAACAAACCCCTTAAAAATTGTTAACCGAGTATTCAAACCTCGGGTCGTCTTCTCAAGGAACTGCGAGGAAGTATGTTCTTATTATTGGTTATAAAGGTTGTAATCGGGGTTTAGAAGGTGAGAAGCAAGTAATTTAAATGACGAGTGAATTAAATGGCAATTAAAAATAAATAATAACTGTAAAACAACTTTTGGCAAGATAAGAGAAATTAGAAGTCCAACTGAGTTATCCCTCTCAACAATAATGAAAGTTGTATCTTAATTCCACTTAGTTAACCTTATGAAGCAAAGGTAAGTCAAGGGACTAATTAGTTTGACCTTCGAATCCTATTTATTTCCTAGGAAAAAGTTGGGATTATTGAAGTTCAGATCAATTAGCAAGATAACGATTATCAATTATGCTGAGTTCGATAATGTTGAGTCACTGATTTCTTAACCAAGACCAAAAGGGGAAAAAGTAAATTGCTGGAATAATAAAAGTGTCCTTAGATGGGAAGCAATGGCAACTTAAATCAAAGAGAACAATCATAAACTAAAAATACCTTGAATATCATTAATTCAAATAGAAATCGGTAACATAGAATAATTCATAAATTAAATTATAATAATCAATTCAAATATTGGAATCAAATAAATAAAGGTAAAATTGAAATAAAGGAACATTAAAACCTGGATCCAGAGTTACTCCCAAAACAAGAAGAAGTCCTAAATCCTAAGAGAGAGAGAGAGAGAGAATCTCTCTCTAAACTAAATCTAAATCATGAAGACTAGAAATTGGCGAGCTCTCCCTGAATGGATGCATTCCTCCACTTTATAACCTCTAATCTATGCTTTCTGTACTTGGATCTGGGCCAAAAAGGGCTTCAAAAATCGCTGGGGGCGTATTCTGTAAATTCTGATACGTGGCCTCTGTCACGCGTCCGCGTGGGTCATGCGGTCGCGTCATCTGGAGCTTTTCCTTTCCACGCGGTCGCGTCAATCATGCGTCCGCGTCGCTGCTTCTTTGCTTCTGGCACGCGATCGCGTCGTCCATGCGATCGCGTGGACACCAGTTTCCTTAAAGCTCCGTTTTGCCTTCTCCTTCCATTTTTGTATGTTTCCTTTTTCATCCTTTAAGTCATTCAGCCTTAGGAAACCTGAAGCTACTCAACACACTAATCACGGCATCGAATGGAAATAAAGGTAATTAAAATAATTAATTTTTTAAAGCTTAGGAAACATGTTTTTCACAATATGACATAATAAGGAAGGGAAAGTAAAACCATGCAATTAATGTGAATAAGTAGGTGAAGAGTTGAATAAATCACTCTAATTAAGCACAAAAGAACTCATGAAATATGGGTTTATCAATGATGATGTTGATTTTCTTTTGGTTAAGCTATATGTTGCTGTTGTTGCTACTTTGCTTGCTGCTGTTCAATTCATATGAATTTACTATGATTTATGCTGATTGAGTAATCTGAATTCATATGAACTGAGTTTGTTTTGTTGTTTGATTTATCCGGGAATGCTCGATTTACTGCCGGAATGTTGCCGAATTTTTTCTGAAAATTGTTATGTTTTTAACTTCCAACTTATAAATTGAGTTTGGTAGTTTTTTTACTTGGATTTCATTTAGTTTTTACCAAACTCAATTCATGAGTTGATTGGTTGGCATTTCCGCTCTTCTTTAGTTCCCTTTATTCGAATTACATCATTGGAGACAACAAAGAACTAGTTGACGGATTTCTGTGTCAATTAGAAACTTGTTGATCAATGAATTTTGAACCTCTTTTACGTTTTTCATTGTTCAAGTTAAGTCCAAATTTCTATCCTTTATGGTCATATTTTGAGTATATTTCCCTTTGACCATTGAAGTTGTTTCATAAACTTTCTATTCGGCCTAGTCTTGTTCCTTTTTGTTTGAGGTTCTTTCAAGTTGTGATTATTGGTGCCTTTTTACTTTTGTAGCCGTTTCATATAAACTTTTAGTTTCAATTCACTTTTGGTTACATAAGTACATATTTAATTCCTCCACACCAATTTTTGCACTTGAGTGATCAAACACATTGATGATGACTTGTATTTATCTTTTATGCCTTTGTGTCTTACATATTTCATTATCAATGACTTGCATTGCCTTATATGAATGTGAGTTGCTTGTCATTTAGAATTTTTGGACGCTATCTTGGTTAAGAACAATATTTGCTATGCTATTAACATTTAACTTCCTTTCTTCTAACTTTTTAACTTTTACCTAAATATTTTTCACCCTTCTTTTAATTTGCCTTTTTAAATTGACTTTTTAACTATTCTTTTGATGCATAGCAATGTTGCTTCTTAAGGAACAAGAAAGTTGATTTCTTTTATACACAATTAATTAGAATGTGAATTCTGACTGATTTTGAATTTTGTTTATACTCCCTTCCAAGTTAATTGTAACTTTAGTAACTCACTTTATGTTTGAGCTTTAACCTCTCTGTTGCCTATCTTCTGTATGTTTTGTTTGCATATTATTTGCCTTTCTTTTTCTCTACTTTGATTTGATAATCTGTGCCCTGGAAATTTTGTTTTTCAGGATGTCTGATAGGAAAGGGAAAGGCAAGGCTAAGGCCAGCTCCAGTAAAAGAAAGAGAGCACAGTCATCCGTTGATATATCAGAAGAATTTTGGTGTGAAAAGAAATTTATTGATAAAGAAAACAGCTGATCAACTTGTGCCTGCTTCCGACTCAGTCAGATATGCTAACCTTTACTGTGAACTCAAGTTTCCGGTATTTCTGGAAAAATAGAAACTCTACTTGGAAAGGAAGCTCAGAATACCAACCGAGATGAAGAAGTATACTGAACATCAGATCGAACAGAGAGGTTGGGTATTTCTGGATAGGGAGCTGGCGGATGTGAATGCATCATGGGTCCGTGAGTTCTATTCCAACTATTATCGAACAACCCTTGATGCAGTTCAGCTTCGGGGCAAATAGATCATGGTCACAGAGGAGGCAATACAAGATATCCTGCACTTTCGGCCTAAAACATATGATACAGATGGTTTTCAGAAGGCCGAGGAAGCTATTAGATTTATGAGTTTTGATTGGGATGCCGTCCTGCGTACTATAGCCATTCATCTTGATGTTCCGTGGGCTGTGGGAAAGTCGAAGGAAAACTCCACGGGGTATCAAAGTTGATTATCTCAATGATGAGGCTAGGCTGTGGCAACAGATACTGAGCAATTATGTCATGCCTAGTACTCATGAGTCGAAGGTGCCAGCAGCTATGATCCTTCTTATCTGGTGTGTCTTGGAAGGAAAGGACCTATACCTTCCAAGACTCATCAGGAAGTATATGTCTAGAGTACATGTCAGAGGCATCTTGGCATTCCCATATTTGATCACTCAGATGGCTATTCGAGCTGAGGTACTCTGGGAGCCTCAGGATGAGAGACCACCGATTGCCGACCGCAAGAAGGTTATTTCGCACGGCAAGCGGTTTGGACCTCTAGGCCACAGACCACCTACTACTACTCCTACTGAGGCGGCCACATCCTCAGCAGCACCTTTAGCATCGCCTACTTCAGCAGCATCATCATCCACTTCTCAGCCAGTTTACCACCTTGTGCAGCGCCTTTTCGAGCGCATTGATCAGATGGAGCGCCGCAATCAGCGACGCTATGCACATCTGAAGCTGATTATGACTTCTAGGCGTACTAACATCCCCTCTGAGCCTGACACACCCTCAGAGCACTCTGAGGAGGAGGAGGACCAGCAGGAGGAGGCTCGGCAGGAGGACCAGTAAGAGGTTGCACAACATGAGGCGACTCAGCCTAAGCAGCTGACAAAGTCACAGACACCTGCAGCTGACAGTGGACCAGTGGGCGATGACCCTTCTCACCCAGCTTGATCGAGGAGCATCGAGAATGATGCTATCATTTAAGTGTGGGGGGGTCGCCGTCATCAGCAGAGTTATATTTTGGTGAACCATTTCAGACACTTTTTCTTTTATTTTTGTTTACCTTTCAGTATTTGCATTTTTACTTTATTGCACTTTTGGATTCTTGTATATATTAGTTGTTTTGAGTACTTTTTAGTTTTTTGCATTTTGCATTTTTGCTTGTATATACCTTAGATTTCTAGTTTGATTTGCACTTTTTAGTTTGATAGTATATATATATATAGTATTTTAGTTTATTAGTTGTGATTGAAAAAAAATGCGCATAATTGAGCTTAGTTTATTCCGTTGCATATGAGAAATTGATTTGGTTGAAAACAGGATTAAACTAGGAATTTTTAACTTTTCACAATCACATCATATCATTTAGTATATATATATATAATATAATAAATGTTGGTCAATTTGATGAAATTTTCAAGGAATGTTTCTTTTTCTTAAAAAGAGCATTAAAATTCACATTGATTTGAGCTGAATTTTTTTTTTCAAACTTGCATGATGTATATATATATATATATATATATATATAGTTTGGAATATGGTTTTTGATTAAAGAACACACAACCTGTGAGTTTTTTAGCCTAATTATATGGTTACATTATTCAACCATGATTTTGATTCTTGTGTGTTTTCTTCCCTATGATTGCAATTTTTGGTTTGTTCCATTCTATATGTCTATTATTTAGTGTATATTCATGCATTTATGTGATTGAGGTCATCATTTGATTATAGCCCACTTATCCCAAATAGCCTACTATTTTATTTACCTTTGTTTGCCGCTTTGAGCCTTTTTAACCCCCTTTTGTTCTTTATATTACCACATCACTAGCCTCAAGCGGAAAAATAATTAATTGTCCTATTTGAATTTTTGGTTAGTTTAAGATAGTGAGTGTGTGTCAACTAAGTGTGGGAAAATATGATAACTTTGGTTGATGAGAATGTGTTTTATTTTTATTGACAAATATTGAGAATTTTGGTGTATACTCGTGTGAAATTATAGAAACCATATGCATTGATGTATTATGCTTTCATATATATATGAAAAAAAAGAGAAAAAAAAGAGAAATAAATAAGTAGGGGACAAAATTATCCCAGTGTGAAGTTCAATAAGAAAATCAATGCATATGTGATGGAATTAGAATTGATACATGAGCGTCTGAAAATATGCAAAAGTGAGATTTTGGGTGGCTAAGCTTGATTTTAGAATTGTATAGAGTGTGTGTATGTGTTAGGTGAGAACTTAGGTTAGTCAAAGATTCAAATGATAGCTCACTTGGCCATACATATATCCACACCCTTACCTTAGCCCCATTACAACCTTGAAAAGCCCTCATGATATTTGCATTTGTACACTAAATATTTATTGATTGGTTAAATGAAGAACAAAGTTTTAGAAAGAATGATTAGAAGAGATTCGAGTGGATTAACCCTAAACACTTGAGCGATTAGAGTGCATATACACATCCGGTGAGGGTTCAATTGCTCAATTCCATATGTCCATCTTTGATCATTGCCTATCTTGCAAGTTGTGAACTCTTTTGAATAACTCAACTCAATTGTGAATATGCTTTGATATGATTGATTTAGCCCTTGATTGTGCATATATGATTTCTTGGAAATTTGACTCACTTTGACCACATATATGATTTCTTAGAAATTTGACTCACTTTGACTAGGACTTGTGAACTCAAGTTGATTGTATGCACTTGACCTTCCTCCATTGGTTAGAGGTTAACTAAGTGAAGGCAATTCACATTTACCATCACAATTGACGAAGATAATGAGGATAGGACTTCTAATTTTCTTTCCTTGCTAAGAGCTTTCTTAGTTATTAGTTTATTTTCTCGCCATTTCACTTTCTTGTTTCTTATTTCAAAAGCCCCAAAAATATACTTTCCCATAATCAATAATAAACTACACTCTCCTGCAATTCCTTGAGAGACGGCCCGAGGTTTGAATACTTCGGTTAATTTTATTGGGTTTGTATTTGTGACAAACAATTTAAACGTTGATTGAGGTTTAATTGTCGGTTTAGAACTATACTTGCAACGCGATATTTTTGTGAAAATCTTTACCAACATTTTTCCTCCGTCAGGCCTCTATGCGCAACCTTGAAAAGTCAACCATCTAATACAATCAATAGAGGCTCTAAGTCTACGTTGATTATTCTCAATTTTCTCTGATGTTTGTTGTTTCATAAGTGTATCAACATGTTGTGATTGCTTCATCAAATCATCACATGATTTCATTGCCTTGTGATGGAACGAATTGGGGCTTTTGCCAATGTGATTCAAAAGAGGACAATCTTTTTCACTATTTACCTTCTTCCAATTCCTGAAGCCGTTTTCAATGAAAGCATTTGAACCTGTGTTGTTGAAGATTCCATAGCAAATAGGCAGCATGGTAAACAATATATAGCATCATCTTCAATAGAATACTCTAACCATGAAGGGTATAATTCAAACCAAAAAGCTTGAAAACGACGACGACGATTTGTATCGCTCGAGAATGGATAATTATCAAGTATTGGTTGATTTGGTCCAGCTTTAAGGTAAGCTCGACGAATTTCATCTCTTTTACTTGGATGAAACTTCCAAATCATTGGTCAAATTCCTGGATCTCTTACCAAATGACATACTTCCATTTGTTCAGGATTAAGTCATCTGTGCTTTGACTTTGAACTATCTTGTTGAGGAGCTAAAGTATTCATGTTTGATGCCTCAAGTATTGAAGAGGTTGGTATTGATGTAACAATATTAGAAACATCTTCACTCTTTTGGCTAGTTTTTTTTTTAAAAAGTGTCTATTATTTTCATCTTGCCTATGATTCAACTAAATTCCTACAATTGAGAATTTACATAGATAATATGATAAACATTATGCAACTTAACTAAACTCAATTAATTTTATTTTTTGCAAATCAATAATATTCAATGTCACAAATAATTAATCATGAGAGAAAAAAAATTAAAAACAATATATGCTAGGATAACATTATAATTACATGATTATCACCTTCAATTTTTTTCAAAAATATAAATTATTACTATAAGATTATAAACTAGATAAATAAATAAATACATTAATTATTCAAAAAAATAAATAAAAGAAATAACTTACAAAAGAGAGAAGAATGAAATGATAATGGAATACCAAAGACTACTTACTATCTTGTAAGTTGTAATGATAATGGAAATATGGAGTGATGTTTTGTTTTCTGTTTGAAAAAAAGAGAGAAGAATTGAAAAAGTGATTTGTTGGCTTTTTGTTGCTGCCGTTTCAGATTCTCTTCACTTTTAATATGAATTAAGACTTTTTTTTTAACTAAGCATATGGCCCATGGCCCAAATAATACACTAGTTTCAAATTAAGACTTTTTTTTAACTAAGCATATGGCCCATGGCCCAAATAATACACTAGTTTCAAATTATTCTTTGTTGCACCCACTTCTCAAATGGGGGGGGGGGGGACTGCCTCCCCTTCATAATAGGTAGCTTCGCCCTTGGGTGAGATGCTGAAGCCATTTCCCATCTAAATGTTGTGTTTTACGTGCACCTTCTATTTCCAGCATCACAAGAGAATTGGGCAACAGAGGCACTTGTATTTCCATCAGCTTCTTAATGAGATAGTCACCTTTAATACTCAATTCTAAAAAAGAAGTGAGTCAGTCCAAGCCCCACTTAGTGACCGTATTGGTGTAAACCCCTTCAATATTGCTGATAACTAGTCCCCTTAAATTGATAGGCAAAACCCTCTTCTGTAATGGATTCCAAATTCACATCATAAGATTAAAATGGCATCCAAAATTATTAAAAAGACATCCTAGATATTTCATCAATACATCCAAAACTCATGTCAAAATGACAAAATTCAGTGTTCACATCATAAGATTAAACATAAAGTTTTGACCAAAAACACTCCTAAAATTGAGTGAACAACATAAAAACATCTAAAATTCAGAATTTGCGTATCCAAAATACAATAACATTATAACATTACAAACTAAATACGCATGCACATTTTTTATCATGGTAAGTTTCCACATTTTTTTAAAGTTGAAGGTTTAAATCTCTCATATTAGAACAATGATAAACAAACATCAGTATCAAATCCAAAATTGGGGACACACACTATAATGGCATTATTGTTTCCTAGACACATCCTGAGTGAACAACATAAACACATCTAGAACTCATAAGAGAAATAAAATGTAATATCTTATTTTATTATTAGTTGAGTTTTTTCACTATTTATTTGAACACTACCATTTTTTGGACCAGCACAAGTAACCTTTTTTATTCGCATTTTTGGGCCTAGGTTGCATGTTGGATACAAGAAACTAGACTCAAATAGACATCCAAATTATTTGTTTACACATCTAAATGATAATAATAAACGCTAATTATTTCATCAACACATCTGAAGCTCATCCATATGATTTATTTACAAATCCAAACTTATAAGATTACACATCCAAAACTATAACATTACACAACCAAAATCACAAGATTGCACACCAAATAATTGATAGGCAGCAAAAATTACCAATAAAAACGAACAAATCCTCAATACAAGTATGAGAATAGAACAACCAGGTAGCGCTAAAACATTGAAGCTCCTTCGTTATTAACAAAAATGTTAGCAAATAAATCTTTTGTACAAACAAACAAATAAAGAATAATGATAAACAAGCATCAGTATCTCAATGATTACTTACACAGATTGGGAACACAAACTAGAGTGCCATTATTCTCTTCAAGCCATTTTATTTCATTATTGTTCACAAAGAAAACACAATCTTGTACAGAATAATAGGAAAAGCAATGATGACAAAAAATGCGTAAAGAAAAATCTATGAACACATGCACATCCAAATACCTGAGACGTGTTTCCAGAGCGGAAGAATTGGCGACGCGGAGTGATGCAAACAAATGGCGAACAGCGACGAGTAGGACGAAGCGAAGCTAAGGAACGGTGACAAAGAGGACGCAGGGGCGACGAGGATGAGCGCCGAGGAGGAAGGCAGCATGGAAAAATTGGCAGTACGGACGAACAGCGACAAGCAGGACGCAGCGACCTGGAGGAATGACGACGAAGATGCAGCGGTGACGAGGATGAGCGCCGAAGAGGAAGGCGGCGCGGAGGAACGGCAAACGGCGCGGAGGAGGACACGGAGGTGCGAAGGAAGAAGACCACGAACGATGTGCAACTCTGTGATTTTACGGCAGTATCGACTTTGGCTGCTGAAATCTGATTTTTTTAGGGTGTCGTTTAGAATGAGTTAATTATTAATAAAAGCTTTAAGATTTATTGGATTTTTTTTAAATAAATTAAATAAATATTTTATTTATCGAAATAAACATTTTTAAGCTTTTTTACTAAAATGCACTCTATGTCTTATTTCTTTTATAGTGTAAACGAAATAATATTACACTTATTTCGAAATAAGACTGATATGCACAGACGTGTATATTTCGTTTACAGTGTAAACGAAATACATGTAATATTATTTCGTTTACACTGTAAACGAAATACGTGGAAAATTATGACGTTACAATGTAAACGAGATACATTACGACAAATTTTCAACAGCTATAAAAGGATGTGCAACCCTTTTGTATTCTTCACAAACATTTCACTACTTCTTTTATACCTTTTTCTTCCGCAAATTAGCCATAATGTCTAGTAGTAGTGGATATTTAGTTGTATGTGTGTATTCCAATTGCCTTATGAGAAATGGTGATAATGGGATCATTTTTGAGTGTGAGAATCCCGTTTTGTTGCGTACCCGGCGTTGTTACTTCGTTGTCAGAGCTGAATAGTTTGATATTGAGTAGCGTTGCTGGTAGTGGGAGAAAAGAGATCGGACGAGTAGGGTATAGACTGCTAGTACCGATGGAAAATGGAGTTTTTTAGTTTCGTCTATTTTGACTGCACGGCGACGAGCATGTGCGGCTGATGTTTGACGTCCATGGAAAATCATGGCCGAACAAATGATAGAATTTTCTGCAGAGATTGGTGATGTCAGTGGCGGTGGATCTGGGCAGTCGGACTTTGTGTAGGATGATCCACCTCTTGCACCACCACCGATACACGTTGCTAGTCTAATGAATGACATGGACGTTGACGGTGAGGACTCAGACGAGGAGTATGTTGCGAATAGCAACGAGAGCGGTTCTTCAGAAGATGATGAGGAGGAGGAGTTTGTGTCGGAGACCGCGGTCGAGCCATCATGTCAGTATCTTCTGCCTGCCCCAGTGCCATACCAAGTATGGAAGTCACGAAAGCACCCACCAACAGGCTCTCCGATAGCGTGTATCCCAAGGTGGTAGGCGACGTCCTGCAATGTGATCATGCACTCACCCCACAGCATGTGGAGGGTATGGGTCTCTGGATGCCAGCGCTCCACAAATGTTGTGATCATGGAGTTATCGAAGACGAAGTCCCTCAATGCCACGGCGTCGCCAAATCCAGCCTCTCTCAGGTAGGGGAGAATGGCGTGCAGTGATGGGAGTCTATGACTAACTCTCCTGGGTAGAAGTAGGCGACCCATCTGGTAAACAATAAAAAATCCAAATCAAGAGTGTGTCAGCCTATAAAGCTATAAAAATTTCAGTTTATATAATCCTACCAACAGAAGTTTGCATAATAACTTAAATTGAATTACAAAATTAAGTAAACAAATAATTAGAAATACATCTACATTGTAAAATCATTTAAATACAACCGGTTACTTATTGAATGAATAACTAAATTAATAAACGTCTATATAATTAAATTTAAATAAAAATATCTAAATAAAAAATTCGTAATTAAATTAGCAAACGTCTACGTAATTTAAAGTAAATAAACATAATCAATAAAATAAATAACAACAACCTTCATTTTCCATCTAATTCATAACATAGATTATGTAAAAACATTTACTAAAATAAGAAACAACGACTATACCATCAACTTAGTAACTTAATCTAAGTTATAACAACTTAAAATTAAAAATTCAGGAATTTTTATATTGACTAAATACAAACCTCTATATATTCGGACGTAATTAAGTTTACTAATAATTATTTGTAACCCTTTTTCCATAACTAAAGTCGTTAAAAAAAAACTTAATAACCTACATCAAAGGAAAACAAATCGAAATAAATATTTAACTACCAAATACATGTCAAAGTATGCCTAACATGTTGTTCGAACCATTCCGAATAATATATTCCTACTCCTAATATCTACTTCACACTACTTCTATAAAAGTACCCATACTATGACAACACATTCCATGTTTAACATAAACATTAAATGAAGAACAAGACCAACCTCAAAGTCGGCTGTCCCGGCAATGTGCCACGTCACGTTCAGCCTATTGATGTCCACATCGTGCTGATCGGCGTGCGCCATAATCTTGAATTAAGTCATAAATTTGATTAGAGAAGGGTAAAAGGGGGAGAAAAGTTCAGAAAACAAGCGATTTAAGGTTCTCTTCTGCACTGTGAACGAAACTCCTATATATAGACACCTTTATGTCTTATTTCGTTTACAATGTAAATGAAATAATATTACACATATTTCGTTTATATTGTAAACAAAATAAACTTGTTACACAACATGTGTGTAAACGTCATACGACCACCACGTTTTTAGTCTTATTTCGTTTACAGTGTAAACGAAATACGTGTAATATTATTTCGTTTACACTGTAAACGAAATAAGACATAGAGTATATTTTCGTAAAAAAGGCTTAAAAATATTTATTTCGGTAAATAAAATATTTATTTAATTTATTTAAAAAAATCCATATTTATTTAAAAATTTTAAAATTGAAAATTTGAATTTTAATTTACTTAATTTGATTTTTGGATATGTATTAAATTGGAATGTGTTAATAATTAAAAATTTTAAAACTGAAATGGGAATTTTAAAATTAAAATTTTAAATTTTAATTTTATTTAGTTTATTTTTTGAATGTATATTTAATTTAAAAAGACATTAAATTTATTTAAATGCGTTTGTTTAATTTTTTAAATTAATATAGTAAAAGATGGAATAAAAAAATACTTTTAAAAGATATGTGGTTGAACTGTAATTCATAATGCGGTTGTTTATTGTTTATTGTTTACTATATTTTCATGTGATTCAATTAAGCTTTAATTACTTTGTTAGTTCTTATAGTTTCACCAAATTTTTAATTAAATTTCTATACTTTTTATCTTTTCAATTGAATCCCTACACTACTATTAACTTTGTAATTAAATCCTTTTTATGTCAAAAATAATAAAATTAACAAAATATTTTTTCTAAAAAACATGTGATCAAAGATCTAATTAAGTTTTTTATTATAATATTAAATACATCTAATTAAGTTTTTTATTATAATATTAAATACATTTAATATGTAGAGAACTATTTAGTTAACTCTTAATTCACTTATTATATTAAAAATGACCTAATTACAAAATAAACGCAGTATAAAAATTTAATTATAAATTTGATAAAATTATAAAAATCTACCGAGTTCAATTAACCTTCCAAACACACTTTAATTCTACTAACAAACTCAGACAATCATAAGTTACTAACCTACCACAATCAGATGAAGTAAAATATTATCAACACAATCCATCTAAACAAAATCAGCCATTTTAGCAATAACTAATTTAGCCAAATCCTATGGCTTAATAATCTCCATCAAGTTTTTTTTATCTCAATTTTTCTCTCAATATTATATCCTGTGTATCTTTTGTCATCCCATTTAAGAAGATTTTTCATTAGAGACTAAACAAATACAATAAATAAGATTCGTTAGAGACACTGAAATCTAAATATAAGACTTCGGATAAATTCATTATTGATCCAAACTAAACTCGATTGTTTTGTTTATAAAAATGCTCAATAAATACCAAAAATCAATCCCTCTATCATTCGCCATGTATATTTATATATGTTGATTGATACATTTTCCAACAAAATAACTAACTACCGGATTAATCAAACGTTTCACAATAGAATAATAAAATTCTTTTACAGCATCAGAATCGAATATCTTAGTCTTACACTAACACCAAATATCTATTCCTATACAGTGGCTGAATTTTTATATCCATGTAGTATGGTTAGTAATTTATTTGCATTATTCTACATAGGTTTGATTGTTTTTTGGGGTTTCAAAACTTGGATACATAAAACTATAAACAAACTTTTAGGCGTTCACCTGCTACACATAAAAGAGAATATGAAATCTGGAACATCTCATGTGAAATTACAAATACATACAACTAATGGTTGACAGGATATGTCAACAATTAGGACATAGCTACAGTGAAGAGTGTTCTTCAATGAAGAAGGAAGATTGTTCTTTTTACAATATAGAGAAATACTAAAAAATAAAAACATGTGCAATGCATATTCTAAAAAATATAGTTACAATCTTCATTCTTCAACCAACTTCACTCTTCACCAGAGAAATTCCCAAACAATTAAATGATAAAAGAATTTACTATTGTTGTACCTCAATCAATTCTGTTGACAGAATTCCCATAGTCATCTTCAAGCACATAAAGAAGCTTCCTGTAAGCATGCCCATCAAGAAGGTCCTTATCCTGAAACTTGCGCAATAAGCTCATTGCCTCCTTAACACTTCCTCGTCTGCAAATCTCATCGAGCACGGTCCTATAAGTAATAAAATCTGCAGACCTCTGTTTTTCGGTCATCTCCCATAGATAACTTACTGCCTTCTCAATTTCTCCACCAAGCGCCAAAGCATTGACAAGTGAATTGTAAGATTTGCTACTTGGGATGAAACCCTTGATCTTCATCTCATGACATAATTCTTCTGCATTTTTCGTCCGGCCTTGAGCACACAACCCATGAATCAAGTAATCATAAGTAAAGGAGTTTGGCTGGCAATTGTAAACCACACCCATCTGATGGAATATCCTCAGCGCATCGTTAACATGGAGAGAAAGGACATAACCTTTTAGCATAGCATTTAACGAAAATATGTCTGGCTCTACACCGTCATTCACCATTTGCTTGAACAAACTTCTAATCGTCTCCATATACACATAATTTATATAGGTGTTGCTACCCCTACCTAAAAGTGCAGCAAATAGAATATTATAAGTCCTAATTGAAGGCCTACAATTTGAATTCCTACTGTTCTTCATTTGCTTAAATATATTCACAGCTCTACTCAGCTTCCTGGCCTCAGTGAAATAATATATAACGGTGTTGTACAGTGCCTCTGAACCGATCAAAGGAACTGCAAGCAGTTGGTTCACAATATCATCCATTTCTTGATACATCTTTGCAGCACCAAGCTTCTTTATGGTGACATGAAAAGTGGAAACATCGTGCCGGAACCTTGGCTGCTGAGATGCCCAATGAAACAGCTCTAAACAAACCAAAGGGTCACTTTGAAGAGTCATCACATTGCACAGTTCTTCAGGGGTGAACCTTGGTGGAATTTGGGACAGTGCCAAGTGAAATTTTGTTTGATCTAAAGTAGGCTTTAGGGATTTCAACAACCTCTTGCGAACCCTTTTTCTATAAGACCTTGAGGGAGCCCTGGTTGAATAGCAATGATAACTGACGCAAATAGGTGCAAATATTATAGGAAATTTATCGCGGCCAGCAGTGATTTGAAACAAAAGGGGTTCAAATTTCTGGGTATCATGAAAAAGACACATCTTTTGTGGTCTCTGACAGATGAGGCCCTTGAACATGAGCTCAGGGAACTTCTGAAGAAATGAGCTTGGGAAAGAGAATAAATTTTGGATCGAGTTGTTCTTACTGAAGTAGTTATGATATCTCAAGCAATTTCCACCAAAAGATTGCATTTTTACTGAGCTTGGTGAATAACTAAGTGGGAGGTTAAATAATACTTAACAGACGGCCCCGGTATGTGTTGAAGCATCTATTTCTTGCTCCCATTTTCAAGTTTCTGCATTCAGAATATAATAATACTAATTCGTCTTTATTCTAATGCACAAGCTCTCTCCAATACGTTAATGGCCTCAATATTAATTCTCCACCTACTTCTCCGCACAGTAGCAATCGACAAGGGAAGCTTCAGCATCACTGTTAAGGAAGTAAAACTAGATGACTAACAAGTTTCTACAATGATTTCCCACTAACACTTATATGTATGCCATTTGTTCAGTTCAAGCATATATATAATCATGGAATATCAATTAGACCACTATAACTAGACCAGCTCCACATTGATTCATTGAATATCCCAACTGTCACAATTAACAACATTATACATAAATTGGCTGAGACCTGGATTAACCATCCCCACAAGAAAAATATTTCACTTTATACAACTTCTAAGGTCTAGAACTTAGTCCACATGAAAATGTGTGCAATCAAATTAAGTTCCACAAATCCAAAACCAAATCAAGAATGAAAAGTAACCATAGTGGAAAAAGCACCTTCTAGAACCAACGAAACAAAAACATTAATTTTCTTTTTTCTTTTAAATTCTGTTCTTGAACAGAAATTGTAATAACTAGCAAGACGAAAAGAATCAAGCTTTGCTAGGAAAGAACATAACCAACCACCCATAAACTATAAGCAAAAGGATGTAATATCTTCTTGCACGAGGAAAAGAAAGGGTAGGTAACTAAATAAAATAAAATAACGAGAGAGAGAGAGAGAGAGAGAGAGAGAGAGAGAGAATACCAATTAAGTACGAGAATGATTGAGGTTTGTTGAGTAGGAGAATAATTGAATCAGATAGGATGAAGTGAAGATCCAATAATTAAACTGAACGAACAATCAATGAATCCCCATGACGATCATTCTAGTGTCCCAACGAGAAGATACAAAACCCCGGAAGAAGAAAACAGAGAGAAAGGAAACCTGGTTGGGAGATAACAAGAAGTGTTGAAAGATATTAGGCAGAGATATAAAACAGCCTTGATCCTTACAGCCTATGAGTCTATATATAACCACATTTTACTACACTGGAAAAAATCTAAGGAATTAATAATCAGAAGTCTAAGTGCTTGAGGAATCTCACTATGAACAACATATTATCTGTTATCTCACTACTGTTGTCTTCATTATATGTTTCATGCTGTCTTAGTGTTTTACCATTGTATTATTATTGCCAATCCCTTTAAGGTTAGACCTAATTAATGTATCAAGCTTTTCTTTCTGATAGTTTGTATAGGAAAACATGCTGCCAATGCCATGTTATGTGTACCTAGCCACACATCTCTGTAGTTCACAACCTTAGAAACTTGATCTGTATACTTAGGACCCGTTTGGGAAACTCTAGAAGTAACTTTTTTTAACTTTTGACTTATAAAAAGTAGTAGTATTAATGTCGGGTGCAATTTTCAAAATCAAATTGCAACTTTCTAAGAAGCTATTTTGGAGCTTATAGAGAAGTTAAAAAAAATGACTTCTCTCATAATACTTCTACTTTTCATTACATTTCTTTAAAATAAGCACTTTTAGATTTAAAAATCCAAACACAAAATAACTTATTTATAAGTTACTTTTAACAGAGTCATTTATTATTTAAGTTATTTTATCAAAAGGAGCTTAATTAAGTTAGTTATCCAAACTGGGCCTTAGGCTACTTTGTTACAAACTTCTGATAAGTACCAAGTACAATACTGAGTACAAGTCAGATTTTGAATAATGTTTACCGAGAAAATTGAGCTCTGAAGTCAGCTACTTCCAAACTGAAAATTCAGCATACTAAGGAGTTGATAAGAAACTTGCATTATCACAATCTTCAATTAACCATAATTAACATACAGCATTATCAAATCATCAAATTCATCACAATCAAATAAGCAAGGCACAAACAGATTCGCTCAGCAAGGTTTTCTTTTTCTGGGGGGAGGGGGGAGGGGGGAAGCAAATTAAACTATCTATGAATACACAAGATGAATTTACCCAGGCTCACAAAGATCGGCAGAGAAGCTTCATAACACGGTGACAGCGAGAATGCGAAGTCATCGAAGACGTGAAGAGACGACGGCGAAGAAGACGCGAAGCGAGGATGGCAGAGAAGACGCGAGGTGAAGGAGGCAGTGGACGCATGATGCGCCAGTAGCGGAGCACACGAGGAGCGAGGGTGGTGGTTAGGCGGCAGAGGGCGCGACGGCGGGAGGCTGGAGGCCGGAGGGCAAAGGAGGAGGATTCAGTGGGAGTGATAGGGTTTAGCAAGGTTGCGAGAACCGGACCGGTCATTGAACCGGTCAGGTGACAGGTTCAATGGTTCAATGGTCCAACCGAGGTCTAACCGGAGTTGAACCGGTTTTATTAAATATATAATACCATCATTAAAAATTCAATATACAATTTTAAATATACAAATTCAATAATTTCTTAATTAATAAAATTCAGAAGTTTATAATTTGACATAATAATTTATTCATATTTTATTATTAAAATTTTATAAAATAAAATTTTTTTAACTAACTTCTAAATTATAACAAAATAATCAGCAAGAAAATTCATCCTTAAACTCAGAGAATGCTTTGGTAATAAGCTGTTGGTTTAAATCAATGATCTGTGTCTAAAGTTCATTGGAAGCTAGACAATGTCCATGAAAAGGTAACCCAACACTCAAAGCTAGTTAGAGATCTTATCTCTGCTCTCTGAGTATCGACTGGCTACTATTTGGGAGGAACTTCAATAAAAGAAGAAGCAAGGCAGAAAACTAAAAATTGGTCATTGCAATAAAAGTTTAGAATCACGAACTTACACTTAAAAATTTCAATCCATCAACAGCGAAAAAAATTCAGAGTTACAGCAAATTTCAACAACCACCTTTCAATCTATTCAACAATAAAACTCAGAAAACTTAGAATCACAAACTTACACTTACACTTAAAAATTTCAATCCATCAGCAACCAAAAAAAAAATTCAGAGTTACAGCAAATTTCAACAAAAACCTTTCAATCTATTCAACAACAAAACTCAGAAAACTCAAAATCCAAATCCAAATCCAGAGAATCTAGAAACAGAAAACCTAACCAAAACAATCCAAACTTAACCTCCAAACTAAATTCAAAACTACATGAGCAGCAATCCAACTCAGGACACAATCCCAATTTAGAAGCCAGAATCTTAGAAATTGAAACTGAAGAAGCAGTGGCTTAATTATTACCAGAGACATGGCGAAGGAGGAACGGCGGTGACAGAGTAAGCTCGGAAGAGGATCATTTTGCGACGGCGAGGCCCCGAGCAGTGATTTCACGGCGAGGCTCTGGGCAGAGATTCACGGAGGAGAGATGCGCTTGAAGAGGATTGAGTAACCGTTTGCGTGACATAGAGAAGAGGATCGACGACGAGGACAACGACGGCACCCTCTGTCACTGCCAACGACAACGATCACAGAGGCGGGCTTTACGACGAGCACAGAGACGGTGAACACAAGAGTGGCGGCGGCTGGGGGTGACGATGGCTGGTGGGGCTTTGCGACGAGCCGAGACGGTGAGGAAGAGAAGAGTGGCGGCGGCTGGGGGGCTGACGGTGGCTGGGGTGACTGACGGCGGCTAGTGGGGCGGCGGCTGGGAGCTGATGGTGGTGCCGGTGTTTTCTCTCAGGTTAGGCAAATTAGGGATTTGATTGGAATGTGAGAGTGAGACATAAGGGAGAGGGTCGGGTGTTTTGGGGGTGGGGTTTTTACGTTTTTTTTTTTTTTTTTGAGAGAACCGGTCTTTTGAAAAATTCGACCGGATAAGCCGGTCACCAATTAATCATCGGTTCGGCCGGTTTTTAAACCGAATTTTGCAAGGCAGTTTTGTATCAACCGGACTTGCTATGAGACTGATTTTTCATCGAATCGACCAATCCGGTTCGATTTTCAGAACCTTGGGATTTAGGGTTTCATATTAGGAAAAAAAATGAGCCGATATGTAAAAAAAAATCACTTTTATAAAATTTTTACTAATTCAACGACTTCATTTTTAAGTAGAGATTGGCTAAAAAATTATCAAAATTTATTATTTTTAGTCATTAATTAATTATTAATATTTAAAATATAAATTAAAATACAAATTTTTTAAATAAATATTTTAAATATTTTATTTATCGATATAGGTAATTTAGATATAATTTATATTTTTCTGTTTTATTATTTATTTCGTTTATATAATTAATTTGTTTGCACTGTAAACGAGATAAATAATAAAACACAAAAATATAAATTATGTCTAAATTATATATATTGGTAAATAAAATATTTAAAATATTTATTTAAAAAATTTTAAAAAATATGTTATTAAATTATTAGATTAGAAAAATTAGTCTAAAGGAATTGAGTTGATGACTAAGTTATATATAGTTAAATAATAAATTTTAATGGCATCTAAATATCAAGCCAACTTGAGCCAACTTTTTAAATTTCAAAAAAATGTGTGCCATTATATCTTTTCTCGAAAAAAAAATATTTCAAAATCTAGGAAAGAAACATCTAGAAACCCATATAAAAAACCATCCATTTACTTAGAAAGAAGCATCTGAAAAAAATAGTTAAAGAAAAATCATGAAAATAAACATTCGAAACTATGTAAAAGAAACATCCATTTACTCGGAAAAAACATTCAAAAAAATGATTAAAGAAAAACATGAATGCACTGCAAAAAGGATGCTGCACTGGTCGACGGCATTGCATTCGCAAAGAAGAGGGTGATGAAATGGTTCTGGTCGCAGCGAATCGCGAGGGAGAAGGCGATGCGGTGGTCGGCGACGCTGCGAATCACGAGAGAGGGCACTGTGGCGAGGAATTACTCTGCAGTGGTCCTAAACGGACGAATCGCGAAGGGGAAGGGCACTACGATGATAGCCAACACTGCGAAGCGCGAGAGAGGGCGCTGCAGTGGTAGGCGACGCTGTGAATCGCGATGGAGGATGCTGTGATAGGAGAGAAAGACAACAGGATAAATGGCGTGAGTGGGAATAAGAGAGGATAGAGGAAGTGTGCGGTTGTTTTTTTTTAATTTTAGAGTTAAGTTTAGGAGTGTTTTTGTGTTATTGGACTTTTTTATTATGATCCACATTGTAATTAGCTTTAGTTGGCTCCTATCCTAGTTAATTTCCTAAATTTTTTCTTTAAAAATTTAATAGATATTTTTTAGGTCTTTTAATATAATATGAAAAATATATTATCAAACAGAAGACGAGCAGATAAATGAAATGATATCAAGAGTAAAAAATGGAACATCAAACTCTAAAATAAAGCTATCACCCCTTGTCCTAATCACAAACTAGAGGAAGTATAAACTAAGTTAAAAAAGCAATGTAATTTTTATCTTTTACGATTTGTTTGAAAATTTCTACTAGTATAAAATTAAATTAAATTTTATTAAAAATTGAATTAAATTTTAGTATTTAAAATAAATTAGTAAAATTATAAAATTGAATTAAATTCTGTTATTTAAAATATTTATCAAATGAAATGAAATTTTATAGTAGATAACTTTATTTTTTATTAATATAATATTATATTTAAATAATAAATATATTTATTCATTAAATTATATAAAATAATTAATAGAATTGTATTTTTTAATTAAATTTTCTTCTACTAAAATTTATTTACATTTTTAAAAAGTAAAAATAAATTTATGCAACATAAATATTTTAAAAAATATATTTTGTACTCAATATTTTGTAAATATATTGTACTCAATTTTAAGTGAATGCAATCCAACATTTTAAATTAGCCACATATATAATAGTGGAACAATTTCTCATTCAAATGGACTCAATATCTTGCAAAACTTGAGCAAATAAAAATGATTATGTCTCAAGCCATTGTATATACTAGTGATTTCTTATTAGTTATCCGTGCATAAAAAATAAATTAGGTGCAAATAGAAAATCATATAATCCCAACTCAACGAATTTAATTCCTCCACCGTACAAATCCTAATATTTTGAGCTTCATTAAAAGGCTAAGAATTAGAATTTATTAATGAATAACTAAAATTAAATTATTTAATTTTTTTAATGTTCTAATTCTATTTTTTTATAAATGGTTAACCATTTTGGTCTCTACAAAATTTCGGACTAAACACTTTAATTTTTAGCTAAAATTAATTATTCAATTGGTTCCTAACAATTAACTCCGTCAGTTACTTAAGTTTTTTGCTCTATCAACTCTAACGAAAGACAAAATAATCCCTAACAACTCTATCAGGGGACAAAATAGTCCCTGACCCCTCGGTTTGAAAATGACACCATTCTCTCCCAAATTTTATTATATCTCGCATAACCCTAACATTCATACTCTCCTTTTTTACCTTCACAGTCTTCTTCTCTATCTTTTCCTTCCTCCTATTCAGCTCCAAAATCAAACCATGGTATAACTACCACGCATGTCGCACCTACCTCAACATGTCATGGAGCACACACTTTCCAAATCTCTGTAACTGGTACACCCACCTCCTCTACACTTCACCCACCAGAAGCATCCACCTCAACGTCTTCGATAAGACGATAACAACATCACCTCCAACCCCGACAACATCCACCACATCTTCAAGACCAAGTTCCATAACTACCCCAAGGGCTTGCCTTTCTCCACTCTCCGGCAAGCAATATAGATTGTTGGACATTAGGACATCATGAGAAGATTTTCCTTTGACATCATATGCAAATTCTCATTTGGAATAGATCCCGAGTGCTTCATTCCTTCTCTCCTGGAGTCCAAGCTAGCAGATAGTTTTGACCTTGCATCCAAGCTATCAGTACAGCGAGCAATGTCGCCGTCGCCGCTCATATAAAAACTAAACCGATTACTGAACATTGGTTCATAGAAGAAGCTGAAGAAAGCGATCGGAGTGGTGGACATTGTGACCATGGAGATGATAGGGCAGAGAAGGAGGGAGATGGCGACGGCGACGATAGATCTTAACAAATTGAACTTGCTGTCTAAATTCACGGGATCCATCAAAGACGACAAGTACTTGAAAGACATAGTCAATAGTTTTTTGAGTATGAATTGGTTGAGAACAAGTTGAGGATTTTTCTTCTTGTGAATATTGAATTTATAGAGAGTGTATTGTGTAGCTTGAAGTTGCAACGTTAGACTGTTAGAATCAGACGAGATATGATGAAAATTTGGGGAGAACAGTGTTGTTTCCAAACAGAGGGAACAAGGATCATTTTGTCCCCTGTTAGAGTTGTCAGAGAATATTTTGTCCTTCGTTAGATTTGATAGAGTAAAAGACCTAAGTGACTGACGGAGTTAATTGTTAGAGATCAATTGAGTAATTAATTTTAGTTGGGGACTAAAGTGTCTGGTTTGAAATTCTTTGGGGACCAAAATGGGTAAATAGTCTTTTTTTTATTTATAAATGATACGTGTTTCAAATATTCGTGATATGAAGAGTTCAAATATTATTTAGAAGTTATTAGTTTATATTTTTAGAATATTCAATTTAATTTGATGTATTTTAATTTTGTTTATTTAGTTACTAGATTGGGCTTTGTATTTGTGGACTTAGAATTTTCTTTGTTTTAACCTAATAAGAAGTTATAAATCCCTTATAAATTATTGTAGTCGTAGTATTGAGTGATTAGAGGTGTCAAAGCACTTTTTTTTTGTTTCGTGATAAAATCATGGTGTGGACAAGTGAGGTCGAGTGAGTCCCCCTTTTGTTGCATGAAAAATTGGGTAGAAGATTGAGGAGTTCTTTCGATTCAATTTCCGAACTATGATGTGGACAAGTTAGGATGAGGAGTCATTTTCTTGTTGCATCAAGAAATTGGATAAAAAGTAGGGTGATTCTCTTTATATTTAATTTCAACCTATCTTTTTTGTTTCTATTTCAATTATAATTTATTTTTTCTATTCAATTTCAATTTTCGTCTTGTTTATCCTTCTTTTTTCTTATCATTTAGTATCAAATCTCAAGTATTAGATTAATCATTATTAATCTATGTCTAATTGTCTATTCTTCTTGTATCCAAAAAAAAAGAGTCTAATGTCTCTCACGTCCTTCTTTATGTTCTTGTCTTTCTTATTTGTATTTCATTATTATCTTGTCGTTGTTGTTGATTTTATATTTAAAAAAATATAAAAAAAATTACAGTACAAAAAAAAGAAAAAAACACAAAAAAAAATTATCATTCTTGTATTTGTCCTTTTTATACACTATTTTTCCAACTACAAGATTTGAGAATAAATCTTTTTTCAAGAGGAGAAGAATAATACGTGCTTCAAATGTTCGTGACATGAAGAGTTCAAATATTATTTAGAATTTATTAGTTTATATTGTTAGAATATTCAATTTAATTTGATGTATTTTAATTTAGTTTATTTAGTTACTAGATTGAACTTTATGTTTGTGGACTTAAATTTTTTTTATTTAACCTAATAAAAAATTATAAATAGCTCATAAATTATTGTAGTCATAGTATTGAGTGATTAGATGTGCTAAAGCACTTTTTTTGGTTTTGTGATGAAATCATGGGTGGACAAGTGAGGTTGAGTGAGTCCATCCCTCTCTTGTTGCACGGGGGAATTGGCTAGATAGTTGAGGAGTCCATTCGATTCATTTCTCAAACTATGATGTGGACAAGTTAGGTTAAAGAGTATTTTTCTTGTTGTATCAAGAAATTGAATAGAAAATAGAGTGATTCTCTTTGTATTTAATTTCAACCTATCTTTTTGTTTTTATTTCAACTACAATTTATCTTTTCTATTCAATTTCAATTCTTGCCTTGTTTATCCTTCTTTTTTCTTAGAGGTAAATACTAAATCGGTACCCAAAAGATTCTGGCGCTGACAAAATGGTACCTGACTTTTGTTACTGATAAAATAGTCCCTAAAAGATTTTAAATTTTAACAAGCGTTTCTCTGAGCTCGTCGGAGTACATTTCCGACGAACACGATGCTGACGTGGCTAATGTTTTGATGACCTGGCCAACCCCCAACCCAACACACTCCCCCTCCATCCCCAACGCACTATCACCTATCCCCAATGAAGCTTCCATTTAAAGACTCTCAAAATATCCTAATTCCTAAATGAAATCAGTAGCACAAGTTCTCTTCTCACTTTCCCAGCATCACCAAGTTCTCTGGCCCATTGTTGTCTCCCACGCCGTCGTCTTTCAGTAGACATTCGGTGAAGGCGAGGGGCTGAGCAGCGAAGGTCACACTAGTGATGGATGAGCATAGAAGACCACACTGAAGGGCTGAGGGTAACTGTTGAGTGGCTGGCAGTAAGAGCAGCATAAGGGGTTGAGGCAGCATAGATGGCAGAGGCACGCGCGCGATTGAGGTGCTGAGGGATGGCACGGTTGAGAAGCTCGGAGAAGAAGAATAGCTGTGAGCACTCCAATGGGTAACAAACCCAATTGCTTCTCTGGATAACTAACCCGCCATCTTCTTCAGTGAACTGACCCACCATCTTCGTCATCAGAAACGTTATCACTGTTGTTGGAGAAAGTAAGAGAGTGAGACTACAAGATCAAGGAGGAAGTTGCGTTGGGGAGGGAGAAGAGTGAGAGTGCGAGATCAAGGAGTAGAAGCTATGTTGGGGAGAGGGGAGAGAGGAGAGTGGGTTGGGGAGGGGGAGGGGAGGGATTAGGATTAGGGGTTGAGGGAGTTGGCCAGGTCATCAAAACACGTTGGCCACATCAGCATCGTGTTCGCCGAAAATGTGCTCCGGCGAGTTTGGGAGCACGCTTGTCAATTTTTAAAATATTTCAGGGACTATTTTGTCAATAACAAAAGTCAGGTACCATTTTGTTAGCGTTAAAATCTTTCGGGTACCAACTTGATATTTACCTCTTTTTCTTATCAATAAATCAGACAAAAAATGTCTGATTTTCAAATTAATTCTCACATCTATCAAATTTAATATATCAAATATAAAAAATATTCCTATTTACAATTAATAAAATAACTTTATAAAAGATAAAATTATAAAAAAACTTAATTTTAAAAAATTATTTTAAACTAAAAAATTAAATTTTATTCTATTAATATATTAAAGTCATTCTAAATTATGAAATTAAATTTCAAATAAAAATAAACTAAATAGTTTTCAAACACAGTCTTCTCAAAAACAAAGTACGTAGTATATTCCTCCCTTTAATTGGAGGAAGCAAAATCGTAGTGAAAATTATATATATATATATATATATATATATATATATATATATATATATATATATATATATATATATGTAACCAAGTCATTTTGTTCCACTTTGAAGCATGACCGGCACCGGTGCTGCTGCAACGGCCATCAACGGCAACAAGTGGCATCAGAAGACTTCCGCTTTAGGTGAAAAAGGGTGCGGATGCGTCTTTGACTTCCTGTTTGCTCGGAAGCTCTCGCGACTCTTCCCAGTTAAGTTTCCTTAGACCAAGGAGAATCTCCATAGGAAGTAGTCCCTCAGATTTCGCACGTAGGAGATCGAGACCCCCAGGCAGTGGCGGAACTTGAAACAAAATTTTGGGAGGGCCAAATAGAAAATAATTGTCAAAATATTTTTTTATATGTACCTCATTTAAGATAAACTCGTCTAATCTCATCTCTCTGGTTTGGGTGATCATACTGCCAAATTTAAAGCCCTTTTTCAAGATCTCGTTCCAAAAAGTTAAAGTTAAAGTCATCAGATATAACTTTTTGAACTTTTGAAGGTTATATCTCACTTTCTTCGTGATTCATTAAAGTAGAAGAACTATCTACATGTATTGATATTGTAAAAGTTATATGTTCTCCTTCTTAAATATTAGCCTTCCTCTTAAAAAATATATCAATTCTTTGATTGTTCATTATTATCTTATATAAAAATTTGAATATATATCCTGTAAAATATATAAAGAAGAAGTTAGAAGGACAAATATTAAAATTTATAATATTTATTGAAATTTTTTATCAATTTATACAAATACAATAATATTAATACTTATTGAATATTCTATTATTTTTATCATATAAAAAATTAAATTAAATAAATAGTAAAATATAAAATAATATTAAATTAAATAAATAAAAGATATCTAATTTTTTATATTTGAATCTAAAGATAGAGAGAGTGTTGTTTATTGAACTTATTAGATACTTTAAGTCATAGTAAATTATTTAAGTCAATTGAACTATTTTTTATCTTTTGAAAAAGTACTACTAAGTTTTTTATAAAAAGTTTGGGGGGCCATGGCCACCCCTTGTCTGAACTAAGCTCCACCACTGCCCCAGGGTAATCCGTTTTTGCCAAACAAAAGATAGAGTTCAAATTAATATTCAACCAGCTTGGAGACAGCTGTTTAAAGACCCAGCTAAGAGACTTTACTGAATGACTTGATCGATCATACTGTACTAAATAGACTCTTTCCATTCATTTGAAAACGTCTATGATCTCTTCCCAAACCAAACATGAATCTTTCAATTCATTTGGGGACTTCTGGAAGGCTACTAGCTTGGCACAGAATATATATATATATATATATATATATGAACTACACACATCAACAATTCATGGCAATAATAGATAGCAATTTCAAAAAATATAAAAAATAACAAATGTCCATTAGCAAGGGTTTACGAGTACAAGGTATTCAAGACAATCGAGAAATGACAACTGCAGGTTTGAGTACTACCAATGAGAAGTAGAATAGAGGCACATGTGATGGAACAGAGGCATATGCAACGGAACATAGTAGAATCACAAAATTGGACGACAAAAAGAGAACGAGGGGACGCATTACAAAAAATTTGTTAATTACCGAAATTTTAAGTGGGACGCTTTTATCATCAGATTTTATATAGCATTCTACCCCAAAATCTGATGATAAATTTTGGTGCAAATAACCAATTTAACGGCGTCAAAGTTACCGTCGAATTTGTCGACAGAAAAATCCGACAATAACGGTCAAACACTTATTGTTGAATTTTTCTACCAGTAAATCTGATGATATTTTTGGTGTACGAGCCTCTTCTCTTTCATTCTACGAACCCTTCTACTCTCTTCTCCTTTTCTCTCTTCTCTCCCCCTCTCAATAATAAAACTGTGGAGTAATAAAGGATTGCGCACAAAAACGGCTAGGTTATATGTATGGTTGAATGTTTCTTTTTTAATATAGAGAAAATTTCACTCCCCTCTCCTGAGAGATGCTAAAATGACACTCTCCTCCTCTCTATTTATAAAATGTACATTTCTCTCCCTTATAACTTTTAAAAAACTTCCTCTTTAATCCATTTTAAATTTTGTGTTAACCAATGTTAAATTTATCCATTTTTCAAGAAAAAATAAATTATTTTTTTATAAAAATACCTTTTAACAAAAAATTTATTTTTTGTCATTAAATTTTGCTTACCAAAATACTCTTTAATAAATTATTTTTTATTGATTAAATTGTATTTTACCAAAGTATTTTTTTAAAAATTAATAATTAAATTATTTTTGTTAAGATACTCTTCAATAATTTTTAATTATTAAATTATAATTTTACCAAAAATTTTTATAATAATTATTTTTATATTTTACTATTAATTTTAGCATGATTTTATGAATTGGGTGTTTGGTGAGTAATAATATAATGGCATGAATGAAATTGGGTATGAATATTGTGATATGGTTGTTAGTATGTTGATTGGGGTGAAAATTAGACCGGAGACCGTGATAGGGTGAGGTATCCCTAATTGATAAGTTATGATAAGTTAGATAATTGTCATGTTGTGATTGGTTATGGAACGATGTAGTTTGGTTGAGTAATTAAATTGTTATGATTGGTTTGTTGATAGAAACTTAGGAAATTGGATTGATTGTGCTGGAACTTGTTTGATTTTGTGTTGAATGGATAGAAACTAATAAATGGATGTTGAGATGCTTAGAAATGGATTTGGAGTGATTTGAAACTCAATTGGCTTGACATTTGGTAAAAATTGACAATTGGATAAATTTGATAAAAACAGAATTTTGATCAATTTTGGCGAGCTATAATTTGGTGCTTGGAGTTTGGATTTGTATAAAATTTATCTTAAATTGAAGCTAGTGAAAAGAGCTTTAAAACGGTCTAAAACGGAGAAAAACGGAATTTTATAGACAAAGTTATGAATGTTGAAAAATTAGGGTTTAAAACTGAAATGTAGTAGATTATGCAGAACTGGGATAGACCCAAGTTCTGTACGTACGCACAGGTTATGCGTACGCACGAGTTGAAAATCCGATTGGGGCAGCGGGAGGTTCTGCGCGTATGCACCATGTGTGCGTACGCATGACTTGAAAAACCCCACTTACCCGAGTCAGCTAGGTTCTGTGCGTACACACGAGGCGTGTGTACGCACAACTACCCTGTTTTGTCCAAATTGTTGTTTTTGAACTACTTAACCTTCCAACCTATTTATAACCCCATTTGAAGTTGAATAACTAATCATTAAGCATTAAATACATTGGGAAGGATTATAATGAATTGAGTTAAACTATTCCTGGACTTAACGCTTAGTTAACCGAATGAAATATTGCGGGGATGGTGGTTTTATCCCACTCGCGGTGAGGACGAAGGTTTCATCCCACTCATCTGTTAATGAAATTGACAAACTGATAAATTATTGTGGGTTAATAAATTCAAATTGATAAAATGGATAATGAATTTGGGGTTGAGGAGTTTAATCACTTATGAAATGACTAATGACTTTGATATTGATTAATTGTGGTCTAAATGGCTGGAGTGACAAGGTTTGGGTGTTATCCCACTTGTGTAATAACTTGATCATTGATTTGGCACCTTCTCCGGGTAAGGACGGAGGTCTCATCCCCCTTGTTCCATGGTTGCAGTGTGATGTGAAGACAACGATACATAATACCCACATTCTCTCGGATGAAAGATGAGACAGCACACTCCGTTGATGTGGGACGGCACTCTCCATTTGTTTGGCACGGTTATACCTCCAAGAGAATGTGGGACGGCACTTTCCATTGAGATAATGGTACCATGAATTGGTTATTTCTCCTGGGGATGTACATCGAGAGACCAATCCGGGGTGTCAACTGGATTTTGTGTCGGGTTTGGCAGTATAACCGACACGTGAGCTCATGGCCAGTAGGACAGGCATGCATCATCTGCATCTATGTGACATTGTTTGAGTGTGTACATTATATTTGGTTTGTCTACATGATTATCTCTATTTAACTACTATTTGTCCTACTTGCTGTAATTGGCTTTGTTTGTGCTTGAATCTCTCTGCTTGTGCTTGTTACTACCACTAAACAAATTACTGAACACTGAATTACTAAATTTGAACTATTGTGATATTGAGAGAACTGATGACTTGTATTGAGAAGAGTTGAGAATTTGAGATCACTAGTATAACTGAGAACTTAGTCTGTTAACCCTGTTTGGATTAGAAAGGACCAAGACTTGAACCTTGTATTGTTTGGAATTTAGGATTGCCTAGCAGGTTCATTTCTTTTTACATAGTCTCTATTTGGAATTATTACCCTACTGAGAACCTTCGGGTTCTCACCCTATTGTGAAATTGTTTATTTTACAGATTTAGGACGTGAAGCACCTCGTTGAGCGTGCATGATCTCTTGTGAAAAACGAAGATTATCTTTTGGGACTTTATTTTGTATCTTAGTATTTACTTCTCCACTTTTGTATATGTAACTGTATATCCTTCTTAGAGGTTAATTTATGGAGAAACAAATTGTATTTTGTATACTTCTAGGTTATATTATACTTTCTAGCTGACCTTTTCTTCGCAGGTCGAGACTAGTACTTGCTATGTATCTCCTTTTGAATTATATATATATATATATATATATATATATATATATATATATATATATATATATAGACGTCGTAATACTTCACCACCTCTAATTTACAACTATAACGTAAGATTTTGTGTAGTAGGGAGTTACAAGAATCTCCTTGCATGCATGGCGATGAAGGATGCTCGGGATGCAGAATTCCTGCAGCAAGAGCTTAGAGAGGAGCTGCAGAACATACAACGCATGCGGCAGCAGATGGATATCTACTATAAGCAAATGGGGCAGTGATGCTGGAGGCAACACATCCTCATCTGCATTTGCACTATCCCAAACACAAGCACCCACAGTAGCACCATCGCATCAAGACCAGGAGCGAGACCTTTAGGAGGAGGAGGACGACGACGACGACGATGACTATGAGGACCTGTAGGGTCTAGTGTGTTTGATTAGTGTATAATTTTTTTTTACGAGGAGATTACTTTATTACATTGTAGTTTTTTATTTTAATGGCGTATTTAATTTTCATTAATTTTTATTTACTCAAACAGGTTATAAATATGATGATAACTATTAAATAAAATTTATTTTTTAATTCAAAAAAATATTATCATTGAATTTTGCATCGGATAAATTTGTCGTTATTCGTTTTATTTTTTTAAGTTAAATTAAAAAAATTTCATCGAAATTAGCAACAAAAAATTCTGACGATAATCATGATGCGAAACACAATTATTGACGCTAATGTTACTATCGTATTTTTTTTACGGTAAAGTCTCCCTTAAATTGGTCATTCCTTAATGTTTATCGTCAAATTTTTTCAATGATAATTAACATCGAAAAGACAAAATCCAACAGTAAAACATTACTGACAACACTTATACCGTTAAATTATTTTTGCTGGTAATAATAATATTACCGTCGAATTTTTTGTCAATTCTGTTAGTAATTCTAATAATTTTTGGCATTTATTTTGTAGGAATGTGACAGAAGAAAGACAAAGAGGCATGCAAGTTGATGGCAGAAAAAAAGAGATTAAGTTGATGACAACAATGTCACAGCATCGAATAGGAGGGAGGTGAAGAGGGAGGTGAAGAGGGAGGCCAAGAGTGAGAGGGGAAGAGTGCACCGTGTGTGAAAAAAATAAGAAAAGTAATTAAGTTGTAAAGATATTTTAGACATTTTATAATTTAAGTTAAATTTTAATGAAATGGAATTTCAAATCATACCTATTTTAGTAAAAATTAGTTTTAGGAGAAGACAATGGAAATTAAATTGAATTTTGTCTTTTTTTTTAAACACTAAAATTCAATTTAATTCCTATAAAATTAAATTTCAAAAAGTTTTCAAACACTCTATCATTAATTAATATGAAATTTTTATCCATATATAAGCACTCTACGGACTACGTATAATGAGATATTCATTTCAAACATTGCTAATAATTTTATTAGTATAATCATATTACATATATACTAAAATCAATCACTAAAATTAGTTACTAATATAACATATATATTAGAATATAAAATATATATTAAAAATAAATTAAATAACATATATTTATACATAATACACTGATTATAATAATAATATGTTGAAAGAAGGGTTCCTAAATGCATATAAATACAAGAAAAACATGTATACAAATTTTCAATAATATATTAGTCACACATTCAAATTAACTACTTTCAACATTTACTAAAATAATATAATTATCTTAAAGAAATAATTTGATTAGATGATTATCATATATAAAAAATATTTTATCGTATGTATAATTCAATATTAACGAACTCATTAAATTATTTGCATTATCCTTGTATGATTTGCAAGTAGCAGTATTAAGGACAAGATCATATCATCATATGTACAACAACGATTGCGGCTGCCGGGAAAAAACACCCATAGTTTGTACAGAACATGTTATCCAAACTACGAAACATCGTGGGATTTTGTTCCCTTGGATTCTTATTAATGTTATTATAAAAGATATTTCAAATAAGTCCAAACGAAAAAATGTGTTATTGTTACGTGTGCCTCATCTGAAAGTTGGTGTAATATTCATATAGAATTATACATTAGGTAGCTGCATGATGTATCACATTTGGTAAATCAGAATTACAAAAATACTATCTGTAGACGAAAAAATAATCACCAAACTAAATATCATATTTATATATATAAATATATTTATTATTTAATTTTTTAAATATATTTTTATTTTAATATATATTTTATATTGATAATTAATTTTCTATATATATATATATATAGTTGTTAAAATTATACATAATAATATAACTAATAGCTGAGCGCATTTATCCCAAAGTTGTTATGTGATGTAATGATTATGTTCAGTGTGCACATACGCTATTGATTTTTCTATATATATTCCAAGATTGCATTGCCAACTAGCTGTTAACATGAGGATATAAAGCAATATTTTGAAAATTGGATAATAGTGTCAATAAAAAAAAAAAGTGTTTAAAAAATAATTGATTGAATTATTTTTCGTGATTTAAAATAGAGGAGTGCTACACATACAAATTATTTGGTTTACAAGTCATACAAGTTGGGAGAAACTTAACAAAAAGCACGCTGACCCATATACCATTTGTCCATTTCCATGGCATGCTTCGCGTTCTTCCTTCTCCTCCTCCTCTTCCTTCTTCTTCTCCTTCTTCTTCTCCTGCTCTTCTTCTTCTTCCTCCTCCATGAAAACGAGTTTCTTGCCAAATTTGATCTCCTTCGTGCGTTCTCTCTTTACCTTTTCATTCGTTATTTTATCTGCGTTTATTACTGGTATTCTTGCTTCATTTTTTTTTCGATTTTCATGGTTTCTGAAATCAAGCTTTGAAATCGTTTTGAAGATAATGGAACTTCAGAAATACACCCAAACGATTGCAGAAATACACCCAACCGATTACAGAAATACACCCAAACAGTTACAGGAATTCACCAAAATGATTATAGAAATACACCAAAAGAATTACAGAAATACACCCAAAGGATTACAAAAATACATCCAAAGAATTTAAAAAATACATTCAAAATTCGTTGAAGTACACCTTATGCATAATTCAGAACTCTTCCTCTTTCTCCTCCTCATCTTCTGCTGCTTCTTCTTCTTCACTTTCTTATTTCATATTCTCATAATTCTTTTTGGGAGGAAAAAATAAACAAAAAAAAAAATACATAATGTTGCAAAATCAAAAGAAGAACGGAGAGAAACACGACGATGAAGATGAAACACTTCAAAAACGAAGAAGAAGAAGAAGAAAAAGAGGAGGCATGGAGAAAAAAAAAGAAGAAATAAATGACTTGTATGACTTGTATGAGAAAACGCTTATATGTGAAAATTTTCTTTTTAAAATATTTGTTTGAAAAAAAATAAAATTATCTTTTATAATAAAACAGTGAAAACTATTGACATTATTAACAGATTATTCAACTGTTATAAAGAATGGAATGGTGATAATAATGTCGAAGATAACATAAGAATAAGAATAGCAGTATGTTTCTTATTTGTTTCTTATTTTATACTTTGCATGCTCTATATTGGTGTGTTAAATTCTTTTATTATATAAAAAAAAATCTTAGTTGTGGATCATTAATCATTTAGCTATTTGTTCGCTCACTAAATGTTTTTAAAGAGTAACAAATTGTGAGAAATAAAAAGTGCTTAAAGGTTTTCTTCAAAATCAATCTCCAATATATTGTAAGTTTGTAACAAACAAGAATTTAAAGTTTAACGACCAATCAATCGATCACAGAATCACAGCTCAAAATCTTAGAGACCAGATTTAAGTTAAATCCGTCGTCATTTGTTAAGATTCACAAAAATTAGAGTAAAGGACAAATTCGTTCCTGACTTTTTTTCTGCGAGTATTTTTGTCCTCAAGGATTGAAAAATACTTTAATGTCCCTGACCCCTCGAAAAAGCGGACATATTTACCCCTCCGTTAAAGTCGCTCTGTTTGCCCTAACGAAAAACGGTGACGTGGCTCCCGTGGGGATGATTTGGCCGTTACGGGCTGCCACGTGGGATGAGCTTTTGAAAAGAGGACGTATTAGTCCCCGGAATCAAAACATCGCCGTTTCTCCTCCACCCCCAATCTATGAAATCCTTGAGTCATAATCCTTCGAATGCAGTGTGAAGGTGAAGCGGGTGAAGGAAGAAAGGGAGCATTCCGACCCATGGCGGAGCTCGGCCACAAGTCCGACGGCCAGACCATCGAGTGGCTCCTCTGCCAGGCTGAGCCCTCAATCATTGCCGCCACCGGAACCGGAACCACTCCCTCCAGCTTCTCCTCCGTTTCCGTCTCCATACGCGGTGGAGCTGGCTCTCTCTCTTCTCCTTCCTCAACCTCTGCAGCGTCTTCGCTCGACCACAAGCCCTTGCTCGCTCCCACTCCCTTCATACTCGGCAAGCGCATACGCACCGACGACGACGCTTCCGCCAAGGACGACGGGGTCTCCGTGGGACCCGCCGTGGGGTCTTCAGTGGGCCCCGGAGCTCCAGCAAGGCTCTGGGCCCTCCCGGCCAGGCCCGATTTCGGTCAAATTTAGTATACAGTGAGCCTGTATTTTGTGTTCGGAAAAGATGTGAACCAGATTTTGAGTACGTAGATGGGTCGTAGACCAATGGGATGATTTTCCACATTTCTTTGTTACATATGATTTAATTTTAGCAAGCTGCGTTCCCAATTATCTTGGAGTTGTCTCGTATGTTAAACTCAATTATTCAACTCAACATTATCATCTGTTTTTCTACCATGGAGCTTTATCTTCAATTTTTGAATATTTGCTTATGCTTGCATGTTTATGTATTATACTATTATCATACTAAGCATTGTGCAGAAATTGCTCTAATAATCTGATATATTCATGTCTAGAAATTTTGCATATGGGTATTATCCTAATTATCCTATTCTATGTTGAATTTGCAGGAGAAATTTGCATCAATGATTGCTGATGCAGGGTTCCAGAAAGTAGAGTATGAGAATCTAACAGGGAGAGTGGTTACCGTCCATTCAGGGTCATAATTGGCAATTGCAATTCACAATTTTAATGAGAATGTGTATATAACTTTTTTTATTGATGTTAAATTCTTTACCAAAAAGATAGAAACAAAATTGACGATTGCTGTTAGTAAATATACTTAAGAACAATACATAAATAAATAATTCAAATAGATCCTCTTTATTTTATCTTTTTAATTCATGATTTTATTAACATGTTCTTCCTATTTTGTTTATAGAGCCTTTCAATATGCTTGATATCTTCCATTTCCTACCCCTCACCACCACACTAACCCAATAGCACAATCAAACAACAAAGAGGGGTTTTGATTTTTTATTGAAGAAACGAAGAGGGGTTAATGGGAATTGTTCACAGTTGACTTGACAGAGCTGAGAAACAGAGCTTAGAAATGGCGTCGTTTTGGTATAGTAGGACTAATCTGTCCTGTTTTGAAAAGCTACACGTTTTGGTGTGAGAGGACTAATATGTCCTGTTTTAAAAAGCTACATGTCACATGTGCTCTCGTAACGGCCAGGTCAACATCACGGGAGCCACATCAGCGTTTTTCGTTGAGTCCAACAGAATCACTTCAACGGAGAGATCAATTTGTTCGCGTTTTAAAAAAGATCAGGGACATAAATGTATTTTTCAATCTTTAGGGATAAAAATATCCAAAAAAAGAGGTTAGCAACGAATTTGTCCTTTACTCCAAAAATTAATATATCTTTTCTTCGCATGCCACTGGCTCCATCGACCACTAGCTGGCCTTTATTTTAAGCATGAAATTAAATATTACATTTTTGGAAAGATCTCATTTAATTAATTAATTTCATCACTCTTGTTGCCTGAAAATATCCTCAAGTTGGCTACATCGTCAAAGCTAAGCTTCCATGACCTAAGAAAATAAAATAAAATAAAAAATAAAAAACTCTTGGGAATAAAAAATTTTTAGTATTTTTTATCATTATTTAATCAGTACAAATACTAAATTATCTTTAATAAATAAATTTTACTAATTTATATATACAAAATTCAAAAAAATATAGATATAAATTGTATTAATTTATAAATTTTGGTAAATATAGATACAAATTATATATTTTTAGTGTGTAAAATTTTTATAAATATAAGTACAAATTATTATTAATTAAATACTGACTAGATTAAATTTAATAATATTTACTGGACATGTAACATTATTCTCCAAATAAATATCAAAACAGATTCAAGTAGTACTAATGGAAAGAACTACAACTCCATTAAATACTAATAAAATACATCATATGCAACGACCCTAGTCAAATAATGTTTCTATCTCATTTTGTATATCATCATTATAGTTGGAAATGAGTCAAGCTGGTTCAGTCAATTTAAGCTCGATTTGTTAATAATTCGATAAACTGGACTTATGAACTGATGAGCCAAGTTTGAGTTTAGAATTAAGCTCATAAATTAAATGAGTCGAATTTGAGTTTAGCTAAGCTCGGCTCATTGACTCGTGAGCTTGCTTGATTATATATATAAGATATTCGTATTAATAATTATATATATATATATATATATATATATATATATTTAATTATTTAAAATTTTATAGTCATTTTTTATATATAATTTTGATGTAGGACATAAAAAAATTATAATTGATAGATAAATAATATATAAAATTTATTTTTTTAATATTTCTAATAGATATAAATTATAATTTATTAATATAGAATTATAAATTATGTTTCTATTATTTGAGCCAACTCGTGAACTTTTGTTGAGCGGAACTTGAGCTTACGATATAGGCTCGATTGTTAATGAGTCGAGTCGTGAACTAAGCTTAATTTTCGTGAGTTGAGTTTAAACTTGGTCTACCTCGATTCAACTCGACTCACTTCCAGCCCTAATCGTCGTTGAGGACATCTTTTTATAAAAAAAATATAAAAAGTAAATGTTAATTGAACAACTAACATGATTCAAATTAAAAGTGAATAAGAAGTTTGAATAAGTTTTATATAAATGAAGATTAAGTAAAAATTAAAAAAAGTCTAAATTTTTTGTACTCTTAATGATTCACACAAAAAAAAAAATCTCTAGTAGGGCATAAAGTAGATATGAGAAATGACCTTTTTTTGTATACCTTGACAGGGTGTGGTGTTGATATTAATATGGATATTTAGCTTTAGGTTTTTTTTTTCCGCTTGAACTATGCTCCACTCCACTCTGTTCAGTTGAGATTTTTCTTCTCAAGAAAAAAAAAATTAGAAGGATCCTTCTTGTTGAGTGAGTTTTAGAATTTGAAAGTCTTGATCTTGTAGATAAAGTTTTCTGAAAATTTACTCATTTCCATTGAACACCCTCTCACAAGCCACAATTAGAATTTAAATGTTAAAATAGTAGCGATTCCAAAATAAAAAAAGTGAATATTGAAATAAAAAATTGAAATTTAAGAAAGATTTTCTTTCTTTTTTTATTTTTCATTTCTTGGCATTTTCTTTTCTCAGCTCTCTTTCTTGCATGAAATACACACTAAAATTCTCTCCATTATTGGAACATAATATAATTTAATTATAACACTACCTAGTAAATACCCTGACCTTGATCATCAAAATCAAAATTTAAAATCTCTACTATAACATCTATACTACAAACCCCATAAAAGTAAAAAATAAAAAATTAAACATACAACTTGTAATTTAATGAAAGCATGCAATAATGTAATCCTAATAGGCCTTGTGATGAATCCAAGACTCTTCTCTTTGCATCTTCAATTGCTTGTAGAAGTTCCCAATAAAGGCTTCAGCTTTTGCAAACAGTTCTTGCCCATTATCAACTCCTCCAATCTCATCTTCCGCCTTCAAATCATCATCATCATAATCATATTCATAATCCTCATCTGCATCGTCACCTCCAATGAAGAAAATGCTCGGCATTGAACCGCAATTTCGCGCCTTTTCTTCCACTTTTGCGACGCAAACAAACTTCTCCTCAGATGCAAGCTTTTCAACAGTAATACTTTTGTTAATAAGAGGCTTCTGAGCTATAAAATTAACGTGTTTTCTTTCGTTTAACGGCCTTGAAATAACCGTAAGAAGGCCTGCCTCGGCACCAAGTGCTATGATGAGGAAATTGGATATGAAGTACATGTAGGTGGGTCTTAGAGAAGAAGGTAAAAGGGGTGTGATTACAAGGAGAAGAAGAAGGATAAAGAGCACTATAACTTGAGAATTCTTAAACTTTGTCATAATAATGAATGTGGAAGAGAAAGAGCAACTATGGAAGGAATAAGAGGATTTTGTGGTAGTTGAAAGTAGTAAGAATACCGGACATATATATAGAGAGACACCAATAATCAATTTCTCGAAAATATTAAAATGAATAATTACACAAATCAATCACTAAGGTTTTAATATTAGATATTCTAGTCTTTTAAATTTTAAAATATATAAAATAATTTTTAATATTTATTTTTATTACAAAATACAATTTTTTTTAATTTTATGATTTGTTTAATTCTTAAAAAATTATTTTGTACTTCACTCTTCGAATTAAATTAGAAAAAAATTGTATTATCTAAGAGAAACAAATGTTAGAAAATATTTTGTGTATTATAAAATTTAAGTAACTAAAATATTCGATTTTAAAAACTTTAGAGATTTATTTAAATAATTACTCTATTAAAATTTAACAAAATAATCTAAAACAAAATCCATCATATTACATATATTTAAAAAAATAATCCATAAATCAGTCACCTATATAGAATATATATTAAAATATAAAATAAATATTAAAAATTAATTAAACATTACATATATTTATATATATACATGTGTATATATTATAGTAGCTTTTTTGTGTACACATGATTTTTTTTAAAACATATTAAAATCTTCTTTGGCGTAATAATATTTTAGAGCATTTCCAATGCTAATTTTAGGTTCAATTTTATTTTGAGTCATACAAAATGACACATTAGTATTTATAGAACTATATATCATAAATAGTAATTTAAAATTAAAATAAAATTTATCACTTTAATATGTGGTTTCAATGTAATTAAAATTTTATATTATTTTAATTATTCCATCAAGATAATTATAAAAGTGATAAAATTTTATTCGTTTTTCATCAAGGAGGTGATGCTGGTTTTATTTTATTTATCAATTTTAATATAAATTTTAATTTTAAATTTGTTCGCTTTTTAAAAATATTAAAAATGATATTTCAAAAGCCGAGTTGCTCTTAGAATCATATCAAATTAATTTGTAAAATATCATTTTCGCTAAAAATGATTCCAAATTGTCTTTTGTTAATAAAAGAAACCGTTAAAGAGTTATTAATAAAAATAGAAAAAAAATTTTATCAAATTCAAATTAATGGTTTATCCACGGGGAAAGAGAGAGATCATCGACATAAGTATCAAGTATGTAAAGATAGATGCTTAGTATTCTATGATAAGTCAACAAAAGTACTAATAAAATTGTGAGTGCTGAAAGTTCTAAGAAAATTCTCACACAGTAATATCATTTTCAAGACATAAAATTTTGGCACGAATAAGGTGAATTAATTCACACTAGAGAAAATTTAAGAACCAGTACTTTTATTAAAATTTAGCTAATACTTAACAAATAAAAAAATTAAATAATTTCATACTATTAAATATAATCTCATACCATTAAAAATATTAATAATAACTAATTAATAATTACAAATTATAAAATTTGCTAACTCTCTAACACTTCTCTTCACAGATTAGCACTCCTCTTCACAGTATTCTAATGGTTTTGTAAGGTAGAGCATTGGTTACAATTGTGGATAACATAAACCAGGAACACGTGTGTCATAACTCAAGCTAATTCTCCAATTGTAATAAAAATAGTAGAGTTGTTGAACAACTCTTCAATTATAAAAACAAAACTATTTCCAACTTGATCAGCTTAACTACCATAAGATCAGTGTTACTTTTATTTTTCTCTTTTGAGTACTTGATTGATTGAATTCAGAGTTGAGTCCTTTTTGTGCACGACCACATCAGAAAGCGAGGAATATTATTGTGTTTTATAAATATTTAGAAAATAATAGAAATTAATTTAAATCAATTTAAAATTATCTTATTTTATATATATTACTTATTTTTAAAATAAATACATAATATTAGATATATTAAATATATAATTTTAAATATTATATATATAAAATTATAAATATTAAATTAAATTAAATAATTTTAAATTATTATCTCTTAACATTATGGAATATATTTTGAGGATTGGGATTTGACTCTACCAATATATAAAGCCTGATGAGTGATGACGTTATAGGCTTATAGCCACTTTGGTATATGTAGGAATGGATAGCATAGGGTAGGGTTTAGACTCTATCCTAATTCTATCCGCGAGTTAAAAACTTTTTTAAAATTCTACCCTATTTTATCTGCGGGTTGAGAATTTTTTAACCCTAATCCTATCGCACTCTAAAATTCTAAACCCTACTCTACCCGACCTTACCCGCAGAAACAAAAAAAAAATTCAAATAAATATAAAATTCAACCATTCCAAATTTCATACATATTAATAAAATAGAAAATAAAAAACTAAGTTCAAATTAAAATTAAAAACAATAAAATCTTAAAGAAATCCAACATAAAATTACAAATAATATTATTATCAACTAAGTGATTATTTCAAATTTTTATAAGAAGAAGATTGTGAATACAAGATTCACTTTCTTCACTATATACATAACTTTTACATATATATTATATAATATATTAAGGGTGCGGGTAGAGTAGGATAGGATATACACTAAACCCGTACCCTACCCTACCCACAACGGGTAGGGTAGACAACCCTACCCGAACAGGTTGGTCCGGATTGGATACCCGCAGGTAGAGTATATATTGCTAGCCCTAGGTATATAAGCTGATGCATCGAGAAATAATAAATGTGAATGCAATTAATCATTTTTCCTAAATTAATACAAGAGGACCAACTTGACTCATAATTATAAAACTCGAAGATCAAAGAACAAATTGAGTCCTATATCGAGCTTAAATGGTCCTTAGACCTTAGACATCCCCAGTAGTTGTGAAAGAGATACCAATAGGCGGCAAATGATTATTCATACAGCATATCTTCTTTTAGCTCTTAGATATATACTATAAACCAATTAAAATAGAATATGTGTTCTTTTATTTTGATCTAAACATTTGTTCCTTTTTTTAAAGAAATCATTTAGAAAACACTATCTTCATTTTGGATACCATCAAATGATCAAAGTTCCCGCGCGGGGGGGGGGACCTCAACCCTATTAATGTGAGAGTGGTCCCTTGTGCACCCTTACATCTAGTGACTGATGGTCAAGGAGTTGAATATGAATAGGAAATGATTTTTCTTAATTTTTTTTCTTTAAATAAAATTAAAAAATATATATATGAAAAAAAAATCATATTTTACCAAACAATAAAAAAAAATTAAGAAAATCCACTCCTGAGTGCCCTCCAGGCTCCAAACACCATGTTACTTTCAATGCACAACATTTTCTATCATGATTTTCTTTAATATTTTTAATGCTAAATTTTTAAGGAAATTATTTGTAAATATGAAATTTGTTTATTACGTGTTAGAATATGAAAATTTATAATTATTTACAGCAATATAGAAATAATCTCCAACAGATTTATGATTATTTTATAGTCATGAAAATTTGTTTAGACATATGTTGGAATGTGGAGATTTATGATAATTTACTTCGATATAGAATGCCTTATAAATTATAATTATAACACACAACAAAACTAAGTAACATCTAAATAAACTGGATGTAGTCTGTCACTATGTATCTCTTGATGTCACAGCATCAATAGCATTTTAACAGCTTTTTGAAAATTGAAAAAAAAAAAAAAAAAAAAAAAACACTCTTTTAGCTCATCCTATAAAATCAATTTCTAGAGTATACATACAAATCAATTTTATTGATTATTACACACCTAAGGTTGTCTAAATCATGTTTTAAAAAGAAGCTTGAATTAAAACGGAATCAATGATGGTGAGATCTACATACCACCATTAAGAAGTGTCAATAAGACAACAGAATGCTATAACGTCACTTTTTTTCTCCCCCGTATCTCCCAAATCCAACAGACTAAGAACTAATTTATCACAAATTAGAGTTCCATTTAAAGATTTACCACTATCCAATGAGTTCCTGTATACACATGGCTGGATTTCGAACCGCCAACACTTGCACAAGCAGACGAATGAACTAACTACTAGACCATCATAAGTTGGTTTGCTATAAGGTCACATTAATAATTAATAATAAACATCATATACCCAAAACTCTAACTACATAACCAATTGCATCCATGACAAGCATACCGCAATAAAATAAAGCTAACTGACAGCAAAATGTCATCTATTCAACACAAATCCAGACCCAAAAAACAAGCATGAAAATTCACAACTCAGCATATTTTAGTTTCAATGCCACCTTGACAAATAGAAAGTAATAATGAATTTCACAAAACGTTTGGATGCATTCAATGAGATAGAAATACAAAGACAATAAACCCAAAATTATTTGGTTGTGGATAATCCCAAAAGTGGGGACAAAAAATATTTGTCTTTGTATTTTTATCTCAACTATAATTAAAAAAGAAAAAGAAAAAGAAAACTAATATAGTTCGGTGTAATTTGCTCTTGATATAACAATAATCATAGTTACAAGCATCATTCATGCCCATGTATTGTATAATAAATTAATAATACTAAACGACTTGAGAAATATGACTATCTAAAGAAACTAAAAGAATGCTATGTTAGGGACTTGGGTACCGTGAGATGCCCAAAGTCCCACATCGAGTAGTATGGATGCTTGATGTTGTATTTAAGGAGAGTGGTTCTTCCCTCTTAAACTTAACATGCTAGTTCCCATTTCCCATACCCCATATCCTGGAGATTAACATATTTGACTGGCTCAACTCAAAATTACCATACCATACAAAAGAAGTAACAAAATCCTGAGGATGATAGTGATAAATTACACAGTAGAAAAGAAAGGCTCCCCGTAAAAATAAGATAAGCAGTATAACTTTTTGCAGATTTCCACTGAGAAAACCGTTCTAGTGCTCAAAATCTCAGTTCCATATGTAAATTAAGTAATTACCTAAGATAAGTAGATGACACCCATAATAAAACATACGTTATCAAGGATGTCGTCACTTCAAATGCTCGTAGTCCCTTGATCAGAGGTATAGGAGGAATCACTGACACCATCAAGAAGGTCCCCAACAACCAGGAAGCAACAAATGCTCCAGCCCTATATGAAAAACAAGATTTAATTATAATGGATACCTTATAATAGTATCACATGTAGCAATGATATACATGGTGCATGCTTAGGGTAACCATTTTGTTCATTAACTCTGAAAGAAGCCATATCATATATATATAGAACTCGTCTTAAACATTTCTAATCAAGTCACCATAATGTACAAATATTTTTCAACTAGAGGATTCTAGTTTGAAACTTTTGTGTGCTATACAGGACCATGATAAAAAAAAAATTTGAATAAAACTATAAAAAAACCCTAGAATAATTAATCCTAGAATGTACTAAATCATGGATCTAAAGGGAATGCAATGAAATCAAGTATATTCTAAATAGATTTTGAAGATTTAAACATATTATCATTTTTACATACCCATAAAGGAAGGCCCGGATCTTGCTCTTCAACCGATCATACACAAAATAAATTGTAGCCACCAGTGATATTGCAACCTGAAGTGTTGGCCCATCCTCGGTTGGAAATAGAACAGTTAGAACTCCGAGAACCAAGAATGCCAACGATGTTTTGATAATGAACTTCTGGGATGGAGTTTGAAATCTGTTTCTTACAGCCTGAACATATTTGGATTGGTTCACCTCCCTCATTTTTTTCTTGATGTCAATTTTTGGGTTCCTCCTCTCATAGAACTTCTGCATGATTATCTTGTCATGCGCTGATTCAATGGCATCAACACTAGGTTTGTGCCCTGCATATTGTTGGATTAAAAAATTTCTTGCTGCTTGAATCTCGTCTTCTGAAGCTTCCTTGCTTATTCCAAGTCGTTTGTATGGATCCCTCACATTGATTCTTGGGAAAACAGCTGAATTTGCTGCAACATAATAAGGTTGAGGGCTAAACAATCATCTTATTAATTTCAAAGGATTCAAAGCATTATGATTCATATGCATAAGATGGAAGATAAAGTTATTAGTTATCATATTGCACAGATTTCCAGCAAAAAAGAAGATGGAAGAAGAAGAAAAGAAGAGGGAGCAAAAAGAAGAGGGGACAGGAAAATAGTAATTTGAGGTAAAAAAAGAAAAGACGTGAATTTAGAAACAATATTATACTTTATCTTAAGACCCCAAGCTTCTCAGACTCCCTAGCTTCCTAAGTATAATTCTTGTTTATGCAGGTTCAGCTTCTAAGACATGCTAAAGCTATGGGTGATGAGCTTAAACAATGACTGATAAAAAGGGTTTGCATCAACTTAACTAAATGACAAACAAAAACACTGAAGTATCCTGCCTTGTATACGTGAGAGAACAAACTTGTATGATATCATACAACCAATGTTGAAGTAAGCTTTATTTTCACTGAAACTGGTGCATTGGGAGAAAAAAAAAAGGGCACCAACTAACTCACATCTGAAAATATTGTGCCTTACAGTGAAATTTGTTATATCACAACATCTAAAATTATAGAATTATCAAGAATCAAAGTTACCAGCAGATTCATTTGCCATATCACCATATGAAGCATCCATAGCACTTTTGACCAAGTGAACTCGTCGTTTATTGAGGTTTAGTCTAGAACACAACATATTGGATCTGTGAAGTGGCAAGTCGTTGAAGTTGTATATTAGTTAACATTTAACAAGGCACAACCCAGTCATCAAGGATCAGTACAGTTTGGTGTTAAAAATTGCATAGAAGCTAATTATTACTTTTTACCACTGTTTTTATCCCAAACCAAACTAGCCCCAAGTGATAATAACAAGAACAGACTATATGTCGAGTACCTTTCCTCTTGGAGAAACTCCTTTTCTTGTTTACGTTTCCCAGCCCCAGAAAAGGCAGCAATTCGAATACGCTGAGATCCCAAGTGACAAGTAGGTAGTTGGAGACAACATCCTGAGGAAGAACTACTTAATCCCGATAGTCTCATTGGTGCAAGAACTCCTTTAACCTAAATATCAGACCAGAAATTGATGTTTGAAGCAAAGAGAACAAAAAAGATACACCAGATACATAAGATAAACAGGATTTATAAAGCAATGGATGCAAGCATATCATTTGTGTGAACAGTGACTAAGATTGCCAAGCTCTAAATGTTACAGATTCATAACCATTTTCGTTCAACTTTCTTTTTGCTGTGAATGAGTATGCAACTAGTAAATTATTTTTCTCCCAAACTTCTCAGAAGTAAAAGCCATTTAACTCCTGCTTGAGCCAAACTGTTTACAACTTCTAACCACTTCATATAGTTGTTCAGAACAACAAACACCTTCATTTATCAACTCGTTATTATTTGAATTGCTCATCGCCACCAGACGCATAAGATAACTATGGAACCACAAACAATTAACGTTATTATGGATGCCAATTAACCCCTACAATTGAGAAGGACAATTCCGTTCTACATTGCCCCAATATCAAAACACAATCAAACTAATTGCACCTAAAGTATCTAACTCTGACAAGTAGAAACCATCAGAAGCTGACTCATCTACTTACTATCCTAAAAAGTATCCCTTTTCCCGGCAAAATTTATTGAAATTGATTAATTTTCCCTCCAATCTTTCAGTCTTAAAGTGATTTGATCAATGCCAATTTTTTTATTTCTTTTTCCTTTACTTGAATACCACAATATATATAATATATAGTATGTCATAATAAAAATAATAATAATAAATGCATTCCTGGCTATATATGAGGCAAGGAAACTATCATTGACAATGGTCTTTTCATCACTCCTAAATAAATTATTTTACAAGGCATATCTTGTATCAGCTTGCCCCTACACCTTGAAAAATTATAATTTTGTATTTCTTGGATAAAGTAAAATCATAGTGTGAGAGAGCCAGTGTAGTTGTAGTAGCACTAATATCTGAAACACATATGTAACTTCCAGAGAGAAAGAGTATCAAGTAGGGGAGTGCAGAAGAAATTTCTATACTCTTGCTTTTATCAAATAGAAGGCACTTCATACGTTCTTTTTTCAATCTCATTTTTTTATATGGAAAAGTATAGGAAGACAATGAGTTTAGTGAATAATGCAGTTATGCATATGGTAACCTCCCTTTTCCACTTGTGATTTCCGTAGGAGTGTAGTGTGTTTTTACCTTATTGGACCAATTTTAAAGCCCATTGTCCACATTGTTTACGAAAGTCATTGTCTACCTAACAAAACCGTTTTTATATACATGCATCTTTATCATATTTTTCTCCATAATGATCATCATATATACTCTCATGTAACAAAAATCCAAAATAAATAAATAAATAAAAGTTTAATTTTGATACATTGACAATATAAAACGTTTTATGGAGTTATCTAATCATATCTATTCTTTTAGATGACCATTCACGCGTCAATATAAAAGGTAGTTACTTTTCCTGATGTGGTGTTACATAATTGGATGCATGTATAAAACTGTTTTTTATCTACGGTACACCAAAATTAAATTCTTAAATAATGCCCCAAAACAAACTAAAACATGAGATTAAAATTGAGCTAATTAAATATTTGGCATTAGATAAGCGGAGTATGTTGTCAACACTGCAAAATCAGTATATCAACTCATCACATGCCAATTTTTCTTTTTATCTCTGCAAATACATACCATAAAATAATAATGTACATAGATATATGTATTGAATTTCTCTAATTCCATTTGACTCATGGCAATTGGGAAAGCCACCCATTTTGAATATAACCATTGCCAATTCAAATTGAGAAACATGGAGCGAGTAAAGAGATGCACACAATTACATAACAGATAAGATACACAAGCTTTTCATGACAGTAAAAATCATTATAATAGAAGTAAAATTGAAACTTTAGCACAAAAATTTCACAATATGTGAAATAGAAGTAAAATTGAAACTTTAGCACAAAATCCCCATAGCATAAAAATAGGTAAGAAGAAAAAAAAAAGAACCGAACCAGAGGATAGCAGAGAAGCAGTGGTCAACAGGGGGTTAGAAAGGCGGAACAGAGACGACGGCAGAAGAGAGGCGACGGCGGAACAAGCGACGGCGGAGGAGGGATTGGGCGGAGGGGTTTTAAGTGGAGACACTTGGGTCCGGTTTTGGCAGTAAGTTATCGTTTCGGCCACCAAATAGCTGCAATACAGGTTAGGCTTCTAAGCAGCCAAGCAGGTATGGGCCAAGCCCATTCCGCAAGGGATTGGGCCAAGCCCATTCCGCAAGGGATTGGGCCAACTTTTAGTCCATACGTATTTAGGATTTTAGGAAATTAATTATTTTTTATTTATAATTTAATAAAAAGCCTTGTGCATATAGCAACCGATTGGTTAGCAGCAAATCATTAAATGGAGTTTAGTACCGCAGCAGATTAGTTCTTAATCTATTGGATTGGGAGATACCATAAGAAACCAAAATAAAAAAAATACTATTAAAATTTGAGGAAAAAAATCTATTATTATTTACTAACCCTTTTTTCAAATTTTTCTAATTATTTTTCCATCCACTAGAAAAAAGGTTGCCAGAAGAATTTACTTAATGTAAAATTATAAAATTTGGATCTAAATAATTATTCTTCTTTCTTTTACGTAGATTTAAAAGAAATGTTGAAATTTGATTTTTAAAGTATTTTTTTGTGTCTCTCTATATTTGGTATATTTTGTCAAATTGATATTATATTTAGAGAATTAAAATATTATTTTTTTAGAACAATTTATTCAAAAATGATATCTTTTGGAGTCAAAATAGTACTTTACTTTTTAAGTTGATAAATATTTTATTTTACAAAGTACTTTAGTGGTTTCTTTTTTTGTTTGTGAAATTTGAGTTAAGGCTTATTTTTAAAAAGTTTGAGAAAACAATCTTGTAACATTGTTTTGTAGTAGGATTCTCAACTATTGTTGACGATTAGATGGAGACAAGTCTCCGTAGAACATTATATATTATAATGCATTCTCAATGTGCTAGAGGCATTGCAACACCCTGATGACTCTGAAGGATGTATGAGAATTGATATGATTGAATCTCTGATTAAAGAGGCATTTAAAACCGAGAAACTTGAGGATATCCTGGAATCTTCTTCTAAGGATGCCTTGCTTGAGGCTGATGATTCACCACCTCAGGAGGAGAAATTCCACATGCCTAGCACAAAGGAAGGGGGCGCTGAAGCTTGAGTTAAAGCCCTTGCCTCCATCTTTGAAGTATGCCTTCTTGGGAGAGCAAGATACTTATCCGGTGATTAGTAGTTTTTCTCTCAAACATGAGGAGGAGGAGGCACTGATTCATGTACTCAGGAGTCAAAAAATTTCTCTTGGATGGACCATTAGTGATTCAAAGGGGATTAGTCCAACCAAATGTATGCACAAGATCTTACTTGAGATGATGCTAAACCAGTTATGCAACCACAGAGGTGACTAAATCCAACCATGAAAGAAGTGGTCCAGAAATATGTGATGAAGCTTTGAGAAGTTGGGATCATTTACTCTATTTCTGACAGTCTATGGTAAGTCATGTACAAGTGGTTCCCAAGAAATGAGGGATGACAGTGATCAAGAATAAAAAAAATGAGCTCATTCCTACAAAAATCGTCACAGGGTAGCGTATGTGCATTGACTACATGAGGCTCAACAATGCTACATGAAAGGATCACTTTTTCTTACCTTTCATTGATCAGATCCTTGAAAGGTTAGCCGGTCATGCTTTCTATTATTTTCTAGATGGATACTCTGGCTATAATCAGATTGCTGTAGACCTTTAAGATCAGGAGAAGACGACGTTTACATGTCCTTTTGGAGTATTTGCTTACCAGAGGATACCGTTTGAACTCTGTAATGCCCCAGTGACTTTTCAGAGGTGTATGCTCTCTATTTTCTCAAACATGGTTGAAAAGTTCATTGAGGTATTTATGATGACTTCTCTGATTTTGGTGATTCTTTTAATTCTTGCCTTAAGCACCTATCCTTAGTCTTGAAACAGTGTCAAGAAACAAACCTTGTTTTAAATTGAGAAAAATGCCACTTTATGGAAACTGAAGGTATTGTTCTTGGTCACTGGATTTCAAGCAAAGGAATAGAGGTTGACAAAGTTAAAGTGGAGGTAATTAAAAAATTACCACCACCTACTAATGTTAAGGCAATAAGGAGTTTCTTAGGTCATGCAGGATTTTACAGGAAGTTCATAAGGATTTTTCTAAGATTGTTAAACCTTTGAGCAACCTTTTAGTTGCTGACATTCCTTTTGTTTTTGATAATGATTGTTTGCATGATTTTGAAACTCTAAAAATAAGGCTTGTCTCTACACCCATCATAGCCCCTTTCAACTGGGATTTACCATTTGAGCTAATGTGTGATGCTAGTGAATATGCTATAGGGGCTGTCTTGGAGTGGAGGAAAGACAAGCTTATGCACATCATTTACTATGCTAGTCATGTGTTAAATAACGCACAAAAGAATTACACTACTACAGAGAAAGAATTACTAGCTATAGTTTATACATTTGATAAATTTGGATCCTACTTAATTGGTTCCAAAGTTATTGTTTATACTGACCACGCTACTCTTAAGTACCTTCTAACTAACCAGAATTCTAAACCAAGATTAATCAGGTGCATGCTGCTTCTTCAGGAGTTCGACTTTGAGATTAGAGACAGAGAAGGGTCAGAGAATCAAGTAGCTAATCATCTTTCTAGGATTGAGCCTAAAGAAGGGACGCCGCCCCCACTGCTGTAACTGAGACCTTCCCGGATGAGCAACTCTTTATGATTCAATGGGCTCTGTGGTTTGCAGACACTGCGAACTACAAGGCCATGATTTTCATCCCCAAGGAGTACATTAAACAACAAGTTAGAAAGCTGTTGAATGACGCCAAGTACTACTTGTGGGAAGAACCTTATCTTTTTAAGAGATGCTCAGATGGTATGATCCGGCGTTGTGTCTTAGATAAGGAATCACAGCAGATCCTCTGGCATTATCATGGTTCTGAGTATGGAGGTCACTTTGGTGGTGAAAGGACAACCACCAAGGTCCTTCAGAGCAATTTTTACTGGCCGACTCTCTTCTGAGACTCACAAAAATTTGTAAGAAATTGTGACAAATGTTAGAGAGTTGGGAAACTTCCCAACAATCATGAGATGCCATAGCAAGGGATTTTAGAGATTGAGTTATTTGATGTGTGGGGTATTGATTTCATGGGAATTTTTTTCCCTCATACTCAAATACTTACATACTAGTGGCTGTGGATTATATGTTCAAGTGGGTGGAAGTAATGGCCTTTCCCACTATTGATGCCAAAGTCGTGCAGAGCTTTTTGTAGATATATATTTTTAGCCGGTTTGGTGTCCAAGGACATTTATTAGTGATAGAGGTAACCACTTCTGCAATAAACAGTTGGACTCACTCCTACAGAGATATGAAGTCTGTCATAAAGTGGCAACCCTTTATCACCCTCACACAAGTGGATAGGCTAAAGTTTTCAATAGGAAACTCAAAAGGATCTTGGAGAAGACTGTAAGTACTTCAAGGAAGGACTGGGCAAGGAAACTTGATGATGCTCTCTGGGCATACCAGACTGCTTTCAAGACTCCTATTAGAATGTTCCCATACCAGTTGGTTTATGGTAAGGCCTGTTACTTGCCAGTGGAGTTGGAGCACATAGCATATTAGGCAACAAAGTTTCTAAACTTTGATGCCAAGGCTACAGGAGAGAAGAGGTTATTCCAACTGAATGAGCCTGATGAGTTTAGAAACTCTGCGTATGAGAATGCCAAGCTCTACAAGGAAAAGACAGAGAAATGGCATGACAAAAAGATAGTCACAAGAGTGTTTGAGCCAAGCTAGAAGGTTCTACTATTCAATTCTCGACTCAAGCTTTTTCTCGGGAAGCTGAAATCCCAATGGTTAGGACCTTTTGTGGTAACCAGAGTGTCCCCTTATGGTCATGTGGAACTTCAAGAAGAAAATTCAGATAGGAGGTTCACTGTCAATGGCCAGAGGGTAAAGCACTATCTTGGAGGCGAGATTGATCGCTAGAGGTCCACTCATCTACTGACTTAGCAGAACTGACCGTCAAGCTAATGACGATAAAGAAGCGCTTGTTGGGAGGTAACCCAACCCTCTGTATCCTTCAATTTTATGTTCAGTTTGATCTTTGTTTATTTATGATTCTTATTCGTAGTTTTTCTTGGCTTAATTTTGTTTGTGGTCATTCAAAGTGCTTAGAACAGACAGAACACCCTGGAGAGCATTTTACTCGAGTGCTGTGGCGCTAAATTCCAGGATGGGCGTTCAACGCCAAAGATGGTATAATTCTCAAGGAGCTCACTGAAGGGTGGCGTTAAATGCCAGGCTAGGCGTTTAGCACTGAGGAGCACACAATTTGAGGTAGATTGGTGTCGAATTGGGCGCTAAACGTCAGACTGGGCATTTGGCACTAGGAATGGCAGCTAAGGTGCTGACGTTAAACGCCATAGATGGCATAAACCCAAGGAGCCTTTACCTCATAAGGTGCTAAATGCCACCAGGGCGTTTAGCGCCAAGCCTCGTTCCAAAAAAAAAACTTTTTGAGATACTGGCGTTAAACGCCAAGGTGGGCGTTTAACGGCCCAATTGGCATAAATCTTACAGTGTTGTGGCGCTAAACGCTGGATCTGGCGTTTAGCGCCAGCAATGCAGAATTTGAATCTAAGATAAGGGTTTTTTGAACGTTGCAACGGTCACCTGCATTTTTGACCATTCAAAACTCTCTCTCTCTCTCTCTCTCTCCTCATTACCCCCCCTCAACCCCATCAAATCACCCTTTCACCACCCAAATCAAATCCTCCAATTTTCCATACCACCCACCACAACCTATTACCATATCATATCTCATCAAATCCTCCTCATATCTCTCTTTCCCATATAACATACCACCCCATTTAAATCCTCAACCCCCTCATACTTTCCCCTCCCATAACTGAGCCCCCCCTTCTCTATAAATATCTATTTTTTTTCACTTTTCACCACACCTCAATTCACCATCTTCCATATTTTCTATTCCTTTTAATCCCTCTTGCCTCCCTTTCAATTTTCTCATTTCTTTCTCTCTTCATAACCAAACCATACCCCCCAACCTTATTCTTTTCACCAACTTTGCCTTTCCCTCCCATTCTCTAGTCTCTTTTCTTTGCTCAGGGATGAGTAAAAGCTTTAAATTTGGTGTTGGGGTGCTTCGCTTTTCCTCTTTATCATATTCTATATGGCACCTAAAATCGGAGAATCCTCCTCTAAGAAGAGAAAAGAAAAAGCTCCCACAATCGGTCTGTTTGATAACAACCAGTTCAGTTCTAAAATCCATGACGATCACTTCCATGAGGATCACTTCCAGAGGTCTTATTTGATTTGCAATTGGATGAGTATCCGAAGATTAGAGAGCAGATTCAAAGGAGGGGTTGGGAATTCTTGTGCAACCCTGTGACTGATGTAGGTATTCTGATGGTCAGAGAGTTCTACGCAAATACTTGGGTGACCTACAAACATATCAAGGACGTGAACCCTGAATTTAAGACCTATCGTACAATGGTCTGAGGGAGGATCCTAGGGTTCGGTACGGAGAGGGTAAGGGAGATACTTCAGCTGGCTCAGGATAAAGAGAAGGAGACAAAGAAAAAAGAGGAGTACAACTCGGAGAAGGCTCGAAGATACCACAACTGCACCCCACTCTGAGTTTCTCTTGTTGATATCTACAGGGAGATCTGTCACACTGAAAAGCTTCCACCTTCTGCCCCATTAAACACAAAAAGGTCGGAAGTCAGACAGAATACTGCGAGTATCATAAGCTATATGGGCATTCTACCAATGACTGTTATTATCTGAAAAATGTCATAGAAAAATTGGCCAAAGAAGGTCGGCTAGAAAGATACCTCGTCGAGAGATCGGACGACCAAGGAAAAAGGAAAAGAGGTGATAAACCTGAAGGACGGCGAGATCGACCCCCTCCCCCCCCCCCCAAAAAAAATCCTTATAGGCACATACACATGATAAATGGAACATTTGCAGGAGGATGAGTTACTAAGTCCTCACATAAAAGATATCTTAAGGAGGTATATCAAGTTGGGAAAGATAGTGGAACACTCGATCTGCCTACAATTTCATTCACCAAAGAGGACGCACAAAGGGTGACATCTGGTCACGATGACCTTGTGGTAATTATAATGATCCTTGCTAATGCAAATTTCTATAGAACTTTGGTGGATCAAGGGAGTTCAGCCGACATACTATTTAAGCCCACTTGTGACAAACTCAGGTTAGAAGAAAATGATTTAAAGACTTATCCAGACAACCTTTTTGGGTTAGGAGATACGTCAATCTAACCTCTTGGTTTCATCTCATTTTATACCACTTTTGGTAAAGGCATGAAATCAAAGACCTTAAGCATCGACTACATTGTGGTAGACGTGGCATCATCCTACAACGCTTTGATAGGTCGGACAACCTTGAACCGATTAGTTGTAGTCATTTCTACGCCTCACCTATGCATGAAGTTTTCAACTGCAGAAGAAATTTTCACCGTAAAGGAGACCAGAAGTTAGCAAGAAAGTGTTACACTGAAAGTCTCAACTTAAGAGGCAGTACAAAGTGGTAAAGAAGTCAATACTATTGAGCTCGGAAGTGTCCGAGTTCGGTAAGAGTTACGTCCCCAACCTGAAGGAAAGATAGAAAAGGTACAAATCGGAGATCAGGCAGAAAAGACAACGAGCATAGAGGCCAACTTGGAAGAAAACCTAAAGGCACAGCTCACTGATCTCTGATAAGTGAATATTTTATACCCTTTTTCATAGCATTTTCTAGTTGTTTTTAGTTTGAAATTATTAAGTTTTATTATATTTTAGTGTAAAAATCCTATTTGGATGCTACTTTGAGTTGTTTTGGTGTTTTTATGATTTCAGGTAAAATTCGGGCGAAATTGACAGAGTTTTGTTCAACAACGAAGAAAGGAAAGTAGATGTTGCCAACTCTGACCTTCTTGCATTCCAACGGTCATAACTTGAGTTACATAAGTCCAAATGATTCAGTTTTAATGGCGTTAGAAAGCCAACTTTCAGAGCTTTACAACGATATATAATAGTCTATACTTTTTTTCTGGAATCACTGTCAAATCTGGCGCTAAACGCCGAGCCTAGCGTTTAGCGCCCAATAGGGACAAAACCAGCGCCAGAAACTTCCCCTTGCCAGTGGTGAACGCCCACTCGGCGTTTCACGCCAGCAGGGGACCTTAGTATACACGAATTTTGACCCCTTTTGGGGCGTTTAACGCCCATTATTGGTGTTAAACGCCAGCAGCAGCCCGAATCACTCCTCTTTGGTCCTCTCAAGTGGATTTAGCACTTCTTAGCCTATTTTATTTTCTTATTGTAATTTTTAATTACAAATAATATCTTTTTAGGTCTAGCATTTATTATTAGGTTAGTATTTAAAGAAAAAGATCACTTAGGTTTAGGATCTTCTTTCTTCCACACTTTTCAGAACCCTGTTTTCTCTGTAAGTTTTAAGCAACTAAACCTCCTGGTTAAAGTTAGGAGCTCTATTTATTTCTATGGATTAAGATTATTATTCTTCTATTTTAATATATGTTTGATTCAATTCTAAGGTGTTGTTTTTGTTGTTAATCTTATGAATTGGGTGGAACGGGAGTATGACCCTTTTCTACATGAGTTTTTGTGATTCTCGGGAGAGTTATCTCGCTTGAACTACAGCTTGAAAACACTCCTCCTAGACGGCTAATCACACAACCCGATGGGATAAGCAACATCTATTAAGCCAGAATTGGGTGATTAGGGCCTTTGTGGTATAAACTAGTTTTCTGAACTTCACCATCTGATCTGAATTGAGTGACCTGTGAGTGGCGTTTGATGAGGATTAGAGGAGATTAAATCGTTAAGGGATTAGGATTTAATCACTTACAGTTTGCCATGGAATGAATCATTCATTATTAAAATAGTTAGTAAGAAGTTTTAATCCAGAAAGATAAACATCTTCGAGACCTTAACTGATTTCTCATCATTGTCTTTCACTAGACCTTTAATTGCTTTCTTTACTTTCTTGATTAGTTATTTTTATGCGTTTACAACAACAACTCTCTTTACTGTTTGCCTGACTAAGTCCAACAGGATAACCATTGCTTGCTCAGTCCGACAATCCTCGTGGGATCGACCCTCACTCATCTGAGGTATTACTTGGATGACCCGGTGCACTTGCTGGTTAAGTTGTGCGAGTTCTAATTTCGCGCACCAAGTGTTTGGCGTCGTTGTCCGGGATTGTTCGTGAATGACAACTTTCAGTTGTCTTGCTGCTTAGATTAGATATTTTTATTAGTTTTGCTTATTTACTTTTTCCTTTAAATTTCGATTTTTTATTTTATTTATTTTTCCTTTATTTTTGAATTTTATTTTATTTATTTTCCTATAATTTCTAATTTTAAGTTTGGTGTTCCTTTAGTGTTTTTCTCTTTTTAAATTTTTTTTTTGAAATTTTTAGGGTCTTTTTCTCTTCAGTTTTAAAAAATTTTAAGTTATTTTCTCATTCCTCTTTTCGAAATTTTTAGTTAGTTGCTTGCTTTAATTTATTGTATTTCTTTTTTATATGATACTTCACTAGGAATTTTCTATACTCTGGCGCAGAGATTTCCAGTTTTCTTTGTTTTCTGTTTGTGTGTGAGTAGAAACAGGAAAGAGTCATGAAGGTGTATGTTGCAGATACAATTCGTGCTCAGAACGAGCTTATGTTGCAACAAATAAATCTTCTCACTCAACAATTGAGTAGCATGCAGAGTCAAGTTGCTAAGGTTCATTGTACTCCTCCAGATGCTCCTTGTGATATGAGTGGTGATTTTTCTCAAAGTGAAACTCACAACTATGGCCAGTGGACACCTGAGCCGGTTAAGCACATGGGAAATTCCTCTAGAAACCCCTTATTCGCAGAGTTTTAATCAAGGGTGGATGAATCACTTAAGCTTTAGGTGGAGAGAACAACCCCAGGGTCAGCAACCTAATTATGCCAGCAGCTTTCAGGGAGGCCTTGATCAAAATCCAATCAACAACTTTTCTTCACAGCCTCTACAACCTCAGAGTATCCCTGACTTGGCATCCATGATTGTAAAACTTGCAAAGAGCCAACAAAGCTTTATGGAGAAAACCCGAGCCTCCATCAGGAACCTAGAGACGCAATTGAGCCAAACGAACCAGCGAATGTCTGAGCAGATAAAGGAGGAATGCCCAGCAATCCAGTTGAGGAGTGGCAAGACAATAGTCCCTCAACATCAAAACAATGAGGGACAGGACGAAAAAGAGACACCAGAGAGTGAAGTTGTAGTGACAAGGGACTCCACTAAGGGCACTGAACGCCCAGAAGGGAGCAGAATGGATGTTGAATGCCCAAGAGGGAGTAAAGCATATGTTGCATGCCCAGAGAGGGGGGCCATAGACATCAATTCAAAAGACGTTCCTCCCAGGCACCCTGACAACCCTTTTCCAGTCACTCTGGACACTCATCCTGTATTACCCAAGGCTCCAGAGTACAAAGCCAAATTGCCATACCCTCAACGACTTCAAAGACCCCTCACTCTTCCTAGTGACACAGTGCCTACCCCAAGAGAAGAGTGCACGACCATAGTTGCTGAAGGATCAGAACAAACAGAAACACCAAAAGAGCCTGAGAGCATCAAAGTACACCCTCAGAAGTCATAAGAGGAGATCGAGGGTGAGCAATTTATTCAGTTCTTGTACAATAATATTCCAATTACAGAGGTCTTGGAGAAGGTGTCTCCCTATAGGGCCTTTGTAAAAAGCCTGTTGCTCTCTGGGAAGAAGACATTGAAAGGAGATGGAACTGTGGCCTTTACCAAGGAGGCTGAGTCTAAGGAGGTGTATACTGCTGAGATTGAAGGAAGAAAAGGCTAAAAAAGAAATTGAAAGCCCCCTGTTACACGCCCCATTAGTGGCAAAAGAGCCTGAAGTCCCACACCCTCAGAAGCCCCAAAAGGAGACCAAGGACGAGCATCATTCACAGTTCTTGGAAGTCTTTAAGAAGCTGCAAATCAATACTCCTTTTGCTGAGGTTTCGGAGCAAAGACCTCTCTCTGCTGCACTCATGAAGGGCATACTCTCTGAAAAGAAGGCCTTAAAAGGAGATGAAACAGTGGTCCTGACTAAGGAGTGTAGTGTACTAATTTAGAATAAGCTGCTGAGGAAGATGCTAGATCCAGGGAGCTTTCAAATTTCATGTACTATTGGAAAGATCACTTTTGACAAAGCCCTGCGTGATCTTGGCTCAAGTATAGATCTGATGCCTCTGTCTGTAATGAAGAAGTTGGAAATCAAAGAAGTACAGGCAACAAGGATAACCCTGCAAATGGTTGACAAGTCTCTGAAGCAAGCATATGGGCTAATGGAGAGCGTACTAGTCAAGGTTGGAGAGCTATTCCTCTCAAGTGGATTTAGCACTTCTTAGCCTATTTTATTTTCTTATTGTAATTTTTAATTACAAACAATATCTTTTTAGGTCTATCATTTATTATTAGGTTAGTATTTAAAGGAAAGGAGCACGTAGGTTTAGGATCTTCTTCCTTCCGTACTTTTTAGAATCATGTTTTCTCTATAAGTTATGAGCAACTAAACCTCCTGGTTAAGGTTAGGAACTCTGTTTATTTCTATGGATTAAGATTATTATTCTTCTATTTTAATATATGTTTAATTCAATTCTAAGGTGTTGTTTTCATTCTTAATCTTATGAATTGGGTGGAACGGGAGTATGACCCTTTTCTACATGAGTTCTTATTATTCTCGGGAGAGTTATCTCACTTGAACTACAACTTGAAAACACTCATTCTAGACAGCTAATCACACAACGTGATGGGGATAAGCAACATCTATTCAGCCGGGATTGGGGTAATTAGGGCCTTTATGGTATAAACTAGTTTTCTGAACTTCACCCTACGATCTGAATTGAGTGACCACGGGAGTGGCGTTTGATGAGGATTACAGGAGATTAAATCACTAAGGAATTAAGGTTTAATCACTTACAGTTTGCAATAGAATTAATCATTCATTATTAAAATAGTTAGTAAGAAATTTTAATTCGAAAAGATAAACATCTCCGAGACCTTAACTGATTTCTCATCATTGTCTTTCACTAAACCTTTAATTGCTTTCTTTACTTTCTTGATTAGTTATTTTTATGCATTTACAACAACAACTCTCTTTACTATTTGTCTGACTAAATCCAACAGGATAACCATTGTTTGCTCAATCCGACAATTCTCATGGGATCGACCCTCACTCACCTGAGGTATTACTTGGATGACCCAGTGCACTTGCCGATTAAGTTGTGCGAGTTCTAATTTCGCACACCAATCTCCTACAAAGGAATTCCGACCTTTTCGTCTGGAAAACCTTCGATATGCCTGATATAGACTCCGACCTCATCTCTCACAAGCTTGTTGTTTATCCAGGTTTCCAACTTGTTCAACAAAAGCGACGGAAGCTCGATCCTGAAAGAACGCAGGTCGTGGAAGAACAGGTATAAGCCTTACTAGAAGCTGAGTTTATAAGGGAGGTAAAATATCCTTTGTGGCTAGCTAATGTAGTCCTTGTAAAAAAATAAAATGAAAAATAGAGAATTTGTGTGGATTACACCGACCTCAACAAAGTTTGCCCCAGTGATCCATACCCTCTCTCCAGTATTGACGCCGTGGTTGGCTCAACTTCAGGGTGTAGATATCTGTCATTTATAGATGCATACTCGGGATATAACCAAATTCCAATATACAAGTTGGATCAAGAAAAGACTTCTTTCATTATTCTAAAGACTAGCTATTGTTATATAGTAATGCCTTTTGGACCAAAGAATGCTGGAGCCATCTACCAACGGCTGATGAATAAAGAGTTTTCATCTCACCTTGGAAAGCTAATAGAGGTATATGTAGACGATATGCTCGTTAAAACTAGAGACAACCTTGCTCTTTTGACCGACTTTTCAATACACATATATTTTTTAATTGTATATATTATATAATATATTAGGGGTACAAATAAGGTAAGATAAAGTAGGTATACCCTGAACCAACAAACCCACTCCACACTATTGAATATGGAGCAGAAAATTAAAGGAGTTGTTCTTCTCACTCATGGAGATAAAAGTTTTTGTGGTTTTACCATTTATTTAATTAATCATTTTTAGTTAGTCAAAATTTAAATGAGTATGGATATGAATTCGAACATAGCTACTCAAGTTAGTTGGACTAAATAACTAAAAAAATTAACCAATCAGACAAACGATACTTCATACAAGAAACTACTAATTTTTATATAAAAAATTTGCAAGGTTATGGTTCTCATTGCTAAAACAAAGCTCTATGTCTGGACTAAATTTTTATTGTAGTCCTTAAAATTCACTCGATTATTTATTTTGGTCTTCAAAATTTAAAATTATCTATAGTAGTCCTCCATATTCAGGTTTGGACACCAATTTGATCCCTTGATTCTTTTCGAAGATGACTCGGCAAATGAAATGCTGAGGTGGCACCAATTTAAAATCCTAATTTTTTTCCATTATTTCTCTTGAGTTTCATTGTTCCTCAATCTCCTTCCTCCGTCCTCTTATCTTTTTGTTCCTCTTTATCAATATGCATTATACACTACTTTATATACTATAAAGATGAAAACCAAATTTCGACAAATAGTTTAAAATTGCATAACTCTAACTCTATCAACATCATCCTTACTCCATCCATAAAAAACAAAGCATCCACAAATCCCAACCTAACGTATAAGAAATCAATGAAATCCTAAAAAAATAGTAGGAAGAAAGTATAGCAATTTTTCATTGACAAAAACACTAGCACTATACAGCAGAATCATACATGCATTTAAAAAATAAATTAAAAAAGTTTTAAAGACCAAACCCAGCATTAATGATAAACTTGGCTAAGAATGAGAGGGGAGCAACCTCCTTCTTTCAAAACACTGTAATGTCCATTCTAAACTAGCCCTGCGTTAGTTCAACCTGAGTGACGAAGGATTTCAATAAATCTTCATTGGCGCCATTGATCAAAGATGAAGATGAATAACAGAAGTGAAGAATAAGAAGAATATGTTATATTGGGTCAAAACCGTTTCTTCATATACAAAACGATGACGCTTCTGGCTTCTTTAGGCGCTAAATGCTAAATGACATCGTTTACCCCATCATCTAGTGTGGTAGGGAGAGTGCCATCTCATACTACAAGAAAAATATTGAGTACCATCGGAATTACCGTCCGAAAAATAAATAAAATTTGACGGTAATTAAGTTACTGTTAGATTTATCGTCAGAAGGAATCGGATGGTATAATTTGCGTTGGATTTAGTGATGGATTATGGTTATGAAGAAAACAAATTCTGAGGCAACTTACCGTAAAAAATTTTCCGACGGTAATGGTGGTGCCAAAGCATACGTCTTCGTGTCATCTTACTGGCGGATTAATCCAACGGTAATGCCGACGGAATTTTTTTTTAATTTTTTTATTGAAAAATTAGCTGGGCTGTTACCATCGGTATATTCCGACGGTAATTATGATGGTAGATATTTTTGTAATAATCTTTTTTCGTCCATGTATAATGTATCTTGATAATTAATAATTGAAACAATAGTTTAAACTTGATTTGAAATATGAAATATACAAATTAAAAATACGAAGTGATGGTAATTAAAATATGTGAAACAATACTAATTCTATTACATTCTTCTCAAAGTTTGGTAATAAAATATATAAAATAGAACTATATTTACATTAACCCAACTCAGATTCATCATCTTCTTCCTCTAGTTCACCATCCTCCTCTTCCGAGGTAGTTTCTTAATCATCGAACTCGTCTTCCTCTTCTTCGTCACCATTGACCCTGTCTTCTTCTTAAAGATCATCGTCCTCTGGTGATAGTGTGTCGTCATCTACTCCAAGGTCAATGATGTCATCATCTATAACAGTCGACCTTAAGGTGATAAGATCACGGTATCAACCACCATTTTCGAAGGAGTTGGGTCATCAATTTGGTAAGGTTCCTGACCCTCTGATGTCCTGTCAGACTCGATGCAGTCTCTTGACTTAGTCTTAACCACAACCACCTAACTAAACTTGTATGAATCTAGATAAGGCAAATAGTATACTTGTCGTGCATTTTGATGTAGAATAAAAGGATCGTAGTGCCTATATTTCCTTGTTACATTAACTTTAATGATATCGTAGTCCTTATACTTTCGTGTTCCTTATCGCGAACTTGGATCATACCATTCACATTTAAACACGCACACGTTGTACATAGCGCGATAGAAATATTCTAATTGAATATTGTGTAACACACCAAACTAATCAGAATGACTACCGCCTGAATCCCCATGAATCCAAACTCCGGTATTATTTGTTTTCTTTCCAATCGATCATTGTAAAGAATGGAGCTGATATTTATTAATATATGGGGTAGCTAGTACCCTTATTTATTGGGCCCCAACTAAGTGCAACTAGTTCCCAATCTATTGTGTCAGTTAGATGCATACTATTCTTTGAACCAATGTGAAAAATTGTTCAATGAGGTATCAGGATTTGTCTCTTGGAATAACCTATATGATAGAATAGAATAAAGAAATTTTAATTAGATTAGAAGTAAGTATTTTACTTATTGAAATATTTACGAAGACTTAAATAACTCACATGACTGAGTGAAATCTGATCACAATTAAGCAACACATGCAGATGTACGATATTGATTTTCTTCTGCTCTAACCAGTGGTCACTATCCACACCCATTGCAATATCAACACTCCGTTTACCAAGTCATCATAAAAAAAATCGAGATCAAATTAGTGTCTAGACCTAAATCTAAAAAATTACTATAGATAATTTTAAATTTCAAAAGCTAAAATAGATAATTATATAAATATTCGAAACTAAAATATGAATTTAATCCTGTCTCTCCTTGTGCCCTCTATTGTGGTCCTTCTTGACAGTAAAGGCACCGTTTGAAAATACTGTTTAAAGAGTTAATATCTCAACCCCACACAACATATGAATAAGACAAACAAGTTAAGAAAATTGTGATGAGAGTCTTCATTTTAATCCACTTTTTGTCGACCTTTTGTGCAATTTTTCCACAGTTGTATTTCTATATCCATATATCTATCAAAATCCAATATCTCTTTATTATATATATTTTTAAATTCATTTTGGTAACTGGATAAAGTAATTAATATAGAAAACTTTTTATTATAAAAATTAAAATATTTTAATACCTTTATAATGTACTTATTAAAGAAAACTTAAAAACTTTAATTATTTGTAAAAATGAGAAGTATTCTTATAATAGAAGGTGTACATAGTCCGGTTTGGCCTAACGATCCAGACTGGACTCGAAGTATTTTGGACCACGTTGGTCCAGACCCAAAGTGATCTGGGAATGGCCTGGAAAAAAGAAATAAAACTTGGAGAAATACTTCAATCGGGACTGGGTCATAACTTGGGTCACCTGGGCTGGCCCGGTGAGGTTTCATACTTTTCCAAATGATGGAATAATTAGCTAGGGCACGCACCTATGACTCAACCACTCATGCAGCGCACAAGGCCATCATCAATTCACCACGCACCCTCTTCTCTCAGCACGTAGTGCCCTGACCTGAACCTCCTCTCCTCTCGGCACGCAGCCATGCCACGCACCCTTAGTCCCCACCTCACGCACGGCGTCTGATGCGTGAGCATCTTTCCTATCTTTTCCTAGTGAATTTGCATTTAATTTGTTGAGTTTAATCAAGAATTAATTATCTTTTAGCCACTACGGATGCTACTTTGAGTCTTGTGCAATTCTGTTTATTTTATGTAGCATTCAGATGGATTTGATGGAGTTTCTGCAGCACAAGAATTAAAGGAGATGACAGCGAGGAGCGACGCGTGCGCGTACCTGACGCGTACGCGTGAAAAGCGAAGTAGGTACACGCACGCGTGACACGCGAAGAAGATCAACGACGCATACACGTGACTGACGCGTACGCGTGACATGCGCCACGTGCAGAATTCACAGAAAATGCTGGGGCGATTTCTGGGATATTTTTGACCCAGTTTTCGGCCCAAGAAACACAGATTAGAAGCTGCAGAATGGAGGACTCAGGGGAACACTTCTCGTCACTTTCCAAGTTAAGCGTGGACCCTACGAAGTAAGTGGTCCCATCCATCAATTGAATACTTGCTGATTATTTAATTAATTAATTCTAATTTAAACTTAATTTTTTATTTTAAAATAAGAAAAGATATTATTTTAGTTTTAGAAATTTGAATTTAAATTTATTAGGATTAGATATAAAAGGATCTCAATTAGTTAATTTTAGAGGATCTCTACCAAAATACATTTTATCAGAATTCTTATTTTTCTCTCTGCACCATGAGCAACTAAACCTCCATTATTAAGGTTAGGAACTCTATCTATTGTATGGATTGATACTATTATTTTTCTATTTTGATTCATGTATTGATTTATATTTAAGAATTGTTTTCGTTCTTTATTTTATGAATTTGGGTGGAACGGAAGTATGACCCTCTTTCTAATTGAGTTCTTGTATAACTTGGAAAAGCTCTTTACTTGAACAACAGCTTGAAAACATATTCTCCTAAATTTCTAGTTTATCTGAATTTAACGGGATACGTGACATATAATCCTCTTATATTTGGGTAATTAGGATTTATGTGACATATAAACTAGAATTGAACTTCACCTTCTAATTAGAATTAAGTGACCAAGGAATTGGCAATTGATAAATTTTAGAGGAGACTAGAAAGGTCTAAGGAATTAGGGTCTAGTCACATATAGTTTGTCACGAATTAAATCTTACATGATTAAAATAGTTAATAAGAAAAGTCAATCCAAAAAATAGATAACTCTGAAGCCTTAACAGTCTTCTCCATATTTTATTCCCAACTTATTTACTTGCCTTTCTTTAATATTCTTGCTATTATTTAATGTCTTTGAACTCTCAAACATTATTTTCTGTTTGTCTAACTAAGTAAATTAATTAACCATTGTTGCTTAGTCCTTCAATTCTCGTGGGATCGACCCTCACTCATCTGAGGTATTACTTGATACGACCCGATACACTTGCCGGTTAGTTTGTGGTTGTAAATTTCGCACCAAGTTTTTGGCGCTGTTACCAGGAATTGATTATAATTGACAACTACTCGTTGTTTAATTTCTTAGATTAGACAATTTTTTTTAATTAGATTTATTTTATTATTATTAATTTTCGTTTCTTTATTTATTTATTTTTATTCCGTAATTCTTTTTCTTTTTTTCTTTCTTTCGTTCTTTCACTCGTACCCCTCCCCTGCTTTTTCGTTCTCGTTCCCACTCCCCTGTCCCCTCTTTGGTTTTATTTTTTTTTTTCTTTCTTTTGATTGTTTTAATAAAACTTACGGCATTCTTTTTTTTTTCCTGTTTATTTTTCATTTCCTTTTATTTTTGTTTTTGTTTTTTCCATTATTTTTTTATTTTATTAGTTTTGTTTTATTTTTATCTTTAATTTTTTAAAAAAAAAATAATAATAAATAAATAAATAAATAGCACTAATATTTTTTTTAAATTTCTGAAATTAAGTTTGGTGTCTCCTAGTTATTTTTATTTCAATTTTTTTGTTCATTTTTTTTGTTAATTTCAAATTTTTTTCTGTCCTAATTTTGTCTACACATTTCGAAATTTATTTATTTATTCTATTTAGTATTTTTATTTTAATTGTTTACACAAGTTACTTCACTGGAATTCTCTGCACTCTGACGTAAAGAGTTCCATCTTTTCTTGTCTTCTGTTTGTTTATGCGCAGGAACTGAGACAAGGAACATCTCTTAGATTTTGATCCTGGACCTGAAAGGACTTGTAGGTGACGTTTACAACAAGCAAGACTTTGCAAGGCTGCAGAATCCACTATGGATCACAATAATGCTGTTAATGCCAATGTGGCAAATCCGAATGGAAATGAAGAACAAAGGAGAGTGCTTGGCTCTTACTCTGCTCCTACTGCAGATCTTTATGGAAAAAGCATTGTGGTGCCTCCTATAGTTGCAAACAACTTTGAGTTGAAGCCACAATTGGTCACCCTGGTGCAACAAAACTGCCAGTATCATGGTCTTCCTCACGAAGACCCAAATCAATTTATTTCTAATTTTCTGCAGATTTGTGATACTGTGAAGACAAATGGAGTGAACTCAGAGGTGTATAAACTCATGCTCTTCCCGTTTGCTCTGAGGGATGGAGCAAAGCTATGGCTTGACTCCCAACCCAGGGAGAGTTTGAATACTTGGGACAAAGTTGTTACTGAGTTTCTTACTAAATTTTTTTTCACCAAAGAAGCTGACTAAGCTTAGGGTGGAGGTTCAGACCTTCAGGCAGAGGGATGGTGAAACTCTTTATGAAGCTTGGGAGAGGTACAAGCTACTGATTAGGCAATGCCCTCCGAACATGTTCTCTAAATGGACCCAACTAGACATCTTTTATGAAGGCTTGGGTGAAATATCCAAGATGTGCTTAGATAATTCTGCAGGTGGTTCATTGCATAAGAAGAAGACACCGGAGGAGATTATTGAGCTGATTGAATTGGTTGCTAGCAACCAATATTTATACTCATCTAACAGGAATCCTGTGAACTCTGAGACTCCTCAGAAGAAGGGTGTTATGGAAGTAGAAGCTCTTAATGCTCTTCTTGCTCAGAACAAGCTTATGTCTCAGCAGATAAATTTACTTACTCAGCAGATGGGTGGCATGCAAGTCTCAGCTATCAACACCCAAAACCCATCTCAAGAGGTCCCCTATGACATGACAGGTAATTTTGTGCAAAATGATAATTATGATTATGCTCAATCTTCTACTGAACAAGTCAATTACATGAAAAATGGCCCTAGAAATCCCAATAATGACCCATATTCTAAGACATATAATCCGGGGTGGAGAAATCATCCAAATTTTGGGTGGAGGGACCAACCTCAGAGACCTCAAAATTTTAACAATAATTCTTAGGGCGTCTTCCAACAGAACAATCACAATAACCGCAAATTTTAATCTCATCAACAACAACCACCTCCGCAGGCAAAATCTAATTCCCAAGAATATTTTAATTGGGAGATGATGAGGAGTTTTATGCAGGAAACCAGAGCATCAATCAAGAATTTGGAGATTCAGATGGGTCAAATAGTCACAAGAGTTAATGAAATTGATCAGAGGACCACTAATAGCCTTCCTGGTAACACAATTCCAAATCCAAGAGAGGAATGCAAGGCTATCACCTTGATAAGTGGACAAGTGGCAAGTATTAAAGCACAAGTTAATGAGGAGCCAGTTGAAAAAGAAGATTGCAAGGTTATTCAATTAAGAAGTGGTAAAGTAGCTGGTTCTGAGACCAAGGTCAATAAAGAGCTAGTTGAAAAGGAAGCTACATAAGAGAAGAAGGAAGAAGTAGAGCACGTCCCTCCAAAGCGTACAGACAACCCATTCCCAAACTATCTTGACACTTATCCTACATTGCCAAAGGCTCTTGAGTACAAGCCTAAAATGCCATATCCTCAGAGACTTCAAAAGAAAACCAAGAACAAGCAATTTTCAAAGTTCTTGGAAGTCTTCAGAAAATTGCAAACCAATATTCCTTTTGCTGAGGTTTTGGAACAAATGCCTCTCTATGTCAAGTTCATGAAGGAGCTGTTGTCAAAGAAGAAGCCTTTAAAGGGAGATGAGACAGTGGTCCTGACTAAGGAATGCAGTGCCATAATTCAGAATAACTTACCAAGGAAGATGCCAGATCCAGGGAACTTTCAAATTCCATGCACCATTGGGAGCACAACCTTTGAGAAAGCCCTATGTGATCTGGGGGCAAGCATAAATCTAATGCCCTTATCTGTGATGAAGAAGCTGCAAATCCAAGAGGCACAATCCACAAAGATAGCATTACAGATGGTAGACAAATCTATGAAGCCTACATACGGATTAATGGAGAATATCTTGGTCAAAGTGGGTAAGTTCTTCCTCCCAGCAGATTTTGTGATTCTTGACACAGGGGAGGATGAGAATGCCTCTATAATCCTAGGAAGACCTTTCCTATCCACTGGAAGAGCTCTAATTGATGTAGAAGTGGGTGAATTAGTACTCAGAGTGCATAATGAGCAACTAGTCTTTCATGTCTTCAAAGATATACATTCAGCAGGTAAAGAAGAGAGGTGCATGCAGACTGAGCTTATTAATCCAAACCTTCAAGAACCCACTGATGATGCAAAGCAGAAATTGCAGCTAAAACCTCCTTTGGTGACAATCAATAAAATTTATCCTGACATCAAACCTAAGTTTGGTGTCGAGAATGCAACATCCACCAAAGAAGAGGTTCCCAAAAAGAAGAAAGTACCCAGGGGATGGAGAAACAAAAAGATCCCTACTGAAGGTTTCTCCCCGGGAATGAAGGTGGTGTTGACTAGGAATCTAGTGTGGATTTATACAGTAAACAGAATCCTCTCTCTGGAGCATATTGAGCTAATTTATGGAGACACAGGAAAGAAATTCAAAGTAAGAGGTGAAGAGCTGAGCCCCTATGATCCTCCTCTTTAGAGGAGCTGACCATCAAGCTAGTGACGGTAAAGAAGCGCTTGTCGGGAGGCTACCCGATAATTTCGTATCCTTAATTACTTCTCGTAGTAGTAGTTTTCTTATTTATGTTATTTTTATTGAGTTTTCACTATTTTCTGATCATGCAGCTATCTTAGAACAGGAACCAGACACTTCCTTAAAAAAAAAAAAGCACCCGACGCGCAAGCGTCGCTTACGCGTACGCGTCATATATGGGTGCGAGAAAAACAAAAAGTTACAGAGAGTTGCACTGGAGTTGAGCAGGAACCATGCCTCGCGCACAAGCAACACCACGCGCACGCGTCCCTAACGCGTGCGCGTCGTTTGCGATTCCAGCCCATCACGCGGACACGTCCCTGACGCGCACGCGTGACCTTGAAAAATCGACGTAAATGGGTGCATGGCTGAAAGTTATGCTGGCTTGAGGATGGAATTATGCTAGAGGCACAACCTGATCACGCGTACGCGTCCCTGACGCATGCGCGTCCTTTGCACAAATGGCCATCCACGCATGCGCGTGCATGACGCGCACACGTCATATGAAAATTTTGGTTCCCAGGCCACGCGAACAGAGAGTTGTGCGTGTGCGCGGCCGCCTTCGCGCGATTCGCCCAAATCAAGGGCACGCGTATGCGTGCCTGACACTTACGCGTCACTATGAAAATTGCGCGACCCATGCGTATGCGTGCTGTACGCGTACGCGTCGCCTGCGCCGCACAACTACACTAGTTCGCCGCCCAAGTTTTAATTTTCTTTCTCTCTCTCCCAAATCCTAATTCTCTCTTGTTCTTTTATCCTTTTCTTCTTTCTTCATACTATTTTCTTTTGTTTTCAGTTCTTCTTTGCTTGAGGACAAGCAAACCTTTAAGTTTGGTGTTGACGCTTCGTTTATGGATTTTCCGTTTATATTTATGGCACCAAAGGGAGGCAAATCATCTTCACGTAGGAGCATAGCCGGAGGAATGAGATGGCCACCAACATAACTGAGGTGGTTGAGTTCCTTTCATTCTATATTCCTTCCCGCTTTTACTATGTTATGATCCGGTTTTCTACTTATTTTGTTATTACATGATCAGTTTTTATTTTAATTTCCAGGTTCTAGTTGAATTTACTGTTTATTATGTTATTTGATTTTTAGTCTGAAGGAATGTCTCATGTATTACTCACTGAGTTTGAAATAAAAAAGAAAAAAAATGATGTATTGCATGAGAAATTGAGTTTATATTGAAGAGTAGTCTTATTTACTTAGATGTGGTGGTATTTTCTGTGACTCTGAATGCATGACATGAACAGTGCATATTTAAATTTGAATCAAAGAATGTTAATGTACAAGGAACACGGATTTAGAGAATTATTATGATTTCTCTGAAATAAACAAAAATTTAATCCTTGAAGCAAACGAAACAGCAAAAAAAAAAAGAGAAGCAAGGTCCAAGGCTCTGAGCATTAATGACTTGGGAGGTCAGACATGATTAAAAGCTCAAAGAGTTGTTTCCCTAGTTATATGCTTGTGGTGTTCTTGTGTCAAGTAATCCTTGAGACAAAACATTTAGAGTCGAGATCAATTGCAATTAACAGAGCATGCCAAAGGCTTTGAACACCACTGTCTGGGAGTAGCTGAAAGAAAAAAAATCAAAACTTCAAAAGAGTTCCCTAGTTAAGTGCTTGTGGTGTTTCTGTATCAAGTGAAGATTGAGACAAAACATTTAAAGTCACGGCTAGGCTCAAGGTGCAAAGCACCAAAGAAAAGAGAATCAAAGAAAAATTGCTGTGTTCAAGGGTTAAATTGAGTTACAAAAGATCAGAGAATTCATAATATTATCCGGATCCTAATTCCAAATGACAGTGACATCCTTCTAATTCAAAGGAGAGTGAGATGCCAAAACTATTCAAGATTGCAGTTATAAACCCCACTATAAGAATAGACATGAGCTTAATCGAACTCTCATTCTCATGCAAATTCACATCTAAAGCCTATATTAGTTTTGGTTGCTTGAGGACAAGCAACAATTCAAGTTTGGTGTTGTGATGCGCGAGCATCTTTCCTATCTTTTCCTAGTGAATTTGTATTTAATTTGTTGAGTTTAATTAAGAATTAATTATCTTTTAGCCACTATGGATGCTACTTTGAGTCTTGTGCAATTCTGTTTATTTTAGGTAGCATTTGGATGGATTTGATGGAGTTTTTGCAGCACAAGAATTAAAAGAGATGACAACGAGGAGCGACGCGTGCGCGTACCTAACGCGTACGCGTGAAGAGCGAAGAAGGTACGCGCACGCGTGACACGTGAAGAAGATCAACGATGCGTACGCGTGACTGACGCGTCGCGTGACATGCGCCACGTGCAGAATTCACAGAAAACGCTGGGGCGATTTTTGGGCTGTTTTTGACCTAGTTTTCGGCCCAGGAAACACAGATTAGAGGCTGCAGAATTGAGGACTCAAGGGAACACTTCTCGTTACTTCCCAAGTTAAGCGTGGACCCTACGAAGCAAGTGGTCCCCATCCATCAATTGAAGACTTACTGATTATTTAATTAATTAATTCTGATTTAAACTTAATTTTTTATTTTAAAATAGGAAAAGATATTATTTTAGTTTTAGAAATTTGAATTTGAATTTATTAGGATTAGATATAAAAGGATCCCAATTAGTTAATTTTAGAGGATCTCTATCAAAATATATTTTATCAGAATCCTTATTTTTCTCTCTGCACCATGAGCAACTAAACCTCCATTGTTAAGGTTAGGAGCTCTATCTATTGTATGGATTTATAATATTATTTTTCTATTTTAATTCATGTACTGATTTATATTTAAGAATTGTTTTCGTTCTTTATTTTATGAATTTGGGTGGAACGGAAGTATGACCCTATTTCTAATTGAGTTCTTGTATAACTTGGAAAAGCTCTTTACTTGAATAACAGCTTGAAAACATATTCTCCTAAATTTCTAGTTATCTGAATTTAACGGGATACGTGACATATAATCCTCTTATATTTGGGTAATTAGGATTTCTGTGATATATAAACTAGAATTGAAATTCACCCTCTAATTGGAATTAAGTGACCAAGGAATTGGCAATTGATAAATTTTAGAGGATACTAGAAATGTCTAAGAAATTAGGGTCTAGTCACATATAGTTTGCCATGAATTAAATCTTACATGATTAAAATAGTTAATAAGAAAAATCAATCCAGAAAATAGATAACTCTTAAGCCTTAACTGCCTTCTCCATATTTTATTCCCAACTTATTTACTTGCCTTTCTTTAATATTCTTGCTATTGTTTAATGTCTTTGAACTCTCAAACACTATTTTCTGCTTGTCTAACTAAGTAAATTAATAACTATTGTTGCTTAGTCCTTCAATCCTCGTGGGATCGACCCTCACTCACCTGAGGTATTACTTGGTACGACCCGGTGCACTTGCCGGTTAGTTTGGGGTTGTAAATTCCGCACCAGCGCCACCCTTTCCCTCTTAGCCCTATCTCTATCTCTCATCACGCTCGGCGATGACGATACCATTCTCAGCAACGACGACACCAGTGCGACGTCGCTTTTCTGCTCCATCAATGAGCCACTAGAATGCAGCCCCGCCACCACTAAAAGCCCTGGCGAAGCTCAGTCAGCCACCACTTCTGCTCTGCTGCTCGCGATCGTCTTCTTTTCTCTGCCTTTCGTCGTCTTCTTCTTCTCTTCTCTGACCTCTGTTTTCAAGCTTTGATAAATAATTAATATTCTGAATTTAGGGATTTTGATTATTGGAACTTCTGATTAGAAATTTTGATTATTGTTCTGATTAGTATATTGATTATTGTTCTGATCTCTGATTATCAGTGATGGTTATTTGTTCTTAATTTTGATTATTATTGATTTTGTCCTTGATTTTGTTTGCTTAGTGATGGTTATTTATTCTTAATTTTGATTATTGCCGAACTTCTGATTTGTTACAATGTTATTGAACTTCTGATTATTATTGAATTATTGTTAAAGGCTCGATTTTCACCCGATTTTTATCCGATTTTCACCCGGTCCTAAAGTCTTTAGGTTTCATCGGGTCTAGGATCGGATTAGAGTTTAAAAAATAGATCCAGTATATATTTAGGATTGGATCTAGATTAGAATAAACCCGATTTCACTCGACTCATGTACATTCCTAATTTTTCGTTAAATACTATAGAAATTTAAAAAAAAAAACAGACAAAATCATCCATTATAATTTCGTAATTTTCATGTAATTTTATAGTTTAATTTAATTTTTTTATTAAGAACATAGTAAATGTCTAAAGAAATTAAACAATAACTATTTAAAAATTTTATAATGTTTTCAATTCATTGAACTAAATTTATAAAAATATAAGTCTATAACTAGGCTAATTTTTTTTATATGGAAAAATGTAGCGTTTGATGTTGAAATAGATATGTGTAAAATAATTACACTGATATGATGTCAAAGGTAAATCACAAACTGCGTTTGGACTGGATTTTTTTTAAATTGTAACCTGCAAAACGCAGGTTGCGTTTTACGCATGGGATTAATTTTTTTAATTTTTTGGAAGAACAAAAAGTTGCATTTTGAATTTAAAAATTTTTATTCAAAAGCTGCAAAGTTTTGTCTGGGAAAAAATGTTTAAATCGCGAGTCTTACTCATAAATACCATTGGCAATACATCCGTGTTTTATATCTCACCTCCATTCCTCTTTCTTTTATAGTGAATTTTTTGACAATTTATAGTATCAAAAAAGTTGGGTTAGATAAAGTTGAGGTTATGAAAGGTATTATAAATTTGAGAGTGTATTATAACAGTGAGATTATACTAAACACACATGAAGGAGTGACTTTTGTGTGTGAATTCTCGTTTTCCTTTGTTATTCCATAGACCATGAGTTTTGTAGATTTGTAAAATGGTCTTTGTGACAACATACAAAGTCACATTTCAAAAGGGGTGAGTAACATTTTATACAAGAATCCTGTACAAGTACTTGATGGGCTGATACAGTTTCAAATAATATCCATCACTGACGACACATGTATACAGTAGATGTTCTATATTTATCAACAAACCCAATTTCACATACCGATGATAGAACTGTACGTTGAGTTTGAACAGCATATAAGGTTGGACGCGATTGGCGAGGAGGTGAATGTTAATGAACCCGTGGATATAAAGAGCTCTTCAAGCACACGTGTCCAACATACAACGAAACTTAGTGCTGTGAGCCTGAAAATCGTAGCTTGTGTTTATTTCTGACCACCTGCAAAACACAAGCTACGTTTGGGGAGTTCCAACACGGTCAATGCCTGCTCTGATTTGTATGCAGGAACAAGGAAGACACATTTCACCCTTGGGTTGTCCTTCCTACAAAATGCAATTTACGTTTGGCAGCCACCACATGCAACTTTTTTTTTTCGTTTTTTACAAAACACAGGTTACGTTAGATATACCTACACACTTACAAATCCACATCTATAAATTACACTCCATACACCAATATTTTTACATTACACAAAATTTTTTTTATTACTAAATTAATTTCTGCTATAATTATATATCAATATTAATGCGTGTAATTGTATATTCAAACGTCATTGTTGCAAATTTAAAATATTCAAATCCAACATAAAAATTGAGCGTCAAATATTTTAAGTTAAAAATAGTATTCTTAGAAAGAATAATTAAAAAATACTAAAAAAGTTATAAAAATAATCACAAAATAGTTATTATAATTTTCACACAAATAAAATAAAAGAGACTTTTTGTTACAAAATTGTCATAAACCAATTGTCATTTTTTTTATATAAATCATTGCACGATATATAATATGTGAAAATCTTAAAACCATGCTTCCATTTATTAAAAAAAAAAGATAAATTTATAATAAAAATTAATTTGAAACAATCTAATAATATAGAGCTTTATTTTATTGCTTAATTCGTCGCATTGATAGAAAGTAATTTGGTTATGAAGAAAAGATTGGTGATCAACGTGTATATGGATGCATGGTGTATTGTCCCGAATTGTGGACCTATGTTGATCAGAGACCTGCAAAACGCAGGTAACGTTTTGCAGGCGTTGGAATAAAAAAACTAAACGCAGGCTGCGATTGGTGAGGGAGGAGAACCAGCAAGCGAAACGTGCCCTGCATGCCGACAGGAACAGAGCCAAACGCAGGATGCATTTGTCAGCGTAGCAGAGCCAAATGCAGGTTGCGTTTTGCAGGCTCCCTAGCTGCATGCGCGCCACGTGTACTCTACGGGTGTCTCAGCTTAGTGCTTATAAGCGGAAAACGCAGATGGAAGGAAGCAAAGTGAAAAATAGTTGAGGGAGAGTGAGGAAGCAAGAGTTTACTGTGAGAAGGAGCTTGATGAAGAAGAAGGACACGGTATAGGAAACAAAAAATGGTGCGTGACTATACCAAACCAGAAAAACATATTATTGAGTATTTGGATCATCTTCAATTTGTAAGTAATTTTTTTTAATATTTAACAATAAATATATAGATTTATTCGAATTTTATTTATTTATTTGTGTTGTAATTAGTAATATTGGGGTTATTAATATTATTATAACTAATATTATGTTGTTATTTATTTCTCATTACGGTTTAATTTTTTTAATACTGGTATTATATTATTATTGTTATTAATAGGCAATGTTGTTAGTGACGTTGTTGTTGTTATTATTATTATTATAGTGGGTATGTTAATGAGAATAATTTATTAATAATTTTTAATAACAATAATGCATAATAATTTATTATTATTTTTTAGTGATTTATTATTATTTTTTATGATAATAATAATAATAATAATACTGTTAACAGTAAACGGTTTTTTTAATAATGTTTAATTAAAAAAATTATTATGTTTAATACTATATTAAGGTTTGTAATAATAATTAATATTGTATGTTAATAATAAACCGTGTATGTTATAGATAATATAATAAATGGTTATTATTGTTGTTATTATTGTTATATTTAAGTAATTATTATTATAATTAGAGTGTTATTATGATTATTTTATAATACTGGTTATGATAGTGAGAATAAGTTTGCTTCAAATTTTTAATAATTAATAATACTGTTTAATAAATAATAGATTAATATTTATGTTTTTTAATAATTTATTATTGTTTTAAGATAATAATAATACTATTTAGTTGTTGTTGCTAATTATTTTTTTTGAACAAATTATTAACCGATATTATTTAGAATTTAATAATTATCATTTTCTTTTTGCAGGCTATCAGAAATTTGTTGCCCAGAAAACTGGATCCGCCAGATACCTTTAACGAGGTAGCTGCAGCGACATTGGCATTGACTGGGTTTCAGCACGTTTCATGAGTAGGCGAAATGAGAGGTCATTCTGCACTACTGAGTGCTTTGGTGGAACGCTGGAGGCCGGAGACTCACACATTTCATCTTCCGGTCGGTAAAGTGACGGTGACGCTGGAAGATGTGAGCTATATTCTTGATCTCCCGATTAATGGGGAGGCCGTTGCGGGTAGATCAGATAGTAGCCACGAGTTTTTGGTGGAGAACTGCATTGCGTGTTTTGGTCGGGAGCCCGGTCCGGACGATCATGTGTTCGGGAAGCTACATATTGCTTAGGTTCACGGTGCAGAGACAGCGAGCCTTGTGATACTCAGGAGTCCCTCGAGCGGTACGTTTCTGCGTGCTCGGAACAATTGTGTTTCTGGATAAGTCGACCGTTTCACTGAACTCGAAGTTTCTACCGCTACTTCGGGATTTCCACCAGATTTCAGGGTATAGTTGGGAGGCAACAAGTCTGGCACACCTATACAAATCGTTGTGTCGTGCATCATGATACAACTGCAAGGAAATGGATGGCCCACTGATACTACTTTTTGTTTGGGCGTGGGAGTGTATGCCGTTCCTGGCACCTATACCCCGCGATCAACTCGGCGATGTTGGTATTCCACTAGCGCGACGGTATTGGCTTTTATCGTTATTGTTGTTGTTATTATTATTATTATTATTATTATTATTATTATTATTATTATTATTATTATTATTATTATTATTATTATTATTATTATTATTGTTATTGTTATTCTGTTTTCGTTAGGTGGAGTCATTGGCGCCGACATACGAGATATATACGGCGGTCTACTGCGCATTTTAGGCGAGGACTCGACGACATGGGAGTTGACGACGAAAGTTGTACCATTAATGTCTAAAGTTTTTATTCAGAAGAATAGTTTTTCTAATCGGTCTCTTGGTAACTATTGTGCAATTTATATGGCAACCATATATGGGAGTGGGGATTCCAGATGTCCTCGCTCCCCATTTGGTTTTGTGCTCCACCCAGTCGCCTCTAGTGTCATTCGAGTGCATAGAATGACACCCAACAGACCGGGTCAAACGACAGTTCAGGATGCAGCAGCTACCACCAGGCCCCGCGTTCAACCTTGGTCGTGATCACTGCAAGCGGTTGACAGGAGCACAAAACCATGACTGGGGACAGATTTACATTCAATGGGTTAACAGATGGATAGTTGACCGCTATAACACATTGCAGCTAGGCGAGGAGATTATTGACTTCCATCATCTCCTAGTGTACTACGATTGGTACACACAGCAGTATGGGATTCACCTCCGACTATCAGATAGAGTTCTAGGCGAACAGGTTGGCGCCGATGAACCATAGCAGCAACAGGAAAAACATTATTTATCATAAATTGTTAACTAGGTTAAAGTAAATGACGATGTTACAAAAAAAGTAACATATAATTGTGAAGTAGGTCATAACAGATGTTACATTGAAAAGCTTAACCACTAATGACCTCTAGCGGAGCTTGGACCTGCGCGCTGAGGACATCGGCTGCGGCTATGTCCCTCGCGTCCACATATAGTGCACCGGTGAGTACCACGCATCTCACGCGAATCCATCTCATTCAAGTAGCGGGTGGACTTCGGTCTTCCTTTCGTCGCGCACCTCAATGTCCAGTTGTCGATCACCTTCGCTCCTTCGTATCTATCCCATGTAGATGGGTCACCCATTGGAACAAACTCGTCTCTGTACACCTTGCAAATTTCAGACATCTTGTACACATCGTGCACGTACACTTGCCAATCGAGACGCTGGTTGGCACAACATGCAAGCACGTGGCGACATGGAAGTCGTTTGACCTGGAAATGGCCACAGTCGCAGTGTCGTTGCGCAAGGTTGACAGTGTAAATGGTACCATCTTGCATTTTGCGAACCTCAAACATCTCGTTGCGCCTGTCGAACCGGTTGACCACAACGTTTCTTGCACGTCGGAAGCTTTCTTCAACTCTCTTCGTTGCGAACTCTGAATACGTGAATCCGTTGCGGAGATGCTCATGAGCCTCGGTACTCTTCCGAGTGAACAACTCATTCAGCCGATAGAAAGTTGACCGGACCAGGGCAGTCATATGAAGGTTGCGTGCATCCTTCATGACAGAATTTATGTACTCTACCAAGTTTGTCGTCATATGTCCCCAACGATGACCACCATCGAATGCCAACACCCATCTCTCAACACCGATCTCATCGCACCATTGAGTATATGCCTCATCTCGCTCTTTAAGCCTTTCGTAGTTTTTGTTGTACTCCTGCTCGATCCTAGAATAGCCTGTTGAACAAACCATTTATTCATAAGCAGATGCCACAGATTTACTATGAATAGAACCATAATAGCGAGTTGAAATAACTGTATTCACCACGAGTTTATGCAAATATGGAGTCTTGAACCTCCTTAAGAGGTTGGAGCCGATGTGCCTGATGCAGTACATGTGCCACGCCCTTAGTGGTGACCATGCACCGTTACTGTGAGCTATTGCAGCGTCGATGGAGGTATGGTGGTCAGAAATAATACCCACACCATCAATGGTAACAACATATCTCCACAAATTCGTTAGGAAAAACTCCCACGCGTCTGCCGTCTCGCCCTCGACTATAGCAAATGCAATAGGCACAATGTTTTGATTCCCATCTTGTGCAACCGCTACCAGAAGTGCACCTTTATATTTTCCGTACAGGTGCGTCCCATCAACTTGCACCAGTGGCTTGCAGTGTCTAAATGCTACAATACATGGATAGAAGCTCCAAAAAATACGGTGCAGAACTCTTACACCTTGAACCTCCTCAGTCTCACGGTAAACGGGGAGCGTTTTGATTTGAACACAAGACCTTGGTATTTTAACCGTCATTGCTTTCAACCATACTGGCAGAGTCTGGTAAGAAACTTCCCAATCACCGAAAACCTTGGCAACAGCTTTCTGCTTTGCCAACCAAGCCTTGCAGTAACCGATAGTGTAGTTGAACCTGGATTGAACTTCTGTAATTACAGACTTTACCTTTATCGAGGGGTCTGATTCAACCAACGGCCTAATGGCATGTGCAATTGTGTCCGAGTCCAACTTGGCATGATCTTGTGATATCGTTCCCACGGTGCACGTGTGCTTGCCATTGTATCTCCTGATCTTCCAACAAGCTTTCTTTCGAATCAAGCTAGCCCGGATAAGTCAATCGCACCTTGCACCATACCCCTTGCATTTCGCATAAAATGTCTGCGGCTCAGACTCATACACAGTGTAATCAACTCCTCTAGAGACAGTGTACCTTTTGATTGCAGATATCACCGACTCTCTCGAACCAAATTCCATTCCAACACTAAACTCGCCATCTTCCGTCGCAGCGTTGCCTTCACCTACGACATGCGCACCACCATCAATCAGACAAGGCAAATAAAATAAACACTGTAGGAAACTTGAGTTAATAATCATAACATACCCGTATTCGCATACTCAGGAAATTCCGGGGCATGCATGGCTTCGAGATCTAGAGTCCGCATAAAAGACGGAACACCAAACGGGTGCTGCCTTGCAATCGCATTCGCTTCATTTTGCACATCTGGATTGCCTGCCAAGTCTCCGTCATCGTTTTCGTCGTCGACTTCATAGTTAGCTTCGAACTCCTCTTCACTGTCATTGTTATCTTCTTCCCAATCTATATCCCCAAGCTCATCAACATTGACCTCCTCGCCGACCGTGCCTGATCCTAACTGCTGTTCAAACTCAACGTACAACTCTATCATCGGCATGTGAAATCGGGTTTGTTGATAAATACAGAACATCTGCTGCATATTGGCATCGTCAGTGATGGGCATTAATTGAAACTGTATTAGCCCACTAAATACTTGCACATGACTTCTGTATAAAAGGTTGCTCACCCTTTTCAAAATGTGGCTTTGAATGTTATTACAAAGCCCATTTTGCAACTCGACAAAGCTCATGGTACAGAGAATAGCAAATGACAACGGACATTCACAAACAAAAGTCACTCCTTCATGTGTGTTTGGTATAACTTCACCGTTATAATATACTCGCAAATTTACAATATTTTTCATAACTTCAACCTCACCTACTCCGATTGTTTTGACACACCTAACTACCAAAAAAACTAAGAACTGCAACTTATGTATATGAAAGAAGAGTATGATGAGTAGAATGGGAGTGAGGCCATTTGGGCGGGGAGTGCCTCGTATTTATAGGCAAGCTCCTTCGTTAAAATATTTTTTTCTCAACAAATGCAACCTGCGTTTTTAATTTTTCAAAAAAGTGATCTGACAACACAAAAAAACGCAGCCTGCATTTTGCGTTTACAAGAAAAAAAATGCTGACCCTCGGTACAAAACGCAATCTACGTTTTGTTATCACAAAAAAAAAATAACCCATCACAAAACGCAGGCCGCGTTTGGGTTAAAAAAATTAAAAAAAATTTTGAAAAAGCAAAATGCAGCCCACGTTTGCTCTCTTTGGTGAGCAAAAAAAAAAAAAAAACAGGCCAAAAGTAAAACGCAGGTAACGTTTGACACCATAGCAGGGAAAAATTTGCCTATGCATCCATTATATTGAACAACACCAAGCTTTGTTCCATATAAAAAAAAAGAGTTGATACACATTTTGGCCTCTGAAATTTTCGAGGGCCTCAATTTGGACCCCGAAATTTATAGATACCAAATTAAAACCCTCAAATATTGAATCGTGACCCACGTTTGTCCCCGTAGCTATCTCCGTTAACGGAGATCTGACGTGGCACGTTAAATTGACACGTAGGAAAGCCTAAAACGACGTCGTTTTATGTTCCCTCTCAGTTTTAACTCATTGTGACATCGTTTAAGGGCTTCATTGGGTTAAAAAAGTTGGGCCAACATGTAGATAAAGACACAGACATAGCTTGACCCTTCTTCTTCCTTCTCTTTGTCTTCTATTCTTCTTCTCCACATTTTTGTTCTTCTCGCATACTTGACTGTGAAAAAGGAGAATCAGAGTAACATTGGTGGTGTATTGGACTGATGGGTGAGGTTGCTGACGAACTAACATGGGCGTGGAAAGAAACGAAGAAGATCAGGTTAGGAAGTGAAGTTTTATTTATTTTCACATATTTCTTAATAATCTGTTTTTGGCTTTTGTTTGGGTTTTTGTATTGCATTGTTATTGTCGAAACAAGGTGCTGGTTATATTTAGGGCATTGGAAATTGTTGCATGTGAATGATGCTAGGATTTTTTTTTTCCTTGCTGAAGAAGAGAATGTCGATTTTATCTTTTGCTGTCTGTGGAAAAATGTTATTATGTGTGTGTTATTGCTTGTGTTTAAAAAATTTGTTGTTTTAAAATGAATTATGACCTATTGTCCTCTTTGGAGTTTGAAGTCAGTTAAGTCAGTATGCTTTGTTTTTTAAAATTATTGTTGAAATTTTTGTTATTTTACAATGTAGATGGATGATGATATAACAATTGTCATCCACCATGGAGGAAGTTTTGAGACAAAAGAAGATGGAGAACTTGTATATGTCGGAGACCAAATTGAACAGTTATTTGGACTAGAGAAAGATACATTGGACGTGTTCTCAATAAGAAATTATTACAAGGTTCTAGGATATGACAACTTGAAGGAGTGCTGGTGGCTAGCTCATGGGAGGCCTTTGAAAACTGGATTGAGAGCATTGTCACATGACAATGAACCTTTGAGTTGATTCAAATTTTGTCACATCATTCACTCATCACAAATCAACTCTGGTAAGGTGGGTGACATATGAATACATACGCTGGCGACTTAACGTGCCACATCAGAATTCTGTTAACGGAACTAGTGACAAGAGCAAACGTGAAGCACAATTCTATATTTTGGGGTGTTAATTTGGTAACTATAAATTTTGAGATCAAAATTGAGGCCCTCGAAAATTTTAGGGGCCAAGATGGGTTCAACTCCAAAAAAAAAAATGAGCCTGGCATTGAGCTTTTTAATCATTAAAACAGTTTATTTAAAAACGAGTGACCAAAAGTATTCCTAAAAACAAAATAAAATCATAAAATCTGATGGTAGATCACAACCACATCCAAAAATAAAAAAATAAATTAACAAACCAACCCAAAAAACGAAAACAAAACCCCCTCTCCGTAGTCTCCAACTACCAACCACACTTGTCTCCGTCTCTTAAGATCTCCCAAATCCCCAACCTCTGGGTTCAAACGGAATCCCCATCCAAGAATATTGTTCTCCATCTTGTTCTTTGTTCTAGTGAGGAAGAAGGATTGGAGGGTTGAAACCCAGGGTTTGAGGCGTTGCAGGCATCACGGCTGTTCAAAGAGTATATCGCCCCTTAACTCATGTCCGCTCTCTACGACGCAAGGGTTGCCTAACTGCCTCCAACCCTTCGCCGCACGGCGGACGTGGCGCTTTGCCTTCTGAAGGCGGCAGCCCCTCTGACCTCCTCTTCCTCGCCGGCGGTGGCCACAACAACCACAACATCCTCTCTTCCCTCTTTGTTTAGTGTCGTATTAGCTCTCCAATTATTAATCTCTTCTTCCTTTCCGCAAAGCAAGAAAAAATAATAAAGATCTCCTATTTTCGATCGGTAATTGGGATTAGGGTTGTGATTTGGGGTTTAGGGTAAGAGAAAGGGTAAAGATGTTGAGCATTAAGAGAGTTGCCACCCTGGTTTCGAATTTTCAGAAAGAGGAGGTTGGGGTGCCTGCTCCACCTTCTGAAGGATGTGGCCGGAATTGCCTCAAGAGCTGTTGCATTCAAGGTATCTTCTTTATTTTTAAAGAAAAAAAATTTAAATTTTTACTTGCATGCATGATATTGTAGATGTATTTTAAGGCTTATTTGTGTGTCTTTTATTTTTGTGTTTAAATTCTGCTGTCTTTTTACTGGTTTACTTATTTGCATGATGTGTTGGATGGTGTATTTTGTGCGATATTTTTTTTTACAGCGGCGAAGCTCCCTTTGTATGCTTTTAAAGAGGTTGAGAAGGTTGGTGGAAAGGACTTGCCACTATGCAAAGAGCAACCTGTCACCTTTTTGGACTCGCTCATTCTTGGGGAGGTAATTATGAATTTTTTATGGTGGCGGATTTGATCAACAAGTTTAACATTTTCATCAGTTTGTTGTTGTATGTATTGTTTATCATGTTATGTGCTTAAGTTTTTATGCTTTGGTGTTGTAGTGGGAAGATCGGATGCAGAGAGGGCTTTTTCGCTATGATGTTACTGCCTGCGAAACTAAGGTCTGATTTCTTGCCCTCTTTATTTGATGTTCTCTAGTTATCTTGATAAACTACTAGCTCTGCACTAGGCTTCATGTGTGGTTTTTTGGGGGTAATTCTGGTGCAGGTGATTCCGGGTGAGTATGGTTTTATTGCCCAGCTGAATGAAGGCCGCCACCTCAAGAAGCGTCCTACTGAGTTCCAAGTTGATAAGGTCCTCCAACCCTTTGATGAGAGCAAATTCAACTTCACCAAAATTGGGCAGGAAGAGGTCCTGTTTCAATTCGAAGCAAGCAGTGATGGCGAAGTCCAATTCTTTCCCAATGCGCCAATTGATGTTGAGAACTCTCCTAGTGTTGTTGCCATCAATGTGAGTTTCTTAAATTTTGTGTTGAAATTTTTTACCTCAAGGGTTCATAGAATAAGTGCTTATATGGGATTATGCTTGATGTGTCTTAACAGGTCAGTCCTATTGAATACGGGCATGTTCTGCTAATTCCTCGCATTTTTGAGTGTTTGCCCCAAAGGATTGATCATGCCAGCTTTCTGCTTGCACTCCACATGGCAGTAGAAGCAGGAAATCCATACTTTCGATTAGGTTACAACAGCCTAGGTGCATTTGCAACTATTAACCATCTTCATTTCCAGGTACTGGTTTCCGAATCTGAATTGCTTGCGATCATATCCTTATTGGCCATGTTGATTATTAGCTTATTGCTCTGTTGTACAATGCTACCTCAGTAATAAAACTTATTTCAATTTTGTGATTGGCATGTTCAGGCTTATTATCTGGCTGTGCCTTTTCCCATTGAGAAGGCCCCTACTAAGAAAATTGCCAAACTAAATCGGGGTGTGAAGATTTCAAAATTGTTGAACTACCCCATCCGAGGCCTTGTGTTTGAGGGTGGTCATTTGCTCAAAGATTTAGCAAACACTGTGTCAGATGCATGCATCTGTCTTCAACACAATAACATACCTTACAATATTCTTATTTCTGATTGTGGTAGACAAGTCTTCCTCTTACCACAGGTAAATTGGCTTTGGAATTTATCTTAAGTTGTTTGAAAATTTAAATTGCACTCGTCAGTTCCATGAACAATATTTGTGACAACTTATCCAAAATGGATGAAACAGTGTTATGCTGAGAAACAAGCTCTTGGAGAAGTGAGTGCCGAGCTTCTCGACACTCAAGTCAACCCTGCTGTGTGGGAAATCAGTGGGCACATGGTGTTGAAGAGGAGGAAGGACTATGAAGAGGCATCTGAAGCCAATGCTTGGCGGCTTCTTGCTGAAGTCTCGCTCTCTGAAGAGAGGTTTCAAGAAGTCAGTTGTCTCATTTTTCAAGCCATGACATCCAGCGAGCTCGAGGTCAAATGCCAATGTGTAGAGGAAGCTGGCTCGAGTCCTTCCCCTGCAATGGTGGCTGGTTCACAAGAGTGTCTTGTTCTCCAGTAGCAATGCTCTTGATGAACAAATCTATATTGATTCTCCAGTATAATACTCCATAGTATGATGTATCAGTTCAAACCAGTACCATCTATGGTGGTGGTTAATAAAGGTTGGAAATATGTCCTGTGCTTTTAAAGGACCTGAAAAATAATGTGGTTTGTATTGGTTTGATGCTGTGTTTCCTTGCTTGGTTATATACTTGTTCTATGTAATGATGTGATGTAACTATGCAATAAGTGGTTGACCTGCCACTTCCTTTCTGTTATGTGAACTTATGTGCAAAATTACGGTTGGTATCTGTATTGTTTTTGGCTGAAACTGATTGCTTTAGGTGATTAGGAAGGTGGAAAACGTGGATAGTGTGTAAAAACTAAAAAGGTGTTTCCCATTATAATAAAGGTGATTTTATGATTGAACCCCTCCCTCTCTCTCTCTCTCTCCCCGGGGGTCTCTCTTTCCTTTTTAATTGTTATTTTATATTTGGTTTAATTATTTTGTTGGTTTTTATAATTTTATCAAGTTTACAATTAGGTTTTTATATTTTATTTTTTTGTTGGATTCTTATATTATTTTTAATTTTGTAATTAATTATTTTTTAGGCTAAAAAATGTTAAGAGTTAATTAAATATGTTTTTTTTAAGCAATTTGAAGGTATTCATAATTAGAAACTTAATTAGATTTTTTATTATATGTATTTTAGAGAAATATTTTGTTAATTTTAACATTTTTTACATGAAAAAGATTAAATTACATAGTTAGAAAATAGTATTGGAATCTAACTAAAAAAAATATAATGATTTAATTATAAATTTGATAAAATTATAAAGATTAATCGAATAATTAATTTTTTTTTTATTTTGATGTAGTATGGTCTATCCGTTTTAGTTAGGAATTGTACGATCTTTTGTTAAAGTGACAAGGGCTGGATTGGTTAGTATATCAAACTTGCATATTCAGCTCAAATTTTTATCCCAACAAAATGAGTTTTTCTTCACTTAATCACTTCTTCTGGAACATTTATACTTGCCAAGCCCGTGATATTACACGCTTTTATATGAAGCCATTCATGGCGTGAGTGCCATTTTATGCATTACATCCATCTCCATTTCAGCAACCAAGTTTCCGACAACTGCTTGGATTTCATAAACCACCACTTAAACATGGTTGACATTTAGGCTGCGTTTGTTTTTAGAGACATGACAGAAACATGACACTGAAACAGAGACAATAAGACGGAGACACTAAAAATTATCTTTTGTGTATTGTGTTTGGATACGATGGACAAGACACTAATGTAATGTCTAGTATTATGTTTAGATACACATGGACAAGACTAAAATATTATATGAAATGACTAAAATAGCCCTGTGATTCCAAATTTTCTACATCAATACAAATTAATTTAATAAAAAATGAGAGTACGACGGAACTTGAAAAAAATATTTGAAGAGGCAAAAAATTTTAATAAAAAAATATATTAGTATTTATATTAAAATAAAATTTATAAATATAATTATTTTATTTTAAAATTTATTATTAATATGTAGGAATACATATGGTTAAGATTAACAAAAAAAATAAATTTGAGTTTGATTAATAAAAAATTTTGTTTAAGTTAATAAGCCAAATTAATTTTTAAAAAAATCCATTTTTACATGAAAAAACAATTAGTTTTTGCATATAAAAATTTATTTTTATTTAAAAAAACTAATTTTTTTTTTATCTAAAATTGATTTTTCTTTATAAAAAACTGATTTTTCTTTAAATTATATTAAATCAATTACAATTTATAAATTATTTTTTAGCATTTTAAAAGATTAATTTTACTTTTGCTAATATTTATCTTTCAAAAGTTTAAAGATTAATTATTTTTGTTATTATTTTTATTACAAATCAAATAATATAATATAAGGTTAAAATGGTATTCACATTTTTCGATTAGGTATTAACGATCAATTTAACAACCAAAAAATTTAGCGACCAAGTTAGTTGCTACTGGAGACCAAAATTATAGGCAATGTATTAGCGATTGATTGTGCAACCGAAACATCCGTCATAATTTATTGATTAATTTAACAACCAATATCCATTTTGCAATCGATTTATTAAAGACCGATTTAGCGACAAATCTTTTTTGCCATTAGTTTAGTAGCTCTTACTTGAAAATCGGTCTCTAAAATCATTTATTGATTATATATTAGCGGTCAAGGTTTTAACAACTAATTAAATCGGTCACTTTTCCGATAGTAGGTGTTTATTTGAAAATTAGGTATCTCAAAATGTGTTCTAACAATTTTTTTGAAAAAAAAAGCTTGGTAAACAAACACATTAACACATTTTGCTACATACAAGTCCAAATACTTAAATTCTTGTTTCATATTTTAAAAAGAATTAAATCATGAATCAACTGTCTTTGTTTGTGCGTTTCAACCGATTTCAAAACTAACCCACACATCAAAATCATATAGTTTTGAGCAAAATGAAGAAAAAAAAGTATGACATGGTTTTGTTTAACATGATTTAAAAAAATAATGATTAAACTTTTCAAATTTCATCATATGAAATTCGCATATAGCTATTTGAAAAAAAAAAATGGTATTCTTCTTTGCGAAAATATTGACATATATAATACTTCTTCAATCGGAAAATTATATATTTCATAAGGTGTATATTATTTTAATTTTGTAGGAGAGAATAGTGTACATTTTATAAATAAAAGCAATGAAAGCGTCATTAAACATCTTATAAAAAAAAAGTGTCATTTACTCAAAAAAATATTTGTCATATAATATTTGTGAAAAATTTTAAAAAGAGAAAAGTTAGTTTTGGACATGAAAAAGAAAAAAAAAAACTTTATGCTATTTCTAGGAGGAAAAGGTATATTTCTTGTAACAAAAGGATATGGTCGGTTGTACTAGTAATGTATAACTCTTTCCTTTTCTTCGTTTAAAGTATTTTGGTTTTTTAGAGATCACTTAAACTCTTTTCATGTGAATTACTATCCACTCCTCGTGAAAGAAGTGAATAAAGATGATAAGCATCACGCAAAAAGGCCATAAAATAAAAAGATTAATAAGCTATAAATTTGAAAAAGAACGCTACTGCATCTTTGAAGACTAATCAGCATATACCAGCTTAATTACTCATAAGGCTCACTTCGATAAAGATACTTAAAATGTCTTTTTTTAAAGATATTTTTTTATTAATTAAAATTTAATACATATAATCGATTAAATTATATTATTTTTATTAAAATTAGATTAGACAAATTAATTTAGCCAAAAAATTGATAAACCAAACTTTAAACCGATTTAAATTAATATTCTTTTTTTATAAAAAATAACTACAATAATCTTATTATAGAAAATAACTAAAATATTCTTATTATATATATTTTTTAATTTTAAAAACCCTAAATTCTAACCCTATAACGACACAGAAAAAAAAGGTTAAAATTTAGAGTTCTCAATATATATATATATAATAAGAATATTTTAGTCATTTCTTATAATAGGGATATTGTATTATTTTTTATAAAAAAATATTAATTTAGACCAGTTCAAAGTGTAATTTATCGATTTTTTGGCCAAATCAATTTATCGGATATAATTTTAATAAAAATAACATAATTTAATAAATTATATGTATTGTATTTTAATTATTTAAAAATATCTTTAAAAAAAGACGTTTTAAGCGTCTTTATCTAAGCGGCTCCTAATCATAATGCATTCATTAAAATGCCAACAAGCATTTTCCAACCACAAGGGTTATATCTACCATGTAAGAAAAATATGATCACCCCAATAACCCCATTAGGTTAGTATTAATATATAAGCTATAATATTCTTATATTGATGTAAATCAAGTTGGGATCATTGAAGCATAAGTTTCTAATTTCTTTCCGCGTGAGAATATCTGCCTCTTAATGGACATATCATATTCCTTTTCATCTATATATATACCTTTCATAATTATGCTATTTTGCAACTTAGATGTTCATGATGGACAAACACAATTTAGCAACATTATTAGTGACATTAATTTTGGGGCTAGCTTTGATCCAAATAGAAGGAAGTTCAATGGCAAACACATTGAACCAAAATGACATCACGAGTGTCTCATCATCACCATGGCTAAAGAAAGTTGTGAAAAGAAGGCATAGTTATTATGGTGGGTGTCGCATGAGACCATGGGTATGCAACAACAATGGAGAGTTTCCACCAAGAAGCACGTGCTGTGGAAACCGTTGTGTGAATGTGGTTTCTGACAGGAACAATTGTGGGGCGTGTGGGATTAGGTGTGCCTTCAATCGGCAATGTTGTTTCGGTTTGTGTAGAGACATCAATTGGAGCATCCTTAATTGTGGCAAATGTGGACATAGATGTCCATATGGAGTGTTATGTGTATTTGGGATGTGTGGCTATGGGGATGCACCAAAGCAAAAACCGCCACTACTACTGGAAAAGGAGAAAATTTAAGTGCTTTTAATTTGCGTCTTTATTTTCTATTTTCTATTTTTAATATTTATTATTTTTAGAATTTTATAAAAAAAAAAACAATAAAATTTTATTTTTTATTTTTATCTTTTTTTCCTCATAAAATTTTAAAATAAAAAAAACATTGAAAAAAAGTAAAAAACACAAGCTAAATGCACTATTAGTTCTTTCCATAATCAAATGGAATTTAGGAGAAAATTTTAGTTGATTATGAAAAGAAATTTGTAGATGGTAGTCAAATACATGAATAAACTATGGACTCAATTAGCGAACATTATTTTTGTGTACCTAAAAAATGTATCATATGATTATAAAAGAGAAGATATGCGATCTATATATGCTATTTAGAAAGCGTGCATACATGTTTAGAAAAGGGGGCATAATTCTTTGTCTTAATACTTAATAGTGTGTTTGGAAAGTATAAATGAAATAGGAAAAAAAAATATTTTCTTAGAAGAATTGAGTTGAACTGAATTCTAGGCACAATTCTCATCTTTAGAAATGAATTGATGAATCACCACATGGTCAACAAGCAGAGGAATTAAGAAAAATTAGGCATTATTATGCTTGAAGGGGATTCCAATAACAATGATCATGATGAGTGGAATCAAGAATAATTTGATAGTCATGCGAAAGAACAAGAAAGAGTAGGAAGTTCGGGTTGGGGCTGAAAGTTGCCTTGTATTGTTATGAGCTCAAATTATGTTTTTTTTTTTTCCCTTCATATTGGCGATTCATAATGTATCTAAGGACAGTAAGAAGGAAGGTCGCATGAATGGTTTTCAATCTCATGGTGGTGTCGAAATTCTTGGCTAATGAGACGGTGGTGAGGGGCATTGAGAGGTGGTGGCTTTCATTTGTGACGAGGAAGGTTGTATAATAAGAAATTTTTTGGAAATAGATTTTTTTTTTTAAATTTTTTTCTCTCTTGTTAAGTGAGATCAAGAAAAAGATATGAGAGAAGATATTAAATAGTACTCTGAACCTGATCTAAAAGCTAAAAATTCTTAATCCACAACAACCAGAGCATTTTCGTGATTCTTATGGCCCAACCTAGACTCATTCTGTGCATGCTCTTTTTTTTTTACCACAACGATCTTTCAAATTCAAAAGATCCTAATTACTTTATAACAAACCCTAAAGTAAGGAATCTGTATCAATCAGAATTCTTCCTACATAAAGAGGAGTTTCAAGCTCTCCCAAATATGAAAACACACCCTAGTTCTCATTTTACCTTGTTGAACTCTCTCTAACTTGAGTATCAGAGTGTCATTGCAGATACCACCTCTTTTATTGGGGCTTGTCTTCAACCATCCTTGTCACTTGGTCGTTGGTCTCTATCAACCCTATCAATAGGATACACACAAACATTAGTGCTATTTGTGAGAACCGTGGCCTTTGATGAGCGATGGATTTAGATCTCAAACATTCTCAAGATCAGTCCAAAGATAATGGAAAACACATCCCTAACAAAACCATAGGGACCTTAATGGTGGGTGTATATCGAGCATAGTGCACATTGAGATAACCCCATGCTAGCAAGAAAACCAAAGTAGGAATACGCTCCAGTCTTCCAATTATAGGCCTTTTGGAGGAACTGAAAAAAATAGTGCTTGTATTGTCCATGAGCTTAGGCATCGAGTACAAAATTTAGAAAGGGGGGTTGCGACACGAGATTGCTACCAACCAGAACCAATTCACAAAGGCTCACACAAGATTGGAACCTCGAAAGTGTTTACATTCTCAATCTCCAACACGACATACAGGCCGATGCATAAGGTGTAACGATGCTAATGATCGCCAAGATCGCTAACACAATGAGAATGGTAGGTCGCTAAGCTAAGTCCCCGAGCTTGGAACAATGAAGCAAGAGAGTGATTACTAGTAGAGAAAAGTAGACAACCTAACCAGCCAGTTATCACGGGAGCTACTCCCATTGATGCTAGAATCCTAAGGGTCTATTTGTCAAAGAATTTTGACAAGCCCATGGACATGCGATACAATGGCATAAAGGATCCTCAAGAGCATATAATGAGATTTGAAGCCAGAATAAATCTTGAAGGGGCTGCCGATGCAGTTCGATGTTGCGCGTCCCCAACCACTCTAGTGATAAAAGGGTTCACCTCCTTTACCCAAGGATTAATTTCAACATTCACGGACATCTCGTAGAAGTGTTTAGTGCAGTTCATGACCCAAATTTTCAAAGCTAAACACCCAATCAACCTCTTAGGAGTCACGCACTGAAGTAGTGATTTCACCAGGAAGTACCTAAATAGATTCAAAGACGAATTCCTCGAGATTGACGGTCTCATAGATTCGGTAGTAAGTTTGTGTTTGACAAACGGACAAACTAATGAAGACTTTGAAAACACTTGACCACCAATCCCATATGAGAATATCTCTAGTGGATACATTAATGACAAAGAAGTTAATCTGGTAGTAGCTGCCGATAAATAGCATGCCGCTAACCAATCGCCTTGCCAAGACGACAACTTTTCATCTCATAAGGAAAGACAAAAGGAGCAAGCACCCAAATCTCCTTGACCACCCCAAACAGATAAGTTCACGAACCACACACCATTAACGACCCCAATCACAGTAGTATATCAACGAATCGCTGATAGAGTCGTCCTTCCGAAACCTAGGCAACACAAGATTAGGACGAAGGTAAACAAAAGCTTGTACTATGACTAACACAAGATTGCTTTGATCTTAAAGATGCTCTGGAACAGGCCATAAAAGAAGAAAACTCATTCATAAAGTTCATACATGAGCCTAAGAGAACTGAGCGAGACAAATTGCCTGACAATAATGAAGGGCATAATCCTAGAGGTGTAAAGCCATATACACAATAAGAACCCGACTTGGATCCCACCATCGTAGTAAATATGGTGATTGGAAGGACTTATTGAAAAAGGACTTAAAGGTCCTTTTAGTGAAAGCTTCAGAAGCTCGAATACCCCTAAAATCACCTTTAGTCCTTAAGATTGCATACACGGCAACCCGGACGAAGATCTCTCGATGGTCATAACATCTAGAGTAGGAATCAGGCTCATCAAACGCATCTTGTTAGACATGAGAACTGATTCAAATATCCTCTTTCGAGATGCTTTTGACACTTTGGGGGTTAAAAGATACAACTCTCGTGAGTTACCAACCTGGAGTCGTTGATTTAGGTGACATTTTCATTAAGCTTGATGATGCCATTAGGCTACCAATCTCCATTGGAACCGATAGTAAAATGAAAGTAGTCACGGCCGAATTCGTGGTTTTAAAAGACTCTATAACCTATAACATCATCTTAGGAAGAAATACTATTAATGATTTTTATGCAGTGGTCTTCGCGAGATACCTAACTATAAAGTATTAGACTGACGATAGGATGATTGGAATGGTACATGAAAACTTTGAGGCTACCTTGGCTTACAATGACACAAGCTTATCTTTGAGGGAGTCATGGGGCACTAATTTAAGAGAGATTGTACAATTGTAGAAAAAAAAAAGGAATCCAATCTCCCGTATCATGAATATGGACTTATAGACTCACATCGAGTCGAGAACTCGTGGGGCCTTTAAATTAATGTAGCACACTCACTCCTGATCCCTTGGGAGGAAAATCTCATATTGCTCCTCCATCGTACCATGCCACAGATAGCTCTATCATCACAGAGCCTTTGAAGGTCACCATTGCTTAAAGGTAAAGGTGTCCTCGTCGCATCGGGCGTGCACCAATGATATTGATCTGGGACGCCCAAGTCGGGGAACACGGGTTTTCGGGAGACAATAGGTTTCAGCCTTCTTCTTGCTATACTTATAATAGGGACACCGCCACTACTATCAGCTTAAACATCTATGCCAACAAAACTCTATTCTACACTAAGGACACAATGAAACAATTTTTTTTATCTAATCTATCAACTAAGTTCACCAACTAAAAAGAAAAAAGGCTTTCGAATCCATAGCTATAGCTCTAGGAGTAGAAACTAGGATTAGTGAAGTATCTTCGAAAGCTAAAAAGCAACCGCAATATGAGTAGAATGATAAAGGGAAAAAAAGGAAGCATACAAGGAAACAATGATGGGCGAGGAAGGAGAATGACAACACAAAAGTGACATCAGCAAGCAACAGCAGGAACCCATCGCAAAACATAAAGGGAAGAAGAAATATGCAATAAAGAAGATAGATTTTCGAAGTTTATATACTTTTTTTCCAAAAAGTGCGAGAGAGGATAAATTGACCAGGGAAAAAAATGGTCATTTTCCATTGTTTGGGAATTAAAACCCCACTCAAGTCAATTGATGTGTCATCTCGAGAAGTGTGAGTAGCAGGCAATGATCAGAAGGTTTAGAAGCATCCAACCGATCACACGACCTTAAGGTATCAAACTTAGTGAAGCTCTACTATCTACATGATGAGTTTTCAAAACGTGACGTTCTCTTAACAGCACGACTCACCACGTTTGAGGACATTGTTCTGGACCTAGGTGAAAGGCCCAAAATTCTTAACCCACATCAATCAAAACATTCTCGTGGCCTTTACGGACCATTCCGGACTCACTCTGCGCATGTTCTGCTTTTTCATTACAGTAATCTTTCAAATTCAAATTTAAAAGATCATAACTACCTTATAACAAACTCCAAATCAAAGAATCCATATCAGAATTCTCTTTATATAAAAAAGAGATTTCAGCTCTCTATTAAGAGGATACACATAAACAAATGATAAAAATATGAGAAAATTCATTCTCATTTTTCGTTTTTCAATTTTTGAGATTATAAATATGAGAATATAATTAGAATTGATCCAATTTTCTTTGAGAATCTTGGAAGGAATTGAATCTTTTGTGAACTGAATTTCAAATAATATTTTTATACTAAAGCACCGAAAAGAATTTTGATTCTTAAAAAGAATCCCAAGGTTTCCCAACCCGTTGTAACCTGTAAGAGGGTTGATGAAAGCATAGACATTGTGTGAGAAAGTGATGGAAACAATGGATGGTGGATCTTAGTTTTTTTTTTGGTGTCTCACAATGCATCTTAGTTATATTTACATTAAATGGACCGTAAATATTATTGTGATTTTTTTGGACTGGAAATATTATTGTGATTTATTATTTCATTTATGATTGTACACAAATAATGGTTGTACGCAATTTTTGTTTTTGTTCAGAGGTTGTACACATATGGTAGAAGAAGTAATGATGGAATGGTGGACGAATCACTAGAGGATTTAGGAGCCCATTAAAAAGTGGCCCAGACTCTTTATGATGAACAGAAACACACATGAACAAAATCGAAGAAGAGTTCCTTACCAAAAAAAAAAAATGAAGAAGAGTTAGCCCAAATTTAATTTAAATTAAAAAAAAAAACATAGATTAATATAGACTACAACTAACTTATTAATCCATTTAAATAAGTTTGAGAGTTCTAATATTATTTTGTATATTTAACAATTTATTGATTAAGTTCAAATCTTTAATAGAATTTTAATTCACAATAAATTAATTATTGATTTATCGAAAAATAATTTTTTTTATATTAACATAATAATTAGTTTATTAATTTATTTATACAAGTAGTAAGAGTTCAAATATTATTTTGTATATATAATATGTAATCATTTTTTATCTAACTTAAACTTTTAAATAAAATTTTAATTTGTAATGAATTAATTATTGATTTGTCAAGTTCAGAAAAAAAAAAAACTACTTTCACAAAAATGACAAATGGAGCTTTGGTGCTCCAAGAGTAATACGGAGCACCAAATCGGTCGCCCCTCTGACGGCGCTGCCACTACCACTGTCAATGCCATCAAATTTGAAAGCTCCTCTCTCTCTCTCGACTCTCCGACACCGCCGCCACCCACACTTGAACCACTTCTTTTCTTACTTCTTTTCTTCATCACCACCACCTTCACGCTCCTCCGTCACCTCAACAACCCAAAACACCCAACTACACTTATCAACGGTTGATTTTCACGGCCTCGCTGGTTCCGTTTTGTCCAAGTGTTCCCTTTCAAATAATCATACCAAACCTTCTCTGAAGGACCTTCTTTTGGATGTGTCCACTGTCATCCCTGAAATTACCAGGAGGTTCTGGAAGCTTCCTCAGTTGGATCCTCAAAATGTGCTTGAATTATTGGTTGGTTATCAATCTGAGTGTGCCAGAGTGGGGGTTCATGTCGAAAAGGTTAGGTCTTTGTGGCAGATTTTCAAATTGTGTGGTGAGAGAAACATGGGTTTCAAGAATCTCTTGTGCTCTTATGAGGTCATGGCATCATTGCTTGTGCAGGTTGGGATGCTTAGAGAAGCTGATGGCTTGTTATTTGAATTGGAGGGTGAAGGAATTTCATTGGATAATCATGAGATTTTCAGTTATCTGATTGAAGGGTATGTTGACATGAAAGAATTAGAAAGGTCTGTTTTTGTGTATGATTTTATGAGGGGTCGCGGTATGATTCCTTTGCGGTTGTGTTACCATGTTCTTGTTGATCTTTTGGTGAGAATGAAGAGAACAGAGCTTGCATTCAGGGTTTCAGTTGATATGCTGGATTTCTGTGGCAAATTGAATTGTGCCGAGGCGAAAACGTTGGAGAATTTGGTGATACTACTTTGTGGCAATGGAAAGACTCTGGAAGCAAGGAACCTTGTCAAGAAGGTGTTGCCTTTCAATCCTGAGGTTAGTAGCTTGGTTTTCGATGAGGTTGCTTTTGCATACTGTGAGAAGAAGGACTTCAATGATTTGCTTAGTTTCTTTGTCGAAGTAAAGCGTGTCCCGAGTGTAGTGGCTGCCAATAGAGTTATAAATTCTTTGTGCAGCAGCTATAATGTAAAAATGGCAGGATTTTTTATGCAAGAACTTGAAAACATAGGCTTTAAACTTGATGAAGTAACATATGGGATATTAATTGGTTGGAGTTGTCGCGAAGGGAACATGAAAAACTCTATGAATTATTTGTCTCTTATGCTATCAGAAGGCTTGGTGCCGCGCATATATACTTATAACGCTCTTATAAGTGGGTTGTTTAAAGTAGGCCTGTTAGAGCATGCTCGTCACATTCTTGATGAGATGATGGATAGGGGGACGCCGCCTGATATTTCCACCTTTAGAGTACTTATAGCGGGGTATTGTAGGTCTAGACGGTTTGATCTAGTGAAAAGTTTGATTCATGAGATGGATAGTGGTGGTTTTATTGAACTTTCGTCAATGGAGAATCCACTTTCCAGGGCATTTACCGTTTTGGGATTTAACCCTTTGAACGTGAGGTTGAAACGAGACAATGACAGGAAACTTTCAAATACAGAGTTCTATGATGATATTGGAAATGGACTTTACTTGGATACAGATGTTGATGAGTATGAGAACCACATTGCTCACATTCTTGAAGAATCCATGGTACCCAAATTTAGTTCATCTGTCAGGAAGGAGTGTAGCAATAATAACTTGAAAAGGGCATTGGTTTTGGTTGAAGAAATGCTTCGTTGGGGGCAAGAGCTGTTGCTGCCAGACTTTTCAATGTTAGTGAAACAACTTTGTTCATCTCGGTCACAAATCAAATCAGTGGTCAATATTCTGGACAGCATTCCACGGTCTGCAAATAAACTTGACTCGGAAACTCTTAATTTGCTTGTACAGGCATACATCAAGAAGGGCTTGCTATGCAAAGCAAAAGCTTTGTTGGATGAAATGGTTGAAAACAAAATTCACATCAAGAATGAGATATATACTGCCATATTATTAACTTTATGGAAGAAAGGAAATATGAAGGAGCTTAATTATTACTGGAACAATGCTTGTAGAAATCAATGGTCGCCAGGATTGGCAGAATTCAAACAACTTCTTGTCTCTATTTGCCATCGGAAAATGCTTAGGAAAGCATTACAACTTCTTGAGGTCATGCTGCTATCATACCCTTCACTAAGGTTAGATATATGTCATGTATTTTTAGAAGTGCTTTCTACCACAGGTCTTTCAAATGTTGCACTTCTAGTGTTAGAAGAGCTACCACATTGTTTCATGTTGGATCCTGCTAGATACAATAAACTTATCAGAGGCCTTTGCAATGAGGGGAAATTTTCTCTAGCCTTTACGCTGTTGGACGATATGCTAGATAGAAATTTGCATCCCTGTTTGGATGTTTCAGTCTTGTTAATCCCTCAATTGTGTAAAGCTGATAGACATGAAAAAGCTATTGCATTAAAAGATATCATTGTAAAAGAGCAGCCTTCCTTTTCTCATGATGTTCATTGTGCATTGATACATGGATTTTGTAAGATGGGAAACATTAGGAAAGCTGACACCTTGTTCCGGGATATGTTGTGCAACGGTCTAATTCCGGATGGTAAACTTTGTAACATCCTTATTCAGGGTCACTGCCAAGGTAAGGATTTGAGGAAAGTGGATGAGCTTCTTGGTGCTGCAATAAGAAAGAATTTGGAGCTGTCGCACTCAAGTTACAAACACTTGGTCCAATTGATGTGCATGAAGGGTAGAGTACAATTTGCTCTGAGCTTAAAGAACCTCGTTCTTGCTCAATGTCCACTTGATGACCTTATCATATATAACATTCTTGTTTTCCATCTTCTGTCTGCCGGAAACAGTTTCATTGTTGAGAAAATTCTAACCGAAATGGAAGAGAAGAAGATTATACTCGATGAAGTCAGTTATGATTTTCTTGTGTATGGTTTCTGGCACTGTAAAGATGTGTCTAGTGCTCTGCATTATCTTACTACCATGATTTCGAAGGGACTTAAACCAAGCAAGCGCAGCTTGAGAAAGGTAATAAGCAGCTTGTGTGACGCCAGGGAACTGCAGAAGGCCTTAGAATTGAGTCAAGACATGAGATTAAGAGGCTGGACACATGATTCTGTCGTTCAAACAACTATTACAGAGAGCTTTCTTTCTTGTGGGAAGATACAAGAAGCCGAAACGTTTTTGGACAGGATGGAAGCGGAATCTCTGACTCCCGATAATATCAATTATGATTACCTTATCAAGTGTTTTTGCCAAAATGGAAGATTGAACAAGGCAGTTCATCTTTTGAACATAATGGTGAAGAAAAGTAACATTCCATCTTCCCTCAGTTATGATTCTATAATTCGTGGATTTTGTGCACGAAATGAACTGAATGATGCTTTGGATTTTTACTCTGAGATGTTGAATTGGTGTCTTGCACCAAGAATCGACACATTGGAGATGCTTGTTGACAGCTTCTGCCAAGATGGGAGGACAGAACAGGCAGAACAGTTACTATCAGCCATGATTCGAAGAGGCGAAACTCCGACCAGAGAAATGTATGGTGCTGTAATTAAGAGTTATCGCAAGGAAAAGAATCTTGGGAAGGCATCTTATCTCATGCAAGCTATGCAGGACAGTGGTTATGAGCCTGACTTTGAGACACATTGGTCTCTCATAAGCAACCTCAGCAATGTCAAAGCAAAGGACTCGGATCACAGTAGGGGATTTTTATCAAGGCTTCTTTCTAAGAGTGGTTTTCTTAAAAAGAAATGATTCTGAAGCTAGGCATGAATGCACATCTATTTTCGCGAAATTCTTGAAGGAGAGCAACAGATAACAATATGACAAGTGGTTAGTCAGCCTCTTTCTATTTTTGAATTGTACATCATATATGTAATTCTTTCTAAAATGTAAAATGATTTGTGTATTCACAAATCATGTAAGTTCTTGCAAAAACTAAAGTATTTGCTATAAAAAATAATTATACTGATGCAAAATATATATTTATACAATGCCGCAATTAAAGAAAAATTCACCAATACTGTATAATTTTCTCTCTGTTAGCAACTATTTTTCTTATTGGTTTCTTGTTATTTTAGCTGTTCTCTTCAATTCTTGTCTAGTTTCTAGTGCTCATAGCTTCTGGTTGGGGTTTTTCATTTTATGAAGTTTGTAGTGTTGATCAACATGGAAGACTAGATTTTTGAAGTTAGCTTAAATAAAGGGTTCAAGGACTTGTCTTGAGACTCAAGTTTTTCAGGTTTATACATATGGTTGTTTCTTTAATTCTCTCTATGTCATTTTATATGTTTATGTAGATTAATGTAAATTTATAATTTGGGTGAACTGATTATGTTTTTGTTCATGATTATGATTTATGAAGGTCTATATGATTATAGGATTTGTTGATTGATGAATGGTAATTGATTGCTAAGTGTGTTAATTGAACCTTGATTAATGTTTTGTTTAATAACCACTAGATAAAGAGTAGGGTTGAACTTAGGGATTGAAATTTGACTTACTATATATTTAATAATATGTGTCTATGATAGGAAGAACTTGAAAGGAGAAACTCTTGAACTGGTTACTCTCTTGAAATTTAAACATTTTTAATTGCTTGTACCTAACCAAAACCTTCCCTCAAACAACAATGATGATTTTATTTAACATCAAATGGACACTTAAAATAAATTGTTCATCTAATTATAAATCATGGGCAGACGCAATTTATTACAAAAATCACAAGACCCTAAGTTCTATCTGACAAATGAATTCTAAATGTTTCTATTTACTCCAATGAAAATGATGTGCACTTAAACTTGTTATGCACTTTCTCAGCTTAGGTATCAATCATTTTATATACCTAGAAAAGAGTTCATTATTAACAATTCATAAGTCAAGTAGCAATCTACGAGGATCCTCCACAATATCCTTGATGTGACGTAGAAAATAAACGGCTTCTCTTCCATCAATTATTCTATGATCATATGTTAGAGCAATGTACATCATTGGCCTTGGGACGATATTACCCCCAACCATCATTGGACGACTCATGATGGAATGCATACCCAAGATTGCTGACTGGAAAAAAAAAATCATGAAAATTTTAGAGAGAGAGAATTCTAAAGATGGTGAAGTAACACAATCAATCATGAAAATTTTAGAGTAAAATGAAATATAAACCCCTGAAAATTTATATTTTAGATAAATTAGTCTCTTAAAAAAAATATTAATAAAGTTATTTATATACTATTTTTAAATTAATCCTTTTGAATAGAATAGAAGGTATTAATTTAAATTAATTTGTCTATGTTTACTATCATAAAAAATTTCGATATTTTTTTCTTTAAAAATTAATCTATTCAAAATATAAATTTTTAGAGATTTATTTGTCACTTTACTCAAAATTTCATATTAGCAAAGTAACAAAATCACTTGCTCTTCAAGTGTATGTGCATAGTGTAAAACACAATCATTAGTTTTAAAACTTCTTTTTAGTTGTAATTTTAAGTTGATTGTAATGATAGACTCAACCTATTAAATTAAAGTCATTGGATATGTGATTATAGAAGATGTCTTTAATTTAATAATTAATTTATTCTAATAAAAATGGTTATTATTATTATTGAAATTGAAACCTGAGGAGGGTTAATAATAGGGGTACTCAAGAGGCTCCCATAAACACCACCATTGGATATTGTAAGTGTGCCTCCAACCATCTCATCAATTGATAAAGTTCCATTGTTTGCCTTCTTTCCAAAAGAGCTAATATGATTTTCTATCTCTGCCAACTTCATTTTCTCAGCATTGCGGATAACTGGCACAACAAGTCCCTGGGAAGGAAAAATGCTAGTAATGCATAATTAACTTTATACAATGTATGAACGTTTTTTTCCCCTTAAATAAATTACTATTTTTATCTATAAATATTTAAAACATTGACAAATCTACCTACAAAAATTCGAACATGACTTTGTATTTATGAAAGATGGACTTTTGTTGACAAAAATACTCAAATTTTAAAAAAATTATTCAATTTTTTTAAATTATCTTTTTTAATCTAATCTATCTCATCTCGAATTTCTTACCATTCACCGTCACCATCTCAGTCCTCAGTAGTGGTGATGGTGGTAATTCGAGATGAGAGTTGGATGAAAAAAAAATTAAATGTTAAAAATTAAGATGATGGTGGCGAATAATTGAGAATTTAGTCAACTTTAGATAATTTTTTAAATTTTAAATAATTTTATTAATATTTTAAATATTTATGATTAGAAATAATATTTTTTTTTCTTATCAGTACCAGTATTTTTATCCTTCTACAAATTATAGAGCCATTAAATTTTCTCTTCTTAATAAAAGTAACAGAAAAGGTTAAATAATACAAACCTTTGCAGTAGCAACAGCTACACTGATATCTATATAATCTCTGTATACAATATCATCACCATCAATGACTGCATTTACAATTGGCTGATGTTGGAGTGCACTAATAGCAGCCTGTAATAGATATAAAAGTTCTTGCATGGTCATGCATATTTAATCTGTGTTTTAAATTAATTTAAATAACTCATTTTAATTTTTTTGAATCTAATTTCTAATTTAAAATAAAATGAGTGGTGCTGGTTGCTCTTAAAATACACAAGAATTTTCAAAAGCAAATAGTCATTCTCAGTAATTTGATAAACATACTTTGATAAAACAAGACATAAGTCCCAATTTGACTCCATGCTTTTCAACAAATACTTCCTTGTAATCAGAACGAAGCTTCATCAGATTAGTCCTAACATCAAGAGGGGAAAAAAAAAAGTGAGGGTAGGTACAATGTTATTCTTAACAAATAATGGATTAGAATAGTTTATTTGGTCCGTATTTTCCTTTGAATTTTAGTAAATTTTTATGGTTAATTAACCAAACTAACACCTAATTGATTATTAGATTGAGGGCAAAACGAGACAAGATAAAGCAAATTAGAATTACAGATATGACAATTCATGTATTTTTTTTAATTTTGTGTTCTTATATTCTATTTGGTGATAAACTAGAATAAATTATGAAATTTAATTTATTCTCATTTTTTTCATTCAAAAAATTTGAAACGAAAAATATAGTAATAAAAAATATAATTATGAAAAATTAACAAGAATAATGAAAGAAAAAATAAAAAATAAGTTGTGTCTCTTGTTAGTGTCTCCGTATCCTTCATGTGGACACAAAATACACTAATTCAGTATCTCTAAACACATTGTTTCTGTCCATGTTTCTTCTGTGAAACATGATTTTGTGTTTTTGTGTCTCTATTTCAGTGTTTTGTCTCTATAAACAAATAGCCTTCAAAGTTGCACAAAAAAATAAATAAAACTCACATGTCAAGTTCATTGAAAGTTGTTAGCATTGCATATGTGTTTTGTGAATCCTTCAACCGTGTCATAACTCGCTTTCGAAGTCTTGTCATGGGAACCTTTAACGACGAAGGAGGACATCACTACACATACCATGAATGCTTGATGTGATAGATACATATATAAACACATTTGTGCCCAATTCAGTAAGTTTCTCATGCAAGAAATATATAGATATACTGAAACTTGAATCACATAAATTTATTTGACTAAGAAGAATGTGCTTTTTATTTTTTTAATATTCTTTTAAAACAAACAATTTTCATTCTTTATCCAACTTCACTCTTATCATAATATTATCCTTGTGAAATGCTCTTGTATATATCTATCAATTCTTCCATGAGACACTTACTAAAGAAGACTTTAATAATAGAGTAAAACTCCTTTTTGTTTCTTTTTTTTTTTTTTAATTTAGACAACCCACGTCTTAACGATGTATTCTTTCTCTTCATTAGACGCAGTGAGTTTTTTTTATGAGAATTTCCAACAAAAAGTATAAAAAATATTTATGTGTGACATAACTTGTATAACATACGTAGTTTTTATCAATCCTACGTAGATGATAACTATTTGATTTGGACTGTTTAACTCTTACATAATTACCAAAACGATATCCCAATCAAAAGGTTGTCATTTTCTTACAACATTATTTTATTGACTGTATAAGTAATAAACAATCACAATCAAATGGTTTTCGCCAAATCATAAAACTAACTTCACATATAAGCATTTTCCATCACTTTTTACTAAAAATTCTCATATAAAGACTTATACATCTAATGAAAAAAAAAAAGAATAAAGAGCAAATTGTCATTTTCTAATTGTTAAGATACAAGTTGTCTAAATTAAAAAAAAAAAGTATATATCCATTTTGGTTCTTAAAGAATTTCAAACCAGATATTTTAGTCCCGAACTAAAATTAATTACTCGAGTGGTCCCTAACAATTAATTCCGTCAGTCACTTAGGTCCTTGGCTCCGTCAACTCTAACGGAAGACAAAATGGTCCCTGACAACTCTAACAAAGGATAAAATGATCCCTGGCCCTTTATTCGAAAACGACACTGTTCTTCCCTAATTTTTATCATATCTCGCATAATCCTAATAATCATACTCTCCTTCTTCACCTTCATAGTCTTCTTTTCCATCTTTTTCTTCCTCCTCTTTAACTCCAAGATTAAGCCATGGTGTAATTGCCACACGTGTCGCACCTACCTCAACATGTCATGGACCACACACTTTCTAAATCTTTGTGACTGGTACATCCACCTCCTCTGCACTTCATCCACCAGAAGCATGCATCCACTTCCACGTCTTCGATAACATCACCTCCAACTCCAACAACGTTCACGAGATCCTCAAGACCAAGTTCCACAACTACTCCAAGGGCACGCCTTTCTCCAATCTCCGGCAAGCAATATAGATTGTTGGACATTAGGACATCATGAGAAGATTCTCCTTCGACATCATATGCAAATTCTCATTTGAAATAGACATCAAGTGCTTCATTCCTTCTTTTCCGGAGTCCAAGTTGATAGACAGTTTCGACCTCGCATCTAAGCTATCAGTACAACGAGCAATGTCGCTATTGCGGCTCATATGGAAATTGAAGCGATTACTGAATATTGGTTCGGAGAAGAAGCTAAAGGAAGCGATCAGAGTGGTGGACAATGTGGTGTCATGGAGATGATAGGGCAGAGGAGGAGGGAGATAACAACAATGACAACGAGTCTTAACAAATCAGATTTGCTGTCTAGATTCATAGGATTCATCGAAGACGACAAGTAGTTGAGAGGTATAGTCATTAGTTTCTTGAGTATGAATTGGTTGAGAACATGTTGAGGATTTTTTTTTTATGAACATTAAAGTTATAGAGTGTGTATTGTGTAGTTTGGAATTACAGTGTTAGACTGTTAGTGTTATGCGAGATATGATGGAAATCGGGAGAGAATAGTGGCATTTCTGAACAGAGGAGATCAGGGGCCATTTTGTCCGCTGTTAGAGTTGTCAGGGACTATTTTGTCCTCCGTTAGAGTTGACGGAATAAAGGACCTAAGTGACTGATAGAGTTAATTGTTAGGGACCAATTGAATAATTAATTTTAGTTAAAAACTAAAATATCTAATCTGAAAATTCTTTGAGGATCAAAATGGATATATACTCTTAAAAAAAATAGGAACCAAAAAGGATTTTACTCTTAATAATAAGAATAATTATCACTTACTCGTCTTTCTCCTTTGTTGGGTGGAAGTTGTGGAGCAATGTTTGCTTTAGGACTTTCCTTAGTGGTAACTGAAGTCTCAATTCTTTTAGGTGTAGCCTCAACATTAGGTGCTTTTTTCTTCTCACTGATCTTTTGGCCTGGTTGAGGAGAATCTTCTTCGGATTCACTCTCAGATGAAGATGAAGATGAAGATGAAGATGAAGAAGACGACGACGACGACGAATCCTGCTCTATCACTTCAGCAGAAGTTGAAATAATAGCTACCTTGTGACCTGGTTTAACTGTATCACCTTCGTTGACTACAAGCTATAATTAATATTTAATAAATCTTTATTAGAAAAATCACTCGAGTCCATTGTAAATCAATGAGAATACTTGTTCAGCAATAAATTAAAACTTGATGCCTTTTCAAAACTTAAATAAACAACTTTGATATATGAAATATTACGATTTTAATAAAAATAAATTTTAAAAGATGTAAATGACAAAATAATTTTTAAAAATACATTCTGTTTGATAAACCTAACCAAATGTTTAATTAATCTATTTATCACCTACTATATACGTTTGGTTCATAAAATATATTTTTTAAAATGTCATTTTATCATTTGCATATTTAAAATTTATTTTATTAAAATCATAACTTTTTGCCATACCAAATGATTATTTACTCTTAAAACTTCTAATTAATTAGTACCTTTAGAATTATGCCTGTTGTTGGACTAGGAACATCAATTGTAACCTGATACAAAAGTAAAAAATGAATTTAAATTATTACCATATCTATTAAGGAAGGAAATGTATTAATCAACTTGTTAAAAAATAATAAATTTGAATCATGCCTTATCTGTTTCTATTTGAGCTATTGTTTCATCAACACTAACACTATCACCTGGATCTGCTCTTGTGACACAAAACAAAACATTTGTTAATGGCTAATGTTTACTAAAACAACAACAATATAGTTCAAATTAAAGTTCAAACAAATGAGTACTAATATATAGAATTTGTTAGTTACTTAACATACTCTTTAAGAACTTGGCTAAAGTTCCATCAGAAATAGATTCTGCCAATGGAGGGACCAAAACATCAACCACATCTTCTTCTTCAAAAGGGAAACCAATAATTTTAAAAGAAGTTAGTGACATAATTTATTCAAAATATAAAAACAAACCTATGAAATGTTTGTACAAGTCACAACAAAACTAAGATAATAAATTGCCTAATTAACAAAACAGTTGCATTATGGATAAAATAAAAACTCCCTTGGATCATTAGAGAGATTGCATGTATATCATTAAGAAAGAAGTAGAGAAGAATCTTATATTATGTTTCTTGCCTTGGTGAACAATAATAATAATAATAATAGAACCATAGAAGTACCTTTAACTCTTGTCATTATTGTCATGTGAAAATATTTTATTTTCATTTGTAATAAAAACTTAAGTTGAATTGGAGAGAGAAAGAGAGAGATCCTTAAGCTAATTAAATCTCAAATAATAATGAGAGGCATATCAATATCTCACCACTGTTTGTAGAAAATTGTTTTGTTATTGTTTGCATTCTTGCCTCATGATGTGAAATCTCTCTACATTTCAATAGTGTAACATGAATTAAGAACAATAAGAAAACAATGTGAAAAGTGCGGAAATATATGATAACAAAAAATAATTAATCAAAAAAATAATGTTATATATCTAAGTTTTTTTGTTAATTAAGTTGGTCTAATATAACAAAAGTTAGTTATAATTAATATTATTTTAAATCTTATTGTTTAACTCTGTTGGAATTAGTTCATAAAAAGTCTTAGATATATAACATTATTCTAATAAACAACAGCCAAAATTTATCTTATTTAACATTTATTAATTTAACGATTCACGAATGATAAATAAAATAAATTTTGGCTAAATAAGTAGTTTTTTATTCTTTTTCCTCATTATTTAATTCTTTAGAACAAGTAAACTGAATATGCTATAAAATTAATTACACATTTAATTTTCTGGTAGTTATATCAGGGAAGAGACCATAAAAAAGTAAATGGAATAACCAATTAGATTTAATAGTAGCTACATTTAAGAAGTTCAACAATAGGAATTGGCTTAGAAGTTAGAACAAACTAACTCTTCATATTTTTATGTAAAGAATCTATGAAGATGACACTAATATCAAAAGTGCATGTCCTAAGAAACTTTTATTCATAATATTTCTTTAACAGAAAACTTTACATCCTCAAGCCCTCTAATAGACAAATTAGTAAGATGGTTATTAGCTTTACTAGTTCATCACTCCAACTACATTTCACTTGATTCAGTCTTGCAAATCATATCTAATTGTTCGATTGGAACTTGATGATTTATCTAAACAAATGCTTTGTGCTTTAACAAACTACAAAGTAATAAACAATAGATTATTTGTCATATTATTTTATAGAGACAAAAAAAGTTGTTCATTAGTGCTTTCTACTTTGATTAAAAATAAAAAAAATAAACAAAGCAAGTCTATTTAATTTACTTTTCAGATTATCTTTTAGGTAAAAACTCAGATACAGAATCATAATATAAAAAAATACATATTAAATACTTTTATATCATGGAAGTTATTGCAGGTGTCATATTAAATCTTTTAATTCTATTCTATACATTTTTACTCTGTATCAGAATAATCTCCTTTATTTTATAGAGACATCAAACAATAATAGATTATTCCATTCAGTAGCAATGTTCAGCCATGTGACTAATACAAACTCTTACTAACTACTGACCTTAAAGTCTTTAGATTAAGCCAACAACACCCTACAATAATAGAAAGAAAATTTATAACTAGTTGATTGATATTTAAGAAATAAGTTATGTTAATCAATTTCTAATAACCTATGCCAAAACATACCAAGTGAACTTCTATGGTAAAAATTCTGAACACTTCCACATCCACCAGAATGCAGTGCGATCTGTTAAACATAAATACAAGTTGGTAAAACTTCATGTTCACCAGAAAGTACCCACAATAAGAAGCTATCAAAAAAAAAAAGATAAAGTACCCACAAAACCTAGTGAACTTAAAGAAGATCCAACAACAATGAATTTTAATTTGTAGGTAGAAAAGTGCATATATTGTACATGAGAATTCCAGTACATATGTGAAATGGGCTAGTTTGTGGGGGTAGTATGTGATGAACATATATAACTGTAATTATGGGTTGAATTCATATTCTTGAATTATGATGGTGATGTACTCTTTTTCCTTTTTGGGGTTCTTTTCATTGGGTTTTCTCCAATTAAGTTCTTAATGAAGCCAAATCAATTGTGAAATTTCATATTGTTTTTTGAGGAATGCTAGGGCCAGCAATTTTTGTGATTTGTAGCCATCAAATAGCCATCAATGATGGTTTTAATGGTGTGAAATTGATGTGAGATTTCATCCAATGACTCACTTTTCTTTGCTGGTTATATGCTGGCCAGAATTTAACAAAGTTGCTGCCCCTAGACTTTTCCTTGTTTTTTCTCTATGTGGAAATGAAATTCTACTTGCTTGCCCACAGATTAGGTTTTAGTCACAATATACAATCCTTTTACACAAGTCTAGAGCCATAACAATAGGGCAGTTTATGCACAAATATCCTACGTTACTGTAGGGTTTAAAAAAGGACCCATCTAAAGTAGGGGCTGAACTAGGTTAAAATTTAGAGAGGGGCTAAATATTAATTTCACAATAAAAAAAGAGTAAAACAAAATTTTTAAGAATACTAAACTAGAATTTATATATAATTTATAAAAAAAATTTGAAGTTTAGGAGGTGATTGTCCTCCTTTTGTTGCATGAGGCTCTGTCCTTAACCTAAAGTGTGTAATATAAATATTTTAACAGGTAAATGATCAAATTTGATTTTGAAAAATTATTCATTTTTTAAATTAATCTCCAATTTTTTTTAATTAAATTCGTTCTTCAAAAGTTTTAAATTAATTGTATTAGTTTTTTTGTCATTTTTTTTGTTGACAGTGTCAAAATTTATTAATATAGCACGTTAAGTGATACTACAACACACACATAGAAATTTTAATTGACTATTAGCATGATAAGTTTATGAAATTAGATCAAATTAAAATAATATTGAGAAAAGAACTTGAAGCATTGAAATTCCTCAATTTAGGATTAATTTGATCTGATTTCATAAACTTATCATGTTAACTGCCAATTATGACTACTAAGTGTATATTATGGTGTCATTTAACGTGTCACATCAATAAATTTTGATGTCGTTAGTAACAGATAAAAGGACTAAAATGACTAATTTAAAAATTTTGAAGGACGAATTTGATTAAACAAATCTTTTGAGGACTAATTTAAAAAATAAATAATTTTTCGAAAACTAATTTAAAAAATGAATAATCTTTAACTTAATAATATTATATATAAGTGGCTAATTTGATGATTTGAACCACTTTCTCTACAAGAACCTAACAATAGATATACATATTGTGCATCTGTACTATTAAATCTGTATCAGTATATCATATATGTGAAGAAGAATTTTCTACCTTAATGGAAGAAATTCTACTAAGTGAAGAACCATATCGAAATTTCTTCTGCAAGAATCGACCTAAAAACTGAAAAATAAGCAAATGTGAAATGGTAAGTTTCACATCAAACTTGAAGATATATATATATAGATATATTGAACGTAATTGATTGATCTCTCACCATTTGAAATGAGCAGCTAGAAGCAACTCTTCGCCTAACAACATCAAACATGATTGATTACGTCGATGCTATTCTCTTCCTGATCTTCCTAAATAAAGATCCAATTCTTCTAAAAAAATTGAAGAAAATCATAATATCATCATCATCACCATCATTGAACATGAGATGTTGTTAGCAACACATCTATTTGGATTAAAAAAATGCAGCACACTCAAATAACATCTTGGATTTATTTAATTAACGACAACATGATCAGAAGGGGTTCATCTTCTCTTATAACCAGGTTTTGAGGGTTTGATTCTCACCTTGAATATGAAAAAAAGATTTAAGATTTTGGGTTACTCATTATATACCTCTGTGAACTAAAAAATTAAAGTTTTGATGAGAAAACAAACGATGTTCCAAATATTCCAAATGCGGAAATATTGAAGGAAAAAGAATGAAACCTACGCTTTAGCGGCGATCTGCGAGGAAACAATGCAATATTAGTAATGTACAACAAATTGCTTCAAACCTTCATATTTGTTTTATAAATTTATTTTATTTCATTTTTCTTCTCTTTCTTTTACTTTTTATTTTGCATTGAAAAGTCAAATAACACGCACGTGTTTTGACACTTAGTTAATATTAAGTCGATCCATACTTTCCCTTTAAATTGGACCTCCAAATTTTAATTTATTTAATTTAGTCTCTAAAATTAACATTTATGACTTATATTAATTTTTTAAATATTTTTTTTATTAAAAATGTGTTTCTGTAGTATCTTGTCTTAGATAGTCATTACATATCAAAATATGATTTAATTTGATCACGTATAATAGGATAATAACATGTTAATTAATAACACATGACATTTTAATATAAACAATAATACTACATACACTATAAAAAAAATATTGAATATCATTAAATTTATTGTCAGTTTTAGCATTACACATTAGCATCGGATTTATCGATAGATTTATAGACGGTTTTGACACTACAAGAAAAACGCTAAATACTGTCGGATTTACCGTCAAATTGCATAATAAATTTGTTACCCTAAAAAATTACCGTCGAATTTGATTTTTCGACGGTAAATTCTATGGTTCTGAAAATTGAATCGGACCAGCTAGTTCAACCGGATTAACTGGAAACCGGTCTCCTAGCCGGTCCGAGTAAGCTCAAAAACCGTTTGACAAAAAACTGGTCGAACCGGCAATTAACCGGTGAACCGGCAAAACCGTCCGATTTTTTAGCGAGTTTTTGGTTTGAAAAAAACTCTGAACGGCGTCGTTTTGTCCCTATAAGAAAAAAAAAGAAAGAAAAAGGCTAAACGAACTAAGCTGAACCCTAATCCCTAAATCACCCATCGTACTCAGCAGCAACAACAACTCATCTATGTTCTCTTCTCTGCGAACCATCGCATAGCCACCACCACCAATCGAGCACCGCCACCGCATCCCGCAGCCACAGCAGCGACGGGTTTGACCACCGCATCATCGCTGACACCAAATGCCCAAATCCCTTCTCCCTTCTCCCTCACTCTCATCAGCCTCACTCACCAAAATGGCATAAAATCCTTAACCCATTACGGTGCTACTTCCCTCTCTCTCTCTCTCTCTCTCTCTCTCTCAGCCAACAGCAGTCACCGCCTTCGCCGTCGCCGAACTCTTCTCGTCAGCCAGAGGGTGTCTCGCCGCCGGCAGTGACAGATAGAGGGTGCTTCGAGCTCTTGGCCGTCCATCCTCGTCTCCTCCATGTCGTCCCTTTTGGCCGTCCATCCTTGTCTTCTCTACATTGTTTTCATCTTCGTCATGTGGACTTGCAGATCGAAGCGCGGTTGGCTAGATTCCTCCATTGTTGGTGAGTTTGCTCGATCCTGTCTGTCTCGCCGTTCCTCCCTTGCCGGTAGTCTTGCCGCCTGTTTCGTTCCTCCGTCACGTTAGTTTGGTTCCCTTGTCGTCGATAGCTTTGCTTTAGTTTTTCCCTTTTGTTAATTTCTATGATTTTGAGGTTCTATTTTTTAAAGATTCAACTCTATTTGCTTCAATTTATGGTCGTGTATTTTGTTAATTTTACTGAGTTACTGAAATCTGAGATCTGATTCTTGAGTTGCTGTTTTTTTTCTGTTTGTTGTGTTCTGAATCTGAATTCGGGTGAGTTGATATTTTTTTCTGTTTGTTATGTTCTGAGTTCTGACTTCTGATTAGAGTTGGTGGTGGTATGATTAATTTTGTCATGGTATTTTACATTAATCTGCATATGATCTGCATATGAGGACATACATGTGTTACAGCTTCTTTATACAAATTTGTTAGACCCAGCAGAAAGGTTGCAAAAGACATGCCCAAAAACAGAATAAAATAGTCACCCTCATGCCCTCATCTTTATTCCCTTCCATTTCAGCATTGTTAATTTTACAATAATTTCTTTCTTTAATTTCTCCTTTTACCCTAAATTTAGGAAATTAAACGTTGGTTTAGATTTTTTCTTATTTTAATTTCGAAAAGAATAAGAAGAGATCAGATTTTAGTTTACTTACCAGATATTGTTATGGTAACAAAAAAGGTCATGCTACATGTTTCATTGTATGTTTAATTTTTAATAATTTTATTTAATATTTAATTAAACCAGTTGAACTCCGGTCGAACCTTTGAACCAGTGAACCAGTCACTCTATCGGTTCATTAACCGGTCCAGTTCTTGCAACCTTGGTAAATTCGCAGGTAATTTTTGGAGGAAAAAACAGAAATTTTGGCGTGATCATTACCGTCGGATTTACCGGCGACTAAATCCGACAATAACATTGATCATGAAAGGTTGCGTTTTGGTCACACACAAAACGTTATCCGCCGGTAAATCCGATAGTAATGGTGCCTGATATATGAAGCGCAAATCGTCTTCTTCTTCATTTCGAATTTTCTCTCTATCTAACTCGCTTCCCTCTCTCTCATTATCACTGCCTCCTCCTCCCTTCTCTGTCTCCTCCTCCTCAGCCGCCGGCCGCGCTCATCGCCACCATCATTCGCACGCGTCACTATCTTCATCAAATCTCATCCTTACCTCCACTGCAAACTACCTCTTTTTCGAGACCTCCTCCTCCGCTCTCTCCAACGAGACGCACTTTGGCGGCCTCACCTCGCCGTCATCAGCTACGGTGTCACTGCTGCAACTTCCATCTCTCCCCTAATATCTTGTTTTGTACTTCATTTCAGGTTTTGTCAAATTTTCTATTAATCTTCTTATTTTAAATTCATTAGGGTTTAATTAGATTTCAATTCTTCGTTAGTAATTTAATATAGTTAAACTACTTTTTGCTGTTAGGTTGATTTAGAGTAAACTTAGAATTTTCTTATTAGGATTTTTCTTGGTTCATAGGTAATTAAGCATGTTATTATGATTTTTAGATTTGTAATTTGAATTTGTTTAAATTCACTGACTGATATTCTGTTGAACACTGTAATATAATGCTGAATTCTGTGTAATTAATGCTGAATTTAGTGATTTGATGTTGAAAGAATGGTTGTTAGATAAACTACTTTTTGCTATTAGGTTGATTTAGAGTAAAATTAGAATTGTCTTATTAGGATTTCTCTTGGTTCATAGGTATTTAAGCATGCTATTGTGATTCTAGGGTTTGTAATTTAAATTTGTTTAAATACATTGATTGTTATTCTACTAAACCCTGCAATATAACGCTGAATTTTGTGTAATTGATGCTGAATTTAGTGACTTCATGTTGAAAGAATGGTTGTTAGATAAACTGCTTTTTGATGTTAGGTTGATTTATAGTAAAATTAGAATTTTCTTATTTGGATTTCTCTTGGTTCATAGGTAATTAAGCATACTATTGTGATTCTTGGATTTGTAATTTGAATTTGTTTGAATTCATTGACTGATATTCTGCTGAATACTGCAATATAATGCTGAATTTTTTGTTGATTTATTTTTCTGAATTTCTATTAATTGGTATGCTATTTGCAGACATAACGATGGGTAGAGGTCTGAGGGATCAGGCTGCTGGTCATGGTCATAGTCGTGGTCAAGGTAGAGGGAAGGTTTCTTCCGGTAACCCTGGGAATTCTGGATCCTCTCCCTCTACTCCGAATATTCCGATGATGTCACAGATTGTAGGTTTAGCGAACCATCCGTTTATCATGGTCCTAAATCCCCACTATGTGCCTCCATCTACGGCAACATCGCCGCCTCCTACCTTTCAGCAGCTCGCTGCCACGACGACCCCGCCTCCAGCGACGGAAGCCGCAACCCCGGAGTCCTCTCACAGAAGTGAGGCAGCTGATTCCCTCTATCTCCTCCCATCGTACGGTTGACCATTTGGCCTAATGGCGGTACGGAGTAAGAATCACTTTGAGTCTTATATATTTTCTAATTATTGTTTTGCTGAAAGTGCCTGAAAATTAATTCTAATTTAGTGGATTTATGTTTGATTGCCTAAAAGTGTTTTCCTGTTTCCTGATCATTGTTATTGACGAAAGCGTTTAGTTATTGATTCTTGTTTAGTGAATTTAGGTTTGATTGATTATTGAATGTGTTTCCTATTTCCTGATCATTGTTATTACTAAAAGTTTCTGGTTAGTTCTTCTAGAAATGCACCAATACTTACCGTCGGATTGCCAGTAGGATTTTTATTTTTTATTTTTTTTGCCACTATTTAGCCACAATTAACAGTCAAATAAAATTAAAAGTCTTGTTAACGAAATTGTTATCAAAAATCTAAAATTATCAGAAATTAACTAATTATTTTGTTAAAAACAAATGGTATGAATACAATAAAATGTCACAGAAGTAGAATAATGTACCATAAATAAACAAAAATACATAAAATACTAACCATACTACAGATCTTGATAATTGTCGCCATCGTCGGCTGTGGCGTCATGGTTCCCCTACTGAGGCAGCAGCGTAGGTGCTGCCGTCGGTGCACACCAGCAGCGTCACTGGGGTAATCAGTAGTGCCGCTAGAAGCAGTAGCGCCGTTGCCTCCAGCATGCATCTGCTGGTTGTATTCCTCCATCTGCTGTCCTAGCTGCTCGAGCATCTCGAACTTCTCTGTCAGGTCTGAGCTAGCGGCAATGCGGGCAATAATCTCTTGATATCTCTGCTCAGACTGCTCCCGCTGCTGATGAAGCTCCTGTGTTAGCTTCAGCACCTCCTCCCTCAGGTCCATAACCTCCTGGGGATCAGCAGGGCTAATGGCAGAGGAAGCCGTCAACGAGGAGGAGCGGAAGCCACTGGCGAAAAACGAGCCCAACCCGAAGCGGCTATTCTTGTGGGGTTCAGAGGCGGTCTCACACCAAATCCTGTCGGGATCTACGACTGAGGTCTCGGAGCCGGCTTCGTTAACTCTACCAGGCAGCTGAGATTACTGGGTCACAGCCCCCAAACTCTACTGATACTCCTCCTGCATCACACACGTTAGTTGTGATTAGGATAATAGTTAAATAATTGACTTTAAACCAAATAAAGCTTAAATTAGGATTAATTTAAACTCACATAATGGGCCGTCGACTGTTCGTCAGCAAATCTCTCGTTGTTTGCCTTCAAAGTATGTGTATACTTGAAGGTCTCTGCCAATGTCGTCTCACAATCCAACGACTTAGACTACAAATTAATATATTAACCAAACAATAAAATGAACGAACAAATTAAAAAATGACAGACAAATATATATGAAGCAGGAAATCTCTATTCTACAGTTGAAAACATAATTTGAATTTTTTCGATTTAAATGAAAATCTTATAAAAATTTTGACAGAGTCTCCCCTAAAAACTGGATTTAGCCACCCTTGAAGGGTTCCATCAAAACCAAATTAACATTATTATTTTCACAGTCAAGTATTTTTCAAACAATTTCAGCAGCAGGAATCCGCAAACAGTTAAATAATCCAATATTTTTCAGCAATCTCAGAGCCTAATCTAACCTATTCTAACCTATCCTAACAACCTAAATCCACTAAAATTGAAAATTAGTTACTCTGAACTCTACTAACTAAATTGGGTAACTTGATCATAAAAAAGAAAATTGAAAATTAAACACCGTAAACTCTACTAACTAATTCATGTAATTACTATAACATAAAACAATGCCAAAATTCTTGTCAATCTCGTTTTCGTCTTCATGAAAGTCGCCAACCCACCTGTATACCTCGACGATCTAGGCGAAGCCCTGTTGACGATGTTCGCTAGACGTTGACGCTTGAATCCCTCGTTATCTCTAAAATGAGACTCCAGGTCACACTTCATGTTTGGACAGATCCACGAGGTTAAGTGGTCTTTTCCCTGACGAACATCACTCATCATCTGCTGAAAACCTTTAGCTGCCCAGTGGTCATAGATCTTCCGGGTCATGAGGTTATGCTCCGCATCCCATATGAATTTTAACTACACAAAATGATTCACCAACATTAGTTAGTTGGAATAAAATACATTTCAAATACATTAAATCAATTCTAACCAAATTGGGTTCTTACCGCCCACTTCTGAAACCAGCGCTCTCTGATCTCAGCTGGGATCTGCGTGTAGGTCGGCCATGAATGGCCGTACATGGACTGAATGACCTCAGATATCTCCTGCGTGCAAGCATTGGGGTTCGGTGCAAACCTATCATAGAACAAACCGCACAATAACAATCACATAAGATAAACAAACTTAACATAAACAAACTAAAGATAAACAAACTTAATATTATAAAATTAAACTCACAACTGCAAGCCATTGCGCCAAATTCTCAGTCAGATGACGGACAGTGGTGGAGGGCCATCCTACTCGGGGGCATTGGAGGTATCACCCACCGCAGGCTCTTTCGAGGAGGTTGCTACATCTGCAAAGGGGCATAGCAAAAGAAGGCACCCCGTTCGGGTTTGGGACCATGATAAATTGCTGGTCCGATGAACCTGCCTTTGATGTCACAGGGGTCGATGGGGTAGAGGGCGATGACTAGGCAGCCCTGGGAAATTCGGTGGCAGCCTGCCTCTACCACGACCACGTGTTCCACTCGACCTACCTCTACTGCCTGTAGTCATGTCTGTACAGCGAATATATTAATAACATATTAATAACATAACAAACACCAACAAATAATAACATAAGAAGAAACTCAAGAAATAACAAATAATTCAAAAAGTGGTTTAGTTTAGTAAATAAAAAAAAAAAGAAAGAAAAGGAAATTACATAGCGTTTTAGTTGCAAAATAATTAAATTAGACTTTCAAACCATTCTAACTTTATTCTAACAAAGCATTCTAACTCTCAAAGCATTCTAACTTTGTTAATTTTTTAAAATATTCTAACTTTAAAAGCATTCTAACAATAAAAAAAATTATCCTATACAAACTCAAGAAAACACAAAATAACATGATGAAACATCACTAGCAATACATAGGACAAAACGCTATAATTAATCAGCATAAATCAGCAGTTTCAGTAGCAATATGAATAAACATTAAAATAGTAATTTTCTAACAAAGCAACAGCAACAAGCGAATCATGAAAACAGTTAAGCATTGCTCAAACAAATTCAGCAACAATTCTTCAGCCAAATTAACAGTAAAATGTAGAATTAATGATTCAACTAATTCAAATAATTCCAGCAACAAGAATCGACAATCTCATATAATAATTCTAAATACATTGAGCGGAGATCAGAACCTATCAATCTAACTAAACTATCATAACCTAACCACCTAAAAATAATTTACAACATAAATTAATCTACCTAAAATCAATGAAAACTAATTCAATAAAAACCCCTAACCAGCTAAAATCAACTAAAATAGAAATCAATCTAATTAAACTAATTAGAGGAGAGAAGAGAGAAAATCTAGAGCAAAAATGGGCGGTTCGAGCAGCGGCAGCAGAGCAGCAGTGACAAAAACAGAGGACAGAGAAGGGGGGTTTTGAGCAGCGGCAGTGGCGGTCTTTCCAGCGGCAGCAGGGGGCTGGAGAGAGACTGAGGGGTGAGAGGTTAGAGAGAGAGAGAGAGGAAGATGAGAGAGTAAAGAGAGAGAAACGAATTCGAAATGAAAGGGAAGAGGATTCGCGGTTCGAATTTGGGGCATGATTACCGTCGGATTTACCGGTGGATTAATCCGACGGTAATATTGTGCGTGTAATCAAAATACAACGTTTCATTAAACAAGGTTCAGCGTCAGATTTATTCGCCGGTAAATCCGACGGTAGTTAGCGTGCCAAAAATTTTTTCCCTCCAATTGTTATCGTCGACGTTACCATCGGAACGTCAACTCTGATAGTAATATTTTAGGGTGACGAATTCCTTGCCAATTCTAACGAAAAATTTGTCGTTAATGTCTGATAGTAAATCTAACGGTTCTCAGTGTTTTTTTGTAGTGTATTTTTATGATTTTTTGTAAGTATAATTAAAGAAATGAAATATAAAATACTTAGAGTTTGATAATTTTATGCCTACTATTTTTTTTTTTTGAACTTTTTTCTTTGTGAATGACTGAAATATTTTATATAAAATGAAAAAGATTTAGTAATTGAATTTTATGTTTAACTTTTGCATGCACATTTAAACAGTTATCCGAATGTTTTTACAAAATTTAGATCAAATGCACCAATTATTTGTCACTTATTAAAAAAAATAATTTTTTTCAATAAGTAAACTTTTATATACAATTTAAAAAATTTTTTCTTAATTGTTCTTTCTAGTATTTATTGTCATCACCTAGTTAAAGAAAATGTCCACCCGTATTTATTGGCTTCACCATAGATTAAATCCATAATGCAATTGATTTTGACTCCCATAATGCAAGTTGGGTTGGTCTAGTGGTTAGCTCACTAGTCCGCTTAAGCAAGTGTCGGGGGTTCGAATCCCGCCTTGTGCATGCAGCAACCCATTGGCCAGCGGCAAACCCTTAAATGGAGCTCAGTACCGCGACGGATTAGTCCTTGACCTGCCGGGTTGGGGGATACCGTGGGAAACCAAAAAAAAAAAAAAAAGAAGCATTAAAGCCTCAACCGTTACATTGTCTTTTACCTGTCCTTTTTTCCTTTTTCCCTTTAATTATTATATACCTGAAGTGTTCTTTTCTTTAATTTCTACTTGCTGCTCCGATCCCCAATTCTAACTTCAAGAATCATTTATGATTTTCACGTTATGTTGGGTCGGTAACAATATATGCTTCGTACATTATGACAAAGATGGCAGCTAGTGAAACTGGAATTTCATATTAATAACTAGTCACTAGTCTATTAATAGTAGGTATTAATGTATTAAGCGTAGACCAATCAATATCAAAAGTATTTACTCAATTTTTTTATTATTTTAAAAATTATATTTGTGAGACAGATTGGTCATTGGATTATTCTTAATAAAATTTAGGTTAAATTATACAATTGATCCCTACATTTTCAGTGAAATTACAAATTAGTTTTTACACTTTAAAAGTTTGTAATTTGGTCTCTAAAGAGAATTAAAATTTGTAATTTAGTCTCTTCTGTTCAAAAGTGTTTGATTTAACAAAATATTTTCAATATATTTTCTATTTTAATAGAATATTCTCAACATATGCTGAAAATATTCTGTTAAATTAAAACTTTTTGAACGACAGGGACTAAATTACAAATTTTAATTTTCTTTAAGGATCCAATTACAAACTTTTAAGTGTAGAGACCAATTTATAATTTCGCTGAAAATATAGGGACTAACGGTATAATTTAACCTAAAATTTATATATATACTAGACAAATAAATTTTTAACAAATTCTATTATAAAAAATTAAATGTTTCATAAATATTTTTAAGATAAATTAATCCTCTTTATATGTAAAAAATTAATTCATTTTAAAGACCTCTAAAATAATAAAAATTTGTTAAAAATCAAAATATTCAGTTTAAAATTTCTTAAGAATTAAGTTAGATATTTATTCCGATATAATGGGTTTTTATACAAATCGTGCTCCGAATTTCGATTTTCAACAAAATCCGCATGAATCATAATTACTCGTGAATTTTGGTAAAAATTGATAACAAATTCACAAGTAATAACGGGAAGATTTCGAGTAGTTGTAGTTAATGTTTCATCATTACTCACGTAATTCGGCAAACTTAACTCACCTTTATTACTTGTAAAAGCTATTTTCACTTATTTAATTATCCTAGGCGAATCAAAATAACTACGTTGTAATTGGACCTGCTACCAAAATCAGAGTGAACTTTAACGCTTTATGAAATCTTAATATAACAAAAAAAAAAAAAAGGGTTACCAAAATTGTATAGCTATTGTAATCATATATATATATATTATATTTATATTATATAAAATATGTACACATAAATTAATAAAAAAATCAATCATATTATATGTATATAAAAAATTAATATCAAATAAATTATTCATATAAAAAATAAATTAAAATAAAAAATACATACTAAAAATTAATTAAACAAAATATATATTTATATATAGAGGAAGTATAGGGAGCTAATGGAATATTTGTACAATGTGTACACTGGAGGTTTAGGGATGTCCGATTCAGTATTAGAGATATAACCATTAATGTTACATTTTTCTATCAGTTTAAATTTTTGGGATGAGTGGTTGTACGGATGGTTATTCTCGATAGTATTTGGCTCCCTAGTGGGATTCTTATATATAAATATATGACAATTGATTTTGACTTATTCTTTTTTGTATATAAGTAGCATTTTTATTTTAAAAAAATATATATATGAAGGTCTTGTTTAGATATTTTTTTTGAAAAAAATATTTTTTTAGAAGATCCTTTACAAAAAGTAAAAGTGATTTTATGTTTAGATATCTCATGTAAAAAGATATTTTTATCTATCAATTATATTTGAGTAAAATAAGATAAAAATATTTTTTTATTTATTTATTATATAAAAAATATTTTTAAAAAAAATCTTTTAAAAAAAATATAAATTATAATTTCTCAAAAATTTTTTTATTTTTTTAATACGTTTACTTTTATTATTAAAATTTTTTTAAATACACTAAAAATATAAATTTTTTTTTTAATAACGTTTAAACAAGCACTAAAACTTATGTTTTTCACCCTTTATTAATTATACGCTATTAGTACCTAGTGGGAGTCTAATATTATATTGATCCTCTCTCTGAAATTATAGAACATGAAGATGTTGATTGTGAAGAAAACCATTCTGAAAAGAGGAATCGAAATTCTAAAGGTGAAGTCGCCGGTGGGACACAAATCCCATGCAGAAACAGATCAAAAGGCAACTATAAAGAACGTGAATTCTCCTTCTTTTGTATAATACACTCAGAAAAGTAGTTATGTTTTGTGGGGCCTTCAGACAATGAACCGTTGGGAGTGTCTCTCTTCATCAAAAGAAAGTCGTTGAAGGCATTTATTCATGCCAACGCGTTTCGTCGTTATTTGTTAAGAAGATCATCCAATTTAAAGCATGCTCATCATTCACATTCCAATCTTATTCAAAATTCGACTAATTCAGTTTGACTAACTAATATTTTACAAAAGTTACAGAAATCTTTTGATACAAATATTTTTAGATTAGAGAAGTACTAAGAAGCCAGCAATTTTTGTGATTTGTAGCCATCAAATAGTTATCAATGATAATTTTAATGGTGTGTGATTGGTGTGAGATTTCATTCAATAACTTTTTTTTTGTTGGTTAGATGCTAGTTAGAATTTAAAAAAGTTGTTGTCCCCTAAACTTTTCTTTTAGGTTATACACTCAAATTAGTATCTTAGGAATTTTAAATTAGTGCAATTAGGTATTTTTTAAAAATTGTCTATTATTCAGCCTTTAGAAGAGAGAAGAACTAAAAAATAAGTAACTTCTCATAAAAAAAATAAGTAACTTCTTATAAAAGTGGATATTTAAATAAATAAAACTGTTATTTGTACACCAAAATCAGCTACCAATATATTTGTATATAAATATATGTGTAATTTAATTTATTTTCAATATATATTTATATTTTAACATGTATTTTATACTGATAGCTGACTTTAGTAGCTGATTTTGGTGTACATATAACATTACTCTTAAATAAAATAGCTGGCTAAAAGCTAAAAATTTAAAAGACAAGTAGCATTTTTCTTTTAAATTGAATATTTTAGTTTTCAATCAATTTTTATTCTTTATAAATTTTTAAAAATTACTTCTATTAAATAAATAGGTTCCTTTATCATTTTGAAAAAGACTAATTTTTTTATAATGATATTTTTTAGAATTTAATTATTTTAAAATAATTTTTTTAAATAAATTTATTTGTCTAATGTGGATATTAAAAATTTTATTGGCAAGGTCTATTTATCTGATGAGAATTATTTTTCAGAATTTATGAATAAAAATTTGTTAGGAATCAAAGTGTTCTATTTAAAATTTTTGTAGGCTAATTTAAATATTTAATCTAGTTTTTATTTACAAAATTCAAATATGAGACTTTTAATTAAGAAATCAAAATAAATAACATATTAACTAATTTATGTTGGTTATGTCTCAAATCTCAATTATTATTATTCAATGTTTTTCCACTAAGTCAACTAAGTTCATTGCCAATTGAGTTCCTATATAAACCCTATTATGTCTTCTCACAATGCTCACCAATTTTCTTCTTGGATAATAAGTTTCTTGTTTTTACTAATGGCCTCTACTTCTAGGGTTCTTCTTCTTGTGCTTCTTGGTGCCCTTGTTTGCACCATTGGTGCAACAAGGAAGCTTGGAAATGACAAGAATTCGTTTGGTGATGAGAAGAACTTCGTCTTCCATCGTCCAGGGTTTGGTGGTGGTCTTGGAGGAGGAGGTGGAGGTGGTTTTGGAGGCGGTGGAGGAGGAGGCTTAGGCGGCGGCGCAGGAGGCGGCTTTGGAGGGGGTGCAGGTGCTGGTGGTGGAGCTGGAGGAGGCCTTGGTGGCGGCGGTGGTGGAGGGTTCGGTGGTGGTGGTGGAGGAGGCATTGGAGGCGGTTCAGGGTTCGGAGGAGGAGCCGGGTTCGGTGCAGGTGGTGGAGTTGGTGGTGGAGCTGGAGCTGGTGGTGGTGGAGGATTTGGAGGAGGTGGCGGAGGTGGCCTCGGTGGCGGAGCCGGAGCTGGTGGAGGGTTTGGTGGTGGAGCTGGTGCTGGTGGTGGATTTCCATGAAAACTTTGAGGCCATGCATGTTTCCATTCAAAGATTGAAAGATGAAACATTCAATTATGTAAACCATACATTATTTTTATAAGCTTTGAGTCAATAACATGTAACATCATCGTACCCATGCATCATCATACATGTTCACAACTTTGTTAGCTTTCAAGCATTCTTTTTCCAAATGTGTTTTCTTTGTAAGTCCAAAGTATTTGTCAAAGTGAAATAAAATATTCTTGCAACAAATGAGTCCCTTCTTCACAATAAAATATTTGTTAATATGTTCGTATTAATGTTAGAAAGATAAAAAAAAATACGGTCAAAATTTATTTTATTTAATATTTATTAATTACTACAGTAATTAATAAATACTAAATAAAATAAATTTTAACTGATTTTAGTTAAATTTTTTTTGTTACTAAATATTGTCGCTGTTAATAATTCAATATTATCATGGGAACCTCTCGGGGTAGCCAATATTAATAAATTCTAGCCAATATTTGGTCGCAATAGACTTTCAATACTCTGTTGTATTTGGAACTTTCTTTTTTTAATTTGTGTACAAAAATATTAATGCCTACTAATTAATGGTAAAAAATAATTAAATCCGTTAGCCTTCTAACACTACTGTATTTTTCTTATTATTATGTAAATAATGGTTTTTCTTTTTTTTTTCCTCGTAATAATAAATATAGATATAAGATTTTTTTTTTTTTTTGTCTCGTGTGTGTCTCATCTCTCATGTATTAACAAGTTAAACAAACAAAATTATAAAGTAAGAGAGGAAATCAAATATGTAATGTGAATTCCATATCTTTATTAGTTTAACTTGAAGCTGTTAGAAGTAAACTTTAGGTTATTGGATTTCTTAATTTGAAATCTGAGGTGACTAGGTGAGTGAAGTTAGAGGAAAACAACGTACTATGATTGTGTTCTCTCTTAATTCTCCAAAATTACATGTGTTATCTTAGTTTAATTTGTTACTTAATTAGTTAAGTAAACAATTTGTAATTCTATTTGAAATGCTGTGTAAATTTTTATAAAATATTTTACAATGACAAATTGAAAAAAGGACTAATAGTAAAATAAAATTATAAATATATGAATCTCATATAAAAAATTGCATGCTCTCTATTTATTAATTATGAATTATTTATACCTAAGTCGTCTAAATAACATAACTACTACAAATATACTGTAATGTTAGAAAAATAATATTTAAAGTTATTTTACATAATATTATATCTATAATTTCATATATATAATATTTATAATTATATATTTATTATATCTAAAATTGTATAATAATTTTACGATAATTAATAAATATTAAATAAGATAATTTCGAACGATTTAGGCTAATCTTTTATTGTCTCCTAAATATTGTTGACATTTTTAAATGTGGTCAAAATTCTATAATCAACGTTGCCACCATAATAATAATTACCATAGACTCTATTGTATATATATATTGATAAATTTTTTGATAAAAGATATTAGGCTTTTAGCTAGAATTTTTTTATAATAAATTTACGTAGATGTGTTTTGAACTAAAATAGTTACGATATATAAACCTATGATTTTAGTGTCGGAAAAGTATAAACACTAGAATTTTAACCATATTTTGTACTGTGAAATCTACAAACCAAAATCTCTATGCAAAATGGATTAAAAATATTATTATAGATATTTTGGCATCAAAAGACGGGTTCAAATTTCTTTGCTCATATAATATCGTATGATTGTTAGTTAGAACGATGTTCTGGTGTTAAGCGATATTTCTTTTTTCTTTTCCTAATATCGAATGAACGTATATATTAAGTACGATATATAATAATCAAATAGCATAGGAAAAAATAATGTTATCATTCAATTTTGTCAAAAAAAAAATGTCAATTTTATAAAGTCTCTTGATTTCAAATATTCACGCACCTCATGTGAATTTCGTATATGAGTCTTTCCTACTATACGTATATTTTTGGCTGACATAATATACTGTGATTGAGTAGTTTAATTTGAGAAATAACGGAAATGTTTGGTAACAAAAAAAAATCAGCCAAAAACAGTCGTAACTTGCCTTATTTAACATTTATTAATTGTTGCGACAATTAATGAATACTAAATAAGGTAAATTCTGGCTGTTTTTTGTTTCTCCTGTCATTACCCGAGAAGTTTCTTTTAGAATATTATTTTTAAATATATAAAAAATCGAACAGAAAAATTATAGAGCAATCCAAAGAGAAATTAATAAAGATCCTTGAATTTAAATTAATTACTAATTAATTTCTAACAATATTTAAGTATCCTAACCTAATTTCTTATCATTCTCAAATAGAAACATATTCTTTGTGCATTTTATTCATACTATTTTGTAATAGTTTGATCTATGAATTTGATGGATTTAATTAATCATAGAAGGAAGTTCTTATTTAATCTTCCACAAATCAAGCAAAAGACGAAGACTGATGGCGATGGCTTGTGATAGTGGAGCGTGTTGCTATGGCGGTGACTGGTCTCCAGCGGTGGTGAAGTCCTCCAAGAGCTCTCTGTTCTTTGACTCTAGATGGTTATGATCTTTGATGGAGGTTGGCGGTTGTGACGATGGAGACGACATTCAGTTCTTAGAGAGGAACTGAAGCTCAGGACAGAGGTCCAAAAGATGATATTTTTATTTTTTTTATTTTTTGGTGCACAGATGAGATATGTTACAGACTTATAGGTGCTTTAGAGAGATTTAAGAAAAAAAAGATAAAATATTTCACAACAATGACTAAGAGAATATGATTTCCAGCAGTTTAAATGTTCAATTTTCCCAAAAGAGAAAGAGTTTACATAATATTTTGGAAAGGTCAAGATTTAATTTTACAAAAATATAATTTTAAGTGTGTACATCCAAACATAGTTAAAATATAGATCATCGAAACCCTTTATATTAGATCCATCCAAGAAAATCACACTATATAGTATTTGGTTAGTAGTCCAAAACAAAGGAGGGAAGAGAATCTTGAAAAATTTTACCAAAAGGAAAATCTTGTCATTCTATAATAACATTACGGAAATTCAAGTAATGACGATTATGGGAGAAAGAAGAATCATGTACACTAATCTCTTTCTTTTTCCTTTTTGGACCAATCATATCCTTATACAACCCATTACCACTGCACAAATATAAACAAACCCAATTTGGGTATGCCAGAAGACATTAAAGGTACATAGGTTTGCATTTTTATTTTCTAATTTTATTTTTAGTATTTTCTGTTTTCAGAATTTGTAAAGAAAATAATAAAACAGAAGATGAAAACAGAAAATAGAGTTTTATTTTCACTATTTTGTATTTTCCTTTCACAAAATTCAAAAAATAAAAAATACTAAAAATAAAAACAAAAAATGAAAATGCAAACCAAAGATACCTTAAAATTTTCTATTCACTAAATATATGCAAGAGAACAAAGAAGAATTTACAGTTAACTGACTAGGAGAGAGGGGAAGAAAAAACTAAAAGGAAGTGATTTGCTGATCCTAAACCTGGTGAACTGAACTTTGACTAAACCAATGTCCAATCACTTTCTAGAGAGGAAGATTTCTGGGAAGGTGATAGGCTTGCTGGTTTTGGGGGCTTCTTTGAAAATAAAGATGACTTGCTGTCGAAGAAATTCGAAAAAGCTTGTCGAATTGGCTTTTCCTCAGTGTTTACCTGATCTTTTGGTTTATCTTTCCCACCAAAGACATGGCTAAGCTTCTTAAACCGGTTCTTAAGTTCACCAGTGCTCAGAACTGAATCCTCTGTCTGTTTTGTCATCTTTAGTGCTTCCTCTGGATTCACTAACATCATCTCCACTGTTTCATACACCTACATAAAGATGTAATCATTAAAATCATCAGTACCCGATATCATAGAGAAAAGATTTTTCATTGCCATATTCACACAGATGTAAACTATACACTTATATCATGCAATAAACCTTAGACCTAAAACCTAAGCTAAACAAATTCTAAAGTGATCATTTTCAGCTCATGACTACCCTTTTAAAAGAAGTTTTGGGGTTCACTCTGCTGATTACATTTTGCACATTTCATAAAGGCAAGAATATTTAATAGAATTATAGAAGAGATAACTCAAGAAAATTTTAGATGCGATCGAACATTGCAAATTAGTCACTTTACGCGCTTAGTACCCACCTGAACAAGTTCATCAACTTTCTCACTCCATCTGTTGCTTTGACAAGTGCTAACCGCATAATCCTTGCAGTCATTGAACATCTTTGAAAAGTCACTGTTATCAGTCAGCATAGTTTCTGCTATTGCAAGCCCTAAACCAAACTGTATAATTAAAAACAAAGGCTATAATTAGAAAGGCATGAAAATGGTACAAAGGTTGATCTACAGAATATTTAACTACCAGCTATTATTGCAACTAACTGAATAATTGCGGGATAAACTTTTCCCAAGGCAATTATACATAATGGCCAAACCATACCTAAAGATATTTTCACAATTAATCTTTTCACTTATATAATAATTATCCTATATTATAAAATTTGAAATAATACAAGTTAAGAAGAATGATAATATACTTTTTAAAATTTACTCTTAATTTCAGAACTTGAATGACCAAAATTATCCAATTCCGTTTGGTAAGAAACATTTTTTCATTGAATTTTAATCAGCAAAAATATTATATTGAATGTCTGATTCACTTTTCCTTGATTAAAGAAAATATAACTCTTCGCAATAGCAAGGATACCTCCATGTGGGAAAAGATTAAAGAAAATATTTCCTTTGTTACCATTAACTTTCAAATATTTTCCCAAGTAACTGATACTAATTATAGGTATGGGTATAAACAAAATAAATAAAAATAAAACAATCACAGGTCTGAATAAATTTCAAAACACATAATAGCAAGTTATGTCCAAATATGAGACTGAGCACACCTGTAGTTCTATGAAAAGATTGATTATAGGAATGATGAAAGATAATAATTTTGTTACAACTTTTACAAAACAAAAGGAACTTATCTGAAATGAAAAGAGAGAGAGAACTTACTAATGAAACAAACAGTTGTCCAAAGAGCTCAAAAGGCGGGATATCCTCATATATATCGAGTATGCCCTCCCTAAAAATGGATGTAAAATACCATTCAAGTGAGATGGCTATAAGGAGAAAATTTAAGTTCACAGGAAAGTATTCCTTCAGACTTACACTGCCAAATCCTCATCAAAGAGAGGTGCCTGTTTAATGGCTGGTACTGGCTTAGATGTTTCCCACAATTCACGCCACAAATTTCCTGCCATCAATATTCAATGAAATTCAGAAGAAACAAGAAAATATGATCGGAAAATAGTGCATCAACATTCTTGACCAAAATTGTCACAACCCATGTAAATCTTTTAAGTAATGGTGAAAAATAGTAAACAACAAAAACATGGAAATAATAAACAATAAAGCAATTTAAAAATTTTTCGGGCAAATACTATTGAAAATCTTCTAAACATTAGACATGGTGTTGGGAATATCGAAACTTTGATTACAAACAAAGCAAACCAGATAAAATAAGAAAGAATGAATAGCCCTAGAGTTGTTTGATAAAAAGCGGGAATTGTGAACCAGGAAACTGTTGTCCACTGAGGCAGGGATCGGAGTATGTATAAACTCAATACCCGAGCACATTTCAGTTGTGTTTGGAAATCCTCAGTTCCATCTTGCAAGAAGTTATAATAATATGGTTCATTTTATAGCATTCCTTCTAAAAGAGACATGATATATTTTTCTATGTTGTCTTTCACCAAGGTATAGCAACACAAATGGGCATTTTATTACCACAATTGAATCAAATACTTTCTACATCATATAAAGTGTGGATTCCATGCATGTCTGTTACACACCCCAGCAAAAGACAACCTCTACGGCAATCAAAGATAATAAACACATAACTTATTGGTAATATTTATAAGCAATAGTTAAAGTGTGGGCACAAATGATGAAAGACATGCACTGAATTTTATTTTATTTTATTTTTTAATTTGGTGGCTTTAAGAGAAATGCTTTATCATGTGCTGATGGTCTGTTAAGATAGAAATCAAGCATAATAACAATGATGTGAAGGACAGTCAGTTCACCTTCTTTCTGCATTCGCCGACTTAGCTGTCCTCTAGAAGACGACTCGCAGCCCTCAAAAAAATCACTATCCTCGACACTTGCCTCACTTTCTGTCCAATCAGGAGGAGAGTGCCATCTTACAAAATCTTCCAGAATACAACCAGGATTTGCAGCCTAAAACATGATAACAAACACAATTAACTCACATACAGCATTAATTCCAAATAGTTAGCAACATGAATGCTAGTAAGAAAAGTGATCTTTGAGGGAGAGCCTGACCTTGAAAGCTTGCATATCAGAGAGAAGTTGAGAGCAACCAGCACCAACACTGACCATAAAAGGTAAGAAATTTATCAAGAAATGCGACTTGATATTAATTATAGTTCCTTACATCATAGATGCAAATATGCAGCAAATTGAAGATATGGATACTACAAATGGAATGCTATTTTCAGTATATTTATACTACTACTTTCTAAACTAGTAAGAACTTACTGCTAAGAAAATGGTTTCCTAATTCATGCCCTAATGTATTTTCCATTCATATCATCGACTTTTAAAACATTCCAAACCAAAGCATGAAGCCATCGCTCAAACATGTATTTACCACCACTCAGTTAACTTTGCCAATGAGCAGAAGGGGAATTTAACAGAAAGGATCCTGTAGGACCTACAAGATCCACACTTAAGCATAGATTCAATTCATGTTGAGCCATGTCTTATTTTAATTACACATTGTCGGGGAATCATGACATGATGAAAACAAGGCTGAAAAGCTATTCTTACAAGTCATATGGCTCAAAATAAGAAATTTTTTAGGAAACAAAAGGAAAGTGAAGAAGAGGATAAGACAATGTCAATCCCAATCAACTGCTGCCTCCAACACAGATAGAAATTTTATCAAATAGACAGTGACTAATTTCTAGGCTTTGCTTCAAGGAGTACATATTAAAATATAGGTAAACACGTTATAAAAATATTGCAAAGGCATTAATAAACATGCCTGAAAAGTGAAAAGCATTTAAAAAGCCCCTGAAGTAAGATGGACTTGATATTTTAGTTAGAACTTCAAAAACCTTTGACTTGGTGACAAAAATATGCTTACAAGAAACACATCTAAGTGAGGAAAATGGCAAAATAGATTGAGAATTTAAAAGTGATTATAAAAAATCCTAAACAATACCCTAAATATCCTCTTAATACTAGATGAAGTAAAAAGTAAATGCAATCAATCTTAGTATCTTAAGAAGGCAACCAATTCTTTCTTCATTCAGTAATTATAGGGATGCTTAGGAAGATAAATCATTTTCATTTAAAATAACTGTATGCAGTTACTGTACAGACCTCCCTGTCCGCAGCACAAACTCCTCAGTTTCTTTGATCAGATCTTCTGTAAGCAAGGGTCCTTCCTGCAAGAAATGGACAGAAACATCAAGCACTGGAGCATGTCTAAACAGCAATTTACAAGTGGGGCGAGAAAAAAAAGAAGATATATCAAACCTGGGTGATAGGAGAGTACACAGGCTCGCCAGTTTCTAGCATTGTCAGATCTCCAGATGGGCAATGAGCACCAAGTCGAAGAACAAGCTCCCCAGTACTTAATTTAGCATATAATAAAGGCTTCGCAGGAGCTCTGTCAGTATATTTGTCAGATCTTCCAATATTTGAATTGGCCTCTTTCATCATAGACTCCAGGGATTCGGTGGCAATAATATAGCGCATTTTCCGAGAGATGCAACAATTGATTACTTGAAATTGCTGATATAGAAGACATGAGTTTAAATCTGGAATGTCATCTAGAGGAACTCCGGGTAAATATTTTTCTTCAGACCAATGTTTCTTCAGCTGCATAATGAAAGAATAATAAACTTCTTTATCAGCTGGTAATAAAGAAAATAGAAGAGTAGCATTTATGTATACCAATTCAGTTCAAGTTAAAATGTTAAAACAGGAGTTTGTACAGGATTTCTTTCTTTCTTTTCTATGGACAAGTACAGTAAAATTTAAGAGGTTTAAAAAAATATCATAGTTTCCAATATATAGCATGCATGCAATTTGCAGTAAACAAGGAAAAGAACATACCACGGATCCCACCCAAACAGGGAACAAAACAAACAAACAAACATTTGAAAATAGTTTTTAAAAGTGGAAAGGGAAAAAAAATAGAAAGAAAGATCTAAACACTATAGCTTCTTTCTCAACATGGCATTACATCAATTATATATTCAGTTACCTGTTCAGAATAATATCATCTTAGAAGAAAACGAAAAACTGATTATAATTCATTCCATCATTGTTGTAAAACACCATCAAACTAGAAATAATTGAGTTAAACATACTTTTGGGTAAGTTATAAATGATTACATGACCATTAGAACTGCAAATAATTGAGTTAAACATACTTCGGCAACAACTCTGCACCAAAAAAGAGCCATTTTTCGGAGGGTCTTAAAGTTTCCAATAACTTCCGCCAACTTAACAACTAGGCTTTCAGGAGGAGCACCATGAATATCTCTTAGTAAAGATGTTATAGCAGTTTCCTCGGGATTGATGTTGATTTTCCTGCTAAGGAACCCTCCCTCTGCATATATCTTACAGATATTACAATCGAAGTGATTCAAGTGGAAGATAATCAAGATTGAAGCAGTGAAGTACTTAAAAAATTTTACAGACACAAAAAGGTTGATGCAGTTTTATTATCAGCAAGCCACCTAAAATTTATATACCTGGATCAAACAGAGACTTAATCAAATGCACAACTTTCTCATCGCTGCTAAACTCAGAGGTAAGTTTGTCTTCCTTTTCGCGCATCACTAAAGCCTTAACAGCAGAGAAACTTATGCCTGCCTTCTCTCTGGCAGGTGAAGAACTTGTTGATGAAGCTAGAAAATCTTTCATCGAGTTCGTTTTCCTTCCGGCCCTAGTCAAAAGGCCAAAAAAATTTAAAAGGCTAATAGATAACAACATCTTGTTATCCACTTTGAAAGAGTTTAAAATTATCAATTCATGAATTGGCAAGAAAAAAGCGAGGATAACTTACTCAACTGCTATAGCCAATTGCTTCAGGACAGATGATGGAGGAATGGGTTCCTTTGCTGTAACAGTTAAGCCTTCAACTGTTGGAATTGCTTCAGAAGCCTAAATTAAAGGTTTCAATCATGCATCACTAAACTAACCCATTTACATAATCAAATCAGAAATTAAATGCAAAAAAAAAAATCTATATTTTGTTCATTCTCAACAAGCATGAATCATTAACGCATCACAAGCATACCATATATGCCAAAAAAATCGGAATATTATTCTGATCTAATGAGTCATGGACAGCGACACAGTTTAACAGGCACTACTGTTCATAGGCAGCATAAGTTATCAAATTTTCCTAATATGCTAGGGAAACTGCCAGGTTTAGAAATTTGAAATTTCAGGCATTTCTGAAAGTACCAGAAGATCAAAACCCTGAATGAAAATGTCCAGATCTTCTTACCTTGGCTTCCTGATATTGTTTCATATTTAGGAGGTACAGATTTTCATCATAAAATGGAACACAAGCCATGTTTGTATCTCCAACTTTGTCTGTATCTTCGACTTCTTTCCTCGCCTTTCGAAGGTTGTTAATTTTATCTTGCCAATCCTGCTTTATTCCTATATGTGGAGGTCTCCACTTTATATTCTTCAATTCGCTGCGAAGCTGCCCATTACATTACATAAGTCAATTTTGTAACTACAAACTACCACTCATTACAAGAAAAATGTCGCCTAAGAAGTATTTATACTGTTTAGACATCATACACGCAAATAAGTAAACTCATACTTTCACTTTTCCATGTTAGAATATTGAAATCAAGTGAATCAAAAGATTACGAAAATCTCTGTTGCAACTAATATCAGACAAAACTGGGAAGTGGAAAATTTTCATGTTTAGTGTACAAAAAAGCTAAAGATGGTGAGCGAATAAATAAACAGGACACAATTAGTTTTACCAAAATGATTAGCTTCAACATATTTAAAGCTCAAAACAAAAAAGAATAAAATTTCAGGGCAAAATCAAAATCAAACCAATAAACTACTTCATCTGTGTTTGGATGAACTCATTTCTCGCACTTAAGGGCAAGTTCACAACCAAGAGCTACCTCTAAAATAAGTCAATCCAAACCCTAAACCCTCATTCTCAACTTCCATTCCCTTGATTGAGCTTCAATGAAAAACAAAATAATAAATAAAAACTTAAAAATAAACCCAGAATTTAATCTGTTCATACCACATTTTCATCCCCAATATGAAAGAATTTAAAATTTAAAATTTCAGGCACTCAAACTAAATTCAGCTTCTTTTTGTATTTCCCTCCAAACAGAATTACCCAAATTTCATAAAATAACAATTAAACTCTCCTTCAAAGTTCAAAGCTTCAAATTTATTTTCTTAAAAAATTGCAGAATAAATGAATAATTAAGCTCATTTCAGAACCATTTTACCTTGGAATCGTTCTCGTTATGAACAGATTCTTGTCCCTCCTGCTGCTGCTGCTGCCTCCTCAAATCGTTCCCCGATTGTTTATCAGCAGAATCTTCACCGATCAGAAAGTGGAGTCAATGCTCATTCCCAAAATCAACGTAATATAAATAAAAAACAAAAAAAACAAAAATCCAAAACAAAAAACCGAATTTCCAACAAAAGGAAAAGAAGAAGGAAAACAAAAAAACAAAAAGGATAAGACAAATCTGTTTTCGCGCAATGAGCCATGTACGAAGGTGAAAACGGGTAACAAAAATCAAAACGACGAACAAAAAAAGCATTCACAATAAAAGAAAAAGGGAAAGAGAAGAGGGGCAAAAACGGCATTCCAAGTAAGTAAAAGTTGTACCTCGATCGGATTTGAAATCCAGGATAACACGCTCCGCTTTTGCAGCCGCAGAGTGAAACGCGGTTCTCGCTTTCGACACCAACGAATGAGATTCCATTTTGTTATTTATTTTTAATTAATTAATTATTAGTAGTACTACCTAAATCTCCTCTCTCTCTCTCTCTCTATCCTCGGAGAATTGTTAACAGAAGAAACAGAAACAGAAAACAAGAAAAAGAAGCATAGAATTTAGTTAGATAGATTGGTAGAAAGAGAGAGAGAGTGTGTGTGATTTTGTAGTGATGAGCAAAATGGAATGAGTCTATGGAGACTGGGTATGAGGAAGAAGGTGGAAGGGGTTAGTGATGGTGGTGGTGGATGGTGGTGATGCTGAAGAAGACCAAGTAGATACTCATGATGCTTCTTCCTCTATGGAGTAGTACCAACTAATTTGAATTATATATTATTATTATTATTATTATTATTATTATTATTATTATTATTATTATTATTATTATTTCAGCACTTCAGACTTCAGAGTTCACAGTTTACATACACCCGCACGCGGAAAGAGAGGTCTGAATTTCAGCGCGGTGATTATTGTAAGGAAAAAAACAAGTAGTCAAGTAGTTTGTTGAAAAATAAATAAATAAAGATGTAATATAAAATAAAAAAATATAATTAGATAATAATAATATTTATTATAATTATTATCTTAATATAATAGAGATTACTAATATATTTACTAATATTATATATAAAGAGTGAGAAAGGAATATTTAGAATAATTGTAACATAAAAAAAGAAAGAATTGTTTTATTACTTGTGTCTATTGCATTTGACGATGTCTTCTATTTATACATGTAAAATGTCTTTGTTTTAATTCTTATTAAATTCATTCTCTATTGAGAATGGACATCTACGTAGTGATCCTTATCACAACACTCTTCCTTAGATGTTCATTTAGAATTATGTCTCGTTAAAACTTTACTAAAGAAAAACCCAATGAAAAAAAAATTTTAGTGAAGGAAAAATAGTACAATATATTTTGTGATGGGGACTACGTCATTAAATACCTTGTAAAAAAAACTCAATGGGAAAAAACCTGACAAAGGGAAAAAGAGTACAGTCTCCCCCTCTTGTCGACATCATTTAACATCTCAAAATCGGCGCATCCTAATCTGATATACCAATTTTTCAAAGGTGGATTTTGGAAGTGACTTTGTAAATAAATATGCCAGATTATCACTTGAGAGGATCTGTTAGACATCAATTGTCCCTTGATTTTGAAGATCATGAGTGAAGAAGAATTTGAGAAAAATATGCTTTGCTCTGTCACCTTTGATGTATCCACCCTTAAGTTGAGCAATGCATGTTGTATTATCTTCAAACAGAACAGTTGGAGCTATCTTCTAATCAATCAGTCCACATGATGACAGAATATATTGGATCAAACTCCTAAGCCAAAAATACCCGCGACTTGCTTCATGTATCGCTAGTATTTCAGCATGATTAGAGGAGGTTGCTGCTATCGTCTGTTTTGTGGACCTCCATGATATAGCTGTATCACTATACGTGAATAGGTATTCTATTTGAGATCTCCATTTGTATGGATCAGACAAGTATCCAGCATCAGCATAGCCAACTAATTGTGACTTGGATTCATATGGATAAAACAATCCCATATCAACCGTTCCATGAAGATATCGAAAGATTTGTTTGATTCCATTCCAATGTCTTCTGGTTGGAGAGGAACTATATCTTGCTATGTCAGGTCGTGTATTATTAGCAAGATACATTAGTGCTCCAATGGCACTGAAATATGGTACTTCAGGACCAAGGATATCTTCATTTTCTTCTTTATGACGGAATTAATCTTTTTCCACATCCAAAGACCTTACAATCATTGGGGTACTTAATGAATGTGACTTATCCAAATAAAATCTCTTCAAGATCTTTTCTGTGTATGTTGTTTGATGAATAAAGATCCCATTTTTTGTATGCTTGATCTGCAGGCCGAGACAAAACTTAGTATTTTCAAGATCTTTCATCTCAAACTCTTCTTTTAGAACTTTTATAGTTGTTGGAATCTCTTCAGGGGTTCCAATGATGTTTAAATAATCAACGTACACAGCAATTATAATGAATCCAAATGTAGATTTCTTTATGAAAACATATGGACAGATATCATCATTCTTGAATCCTTTTTTGACCAGATACTTAGTAAGACGATTATACCACATTCATCTAGATTGCTTTAAACCATATAAAGATCTTTGCAATTTGATTGAGTATAACCCTTGCGAATATTCATTGGATGGTTTAGATACCTTTAGTCTTTCAGGGAGTTTTCAAATAGATATCACGATCTAATGATCCCTATAAGTAGGTTGTTACCACATCCATTAAATGCATATGTAGTTTATGGTATGCAGATAAACTGACTAAATAACGCAATGTTATTACATCCACTACAGGGGAATATGTTTCTTCATAATCTATACCGGGTCTTTGTGAAAAATCTTGTGCCACAAGTCAAGCCTTGTAGCATACAACTTCATTTTTCTCATTTCGTTTTCTCACAAATATCCACCTGTATCCAACAGATTTACATCTTCTGGTGTATAGACTACAGGTCCAAAGACTTCACGTTTTGCAAGTGAGTCTAACTCAGCATTCAAAGCTTCTTCCCATTTTGGCCAATCATTTCTTTGTCGACATTCTTTGACTGTTCTTAGCTCAGAATCCTTACTTTCATGCATGATATTTAATGTCACATTATATGTAAATATTTTATTGACAACTATCTTATTTCGATCCCATTTTTCTCCTTTAAAAATATAATTTATCAAGATCTCGTCATTTTCACAATTTTCAGGTACCTAAACGTCTTTTGACGTCAAAACTATATCAGAGTTTTGGACAACTGCAGTTAGTTTTACTATGTATTTTTCAACAGGGATAGTATTTACCTATTTTCTTTTTCGAGGATTTTTGTCTTTGGAACCAACAGGTCTACCACGTTTCTGGCGTGAATTTGTTTCAGTGGCCACTTTTCCAACTGGGACATCAATTCGAATTGGGGGCATTTTTCACTGGTATATAAGATTTGGTTATCCTCTTTGTATCAAAAAATGCATCAGAAAATTTATTTGCTATTCTTTGCAAATGTATAATTTTTTGAACTTCTAGTTCACATGACCCTGGTCGAGGATCTAAATATATCAAGGATGATGCATTCCAATTAAGTTCCTTTTCAGGAAACTTATTCTCTCCCCCTAATGTTGAAAATTTTGATTCATCAAAATGGCAATCCGCAAATTGGGTTTTAAATACATCTCCAGTTTGTATCTCAAGATACCTCACTATAGAGAGAGAATCATATCCAACATATATTCCCAATTTTCTTTGGGGTCCCATTTTGGTACGAGAAGGTGGTGCAATAGGAACATATATCGTACCCCCCAATATTCTTAAATGGGAAATATTTGACTGCTGGCCAAAAATCAATTGCATAGGAGAGAACTTATGGTAACTTGTTGGGTTCAAATGAATAAGTACTGTGGCATGTAAAATAGCATGCTCCAAACTGATGTTGGAAGATTTGTTCTCATAAGTAAGGGTCTAGTGATTAATTGGCGGCGTTTAATAAGTGATTCTTCTAACCCATTTTGTGTGTGAACATGAGCTACTGGATATTCAACGCTTATTCCATTAGCCATACAATAAACATCAAAGGTTTGGAAAGTAAATTCACCAGCATTATCAAGACGAATTGTTTTGATTGAATTTTCTAGAAATTGTCCTTTTAATCGAATAATTTGAGCAAATAATCTCGCAAACGCCAGGTTGCGAGAAGACAATAAGCACACATGTGACCATCTCGAAGATGCGTCTATTATGACCATAAAATATCTAAAAGATCCACATGGTGGATGAATAGGTCCACATATATCGCCTTGAATCCTTTCTAGGAATTCAGGGTACTCAAATCTAATCTTTACTGATGATGGCCTTAAAATTAGCTTTTCTTGAGAACATGCAGCACAACAAAATTCACTAGATTTAAGAATCTTCTAGTTCTTTAGTGAATGTCTATGGAAGTTTTCAATAATTCTCCGCATCATGGTTGTGTCCAAATGACCCAATCGATCATGCCAAGTTATGAATTCATTTGGGCTAGTAAACTTCTAGTTTACAATGGCATGTGATTCAATTGCACTAATTTTAGTATAATATAACCCAGATGAAAGTGATAGTAACTTTTTTAATATAACATTTTTATTTGAATCATGAGTTGTGACACATAAGTACTCATGATTTCCGTCATTCATAATTTCAATATGATATCCATTTCGACGAATATCTTTGAAACTCAATAAGTTCTTTAGAGACTTAGTAGACAATAGTGCATTATTTATTATGAATTTTGTTCCTCCAGAAAACAAAATTATAGCTCTTTCGGAGTCATCTATCACATTGTCTGAGCCAATAATAGTATTAACATATTCTTCTTTTGGCACAAGATGAGTAAAATATATATTACTTTTGAGAATGGTGTGCGAACTTGCATTATTTGCAAGGCAAACATCTTCACTATATGTCCTTGCCATTTTCTGAGTCTTCCTAAAATTTGATTAGAGTCTTGTGCCGATAACGTGTTGTAAAATAAATAAATAAATAAGGAAGATGTAATAAATATAAAATAAAGAAGTATAATTAGATAACAATATTCACCACAATTACTATCTCAATATAATAGAGATGATTAATATATTTACTAATATTATATATAAAGAGTGAGATATTCAGAATAGTTGCAACATAAAGAAAGAGAGAGAATTGTTTTATTGTTTATGTCTATTGTATGTGACGATACTTTCTATTTATACATGTAAAATGTCTTTGTTTTCAACTTTCATTAAATTTATTCTCACTTGAGAATGAACATCCACGTAGTAATCCTTATCACAACATAGTTTACCATTTTTGTGTTGTCTCAATCCATTTCTGAATTTTAATTTTGGTAAGTCAAATAAAAAATAAAAAATATTGTTAATCCTATAAAATATTATCTTTTAAATAGGTATTTATCGACAATAGGTTTAAAATGAGCACAACAATTATGTGCTTATTGAATGTGTCACATTTATATAGACCATTAGATTTTATTAGATAAAAATCAAAGACTAATATAAAAGAAGAACATTGATGAACTTTAATAAATATAGAATATTCTAGTACATAAATAAATGCTTTAAATGATAATATTTTAATACTTTTTATTCTTAAATAATTAAATATAAAATTTATAAATAACAAAAATTTCTTGCATAATAATTAATCTTAATGAATAAAGAACACTCATATTTTTTGTATTTATATGTTTTATATTTAATTATTTAAGAATAAAATATTTTGTTGCCATTTAAAGTATTGTGTATTAAAGTATTGTCATTTAAAGTATTTATTTATGTACTAGGATGTTCTATATTTATTAGAGACTATTAATGCTCTTCTTTTATATTAGCTTTTAATTTTCATCTAATAAAATTTAACGGTCTATATAAATGTGGCACATTCAATATAAGTACATAATTATTGTACTCATTTTAGACATACTCATTTATTGAGATTTAGTTTAATTTTTATATATTTTAATTCTCTATTATTTTTTAACTTTTTACACTATTAAATTCTTGTTAGTTATTTTATCTTAGAACATTAAAAACACATTTTTTTAGAAAAAAAAAAATCCAAACTAATTAAGCACATACCACTATCTTCTTATATGCATTTGGCCTTATAGAATTCTCTTTTTATTTATTTTTTTCGCTAAATATTATTAGGTACACATCCAAAATAATAAATAAAGTATTTTTAAAACACATCCAAAAATGTATATAATATAATTTTTTTTGGTAAAATTAAACATATCACATCTAAAATAACAACTAACAAACTAGATATTTTGTGAACACATATAAAATTATCAAAAATAATAAAAAGATGAATATTATCAAGCGTCAAGATAACAGTTATTATATTTATTTAGCTATGATAGTTTCAAAATCATTTTTATAAGAATGAATCTTTCTCTTTCAAATACAAACAGAAATATAGATTTAAAAAGATAGAATTTTTTACCATAAGAGGCTGAAAAGCGTTATTTATATTTTTTAGTGGTGTCTTTAAAAAAATGATTTAATTTATGGTATAATTTTAATTGTATTCAAGACACATCTAAAATAATAAATAATAAATAAAATATTTGTAAAACACATTCGAAAATATATAATATATATTTATTTGGTAAAATTAAGTAAACACATCTAAAATAATAAATAACGAACTAAATATTTTGTAAACACATCTAACATTATCAAAAATCATAAAAAAATGGATGTGAAGATAGCAGTTATTATGTTTATTTAGTTATGATAGCTTCAAAACTATTCTTATAAGAATGAAGCTTTCTCCCTCAAATACAAACAAAAATATATATTAGAAAGATAGAATCTTTTACTAGAGGAGGCGGGGATGGAAGACAAATAGCGTGTTATACATCTAAATTCCGGCAGAAGATTGAAGCGCAGCGAAGATGGGAAAAGCACAGGACGGGGAAAGAGCGCGGCGCGACGACGGAGGAGCACGGCGCGACGACGGAGGAGCACTCAAAGGAGGTGTGAGGCGTTGCAGATCTAGATTTTACTAGCGGGTAAAAGATTTAATAAAGTAAAACCTGTGTTTTGAGATATTTAAAGAGTGTTTTAGATTGTGTTAGGGTTTAGTAGATTTAAAATTAAATTGTTAAATTTTAGTTTTACTCAAACTATCTTTTTGAATTTGTATTTTAAATTAAAAAAATTAAATCTATTTAAATATGTTTGTTTTATTTTTTTTAATTAGTATAATAAAAATCTATTTAAAAAATAAATTTAAAGAATACCTAATCATATTGATAAAAAATATACTAATTCGTACTAAAATAATTATCAAAATGGTCTATTAAATTTTAATCCAATAATTAAAATAATTTCTTAATATTTGAATCAAAATTATTCTAAATTTTAAAGCGCAAATTAAAATATTTTCGGTCAATTTTCAGGTTAATGACGTTAACAAAAATTTTACATAACTATTTTCAAATTAAAACTGAGTGATCATTTTAATTATTATTTCTTCTTATTTATAGTAAATAAGTGCATAAAAAATCATCCAGTTAAAATTTTTTTATTGATATAGAATTAAATTAAATTTTATTAGAAATTGAATTTCAGTCAAAATTGAATTGAATTTTAACATTTAAAATGAATTAATAAAATTATAGAATTGAATTGAATTCTAATATTTGAAATGTTTATTAAATGAATTAAAATTTTATAATGGACATTATACTTTTTATTAATATAATATTTTATTTAAATAATAAATATATTTATTTATTAAATTATATAAAATAATTAAAAGTTTTATTTTTAATTAATTTCTTCAATTAAAATTTGTTTATTTCTTTTAAAAAAATAAAAAATATTACCTACAAATATTTGAAAATAAATAATATATATATATATATATATATATATATATATATATATATATATATATACATAAATAACGTGTATCGTTTTTTACGTACTCCGTCTTCAGGGAGAATGAGAGAAGGAGAGATCGAGAGCGAGTGTTTGAGGGTTAAACATGGTGAGGAAGATGGCCATGCCATCGGAAGAGATAAGGGGGAGAGCGTGGAAGGGTTTGTATCATATGTGAATGAGGGATTAAGTAAGGGCGACCTTAGTTCTAGGGTGACTTCCAAGACTTTTTTTTCGTGACAAGGTTATTGGTTCTTCGATAGCCTCAAGATAGACCGGGCTGAGACTCTAGATGAGGATTCATGGCAGTGGTCACCGAAAACAAGGAGATCCTATGCCTCCGAGAGTTTACTTCTTCGAAGAGACTACAAACATCCTCTCTGAATGAACCAAACAAAGAGGCAATTGTGATTAAGGTTCTTGGAAAAAATCTTAATTACACGGCCATGGTTCACAAACCGAAAGGGGTATGGAGGATCACAGGCGGATATGAGATCTTGGATATCGGTTTTGGGTACTTCCTCACCATGGATGATCTTCGGTCACTATATTGCGGTCAAGCCGTGGTCACTGGATTTTAAACTTTGCAAGGACACTTTCGGGGAGCCTATCGTTTGGATTCGAATAACTGGTTTGAGCATATGGACTCCATTTTTTTCTGCAAAGCCTCTGGTGAGTCATGCGACAGAATTATCGACCTATTATCTGAATATGAAAGCTTTAATGGTTAAAAGGTCAACATGAAAAAATTAGCAATCTTCTTTAGAAGCAATATTTCCAACAGAGTAAGGATTTCACTAGCAGCTCGGTCAAATATATCACATATTGGCACGCAAGATAAGTACTTAGACCTCCCTTCTATCGTCAATAAATCCAAAAAATCTATGTTGAGTTAAGAAATTAACTAAATTAAATTGATGATGACAAATATTATTTTTAGTGGGTTAATCACCCAATTAGTTTTGACTATTTTTTATTAAGTGATGCAGGCCATAATTAGCAAACATAGCAGCAGCCCAATATAGAACAAAATAAATCTGCTGGTGGACTGTCTAAACAAAAGAAGCCCAAAGAAAACAAAGCAAGGAATTCAGCTGGGTCAATTGGATCAAAGCCAACCCAAACCCAATGTAATTCTCTCAAGCTGATCTCTCCAAGTGCTTGCCTCCAAAGCAACGTTCCTTTTTCAATTCGGACAGAACTTAGAGAAGAGAGAGAGTACTTTGTTCCTAAGTCATTCACCAAAGAAGAAAGAAAGAGAAGGGTTAAGCAAAAAGGTTGAGGTCTAATCACCCAAATCAAACCACATCAAGCTAAGTCAGAAGCTAAAGGTGATTTATTTCCTTTTGCATGCATCTTACTTTCTTCCCTCCCTCTCCAATTCTCTGCTACTTCATTTTGAGATATATGGAGAAAGTGATTTCTGAAACACACTGTTGTGAATCAAAGGCCAAGATTATTTCTTAGGGACAAAGTAGTATCTCAAGGGCTCAGATGTGGGATTGCCATTGAAAATTTTTCTTCTTTGCTGTTCTAAGGCATTTGGTCAAGAGAAAGAGATCTGTTTCAAAATTTTAAATTGGGGATTAATGAAAGAAAGTAAAAGGCTAAGTTGGTAGCATACAGCTCGAGAAGTTGACTTGGTAAAGAGCAACTCAGCAATATCCAGGAGATACAAAAGACAATTTTTTTTCATTATTCTAAAGCGAAGGAGAGAGAACCATGGTTTAAAGTTCATGTTCTGAGATGTCTTCTTTGAGAGAGTTCATCAACTTGGACAGTGCTTTCTATCAAAGGAACATTCTGCTAGAATGAGGAACGAAATCAGAGTTAAGCAAATCTGGTTCATCGCATAGCAATAGAGGCTGTTGAAGCATCAATCTCCTTCATGTTTCATATATTGTAATTTCATTTTCAATGTATATCTTTCTGTAATTTCTTGTATGGTAAAAGGCTGAAAGAGAGAGCTTAAGAAAAAGTCAAAGAGTGAGAAAGGCTGAGTGATATACTTGAGTGAAAAGCCTAGAGTGATGTTAGATTTCTTTAGGTTAGTTTTGTGTCTTGCATCTTGTACCAGTGAGGTACCCCTTTCTTAGTTAGGTAAGCACTAAGAGTGAAGAGTTAGGTATTAGTATAGCCAAGTCAAGTTAGGTTAGAACTTGAGAGTGGAAGGATTGTGTCAATCCTGTGGAATTGGTGTATGTAATACTTTAACTATAGTGGAAATTCCACCACTGTTGTGGTGGAGACTGGATATAGGTTGCATTGCACAAGGCAACTGAACCAGGATACATGATGGTGTCAACTTTTGTCTTCCCTTCTCTGATCTGTTTTCTGATATTCATGAGATAAAATGAAATTGTCTCATAAATTTTTCGTTGCTGAGTTCAAACAGATTTAAATTGAAAGCTTGTAATTAAAGGGGTATTTCATTAAAGTAAAAGAAGGTCATAGATTCAACTCCCCATTCTCTAACTGAAGGCCAGTCAAACAACAGGCCTCCCTTTTTCAACCGGAAGAACTATGCTTACTGGAAAGAGAGGATGCGGATCTTCATCCAATCCATTGACTACAACATATGGAAGATTATTGTGAGCGGGCCCAAAATTTCAACAAAACAAGCGCTGATGGAGTGGTGACTTCAAAAGAAGAAACTGAATGAAATGATGACGACAAGAAGAAAGTGGAGCTGAATGCTAAAGCCATCAACCTTCTTCACTGTGCTATCAGTTTTCAAGAGTACTGAAAGGTGTCTAGACGCAAGACAGCCAAAGAAATCTGGGAGAAACTCCAGGTTACACACGAAGGCACTAAATAGGTCAAAGAAACGAGGATTGATATACTGCAAAAAGAATATGAGATGTTTGATAAACCCCATTTGGAGGGTTTATCTTGTGTTCAATTTAGAGGATTTTATCGCCTTCTCCCACATTTATCTAATGAAATAGCATGGTTTTATAACTTCTCCTTTAATTGTGCTTAAGAGTGAAAACATGCTTTTAGGACTTAAAATAGCTAAATTTAATTCACCTTGATTCTATTAGATGCGTTGATATGTTTGTTAAGTGATTTCAGATTTAGGAGGAAAAGATTGGATCAAGGGAATGAAGAAAAAGTATGTAAAAATGGAGAACTCATGAAGAAATGAAGGAATCGCAAAAGATGTCAAGCCGACCTCTTTGCACTTAATCAATCATAACTTAAGCTACAGAGGTCCAAATGATGCGGTTTCAGTTGCGTTGGAAAGCTAACATCCGGGGCTTCAAAATGATATAAGATTTTCCATAGTTGCATTGTGTTTAGGGGCACGCACGTGCACTGTATGCGTACGTGCCGATGGTGCACATGATTCACTTAATGCAACTCGTGGCCGGCGATTTTAGAAGCCTTGTGGGCCCAATCCAACTCATTTTTTATGCTATTTAACTCAAGGATTGATAAAGGATGAGGCATCTAGTCAATTAGGGAGTTTTATTTTAGTTTTATCAAGCTTTAGTTAGTTTCTAGAGAGAGAAGCTCTCTCTTCTCTCTAGAATTAGGAGTAGGTTAGATCTAGATTAGAAATTCTTAGATCTAGGTTAATTTCAAGCTTTGATTTACTTTTTCTTTTGTAATTCTTCTTCTTCTACCTTTCTTCTCTCTAGTTTTGCATTTAATTCCTGTAATTCTCTACTTTTATGGTCATGCACTTTTGTTTCTTCTATTTCTCTTTAATACAATTTATGATTCATATTCCTTTATTATTCAATTGAATTATTGTTGTTTAATTCTTTGCATTTGAGTAGTGTAGATTTACATTCCTTGCAATTTTACTATGCTTTCATTTTGTGCCTTCCAAGTGTTTGATGAAATGCTTGGAAGGATGTTATAGTAGATTTTAGTGCTCTTGGCTTGGAAAGGTAACTTAAGAACTCTTGAGTTACTAATGTCCAAGTGATTGACGATTGGGAGCCATTAACTCTAGATCTCACTAATTGATTTGGTGGAGAACTAGGACTTATGGACTTGGATTGATATAGCTCACTTGACTTTCCTCTACTATTAGTTAGGAAATGACTTAGTGGGATTGATTCTTGCCAATTCTCATGTTGTGGTTAGTGATTAGGATAGAGATCTTTGACCACCAAACCTTGCCAAGACCTTTGTAGCTATTAGTTTACTTCCTTGCCATTTATATTTCTTGCCTATTATCTCAAAAATCCCAAAACATACCTCATAACCAATAACAAGACACTTTATTGCAACTCCTAGGGAGAACGACCTGAGGTTTAAATACTTTGGTTTATAGATTTTAGGGGTTTGTACTAGTGACAAACATATTTTTGTATGAAAGGATTATTGTTGGTTTAGAAACTATACTTCGACGAGATTTCAATTGTGAATTCTAAACCGTCAATTTTCTAATCATCAAAATGGCGCCGTTGACGGGGAATTGCAATGGTGTTGTGTTATTGGTTATTGTATATATGTGAATATTGTGAATATGTTTGCCTTTTGCTTCTTTGTTAGTTTTTGCTAGTTGTAAGATTTAATTTTCTTACTTCTTATTTGATTTTGTTTTCATTTTCTCTTGCTATCATGAATTCTCACTTTGGCTATGAGTTTGGTTCTCACTATGTTGTAGGAAATGAGGACTTCAATGAGGATGTGTATCAAGGATGGGACAATCAAGGGTGGGAGGAGCCATATGCACATGATCAATTTTCATGGCAACAACCTCCACTAATACACTATGAAGAAGAGCCATTCTTTTATGCATATCAATCTAATGGCTATGGTGAATCTCCTTGTGATTTTCAAGAACCACCACCATATGCCTATGAGCTATATCCTCAACATAGCCATCTACCACACTCACAAGTCTTTTTTCACCAAACACCTCCATATGACCTTGACCCATATCCACCATACCAACCACCTTTTGAACCATATGAGCCACACATGAAACCACCATTCCAATATCGATTCTCCCAAGAGCCACCTCAATATACACCACCACATCCTTACCAAGAAGAACCACCTTCCTATTATGAACCCATTCTCCAAGACATTGAACCCTCCTATCCACCCCAAGCCTCAATGGATGAAATCCTTAGCCTTATACTTCAAGGGCAAGGATAAATGCAAAAGGAGACACTAGAATTTGTGGCTACCTTGACCAAGGTAGTAAGCACCTTAACCTCCCAATATTTGAGCATTCAAAGCACTCCCATGGTCACATGTGGAGAATCAATTGAAGAGCAAAGCATGAAGAAGAGATTGAAAACTCCGATGGAGAAGGAGGAAGGCCACTTTGTGTTAGAACAATTGGAGGAGCCTATGATCATTGAAGAAGAGGAAGAAGTGGTTGAAGACCTAAGAGATGCAGAACCTCCTTGGGAACCTAGAATTGAAGAGAACCTCTCCAAGAAGATTGAATTTGATGTTGAGGAGGAGAGTGCACAACCTCCAAAACAATTTTTGAATGAAGACTTGGAGGGAATGAAGCAAGAATTGAGCTCCCTTGGTGATGAAGATCATGCATCCAATCTTCTTGGTGGTGAATCCTTTGAGTTTGAAGAACCTTCTCCCAATGAGATAGAAGGCAATGTGGAGGTAGATTTTTCTCATATCCTATTTATGATTTGAGTGATGGAGAAGAGTTAAATGAAATTGATGAACAAAGGATTGAAAGTGAAGAAGTTTGTCAAGTGGTGGAGGTAACCAAGGAAGAACACAAGGGAGTAAAGCTTGCTAGCACATTGGAGATACCTCTTCCCAAGCTACCACCATCTATTCTTTCATTCAAGTGGGTAAATTCCTTATACTCAAGCTTTATTATTCCCCTTGAATATTGTTTGCTTGAGACGGATGATCAACTTAGACATATTTGTGGCTTTAAGAGCAAAAGGGAGATGGTTAGTGGTTGGAAATATCATTCTAAGTTCATGATGGTTGCACATTCAAGGTTGAATAGTAATGGTTGGTGTAGAACCCAATTGCAAGGGTCTAGGAAGTTGTTTGGGGGCTTCTTTGAGAATTCTAAGGTCATGCCACCCAATTGGAATCATGATGATCAATTTGAAGATGGGTGTCAAAACAAAGTGTGGGATCCCATATCGCACAAGGAGAATCAATTTTGGGAGCCCTTGGCTTGTGAAGAACTCCATCAAGGCTTGGAGGCATTACCTTTGAAGAATAGAGCTTATTGGAGAACCAAGCATTGGTGGGAGTTCCAAGAAGAATTTAAGCACAAGCCACCTTGAGAGGAGCTTCCCATAAGTCCAACTTAAGGACAATAAACAAAAGTGCTAGGTGGGAGACACCCCACCATGGTAAGCTCTTTTCATTTTTCTCTTTTGTAAATATTAGTAGAATAGGTTTGATTTCATGTTTTGTTTTGTTTGTTGAGTTTATTTGGTAGTTTAGTATGTCAAATAAGGTTTTAAGGTGTTTTGGTAGCTGTTCGGATGTTTGGAAGGCTTGATTTGGTGCAAGAACTTGAAAAAAATTTTGAAAAATAGAGCACCATCCACGCGTACGCGCACTTCATGCGTACGCGTGCATCAAGCATTTTCGACCATCCACGCGCACGCGTACATGGCGCGTACGCATGGATGCAAAAATTCCACCCCCAGCCAAAAACCCGAGAGTTAGGCATGCACTGTGTGAACATTGGGCCTAAGGCACAAACCAACCCGCGCGTACGCGCACCTGGCGCGTACGCGTCCATAAAGCTAAATGCGCAATGCACGCACACGCACGCTGTGCGCGCGCGCGTCGATAGCGCCACCTGCCCTCCTGGTACATATTCCAGAGAGTTGGGTCAACCTTGGGCTGACACTGTGCCCTGCACCTAATCCCACCCACGCGTGCGCGCACCTGGCGTGTACGCGCCTTTCGGCCAAACTGCGCATCAGCGCGTAAGCGTGCATGATGCGTCCGCACTGGTAAAAAAAAAAGATTTTTTTATCCTCTTCCATTTTCTTTTGTCCATTACATTCGCATACTTTTATTCTTTTCATTTTCATTTTGTTTTTATAGCCTGTTTTTACTTTATTTTTTTGAGTTTCTTATTTTAATAATGGTGTTGCATCTTCCTACTCAATTGTTGAGAATTTCTTGCATTATTTTGGTGCCTTTTGACTTGTTTGATATTATTGGGTGATGAAACTTCTAAAATCAATGCTCAATATTTTAAGACTCTTGGGTCTTTGTGCATTGATCTGCCCTCATATTGTCTTTCATGACCCACTCCTTCTTGTTCGAACTTGATGCTTTTGAGTGCTCTTCATGCTTTGACTTTACTCTTGCATCAAGCTTAATGATATGTCTTAGCTTACATTATTTTTCTCACTCACATGTTGTAGCTACCATGTTGTGGGAACCTTACTCTTATTTGGCATTAGCCCCCGCCTATGTTTTACTTGCTTTGCTATCTTTGTTGTAGGCTTAATTTTCTTTCTTTTTCGCTCCTTTTAGGTTGGCCACCAAAAGAGGAAACGGAAAAGTTTCTAAATGGGGGCGATAAACAAGTCATCCGCACAACCCTTTGAAGAAGCTCATCAATTGTAGCACCCCGTCCACCTTGCTCTTTGTTGCATGCGCCGAGGACAGTGCAATCTTCAAGTGTGGGGAGGTCATCCGACCGATCTCCATGGGTAACAATTTCCTTTTTCAACACCAGTGTTAGTTAGTTGTTGCATTGCATGTTAGGTTGCATGTTAGTTAGAATTTGTACATATTTTTACCACTTCTTTCTTATTAGGACTACTTGGTTAGAGTGATGATTTCTTTTCCAAGAAACTGTTTTAGGCCAACCTACCAATTTGAAAATTTTTTTTGTTGAACTTGCTTGAAAGAATATATTTTAGAACATGGTTTTTGAGCTAAGAACACAAGCTTGTGAGATTTGAGCCTAATGGTGTGGTTACATCTTATAACCACTTATTTTTCTTCTTGTGTGCAATTGTTCTCTTTTTATGATTGTAATCTTTGATTTGTTTGATTCTTTATGTCCATTATTTTGTGTATTCATGCACTTATATGATTGAGGCCATCATTTCATCTAGCTCACTTTCCCAAATAGCTAGAAGTGTCAATTTAGCCCAAACCTTAGGGCCAACCCTCAACCCTCCAAAAAATTCTAGCCCACAGCCCTAAAATTTATAAAATGATATTTTGTAAGCCCAACCCTAATTAAGCCCTCCCAACAAAAAAGCAAAACAGGGCTGGCCCTATAAGCCCTACAAGCCCCAAATCTAATCTTCTCCTCCCTGAGACCTTGACCTGAGATTTTAGGCTGAGAACTACTTGCATTGAAAGAGTGAAACTGTGAAAGGATTTGCCTTGAAATGGTGAAACTGTGAAAGGATCTGCGTTCTACCTGTGAAATCCGTGGCTATTTCTCCTCCCTCACGCGGAATCAGAGGTGGGTTTCTTTGTTTTCTGTCCCGCTCTGAGTTTTTTCTTTGTTTGTTTGCAATTGCATCACCCATTTTAATTCTGTTGACTGTTGTTAATAAACTGAGGTGGGTGATTTCAAAATGGTTGGACTATGAATTGTGGACTGTGAACTATGAACTTGTTTTCAATTTTTTCCCAAAAGGAGATTATGGAATTGAGAATCAAAGTTGAGTTTTAGTTACCATTTTTCAATAATCTGCTATTTGATTCCTACATAAGCAATTGTTCTGCTTTTAAACTTGTTTAATGTGATTTTGGTATTGTTGCTTAGCATGATTAACTGTTGGATTATTTAGCTTCTGTCTATTCCATATTTTCTTTCTATGCTGATTTTGATTAATTATCTTCATATTTGGATGAGTTTCATGAGAATGGTAATGGCATAATAATTTATTTTTACTATTTTACTTACAAGTTACAATTTTACAATTCTTATATTACTAGTTTGGAGACATATTATGTATAACAGTAGCAACTGTTTTCCTTGTTTCTTATACATACTCTTGGAAAAGATACTTAGAGATAAAGGAAGAAAAAGTGAACATTGTTGTATTGCTGATTTTAGATAAAAACCATGGTGTCTGGTATTCTGTTACAGGATGACATGTACCACCATCTTCTTCAACTTATTGGATCAGATGTCTGATTTCTTTTTCACTTGTCTTTTGTCTATTTTCCACCACTTATTCCATATGTGACTTTCTTTAAGATTCTATATTCATTTATTTAATTAAAGGCTTCTTGGTCTAAATTTAAGAAATAACTTTATCTTTTTAACAAAAAAATAAAAGGGCAGCTGATCACAAAGTTATATTGTTAAAGAATTCCGAGGTTTTCTATTATGACATCTTTTGATTTTAAATTATAAGAACTTTGTGATTTGATGCTTATGTAGTGTAGACTGTAGACTGATTTTGCAGTCTATGATTTTGTTGGTGTGAAACTAAGATTATACTTTTGATCTCCTAAGGACCTTGTGTAGAGCGAATTTAGTTGTGTTTATTTCAAAACTGTATGTGAAAGAACTTATTGATTGCGTGTCTTTTTCGCAGTGCAGTTTCCTGGTGTGGAAAACTGAATGCTATAGCTTGTGCCTCTGAAACATATGCTAGAATTCCCAGGTTAGTGTACACTTGTTATCCAGTGCCTGTGTTTCTCACCTTATCTTTGATTATGTACTAAATGTTCTATTGCCAACATGTCTATTAGTTTGGATAACTGATAATCTTCTGTAATGTCTCTTGCTTTTTCTGGTTTTTTGTTTTCATAGCTCAACTGCAAATCCCACCACTTTGGATCCCTATACATATTGTGATCCCAGAGAGGCCTACTGAATGCAGTATTCGATGTCCTAGTAGGTATTTTAATTTCATTACTTCCTTTCAATTGAACTGCTTTATTTTCTTTCTATATTTTCATCTATATGTCTATGAGAATTTGATCAGTTACACTATATACATTCCGCAGATTCTCCTCATGATTCTGTACAGTTTATTGAGTGGTCCCCTACTTCTTATCTCCGTGCATTATTGATAGCTAATTTTCATGGGAGGGTAACTATTTGGACTCAACCATCTCAAGTAAGTGAGGGTTACATAAGTGGGTACTGCAATAAAAATTTATAGCACAACTTAGTAGTTTTAGTATAATAATATAGTTAGAAGTTCTCTGCCATGAGTTTCCCTATGACCATAGATTTCGTTAACATTTTCTATTCAGCTTCCTGTATGATTGAGCAGATTATCAAAATCTTTGGATGAAAAGGAGATTTGACTATATGTTATAGATTAGTCCTAGGAGGCTAATTTAATTAATTGACTTGATACTTGTGTCTGCTGGTGGGATGATACTTTTTTTTGGCCTATGTTTCAGCTTCTCTTGCTTTTCCATTCCTAATAAGTTTTATGTGTGTTGTTGAAATAGAGAATGTAAAAAAAAAAAAGAGAATTAGATAACCCATGGGTTGGCCCTAGGGCTTTTGGCCCATGAGGGCTTTTGGCCCTGAGGGCTTTTTAAAAATTTGACCCTATTAGTTAAAGGGCTTTTTATTCTTCTGGCCCTATAAAGTAGGGCCAAAGTCCTATAGGGCCAAACATATTGACACCAATACAAATAGCCCTACCTTTTATCTTCCTTTGTTAGCCAACTTTGAGCCTACGCTTAACCTACTTGTTCTTAATTTAGCACACTTCAAGCCTTGAAGCGGAAAATAATAAATGTCCTTATTTGGATCTTTGATTAGCTTAGGCTAGTGTGTGTGTATCATTCAAGTGTGGGAACCTTGGGACATTGGTTGAATAAAAGGGTAGTTTGTATTTTGTTATAAATATTGGAAATTGGGTACATGCTCATGTGTTAATTAAATGTAAAACCATATGCATTGATACTTTTGTATATACTTTATTGCAAAAAGATAAAAAATGAGAAAATAAAAAGAAAAAAAAGAAAAAATACATGTAGTTATCAAAAGAAAAAGAAAAAAATAGAAAGAAAAAGAAAAGAAAAGCAATAAAAAGGGGACAAAATGCCCCAAGTGAAGCTCAATAATAATCAATGTATATGTGTTGTGATCAAAGAAAAAAAATTGCATGAGTATGTGAAAAAGTGAAGAATGGGTAGGTAGGTTTGTTTAGAATTGTATAGGTTGCTATATAGGTTAGGTGGGAAGTTTAAGGTGATCAAAGATTCAAATTTCAAGCCCACTTGACCAAATATGTATCCTTACCTTGACCCTAGCCCCATTACAACCTATGAAAAGTCCTCATGATAGTTGTATGCATGCATGAAATAAATGTTGAATGTTAGATGAAAAACAAATCTTGGAAAGCATGATTAGGGGAGAATTGAGAGAATCGACCCTACACACTTGAGCGACTAGAGTGCAAACACTTCCGGTGAGGGTTCGATGCTCAATTCCTTGTTCCCAACTTTCATGAGCTTTCTTCTTGCAAGTCTACTTGAACTTCATTTTTATACTTGAATTGGTAAGATTTATGAATCATTATATGACCTTAGCCCTACCCATTTATACATGCTCTTGGAGGATTGATTTATTTTTAACCAAGTAGGTAGAATCATTTTGCATTTAGTTGCATTCATATAGATAGATGCATTTAGGTTATTTGCATTGAATAAATATTCATACCCCTTGCTTCATTCCTGGTTCAAGCATGAAGACATACTTGGTTTAAGTGTGGGGAGGTTGATAAACCCCATTTGGAGGGTTTATCTTGTGTTGAATTTAGAGGATTTTATCACATTCTCCCACATTTATCCAATGAAATAGCATGGTTTTATAACTTCTCCTTTAATTGTGCTTAAGAGTGAAAACATACTTTTAGGACTTAAAATAGCTAAATTTAATTCACCTTGATTCCATTAGATGCCTTGATATGTTTGTTAAGTGATTTCAGATTTAGGAGGCAAAGATTGGATCAAGGGAATGAAGGAAAAGCATGTAAAAATGGAGAACTCATGAAGAAATGAAGGAATCGCAAAAGCTATCAAGCCAACCTCTTTGCACTTAATCAACCATAACTTGAGCTACAGAGGTCCAAATGATGCGGTTCTAGTTGCGTTGGAAAGCTAACATCTAGGGCTTCGAAATGATATAAGATTTGCCATAGTTGCATTGCGTTTAGAGGTGCGCACGTGCACTATACGCGTACGTGCCGATGGTTACACATGATTCACTTAATGCAACTTGTGGCCAGCGATTTTAGAAGCCTTGTGGGCCCAATCCAACTCATTTCTGATGCTATTTAACCCAAGGATTGAAGAGGGATGAGGCATCTAGTCAATTAGGGAGTTTTATTTTAGTTTTATCATGCTTTAGTTAGTTTCTAGAGAGAGAAGTTCTCTCTTCTCTCTAGAATTAGGAGTAGGTTAGATCTAGATTAGGAATTCTTAGATCTAGGTTAATTTCATGCTTTGATTTATTTTTCCTTTTGTAATTCTTCTTCTTCTACCTTTCTTCTCTCTAGTTTTGCATTTAATTCTTGTAATTCTCTACTTTTATGTTCATGCACTTTTGTTTCTTGTATTTCTCTTTAATGCAATTTATGATTCATGTTCCTTTATTGTTCAATTGAATTGTTGTTGTTTAATTCTTTGCATTTGAGTAGTGTAGATTTACATTTCTTGCAATTTTACTATGCTTTTCTTTTGTGCCTTCCAAGTATTTGATGAAATACTTGGAAGGATGTTAGAGTAGATTTTAGTGCTCTTGGCTTGGGAATGTAACTTAGGAACTCTTGAGTTACTAATGTCCAAGTGATTAACGATTGGGAGCCATTAACTCTAGATCTCACTAATTGATTTGGTGGAGAACTAGGACTTATGGACTTGGATTGATATAACTCACTTGACTTTCCTCTACTATTAGTTAGGGGATGACTTAGTGGGATTGATCCTTGCCAATTCTCATGTTGTGGTTAGTGATTAGGATAGAGATCCTTGACCACCAAACCTTGCCAAGACCTTTGTAGCTATTAGTTTACTTCCTTGCCATTTATATTTCTTGCCTATTATCTCAAAAACCCCAAAACATACCTTATAACCAATAACAAGACACTTTATTGCAACTCCTAGGGAGAACGATCCGAGGTTTAAATACTTCGGTTTATAGATTTTAGGGGTTTGCACTAGTGACAAACAAATTTTTATATGAAAGGATTATTGTTGGTTTAGAAACTATACTTCGACGAGATTTTAATTGTGAATTCTAAACCGTCAATTTTCCAATCATCAATGTTTAACATGAAGGATGGAGAAAGTATTAATGAAATGTTTGAGAGATTCTCAATCATAATCAACAACCTCGATGCTATGGGTACAACCTACTCAGAACAAACCCTAGTGAGAAAACTCCTTAGAAGCCTCACAAAGAAATGGAAAACAACAGCCACTGTCCTAGCCGAGAGTAATAATCTAAGTCCCATAACCTATGATGAGCTGAGAGGAAAATTCCTTGCCTATGAAGCCACACACACAAAGCCGAACTCAAAGAAAAAGGGAATTGCCCTTAAGTCAAAAATAGAATTAAAAGAGAGTGAGTCTAGTGATGGTTTTTCAAATGATGAACTTGTGTTTTTTGCTAGGAGACTCAGAATGATAATGAGGAACAGAGACAAGTACAAATGGTTAAGCTCAAAGGAGTACAAAAAGAACATGAGCAAGGTAACTTGTCACCACTGTAAGGAAGCTGGACATCTCAAGTACAACTGTCTAAAACTCAATAAGGAGGACAAATGGAAGAAAGAAAAGAAGAGAGTGCTCATAGCATCTTGGGAAGATCTTGAGAATGATTTGGATGAGGAAGAAAACTCCGAAAGTGAAGATAAAATCTGCTTCATGGCTGGTGATGATCAACTTGATGAGGTAAATTATTATGACTTGTCCATAGATGATTTACATGTTATAATTGATGATCTCACACTAAATTCTGCAAAACTGTTGGAAAAATATACTAAATGTAAATCTGAAAAAAAAATGTTGAAAGCTGAAAATGAGTTTTTGAAAGAAAAGGTGAAGGAAAGCACATTGTGGACCCTTCTCAAGAGCTTATTGCTAAAAATGAAAGATTAAATGAAATGATTAAAAAATTGAATGGTGATTTAGCAAAATTTGCTCAAAGTTCTAGCAACTTGGACAAATTACTTGCAAATCAAAGACCATTGTTTGAAAAATCTGGTTTAGGATATGTGATAAAGGATGATGCAGTTTTTGATAACTCCTCCACAAAATTCATAGCCTCTTCTTCAAAAACAAAACCTACTATCAGCAAATCTGGTTTGGGATTTATTCCTACCTATGAAGAAGATTTTGAAAACTCTTATTTTGAGGAAACTGAATCATCTTCAAGAACTGAACCTGTATCAAACAAATCGGGTCTAGGCTATATTTTAACCAATGAGGTTATTTTCAAAAATCCATCTTTTAACAATAGAACCTCTTCTTCAAAAGGCCCAAATGTGTTCAAAGATTCTGGTTTGAATGCTTTTGCAAAAAGGAATAATCACAACAAAAGGTATTTTGTCAAAAGAAATGCACCTCTTCCAAAAACCAGAAAATCTCAGTCCTTTAATCATTTCCAACATCATAACTCACGTCAATTTTAGCAACAAGCATCAAGAAATCATTGTTTTAATTGTAAGAAATTTGATCACTCATACTCACAATGCTTCATTAAAAAAAGAATAGTAGGAAGCCAAATTTACAATGTTGTCTGTGATTTCAATGCACTTGGACAACCAAGGTGGATTAACTTCAAAGGATCCAAATTAATTTGGATACCTAAGGTTACTTGAAGTTTTAATGCAGAGTTGCCTAGCATCCAAGAACAAAAAGGATATGTGGTACTTGGATAGTGGATGCTCAAGGCACATGACTGGAAGGTCAACCTTCTTCATCAAACTCAACAAGTATGATGGAGGTTTTGTGACCTTTGGAGATGATGGAAAAGGTAAAATTGTGGCTGTTGGAAAAGTAGGTAATGATCACTCTACTTTCATTGATGATGTCTTTTTGGTAAATGGCTTCAGGCATAATCTTTTGAGTATAAGTCAATTGTGTGATTTGGGTTATTTAGTGATTTTTAAAAGATTGGAATGCTGTGTTATAAATGAAAAGACTAATGAAGTGTTGTTTATTGCTAAGCATTGTAATAATGTGTATGGAGTTATCCTTGATGAACTAAAGGATCAAAATGTAGCTTGTTTTTATTCTAAAGAATCTGAAAAGTGGCTATGGCACAAGAGATTGGGTCATGCAAGTATGTTTCAAATAAACAAACTTGTCAAGAAAGGATTAGTAAGAGGTCTTCCTTTAATAAATTTTGACAAAGACATCACTTGTGATGCTTGCCATATGGGAAAACAAACAAAGAGTTCATTTAAATCAAAGGAAGACATCTCTACTAAAAGACCACTTGAATTGCTACATATTGATTTATTTGGTACAACAAGAACTCAAAGCTTAGGTGATAAGCATTATGGTTTAGTAATTGTGGATGACTACTCTAGGTTTGGTTGGGTTTTATTTCTTGCACACAAAATGAAATCTTTTTGGCCTTTGAAATTTTTAGCAAGAAAGTTCAAAATGAAAAGGATTTAAAGATCTCTTCTATAAGAAGTGATCATGGAACTGAATTTGAAAACCAATTATTTGAATCCTTTTGTGAGAAATTTGGAATATCTCATAACTTCTCTTGTCCAAGGATACCACAACAAAATGGTGTCGTGAAAAGAAGAAATAGAAGTACAAGAGCCATGCTTTGTGAGAGTAATGTTCCAAAATTCCTTTGGGCTGAAGTGGTTAACACAGCTTGCCACATTTTGAATAGAACTATCATAAGAAAATTTTTGAAGAAAACACCTTCTGAACTTTGGAAAGGTCACCCACCTAATTTAAATTACTTGCATATCTTTGGATGCAAATGTTTTGTTCTAAATAACAAAGATAATTTGGGAAAATTTGATCCAAAGGCATATGAGTGTTTATTTGTAGGATATTCCACAACTAGTAAAGCTTATAGAGTTTATCATCAAGATGCTAGAATAATTGAGGAGTCCATACATGTTACACTTTGTGATACTAACTTGGTTCAAAGTATTCTGGAAGATTGTGATGTAGGAAATCAGGCTCAAAAGGATGATGAAAAAGCCCAAAATCATGAAAGTGAAAATTCTGAACAAACTGAATCAGAACCTGCAGCTACTGAAAATCCAACACGAGACAATTCTGTTTTGTCTCATGAATCTGGAGAAAATACTGAAACCACCAGCTCCTTAAATCCCTCAGTGACCGAATCTGCTTTTAAGTCCACAAGACCTCGTGAATGGAGATTCTTGAAGAACTATTCCTAGAAGTTTGTCATTGGGGATATATCACAAGGTGTCAAAACTCGTTCCTCCACTAGAAAAGCAAATGAAGAAACAAGCATTGCTTTTTTCTCTTAAATGGAGCCTCAAAATGTCAAGGAAGCCCTTGATGACCCTTCTTGGGTAAAGGCAATAGAGAATGAGCTTCATGAGTTTGAAAAGAATCAAGTGTGGACATTAGTTCCAAAGCCTAGTGGAAAGAAAGTGACCGGCACTAAGTGGATATTTCGGAACAAGCTTGGTGAAGATGGAAGCATTGCTAGAAATAAAGCAAGATTGGTGGTACAAGGATGTGACCAAGAAGAGGAAATAGACTTTAATGAATCATTTGCCCTTGTTGCCTGAATGGAAGCTATAAGACTTCTGTTAGCTTATACTGCTTATTGTGGTTTCAAATTATATCAAATGAATGTGAAATGTGCATTCTTGAATAGTGTGATAGATAGAGAAGTGTATGTGGCATAGCCACCTAGTTTTGAAAATAAGGAATTTTCTAACCATGTTTTCAAACTATCTAAAGCTCTCTATAGTTTAAGACAAGCTCCTAGAGCTTGGTATGAGAGACTTAACTCTTTTTTTTTTGAAAAATAGTTTTTAAAGAGGCACCACAGACACTACTCTATTTATCAAGAATTATAATGATTCTTTCATTCTAATCTAAATCTATGTTGATGATATTATTTTTGGATCAGCCAATGAATCCCTTTGTACTGAATTTGGAAAAACTCATGACAAGTGAATTTGACATGAGCATGATGGGTGAACTTAATTTTTTCCTTGGACTTCAAATTAAGCAAACTGAAAATCGTATTTTTATTCATCAAGAGAAGTATGCCAAGGAACTAGTTAAGAAATTTGGTATGAAAAATGACAAATCCATGGGAACTCCCATGCACCCTAATTCAAAATTAGAAAAGGGAGAAACTGAGAAAGATGTAGATGAGACTATGTATAGAGGAATGATTGGCTCTCTTATGTACTTAACTTCATCTAGACCTAATATTATGCAAAGTGTTGGAATGTGTTCTAGATTCCAATCAAAATCAAAAGAGTCACATCTTTCAGCAGTAAAGAGGATCATTAGATATGTTCATGGCACATCCAATTTTGGTTTATAGTATCCTAAGACTGATGATTTTTCTGCAGTTGGTTATTGTGATGTGGATTTTGCTGGTGATAGAGTTAATAGAAGGAGCACATCAGGCATATGTTGTTTCATTAGAAAGTCTCTAAATGTCTGGTCAAGTAAGAAGCAGTCCACAGTGGCTTTATCCACTGCAGAGGCTGAGTATATAGCTGCTTCTTCTTGTTGTTCTCAACTTATGTGGTTAAAAACACAGCTTACTGATTATAAATTAAATGCTGATAATATTCCTTTGTTGTGTGATAACATGAGTGCCATTAATATTTCAAAGAATCCAGTTTTGCACTCCAGAACTAAACATATTGAAGTGAGATTTCACTCAATAAGAGAACATGTTCAAAAAGGGGATATTAGCATTCAATTTGTTAAATCAGAAGAGCAATTAGCTGATATTTTCACTAAACCACTCGCTAAAGACAGATTTTGCATGCTTAGGACTAGTCTAGGTATTTTAAGTCATGATTCATTGTTTGAAAATTGCTGATATGTTCGTTGAAATTTTTGTCTCATAGGTTGGGATGAGACAATTCTGGGTATATGAAGAACCATCTCTCTGAACTTTGCTTTCTGGGCCTTATTGTACATGCTGAATCATCTGGGCCAACCTTAAAAAATTCAAATTCTGAGTGGTCCAATGTGTTTCCTTAAACTCAACCACCTCTGGGCCGAAAATGAGTGTTACATTATCCATGTGTTTTATTTTATTTTATTCATTTTGTCCTTTAGTCCATAGTTTTCAAATTTAAAATTACTTTCTGTTTTAATTTTCAATAAAATCAAATCACTTTTTCTTTGTGATGTTAAGTCCTTTCAAGGTCAAATCATAGATGATGCAGTTGGATGTTTCAAGAAAATTTTTTTCATGGTGCGGTTACCAACACTCCATCTTCTCCCTTCATAACTCCTTCTTTCAACCCTTCGGTTTCTTCCCACTATCTTTACTGCTTCTCTTTGTTCAAAATCAAAAACCAACTAAATGAGGAAGAAAACTGTTCTTTAAAAGCCTTCTCGTGAAAAAGTTCTCAAACTTCCAGCAAAATCAAAATCCTCCACTTGTTCACAAGACCGAACCTTTACACCTTCTCCTTCTCCTCCTACATCTCCTCCTCGCACATATCCTATGGCTCACACCAAGAATCTCTCAAGGATTCCATCTTCCTCCAAGCCAACCTCAACTCCCAACGCTCCTCACAGCGGTCCATCGAAGCCAAGCACCTCGAAAGGGAAATGCCTTGCTGCAGCCAAACAAGCCACTGAGCCAACTCAATCTAATACAAGGTCTGTTCCCAATCATCCTCAAAGAGGTAAACCACGTATCCCTCTTAAATCTGTTAGGGAACTAGACATTGATCCCTTTGCACAAAAATCACACTTCATGACCTCTCACTCAAACTATAACCCTCACAAATTTAGGTCTGCTATGAATAATGGTTTTTTTTGAAGGAGTTATTTAGTACCGTACCCTGTGTCCCACTTTTCTTGCTGATTTACCCTCTCTGAAAAAGAAAGGTTTTCCTTTTGTTGAAAATTTGAAATTTCTAGACTGACATCACCTTTTTAAAATTAAAAAGCCTATTTATCCACTGTTAGTCAGAGAGTTTTATGCCAATATGACGTAACATGAGGACAATATTCATTCTTATGTCAAGGGCTGAGACATTGTGCTAAACAATGAAACTATCAGTGATTCCTTGAAATACACTAATGTTGGGGCGTGTGCCTATGCTTCGGGTAAATGGGACAAAGGAGTTGATATCTCTTTCAGTGATGCTCTGGCTTATGTATGTGAACACGTTTCTCTGATTGATGGCATCACACCCACTCACAAGGCCCTGGGTTATAATCGTGCTCAGCTGCACCGTATAGTAAATCATATTATCCTTCCTCAGAATGGTTCATACCAAAGGGTATCTTACACTGACATTCTTGTTTTGTATGCTATTCTCACAAAAACAGAAATCTCTTTTGCTTATTTAATGGTAATATATATGTTTGATTCTGTTAGAAGTGAGAAAGATAAAGCCCTTCCTTATGGCATATTCTTAACTTGCATTTTTAAGCATTTTGGTGTTGACTTGTCAAATGAGGATTATGAAAATAGACACTCATATCTAAAAGGAGGTGGTTCAGTAAAACAGCAGAAAAAGGGACCCACTCACTCTAAAAGGGTGGTTCTAGATGATGATGATGATGAATCCGTTCCTGAGGATTCTCCTCCACCTTTCACCGAGGGTACCGCAGTCTCAACTGGACAAAAATCTGTTCTATTTGGGGTTGTTAAGGATGTGATACAAGAATTTGTCTCCTAGTCATACCATATGATTGCTATGAGCAAAGAACATAGGAAGTTAGCAAGCAAGCATGAGAACTTCCTCTGAAAATTAAGAGATCGAGTGGCTGTTTTCATGAAGTTCATTAATAATCTCCAAGAGGATGAAAATGCTGCTACTGATGCTGAAGAAGAAGCTGATTCTGAGGAGGATAGTTCAGATGTCTAGAATTATCTCATGTTACTGCTACCTTCTATTTAATTTTATCTCATAAAACTGTTGTTGTTTCTTTTGAACTTTTCTATATTTTGTTTCGGATGACTGTAAACTGTTTAAGCACTGCTGCATTTATTTTTAGTTAATTACATGTTTGGACTTTGCATTAACACTTTTTGTGCAAGATTTAAGGTGCCACTTTGAGTGTTGTTCCATCCTTGATGACAAAAGGGGGAGTAGTGGGTTAATTGAATAGTAGGCAAATTTGAATGTGAATTGAATATGCTATTGTCATGAATATTTGCTGCTGTGACATTTTTTTGTGAATTGAACTTAAAAGCTTGATGATGCTATGATCAGGTTGTGATCATCATATTTGACCTCACCTTATAAGATTTGTTGCTTGGTCATGACTTTGTTAGTCTTAATGCTCTGTTTTGTTCAATTTTGAGTAATTTTTTGAAATGGATATTTGTTAAAATTACTGATGTAATTTGTCAAAGTTTGGGCTGGATTTTTGTTGATGGTTGTGTAAAATCCCTTAGTCAAGTTGAATTGTGTGTTGTACTTTATTGTGTTCTCTATAAGAGTAATAAACAGGAAGGAAGAGAAGAGTACAAATCTAGGGAGAGCAACCCTTTTAAAGGAAAGGGGGAGCAACACAAAATCAAAGAGAAGTTCCTTAACTTTATTCAAATTCAATTCTTTTTTATTAATATTTTAATTATGTTTATCATCAAGGAGGAGATTGTTGAGTTAAAAAATTAACTAAATTAAACTGATGATGACAAATATTATTTTTAGTGGGTTAATCACCCAATTAGTTTTGATTATTTCTGATTAAGTGATGCAGGCCATAATTAGCAAACATAGCAGCAGCCCAATATGGAACAAAATGAATCTACTGGTAGGCTGTCTAAACAAAGGAAGCCCAAAGAAAACAAAGCAAGGAATTCAGTTGGGTCAATTGGATCAAAGCCAACCTAAGTCCAATGTAATTCTCTCAAGCTGATCTCTCCAAGTGCTTGCCTCCAAAGCAACGTTCATTTTTCAATTCAGACAGAACTCGGAGAAGAGAGAAAGTGCTTCGTTCCTAAGTCATTCACCAAAGAAGAAAGAGAAGGGTTAAGCAAAAAAGTTGAGGTCTAATCACCCAAATTAAACCACATCAAGCTAAGTAAGAAGCTAAAGGTGATTCATTTCCTTTTGCATACATCTTAATTTCTTCCCTCCCTCTCTAACTCTCTGCTACTTCATTTTGAGATATATTGAGAAAGTGATTTCTGAAACACACTACTGTGAATCAAAGGCCAAGAATGTTTCTTGGGGACAAAGTAGTATCTCAAGGATTTAGATGTGGGATTGTCATTGAAAACTTTTTTTCTTTGCTGTTCTGAGACATTCAGTCAAGAGAAAGAGATCTGTTTCAAAATTCTAAATTGGGGATTAATGGAAGAAAGTAAAAGGCTAAGTTGTTAGCACACAGCTCGAGAAGTTGACTTGGTAAAGAGCAACTCAGCAACATACAGGAGGTACAAAAGACAATTTTTTCATTATTCTGAAGCGAAGGAGAGAAAACCAGAGTTTGAAGTTCATGTTCTGAGATGTCTTCTCTGAGAGAGTTCATCAACTTGGACAGTTCTTTCTATCAAAGGAACATTCTGCCAGAATGAGGAATGAAATCAGAGTTAAGCAAATCTGGTTCATAGCATAGCAATAGAGGCTGTTAAAGCATCAATCTCCTTCATGTTTCATAGATTGTAATTTCATTTTCAATGTATATCTTTCTGTAATTTCTTGTGTGGTAAAAGGCTGAAAGAGAGAGCTTAAGAAAAAGCCACAGAGTGAGAAAGGCTGAGTGATATACCTGAGTGAAAAGCCTAGAATAATTTCAGATTTTTTTAGGTTGGTTTTGTGTCTTGCATCTTGTACCAGTAAGGTACCCCTTTCTTAGTTGGGTAAGCACAAATAGTGAAGAGTTAGGTATTAGCATAGCCAAGTCAAGTTAGGTTAGAACTTGAGAGTGGAAGAATTGTGTCAATCTTGTGAAATTGGTGTATGTAATACTTTAACTTTATTGGAAATTCCACTACTGTTGTGGTGGAGATTGGATGTAGGTTGCATTGCACAAGGCAACTGAACCAAGATACATGATAGTGTCAGCTTCTATCTTCCCTTCTCTATTCTATTTTCTGATATTCATGAGACAAAATGAAATTGTCTCATAAATTTTCCGCTGTTGAGTTCAAACAGATTCAGATTAAAAGCTTGTAATTAAAGGGGTATTTCATTAAAGTAAAAGAATGTCATAGATTCAACCCCCCTTTTCTAAGTCTTCTACAACCTTCAATCTACTTTCAACTCAATCAAAGAAAGGATACAAAATAATCTTTTGGGCTGGAAATGCAATGTTCTATCTAATGCAGGAAAACATGTTTTCATCATAGTGGCTGGCGAAGCTGTTCCTATTTATACACTGTCCTGTTTTAGACTTCTAGATATTCTCTTGTCTAAAATTCATAGCATGTTCACTCAGTTTTGGTGGAGGCAGCAGGGGACAGAGAGATATATGGTCTGGGTTAGTTGGGATAAGATGACCTAGAGCAAAAAAGGGGGGGGACTTGGTTTGAAGGACCTATGTGCTCAGAACCTAGCGCTATTGGAAAAACAGTTTTAGAGACTAGCTACGCAACCTAATTCTCTATTGAGCAGAATGTTAAAGGAAAAATATTTCAGGTATAGAAATGTACTAACAACAGAAGTTGAAAGCTTACCTTCTTGGGGATGGCATAGTATTTTGGAAGGCCGCCGAGTTGTAGAGAAAGGCTTGAACTGGAAGTAGGCGCTGGCTGTGATATCAAAGTTTTTGGGGATCCCTGGCTGCCACCACCATTTCCTTTTTGCATTAATTGGACTCAATCTATCCAGCTTCAGAATCACTAAATCTTTTGGGTGAAAGACCTCACACTTAGCCTACGAACATGGCATCAGAACCTGATTCATAGCTTTTTCTCCCTGAAATTGCAAACAGAATACTGGCTATTAATCCTACAAGTGGAGAAGAAGAATTATAATGGTGCCTTAACAAGACAAACAAATATGATGTAGCATCGGAATATAATATTTCTTACCATTTCTACCATGTTGCAGTCGATTATTGCCTGGACGTAATGAGAAACCTCTAACTCTAGTCTCACCTTTGGAAACGTGCAATCTCCCATAAAATCCATCTTTTTTCTGGAAGGCATTCCACAATGCCCTACCGATGATTATCAATCTCAATGAAAGGTTTTCTTCCACAAACCCAGAATGTTCTCGCTACTATAATGGTTGTGAATCAATCAACCATTGTCTGATAACTTGTTCAGATGCAAGAAGAGTCCGCAAAAAAAAAAAAAGCTCTCTGCTCAGCTTCCTGCCTTCTCAATCATGCACTCAATTTTATCAATGGTGGTTGAGGTTGAAGGAGAATATGGCGTAACAAAGAGACAGAGAAAATAAACTCAGGTTCGCAGCTCTTATTTGTTGGCAAAATTAGTTGGCTGGAACCTTTGGGTGTATGAACAGAAGAAAGTGTTGTCGAAAGAGACCTTGGAGGCAACCTTGAAGCTTTTCCACTCCTTCAGACAAAATGGAACAAGCACACTACCCTAACTTTTTGGCACTTTTTCTTTTCTTAATAACAAGTTAATGTTTAATAAACTATCACTTATGTGATTTTCTTGGAAACCCCCATTTGCTCCTTTTGCTTTTGTCCTGAATTTGGACTATTTATATTTCCTTCACTGTTGGAATAAAATATCTTGTCTTTGATAAAAAAAGAAATTCTAAAAATATAAAAATATTTTAAATAATATACTATTGTGTAAATACATAATTATTTCAATTAATTACATAAAGTTAATGTTAAAAAAATATTGATATGAAAAGAAACTATCATTTAAAAGTAAATTATCGTATATTATTAATATTATACACCAATTATGCATAATTATAATTATTTATTTTTAAAATAGGTAATCAAATTAATATAGCACTAATTATAATTATTTTTCCTATTTTAAAGTATATTAATTATATTATACTACTATTGTATGAATGGACAATTATTTTTTATTAATTACGTAAAGTTAATGTTAAGAAACATTAATATGAAAAGAAACTAGCATTTAAAAGTAAACTATCGTATATTATTATTGTTATACACAAATCATGCATAATTGAAGGTTGACAAAGCAAAAAGAAAATGTACGAAGATGCAGACCCAAAAATTTAAAAAAGGGGTGTAATAAAATTTTAAAATAATTTTTAGCTTTTAGAATATTAGGGAGTTACCGGGTGTTAGAAAATTGAGTATGGTGAAAGAAATAAAAAAGAGGCAAAAACTAAATATGTTAGATTTGGTTGAATCTAAGATGCAAGTTGTGATTAAGTTTGATGTAGTACGTATTTGGGGGACCGATGTGTGGGGTGGGAGTATGTAAGTTCGGAAGGCAAGTCTGGAGTCTGTTGTTAATGTGGGATGACATGCTGTTTAAAATGAATAACTGTTACAAAGAGGAGAGATGGTTATGTGTTGAAGGAGTCCTATTAAAAGAGTTCAATTGTACTTTTTGTTTGGTATGTGGTGCTTATACTAGAGTGGAGAAACTTACTATTTAGGAGGAATTGAGCTATATAACTGGTTTATGTCAAGTTCAGATATGTCACATGGGTAACTTTAATGAGGTTATACAGGTTGAAGAGGGGAAAGGACAGGACAGGTTAACAGCGTCGGCAGAAGATTTTAAGATTTGGATACAAGATATGTAGTTAGTAGACTTACCGTTGAATGATCGAAAATTACATGGTTCAGAGGCCCTTCTTGTAGTCGTATTAATAGAGTTCTATTGAGTGTAGAATGGATTGAGGAGTTCCCAGAGATTCGATTAAAAGGTGGACGAGAAGTTTGTCAGATCACTACCCAATTATAGTTGAGGATTCCAAATTCAGAGGTGGACTACATCCTTTTCGGAGCTTAGATTCTTGGTTTACACATGAGGGTTTCCTAAGAATGGTCAGAGAGGAATAGAGGAATCTTGGTGAGGTGCAGTTCACAAATAAGCTGAAGGCTCTAACATTTTCTTTAGGAAGATGGCATAAGGACAATTTTAGTGATGTGGACAAGAAAATTTAGTGATTTAAAGAGGAGATCAAGAAGATAGATAAGATGGCTGGCAATGGAGTTTATGATGGTACAATAGAGGCTAGAAAAAAGGCTCTAGTAAGCTGTTGCAAACGGTGGTATGTGAGGAAAGAAATACACTGGAAGCCAATGTCGCGATCTAGGCATGCGAATGATATGGATAAAAATACTAGGTGCTTCCATAACTTGGCGTCGGCATAAAGGAGGAACAATAGAATTGATGCATTGGTAATTAATGGAAGGTTGATAAGAAATTAAGCTCGGATCAAAATTGCTATCAAAGAGTTTGATAAGGATTTGTATCATCAGGAGAGATCACCGGTTGTGGGATTTAGGGACGGATTAGTAAATCGAATTGATGAAGAAGAGTTTGTAGCATTGGAGAGAATGCGATGTTTGAGAGGCGGTTTGAGATTGTGAATCATCTAAGGCTCCGGTAAGTGATGAGTATAACATGAATTTCATTAAAAAGTGCTAGGATGAGATTGGTGCAAAGTTCACGACAGCTGTGTTAAAATTCTTTCAGTCATCAAGGTTTTCTTCTTATTCGAATATTACGTGGGTAACTCTAGCACCTAAGTTTATTGGAGCCAAGAAGATTAAGGACCTTCGGCCGATTAGCATAGTAGATTGTGTATATAAAGTAATCTCTAAAGTGATGGTCAGAAAGATGAGATCAGTGATGCCAAGTCTAGTAGGGGAGACTCAGAGCATATTTGTCAAGGGTCAAAAAATACATGATAGGATACTTATTGCATGCAAAATAGTGCAATGATTAAAGATGAAAAAGAAGAAAGCAGCGATCATTAAATTAGACTTTCAGAAGGCTTACGATCAGGTAAAATGGAGCTTTATGGATATTGTATTACAGAAGATGGGCTTTGGTTGGAGGTGGAGGAAATGGCTAAAAGAGTGTGTTAGTACAACTTCTATGTCAGTTCTGATAAATGGCTCACCATATAAACCTTTTAAGATGGAAAGGGGTTTGAGACAAGGTAATCTACTGTCTCCATTTTTGTTTGTTCTTGTGGTTGATGTTCTGCATAATATGGTGGGGGAGACAGTCAGAAACAGACGTATTTCACCTTTGTTGGTTGGCAAAGATAATATAGAGTTGTCACATCTCCAATTTGCATATGACACTATATTATTCTGTCCACCGGAGGAGGAGACCATCATAAACTATGCCAGGTTGCTAAGATGTTTTGAGGTGATGTCGGGGTTAAGTATCAACTTCGATAAATCTAGTTTGATATCGATCAATTGTAAATAGCAGTGGACTTACAACATGTGCAACTTATTGGGATATAAGGAGGCTAACCTTCCAGTCAGATATCTTGGCATTTCTTTAGGAGCGAACCCAAGGCTGGTCAAGACTTGAAAACCGATAATTGATAACGTGGAGGAGAAGCTTAGCATATGGAAGGCAAAAGTGCTCAATAAAACGGGTAAGTTAGTCCTTATTAAATCTGTGTTGAATAGCTTGCAGGTGTACTATTTGTGCCTGTATTAGATGCCGAAGGAAGTGGAAGAAAAGTTGATTTCGTTGCAAAAAAAAAATTCTATGAGCAAGGAGGAAGGTAGAAATGGTTTGGCACTGGTTAAGTGGACAGTAGTTCAGGGTCCTAAAAAGTTGGGTAGGTGGGGGGTTGGTGATGCAGTGGTTAGGAACGCAACTCTCCTCTTCAAGTGGTGGTGGTGTTTTTCAAAATAGGAGTGTCCATTATGGAATAAGGTTGTATGCTTTTGTTATAACTTGAACCCCAATACAATGTTATAATCTCAGACATTGCCTAGTAAAGGGGGTCCATGGAAGGATATCTGTCAGTTGCAATTCAAGGATCGTAATGCGAGAGATAAAATAATTGCTGGGTTGACCATGGAGATGGATAATGGAAAGAGGACTCGCTTCTAGGAAGATGTTTAGTTACAAAGTGGTTTGCTAAAGATGAGTTTTTCGAGGCTTTTATCTATTTCAAACCAAAGAGGATCTATCATAGGGGATTGTGAATTTTGGGATAGGTTAGAGTGAATTTGAAACTTCCAGTGGAGGCGAGATTTATACCAATAGGAGTTGGCATTAGTGGATCAACTACATGAGACTTTAAGGCTTGTAAAGCTATCATATGATACACAAGATAGAGTTGCATGGAAGTTTGACAAGGAAGGCATTTTTTCAACTAACTCTTTTATGCATGTGGTGCAGTCAGAAACACTCTCGGAGGATATCACCAGCTATAGTTTCACCAGAACAATATGAAAAGGTTTGGTTCTGCCATGAATAAAGTTATTTATTTGGTTTGTTTTGATAGAAAGAGTAAATACTAAAGAAAGATTGCATAGGCTAGGAATTATTAGTCACGGTGATAGTGTGTGTATTGTGTAAAAAAGACGTTGAACATATTCACCACTTGTTTTTTGGTTGAGTTTACTTGGCAGGTGTGGTGTGAATGGCTATCTAACTTTGGGAGGTTGTGATTTGTTCTGGGTTCACTGAAAGAACATTTTGAGAGTTAGACATGTGTTGTTAACAGAAAAGAAGAGCGCAACAAGTGGATCATATGCTTCTTTGCCGTTATTTGGAATGTTTGGCTAGAGAGAAACGGACGGATCTTTCATAACAAGGAAGCGGGTGTAGAAGAGGTGTTTTACAAATCTTTGACCAGTTATAGAGAGTGGAGTAGTATGGATCCCTTTTGTTGTTGATGGCAATGCCGAAGATGACATTAGGGATAGATTTCTGTTTATATTTCGTTGGATGTTGATGTTTGAAACTTTATTTTGCTGTCGCTCTACTTTATTGTGCTGAGTTTGCTTGTTAAAAAAAAACAAAACATGCATAATTATACTTGTTTGTGATTAGAATTAAGCATCCACTCATTTAATGTCAATCTCATTTTACACACCTTGAAAAATTTTTAATTTGTGGTTGGATATTGAGTGCCAGAGAAGAGCTCAGTCACACCTTTAAAGACCTTCAATTTTTCAACAAGTTCATTTGTCATTTTTCACTCATCATCAGATAGTACATATTTGTACATATTTATACAGAGATTCATGTTATCTTAAACACTCAAACATTTCTTTATATGCAACGCAGAAGTAAGCATTAAGTAAGTTGAATTCCATCTAGTTCTACAATCAAGTGCAAGCCTTCTTCTATAATTAATATTCAATTGTCTATAAGTTTCTTCAAATTTTTCTTCCCTCTTATGTGTTGCAACCCAAAAAGAAACACTATCTCTGATTTTTTTAGTGGAAATATATATTGCATTCATACCATCTTTCACAATCAAATTAATAATGTGAGTACAACAATGCATATAAAAAAAATTCTCCTCTCTTAGTAAAGTTAGATGGTAAAATCTGATCAAGTATAAGATTAATCATGATATCATTTATACTACAATTATCAGCCGTTAAAGTTGATAATTTTCTATCTATGTTTGAATCATACAAGGAATTCACCAAAACATCACTAAGAACTTCAGCAGTATGCACATATGCAAACCTAAAGTAATGTAAATATAATGCAGCTTGAATTTGTTCCAACAATTTCAAAACCTTTACCTTCTCATCTTCATACATCTTCATGATATCATGCCTTAATGTATTTCTTGTATAAAATTTAAACAAAGATTGAGCCTCAGCTATAAACTCGTAAAAACCCTCTTCCCCAACTAATGTTATAGGGTGCTCATGCCTAATGACCTATCTTGTAAGTGTTTGTCGTGCTGCCTCCTGATTAAATGAGAAGTGTCCAACCAAAAGTGAATCGATTGGCCTTCCCATTCTCGTTGAATAATTTCATTATTGCAATGTTTTTAATATCGATTACCCACTACAACAATTCTGGCAGATAGCGGCGGAACTTTTGCGGCGGTTTTATAAAACTGCCGCAAAACAGCAACCTGCGGCACATATAGTGGCGGTTATTGGTTGGGCTGCAATCAGGACTACATTTAGCGACAGTTTTTCTCAAACCGCCACTATATTTCAACCAGGCTTGCATTTAGCGGCGTCTTTTCGAAAACTGCCGCTATATGTACCATCGAGTGAGTTATTGTTTTACATTTTGCGGCGGTTTTGTTTAAACCGCCGCAAAATACGTATTACCATATATTGCAATGTTTCTTTAGTAATAACCATTTGGGTATAATCTAGTTAAGTAAACACTACTATCTTAAGCTACATATGTTTAAATCATTGTTACTTAAACTCGTAACACTTTTTCTACATTCGTTTTACGTACAAAAAATTCAAAGTTAAATATGCTATATATGTTAACTCATGTGAACAAATTTACCAACAAGATTTTCTTGTTTACTTTATTGGCATTTAAATTTGCATTCGAACATGGATGTAAAAGAAGAAAATAAAATCATACTCTAAACTAATTAAAAATCAAACATTTTCTAAAAATAATAATTATAAATATTTTCTATAAAATATTAAAAGTAATAATTAAAAATATTTTCTACAAGTGATTAAAAATTCAAAACTTTATAATTTTACCAAAATTATAATTTTAAATTATAATTTTTTTAATTTTAATAATTTGTGGAGCATTTATTAAAATAAAAAATTTTAAATTTTTTTAATAACAATCTTAACTTGTATTCTTAGATATAAAAATTTATAATAACTAAATTCAAAATTAATTAATGTTTTATCAAAATTAAATACTAAATAGAATAAAAATATTTTTATATGAAAACCAATCAATTATCTGCATATTATCGTGGTTAATAGATTCAATAATGCTAACTGACTAACAAAATATAATATTTTTGGCAAATATTTCACTAATTTTAAATATTAAAGACTAAAATCTAAATCTTAATAAATATTTTAAAAAAATATTTGATTTTTAATAATTTATAAAAAATATTTATAATTATTATTATTATTTTTATTTATGATTGAATGTACTCTTTATTGAATTCATTATGGATATTATTAAATGTACTCTTTATTGTACTCTTTATATACGCTTGAATCATATATAAATAGATGTAAATTAATTCGATCTACTATGGTCCAAAATTAATTCGAAGCAGACCCATTCGAATTACTAGGGACGTCTTAGTGTGCATAATTCGAATCACCCTTATTCGAACTACCCTAAGACTACATGCAAGCATAATTCAAATTGGACAAATTCGAATTACAAGCATTACTACTAATTCGAATTAGTGTTGGTTTGTCTAATTCGAATGAGACTGATTTGAATTACATAAGAATGTGCTTTTGGGAGATCCCGGTAATATTTTTCAATTTGGTAGAATTGTGTAATTTGGTCCTCCATTTGATTTAATTGTGTATTTTACCCAATATATAAGGTGCCTATAATAACTATGATCAGATATAAAGTATACAACAAAAAATTGTGTGGCAATCAAATGTGTTCAGAGGAGAGTAAAGCGTTGTGTGGGGAAGAGAAGAAATTGAGGAGTGAGGAGCAGTAGCGTGCGATCGAAGAACTAGGTTGGGTGGGTTGTGGTTATCTGTTTTGGCGCAGATTTGAAGAACTTGGTTAGGAGGGATTGTGGTTCCTTGTTTTGGCGCGTAGGTGTATCGTAGTTATTTTTAGGGTTAAGTTCAATTTTGGTCCCTAACGTAGGGGTCGAAAATTTGTTTCGTCCCCAACTTTTTTTTTGCTACAAAATGATCCCCAAAGTTTCAGTTTGTTTTAAAATCGTCCTTTTTACCAATTTTATTTTTTTTATTACCAAATTACCCCTTATTAAAAAATTATAAAATAAAATAAATATAAAATAAATAAATAAAAAAAGAAAAAAGAAAGGGATAGATAGAGAAGGGGGTGGGGACTGGGGAGAGAAAGAAAGCAGGGGGGGCGCCAGAAAAAGGGGGAGGGGGGAGGGGGGAGGTGGGAGGGAAGGGAGACCGCCGCACCACCGCACCGCCTTCCGCCGCCTTGCTGCCCTCCGGCACCGCACCGCACCGCACCACCACCACCTTCTTCTTCTTCTTCTTCTTCTCGCCGCCACCGGTCTTCATCATTACCGCCGCCGCTCTTCGCTGCCGCCGCCGCTCTGCTCCTCGGGGAAAGGGGGAAGGGAACGCGAAAGGAGAAGAGGGGGGAGGGGGTTTCGGGAAGAAGAGGGGGAAGGGAAGGGGGACCGCCGCCGCCACCGGTCTTCACGGACGCCGCCGCTCTTCGCTCGGCCGCCGGGGTCGGTGCTCCTCGCCGGTTTCTGGTTTCTGGTTTCTTGTGGTTTCTTCTGGTTCTGCTGCTTCTGCATGCTTATGATTATCAATCTGGTTTCTGTGTTGTTGTTGTTCTAAGTTATGGGTTTTCGTTTTTCTGATTTTGGGTTTTGAGTTTTGAAGATGATGATGATTTTGAGTTCTGGGTTGTTGTTCTTCTATTACTCTTGTTCTTCTATTTCTTGCTGTTTTTATTGTTGTTTGTTTGATTTCAGATGATGATTTTTTCTGAGTTTTGATGATTTCTGATTTTTTTTTGAGTTCTGAGTTTTGATGTTGGCTTGAATTTGGAATTTTGATGCTGCTTACATCCATTGTTGTTCTTCTGGGTTTGTGCATCTGCTTCTGGTTTCTGGTTAATGTTAAAGAAGAAGATGAGTTTCTGGGTTTGTGCATCTGTTTCTGGTTTCTGGTTTCTGGGTTTGTTCTTCTGGGTTAATGTTGAGGAAGAAGATGGCTGTTGAGGAAGAAGAGGGGAGGGAGGGGTATTTTTGTCCGTCGGACGATTTTAAAACAAACCGAAACTTTGGTGACCATTTTGTAGCAAAAAAAAAGTTAGGGACGATTCCGATTTTCGACATCTACGTTGGGGACCAAAATTGAACTTAACCCTTATTTTTACAAGGAATTGAGTTTCTCGTCTGGTGGATCTGATCTTTAGGGGGCAATACATACCAAAAGGTGCTTTAGTGATCTTTGATGATCTGAACAAGGAACTCTTAGTGTGGATCCATCTTTTTCTTATTCGCATTGTTCACCTTGGTCAGAAATCAGGGTGGTTGTTCTGCGCTTTTATTATATTTAAAGCAAGCAGCTTCATCCTTGATGGGGAGGCATTTTGGCGGGCACGTGCTTGTAGGAAGGCCAACCACTACATAAGCTAAAAGACTACGACGACTACAACGGAAGCGGCTCACTTCTATTCTCATTGGGATTAGATATATCTGAGGAACCTATAGAGCCAAAAGTATTAAAGGAATGGCCATAGGAATAGGCGCATCATGACATCTTACAATGTCTCTCCCGAATGAATTAGTTGGTACTAGAAATGTTAGAAAAAGTGAACAAAAGAGTAATAAGAAGTGAAAAGAACAGACAAACTTCCCAACCAGAAGAATCTCGATGATGAAACATTTTTGTATTTCTACCACTGTCGAAAACTCCTTCTTGTACACTAGCACTTTGGTTCGACTACCTTTTTTGTCGTGTTTGCCGATGGAACATCAAATAAAAAATTGATTGATCTCTTTGATTTATAGCTTGGCAAAAAACCTGAAATCCTACCTTCGACTCGACCGATTGAATAGGGAAGTCTTCCCACTTCCTCTTCCCATTCATTAAAAGGTACTAAGAACTCAGGAACAGAGTTGGAGCTTGGCAATGCAGTTGATCTTCTTGCAGTTGAGAGAGATGCTAGCATTGAATGAAGCTGATTTTCCAGTATTCAGACCCATATTTATATATGGTAGCTAAAAACAATGGTTAAAAATGTATACAAATAGTATTTTTATAAAAATAATCGAGTCAAGTGAAAAAAACTCAATAGTCATGCATTTGCAATTTATTTATTCTTTTCTAAACATATAAAACTAACAAAGTCTAAAACAAAAATTATTATTAAATCATATTATTGGGTAAAAGATTTCTATGAATATATGCTATGAAATGTGAGGCATTATATATTATTTAGAGGAATGCCTTTTTAAAAAACTATAAGAATTTCAAGTTTTAAACAAATATAATAGCTATCATAAGTACTCTTCAATTTTTACACATTTCAAAAGAAAAATAAAATTCAAAAAGTCTATTATGAACATATTCCAATACATCTAACATGCTATCATGCGTTGTATTTATCGTTCAATTTAGCAAATAAATTTAAAACAGTCACTGGCCACTTGTGTGACTATAAATTAATCCTACAAATTAATAATACAAAATTATATACACTAGTTGAAGATTATTCATTGACTAATAAAAAATGTTACAAATTTAGAAGGTCAATACGGTTAGACCAAAGAAGTCAAACGAAAATCTTAGCCTTCTGGGGTTGGACGCGTGGCATATTCCAATAGGCTACACTCTCGTGTCTGCACGGCGTGCTTCCACTTCCTAACTCGCAAGAGAAGAAATACTGCGTTAGAGTTTTTCCCTTTTTTCTTTTCTCTTTCCTTCTTCCTTTCTTTCTTCTTATGCAAAGTTTCAATCGTTTCCGTTCATCAAGGATTCGGAGATGTTCTCGTCTCTTTGGAAGGAAAAGAAAGAAGAATCTTCGAGAACAATGGAGATGCTGTTGACGTTGGTTCTATTCTGCATTCTTCTTCAGCCCGCAAGGGTTTCTTCAACTGCTCAAGGCATTGATCAAGTAATTCCCCAAAAAATAATACAAATTCGTTTTATTTATTTTACTTATTGTTTTATATTATTGAACATTGCAATTTTTTCTGGAGTGAGAATCTTGCTGAAGTAAATTCTTGTCTGCTTGAATTGTATGATTTTGGATTACCATAGAATGCAAATATGTGAGGGTTTGGTTCATTATGCTGCAGCAATATAAAGGTTTAAGTTGTGATACTTCTTATTTATATGAAAATAGAGAGGCTAATTTCATAGTGTATGTTGATTCTTGTTAAGTAATTGCTTCAAGTTGTTGCCTGAATGCTTAATTCTGTTTTCATGCGGTGTTTGGATTTTATGAAATTGGGTTCTAGAGTGTGGAAAATGATTTGGTTCGTTGACAACCAATAAGCATAGTGTATGATTTTTCTAGTGGAGATCATGCTGTGTTTTAGTAATTGTTATTTGGCTACACCTTTTTAACTGAAGCATTTCATTAGTTACCATGGGTTGCTTGTATTGTATGAGTACGAATATGGATTAGAACAGAAATGAATTGAAATTGCGTAAGGGTACATAAGGATTTCGTGCGCCATTTTATCTTTCTTTCTTTCTTTCTTCTTCTTTTTTTTGTTTAATTTGGAATAATCCTTGGTTACAATTTGGATCCCTGGTTACTTTTTGTTGTTTGGTTTTGTTCAAGACTTCTGCAAATTTGTTTCAATTCCCATTTCCGTGACAGTGTGAAAATAAATTTTTATTGTTCCTTTGTTACAGGGTTATATAGATTCTAGAGTAATTGCTTCAAGTTGTTGCCTGAATGCTTAATTCTGTTTTCATGCGGTGTTTGGATTTTGTGAAATTGGGTTCTAGAGTGTGGAAAATGATTTGGTTCGTTGACAACCAATAAGCATAGTGTATGATTTTTCTAGTGGAGATCATGCTGTGTTTTAGTAATTGTTATTTGGCTACACCTTTTTAACTGAAGCATTTCATTAGTTACCATGGGTTGCTTGTATTGTATGAGTACGAATATGGATTAGAACAGAAATGAATTGAAATTGCGTAAGGGTACATAAGGATTTCGTGCGCCATTTTATCTTTCTTTCTTTCTTTCTTCTTTTTTTTTTTTAATTTGGAATAATCCTTGGTTACAATTTGGATCCCTGGTTACTTTTTGTTGTTTGGTTTTGTTCAAGACTTCTGCAAATTTGTTTCAATTCCCATTTCCGTGACAGTGTGAAAATAAATTTTTATTGTTCCTTTGTTACAGGGTTATATAGATTCAAATGCTGGAAGGTGAGTGAATTTAATCTTGAGCAATGAAACAGCAATTTTAGTTTGTGTGTCAGTATTAACTTCTTCACGCCCTTGTGATACTATTATTAGTAAGGTGAAGGAAATAAATAACATAAATTGTGTGTGGCTCATACTTTATAGTTAATTCACTCCCATCTTTTGTTTTATGTATCGTTTGTCCAGAAAGTAAAATATATATAAAAAAAAAAAGAAATCATTATTTTGATATACTTGAATAATTGTTTTCTTCTTACTTTTGTTCAATCGATATGTTTGTGCTTCGTTCCTTTTTCACTTTCCAGGAATTGGTGTGCCTAATATATAATGTCACTATTCAGAACTCTGCAGCAGGAACAGGATGGTAATCATCAAATATATTGCTCTAGAGAAAGAAGCAGAGCAGCACAGAAGATCATTCAGGAGGTATTTGTGATTTGCATGATGCTACTGTGACCTTTTTGTATCATTATGATATAACTGATGAGATGTTCATTTGCAACGTACATTGATTTTTTTGTAGTATTTGATGCCGTTCGTGGAGAAAGAAAAATATCATATCTCAAGAAGTTGTAAGCTTCACCCTGACAATGATCTATACAGAGATCAGGAACAACATAAATCCCACATTAACATAAATGAATGGCAATGTGGTTACTGTAAGAAAATTTTCTATGAAGAGAAATATCTTGACCAACATTTTGATAACAGACACTCCAATTTGCTAAATTTGGTAAGTTGTTTCTTCAATACAATTTCTCTTTTTAAAAGGTTACCACTGTTAGATCTAAGCTTTGTCATCTGGTCATTCTAGTTTTATTTAAGCTAAGCTTCTCTATGCTTTCTTATTTCAACGGTTACTATAGAGGAACCTGCTTTTGACTGATAGTGACTAGTTGATCCTCTTAAGGATGAAAAAAAAAAAAAAGATCCCTTATTTGGGGTTATTTCTGTTGGATGCTTTGATTGTTTAACTTCCCTAAGCATAAATGATTTCCTGTCAATAATATTCTTTTATTATTTTGATATTAAGATATTGGATATTGGCCTGTCTGAATTTTCAAACTAGAAATTCTTTTGAAAGAAATAAAAAAGACTTATGGCTTTCTTTGCTCAACATGACATGTAGACATGTAGTAGCATCACTAACTGAAAGATCATTGTGCTTGATCCAGAATCAGAGCCAGTGCTTAGCAGATCTATGTGGTGCATTGCATTGTGACATTGAAATCAATTCTGGGTTGAAAAAATCAAAATGTAATCCTGCTGCTGCTGCAAGAAATAAACATCTGTGCGAGGTGTGCATCAGTCTGTCTATTCATTTGTTTTAACCAAATTTGTTTCAAGCCACCAATTTATCTCAAAAGATTGAAAAGTTGACAATTTAGCCCTTGAAGGACTAAACAAGTGCAGCATCAGTTGCTATGCGGGTTTGGGAAATTTATCAAACTGAGTAAATCATTTGAACACAATGGACTTATTTAGTTATTCGGAGGTTAAATTGTCTATGTTATTAAGTATTCAAGGGCTAAATTGATGGTATAAACAATTTATATCTGTCTCTAATTGTTTTCTACAGAGCTTAGCAGATAGTTGTTTTCCTGTTAATGACGGTCCTGCAGCAAGCCGACTCCATGGTACGATATTAGTTTCTTTTCTGTAAAATGTTACGCATTATGGGTAGCTACTGCTTTCTTACATTGACAACTTGTCAGAATTCTTCTTGCACCAATTCTGTGATGCACACAGCTGCACTGGAAGCAGGAAACCTTTCTCCAGAGGTCGCCGGGTAATTTAATTAAGATAAATAAATGATTTCTATCCCTTTTAATTTACCTTAAGAGGATCATTCTGAAAAATCTTAAAGATTCAGAAATCCTGAAGAATTTAACTTGACAAATTGCATAATAATGAGAGTGAATTTTCAAAGACTCCTTAATACCTTGTCCAACTATGTGGTGGACATGAATCTATTTAATGTAATTCGTTCGAATTCATTTAACTGGTTTCTTGATATATGCAGAAGAAGACAAATGCATTCTACATCGTTGCTTCCATTTTGCTTTTGATGCTGCTGCTACTTTACTATCTCTATATCTACTTATATCAGAGGTATATATAACTCATTTATCAGAGATTCCAAGCAACTTGCTAATGGATGTGATAAGGTTTTGATTTTTGTCTTACAGAGGGATGAAAAGGGAAACTCAACTGTTGAGGCGCATCTCTCAAACTGGCAGAAAGAAAAAACCATCTTAATGGATAGATCTGTCGCCTTCGGAAGTTCTCGCTTCTCAAACACTTTCAGAATCCATAGAAGTTTACTAATCTGTGACAGTGGTTACTGCACTCCCAATTCGGCCATAGGCAAGTGCAGTTGGAGGAGAAGAGCGAGAAAGACCGCCAAATCTGCTCCTCGTTTTACATATTTGTTGTAAGCCAATTTCTTTATGGAGACTTAGCAAACACAAATTTGAGCTGCAGGATTGAATTCGCCCTTGGTGGCTTTTGTATTTGATTCTAACTGACATTACTAACAAAAAAGATCATACCTTATCATCGTGTTCTTTCTTTGTTGAAACTTTGTCAGGATCTATTTGTTAACCTTTTCATTGTGTAGCATCAGTGTAAACTCCTATTAAAATTCTTTGCTTTAAATATGATACTAGCCACTATTGTTCTGATTCATCAAACGTATGTTAAAAACAAGTATAGATACAGATTTTAGATTTCTAATTTCCAATGAATGTTAGATGTCATAATAACTTGGTAAAAGTCGGAAATTAGACAAGACTGAATGTAGCCATGAATAAACCATAGTTGCTTTGATTCTTTTGTTTACCTAACTAATGATTTTGGACTAATGATTTTGGAAGCAATTTATAAACTCGAGTGGGAATTATAGGCCTGTGATTTAATCACAAAAGATTCCATCGCAGTTTTCTAATAACCATGAAACTAACTTTACTACGAGATTGCGGTTACTCTACATCTATGTCAATCTTTTTTGCAGCGTTACTTGCTTTTGGAACTGTTATGTAAAGAACTCCATCTTTGACCTGCGCCTTAATCTTGTCGAACTCAATGTTTTCCGGAAGGGCGATCCTGTCATTGTATCTACCATAGCTACTGGCAGGCCAGTCATCTTCATGCCCTTCACTTCCATTTTCCTGATCTTCATGGTGCACTCTTTGTTCCTTCTCTGCCTTCACAACCAGCATGTTCTCTTCAACCCATATCTTTACATCGTTCTTGTTCATACCTGGCATATTAAACCTCATCTTGTAATCTTTCTTCCCTTCTTTTATTAACCACGGCAGCTTCCCTTTATTGTATTCACCGTTTTCGGTTACGATCAAAGGTGAAGCGCTGCTGTATGACAATGGATTCTCCACAATCCTCTCCATTGTGTCCAACATTTGTCTCATTGTTCTTGCTTCTGGAAACTGGTTCAACAGTAGCACTGCAATTCAAAGAGTCAATAGTCAGTGAATTTGAGCCTGTACGTACACAAAATGAAAAAAAATAATTATCAAACCACTCACTATACTTTTGTATAAATACATATATTTTATATACATAATTAATTTAATAGTTAATTTTTACAATACCTATAAAAAAATGAAAAAGTCTAGGAACCAGCAATTTTATTAAATTCTGGCCAATCCATAACTAACAAAAAAAAAAGTGAGCTATTGAATGAAATCTCATACCAATTTCACACCATTAAAACCATCTTTGATGGCTATTTGATAGCTATAAATCACAAAAATTACTGTCCCGCTAGCATTCCTTATAAAATAAATAACATGAAGATTGAAACTGTAGAAAAGTCCCCAAAAACAGTTAAAGGCGACAAAACCATTGTACCACATCAGCATTTTATATTAACAAAAATAGGAGAATGATTTTGTCAAATTATAACAAGGGAATGAAGTATTGGTAAATCACACGTTTCTTTTTCCCATTACCTTTGGGGGAAGACTGTAGTCCCTTATTCATCTTAGGCTGCAATTGTTGATGCTGCTTTGTCCTCTGGAAGCTTGCATCATTTCCCGCAGTAGCCTTTACATTGTTGTGGAAAGTTATATTCCTTGCTCTTGAGATTGGTAGCAATTTGGTATTGGAAACTCTTATAGATGAAGGGTGAGCACAGAAACTCATATTTGGAAGTGTTGAGGCCATTTAATTTTCTTGTTTAACAAAAGATAGCAAGTAGATGTTGCGAGAGTAAAGAAATGATCACGGGAGAAGATGACGTTAGCATTGATGAAATTTATAGGATATGTTGGAAGTTTCTCGAGGCATATCAGGTTGGAGTTCTAGATTTCTCCATGCAATCCACTCCAGTAGCCGCATGTTCCACATTCCATCACTTTTTTATTTATCTAGTTGGGCTTGAAGAGGATTCTCATGAAACCCATTTTTGTCCTTGGTTAAGGATCCATTTCGGACAAATATTTTAGACGGACTATAACCAATGGTCAAAAGTTCTAATAGCTTTTGTCAAAAAAGAAGCTCCCACAGCAAGCTTTCCTAATTCTTACCTTAATAATAATAATAAAAAATAAATAAATAATAAAAAATATCATAAATTAATTTTTAAAAGTTTCTGTATCAATTATCAAAAAATTAGTTTATTTGCTATTAAGTTGGCTCCATCATGCCAATGAATTATAACTCAAATGGCATAGTCTCCCCATATTCAATTAAGAGGTTGTGGGTTCGAGTCTCATATCTTTGGTAAAAAAAAAAAAGTTGGCTCTATCATATTTCTCACATACTAAACACGGTATTGAATTGTTAAAATACATAAGTTATGTGTAAGTTAGCATCTCATATACTATAATTTTCTATAATAAAACTATTATTTTTTTAATTATGATATTTATATATTAAAATTGATTATCAAATTAATCATTTATATAAAATAAATATTAAATGTTAGTTTTTTTGTGACAAAGACATTGAATATGTTAACTGATGAATGAATATATTATTTTAAATATATTTTTTTTATTAATGTCTTGTCTCTTTTGTTAAAATATGTATTTAATTCACATTAATTAAACTTTTAACTTATGTACTTTTTTTATTATAAATAATTAATATTTTTATATTAAGTTATAATTTATAAAAAATATATTTATGTTATTTGAACAAATTCGGACTCTTAGGTTAACAGTTTTAGTAAGACGAATTTGAATTTTACTATTATATTATAAATTAAATTGTCTCTTACATTGAAGTCAAACACCAAACATCAAAACTCAGATATTAAGTTGTTAAATGATGATCATACAAATTAAGATGCACCATCTCAGATATTAAGTTTATTCATATCATTTATATCATTTATATGTAATATATATAATAAGTCTATAATTTTACCTTTCTATTCTACAATATTCATCAACTATACACAAAGAATATATATAATTTATTAATATTTTTTATAGAAAGAATTTTATTAACATCTTATTACAAGTAAAATTTTTACAAAGTAAACAATGACACAATAATAATTCAATAGAAAGACGTACTCAACAAAAGAAAGATGTACTCACTAAGTATTCTACAAAAAAAATAGTGGATAACTTTTTTATTTTTGTATTGTTACTAACATGGCTATGGTGAAAAATAACATGAATGTGAATAGAGATAATAACGACAAAAAGAAAAAAAAAATGAAAAAGTAAGAAATTGAAAAAAAGACTAACAAAAAAATCAAACAAAATAAGAGAAGAGAAAATCAAGAAAAAAAATTGTAAAAAACGAGATTGGAAAATTTTTTTGATGGTTACTGGAGTTTATGTTATAGATACTATGACAAGGATAAAACATTTAAAGATCATCAATTTAGAGTTCACTGTGACAAAAAATTATACATGTACTCTTTGTAAAAGACTATGTATATATTTTTCATAAAATTCATGATAAAGACTATAACTAATTAAATAATTATTAACAAACAAAATTTAAAATTCAGCTAACAAAAATCATGAATAAAATTAAGTAATCAACTAAACTAAATAATTTCTAGTCATAGAAGATAAGATATAATATAACATCACAAAGGTAACGAACATTACGAAAACACCAAAAGTAATTAGAATATAAAATCAGAAATTCAGAACCTGTAATCACAAGAATAGTCGGTCCAGTTCGATAAATGTAAATTACATATAAAAAATATATATAATTTATTAATATTTTTTTATAGAAAGAAACTTATTAACATTTTATTACAAGTAAAATTTATTAAAAAATAAACAATAACACAATAATAACTCAATAAGAAGACGTACTCAACAAAAAAAGAAAGATGTACTCACTAGGTACTCTACAAAAAATAAGAGAATGAATTCTCTCAATTGTTAAAAAAAAAATTGAGAATGTAGAGTGTGATCTCTAATTTTTTATTGTTCTCTCTCATATTTATTTTTGGTCCCACTTATAAAACTAATAGTAAGAGATCACACCTTACTCTCTTAATTATTTAAAAAAATGGAAAGAATTCATTTCCAAAAAAATAGTGGATAATTTTTTTTATTTTTGCATTGTTATTAACGACTATGGTAAAAAAAATGATATGAGTGTGAATAGAGATAATAATACCAAAAAGAACAGAAAATATGAAAAATAAAAAATTGAAAAGAAGATTAACAAAAAAAATCAAACAAGATAAGAGAAGAGAAAATGAAGAAAAAAATGTAAAAAAAGAGATTGAAAAAAAAAATTGATTGTTATTGCAATTGATGCGATACTGACAATGATAAAACATTTAAAGATCATCAATCTAGAGTTCACCATGATAAAAGATTACAAATGTACTCTTTGTAAAAGACTATTTATATACTTCTCCTAAAATTTATGATAAAGACTATAACTAGTTAAATAATCATTAATGGAGTAATTAGTTTATTACAAGAAAATAAATTGAGAGTTTTTTTAATACTATAATTAAGTAGTTTTTATAATATGTTTTGAGTTGGCTTAAATGCTTTTTAAAATTTTGGTCTTTATATAAAATGTAAACTTCATTGGCCACAAAAAATATTTTTTTAATGTTATGTTTCAAAAATATTTAAATTAATTTAATATACATGTTCTTTTTATTTTATTATATACTAAATTTATATATTAATATTATTATATTTGATTTTTTTCTCATGTATTAATTATAATAATAAATCTAATGATTAATTTAATTAATATTAAATTAGGATATTATTTATCTCATAATAGCATATTAATTAGCATTTATTTACACTGATTTTTTATTAATTGTAATAATTTAATTAATTACGTTATATTTAATAATTATTTTATCATATATTTTTTTAATTGTAGTTATTAAGAGAAATTATTTAATTTATAATTTTGTATAAAATAAATCTTAAAAATATTTAGAGGTGGCGGGTTCGAAACTCCCTATTTTAGGTAAAAAAAATCTTGAAAATATTTAACGTTATTTAAAATTTTTTTTATTTGTGTAGGTAAAGAAAAAATAAAGAATATCAAAATAATATCATACCTAATATATCAGAAAATAAAATCTCAAAAAGCAACTGCCTAAAATAAATTAATCACGAAATCTTTAACAAAGAAAAAATTAAGAACATTATTTTATTATCAAAATTAAATCTAAAAATTTTATTTAAGAGATTAATATATTTACTCTTTAATCAGAGTTTATGCATTTAATTATAATGCTTTTAAAATTTTAAAAAAATTAATTAATGATAATAATATAATAACTTAATTCCTTAATTTAAGAAGTAAGAACAAATAATTATGTCCAATTTTATGTATAATTTGAATAATTTATGTATAGTATAATTTATAATAAATTAAAATATTTTTTCCTTAATAATATAATCACGTATGTTTTTATCACTTAGTGATATAAAATATTAATAAACATATTTTAAATTTAATAATATATAAATATTTTTTTATAATCATATATTAATATTCACATTTCTTCTATAATATTTGTTCATATCCTGACCCAACAGAACAAAAGGCAGGTTCAATAACGTAAAAAGGCCCACCTATGAAGGTGGACTCCACGATAAGTCTGACCTCTTTGAAGAGATCGGACAACGACATAGAGGTCTAGCTCTATTTGACCTAACAAGTAACTGTCTTCTTAAATCTCTCATACCTCATCTAGAAGGTATATACCAACAAACTCCCAAGATAAAGGAAACGCTTATCTATCACAAAAGATAGAGCTATTCCAACAAAGGTGGTTATCTACTCTACTATAAATACATTGGAACTCCAGGTATAACACACATTCTAATCTACTAAAAACCTGCTTAAAGCCCTTGCTAATTTAAGTATCGGAGTCTCTTGCAGGTACCACCCCACACCTCCTCACGAGGAACTTGGACAAGCGGCACCTTGGCACCAAAGATATCGGACACTGCCATACTAAGGGATCTGGACCTTACGTTCAGGTCCAAATCAACATTTCAGGTAACCCTCGGAATATTGGCACCGTTGCCAGGGGCCTGGGAATCACCCACTGATAAATGACAGACCACAAGCACAGAGACGGCTATACAGCATCGGAGTCTGAGCCAGAAGATCAGTTAGAAGACCAAGCCCTCTTGCTTCTGCCCCCACCAATACACCAAGGCCCCCACGGGAAGGGACCTCGGAAAATCCTCAAATAAGGAGGATCCAGTCCGAGGTCCACCATCCCGAGGATGAAGACCAACCCCATACGACCGAGATCCTAGATCTCATTCACGGCCAGGGAGATCGATTACATCAGCTCGAACATGAGACTAAACGACAACGAAAAGCAGAACGCGAGTTGCGAAAAGAAGTAAGGCGACGAAAGGAGTTAGAAGACAAGCTACGGAAGCTCGAAGCTGATATACAAAGAAGGAATAATCGGGCGGAGCGTGATGAAAGCCCCTTAGGAGGGCAAGATCCGTTCACAGAAGAAATCATGAGGGCTAAACTTCCTAGGAACTTCAAATCGCCCGACATGGATCTCTATGACGGAACGTCCAACCCGAGCCACCATCTCAACAACTTCAGAAGCAGAATGTACTTGGCCGACACTTCTGATGCCACTAATTGCAAAGACTTTCCGACTACTTTAACAAAGGCTGCAATGAAATGGTTTGATAGCCTGCCCCCCCAGGTCGGTTACTAGCTTTGACGACCTGGACAAAATATTTTTGACCAAATTCTCCATCCAGAAAAATAAAATGAAGCACGCCTCGAGCCTGCTGGGAGTAAAGCAAGAGGTCGAGGAAACCCTTCGTGACTATATAGAAAGGTTCAACAAAGCTTGCTTGAAAATTCAGAGTCTACCAACAGAAGTTATAACTATGGGTCTAGTCAATGGCCTTAGAGAAGGGTCATTTTCTCAATCAATATCCAAGAGATATCTGACTTCTCTGAATGAAATTCAACAAAGGCAGAAAAATACATCAACATGGAGGAAAACTCCCGACTCAGGGAACCTCCTTCGCGATCGAACTTGCACTACTATCAAGCTCGGGACAAAGAAAAGGAACCCAAGAAGAAAGAGGAGAAAAATATAGAAAAGTCTCGAAAGTATCATAACTACACCCCCTCTAAGGGTTTTCCTGGTCAATGTTTACAGAGAGATATATCACACGGAGAAGCTTCCACCACCTCGTCCGATTAAACACAAGAAAGCGGAAAGTCCGACAGAATATTGTGAGTACCACAAGCTATACGGGCATTCCACTAATGAATGCTACGATCTGAAGAATGTCATAAAAAGGTTGGCCAGAGAAATCCGACTTGATAGATATCTGATGGATAGGTCAGACGACCCGAGGAAGAGAAGAAGGGATGAAGAAGGGGGGACGACCAGAATGCCCTCCTCACACTCCCGAGCAACATATACACATGATTAATGGTGGATTTGCAGGAAGAGGAATATCAAAATCCTCACAAAAAAGGCACCTTAAGGAAGTATATCAAGTTGGGGAAGACAGTCAATCGGCCGACTTACCCACTATCTCCTTTACTAAAGAGGATGCTCAAGGAATAATACCAGGGCACGACGACCTAGTGGTGATAACTATGTTCCTAGCAAACGCTCACCACCACCGAACCTTGGTAGATCAAGGTAGCTCGACAGATATTATGTTTAAACCCGCCTTTGACAAACTCGGATTAGAGGAAAGGACCTAAGGGAATACCCAGATAGCCTTTTTAGAATGGGAGGCATACCAATCCGACCTCTAGGTTACATCTCATTGTACACCACCTTCAGAAAAGGTGCTAGGTCAAGGACACTGAGTGTTGACTACATTGTAGTCAATGTAAATTCAGCCTACAATGCCCTAATAGGTCGGACAACTTTGAATCGACTTGCAGCTGTCGTCTCCACCCCCCCATCTTCGCATGAGATTCTCCACAACTAAAGGGATCACCACCATCAAAGAAGATCAAAAGCTAGCAAGAAAATGCTATAATGATAGCCTTAGTTTGAAGGGCAGCTTGGGAGGCAAAGAAGTCAATACGATCGAGTTTGATGGAGTCCGAGTTCGAGAAGAATTACGACCTCAACCAAAAGGCAAAATAGAAGAGATACAAATCGGAGACCACCCCAACAAGACAACGAGTATAGGGGCAAACCTAGAGGAAAGCCTAAAGAAAAAACTCGTTAAATTATTGAGAAAAAATTCCGATCTCTTTGCCTGGGAAGCCTCTGACATGCCCGGTATTGATCCCGACCTGATGTGCCATAGGCTTGCTGTATACCCAGGTTCCCGACTTGTTCAGCAAAAGTGCAAAAAGCTCGGACTAGAGCGAACACAAATTGTGGAAGAGCAAGTACAGGCTTTGCTGGAAGCAGGATTTATAAGAGAGGTGAAGTATCCACTTTGGCTAGCCAATGTGGTAGTGGTAAAAAGGCAAAATGAAAAATGGAGAATTTGTGTTGACTATACCGACCTCAACCAAGTCTGCCCTAAGGACCCTTATCCACTCCCCAGCATATATGCCTTGGTCGACTCAGCATCAGGCTACAGATACCTATCCTTTATGGACGCCTACTCAGGATACAATCAAATCCCAATGTACAAGCCGGATTAAGAAAAGACCTCATTCATAACTCCAAAGGCAAACTATTGCTACATAGTAATGCCTTTTGGACTAAAGAATGCAGGAGCTACCTACTAGAGGCTGATGAATAAGGTGTTTTCCTCTCATATAGAAAAACTTATGGAAGTATATGTGGATGACATGCTCGTTAAGACCAAAGAGGACGGAACACTATTGTCTGACCTTTCAGAGGTGTTCTCCACCATAAGGAAGTATGAAATGAGATTAAATCCCTCAAAATGCACCTTTATGGTAGAAGCTGGGAAGTTTTTAGGGTTTATGTTGAAAAGGCATAGAAGCAAAACCCGACAAATGCCAGGCTATCCTTAATATCAAGAGCTCGACTTGTGTTAAAGAGGTCCAACAACTAAATGGAAGGTTGGCCACTCTATCCATATTTTTAGCAGGGTCACCCTGAAATCACTTCCCCTCTATTCAATTCTAAGAAAAGTGAAGCAATTCAAATGGACTCCAGAATGCGAACAAGCCTTCCAAGACTTCAAGACATTCTTGGGGCAACCACACATACTTGCCCGACCTGAAAAAGGGGAAGGACTCGTACTATACCTGTCAGTTGGAAGTCGGGCCATAACATCGGCCCTGGTCCGAGAAGATGAAAAGGAGCAGCAACCTATCTACTTCATCGGCAAAGCCTTACAAGGGGCAAAGCTGAATTATCAAAAGATAGAGAAGTTCACTTATGTCCTTGTTCTTACATCTCGGAGGCTCCGACCTTACTTCCAAGCCCACACCATTAAAGTCCGCATTAATCAACAATGAAAAATATCCTATAAAAAATGGACTTGGCCGGGAGAATTCTACATTGGGCAGTAGAGCCATCCAAGTTCGACTTAAGATATGAAACTTGGATAGCCATCAAATCATAATACCTTGCCGACTTCATCACTGAATACACCGAAAGTCCCGAAAATCCTACTACATGGAGCCTATACGTAGACGGGTCATCAAATAAATCTGGAAGCGGAGCTGGTGTTATTCTAGAAAGCAACCAAGAAACTCGGATAGAACTATCTTTAAGGTTCGAGTTCCCTGCTTCTAAGAATCAGGCAGAATATGAGGCCCTACTTGATGGCTTGAAGCTGGCTAAAGAAGTGGAGGCAGAAAAGGTGGTGGTGTTCAGTGATTCGCAAGTAATAACTTCACAAATTAACGGCACCTACCAAGCTAAAAACCCTACTATGAAGAAGTACTTGGATAAAACACGAGAACAACTAACACACTTTTCAGAAAGTGAGGTCCGACATATAACTCGGGAGTCCAATGCCCGAGCTGATGCTCTATCAAAATTAGCCAGCACCAAGCAAGGGGGCAACAATAGAAGTTTCATTCAAAAGACTCTACAAACACCATCCATATTAAAGGAAGAGAAAATACTGACTATACACAATCAACATTTAGGGTGGATGACTCTTATAGTCAACTACCTCAAATTTGATATGCTCCCCAAGTATGAAAAGGAGGTCAAAAAGCTCATAAAAGAGGCACAAAACTATACACTGGTTCACAATATCCTACACAAAAGAAGGATCTCAACACCCCTTTTAAAATGCGTCCCGACCTCCAACATAAAAGAAGTCTTGGGGGATGCACATAATGGCATATGTGAAAACTACCTAGGAGCTCGGTCACTAGCAAAAAAGTGATCCGAGCTGACTTTTTCTGGTCGACCTTGTAGAAAGAGGCAGCCGAATTCGTCAAAACATGCCCGCCTTGCCAAAAACAAGCCAATTTTCAAGTGGCACTCCCTGAAGAGCTTATCAGTGTTACCTCACCATGGCCATTCACGAAATGGGGTCTTGATCTACTCAGACCATTCTCCCAAGTACCAGGCCAAGTAAAATGCCTCATAGTGGGGATTGACTACTTTACTAAACGGATTGAGGTCGAGCCCTTGGCAACCATCACTGCCGAAAGAAGTAAGAAATTCTTGTATAAGAATATTGTCACAAGGTTTGAGGTTCTCCACTCCATCACCACGGACAATGGAACTCAATTTACCGACTCGACCTTCAGAAACCTGGTGTCTGCATGAAAATAAAATACCAGTTCACATCCGTGGAGCACCCCCAGGCTAATGGACAAGCTGAAGTTTCCAACAAAGTCATATTGACCGGGTTAAAGTGCCGATTGTAAGATGCGAAAGGAGCTTAAGCAGACGAGTTTCCTCAAGTCTTGTGGGCTTATCGGACCACTCCATACTCTACAATAGGAGAATCACCCTTCCGACTTGCGTACAGAATGGAAGCAATAATCCCCATAGAAGTAGCTGAAGAATCACCTAGAGTCTTATTTTACAATGAAAGAGCTAATGCCCAAACTCAATGAGAAGAGCTTGACCTCCTCCATGAAGTCCGAGAAAGAGCTCGGATTAAGGATGAAGCTCTGAAGTAAAGGATGATTCTAAGATACAACAGAAAGGTGATCAAGAGAAACCTCGTCCTAATACGAAACGACATCGGAATACAGAAGTCAGGTGAAGGAAAGCTAGTCGTAAACTGGAAAGGACCTTACAAGATATTAGAGGTTCTAGGTAAAGGTTCCTATAAGGTGTCCAACCTCCAAGGGCGGGAGCTTCAGAGGTTTTGGCACGCTTGTAACCTAAAGAGATACTATAGCTAAAAGCCTTGTACCTAGGTGCACTCTTTTTCCCAATAAGCAAGGGTTTTTTAATGAGGCACCAATACAAGGGCTAGAGGCACCCAAGCCTTTAGCAAAAAGCTCTGTAAGGGAGTTTCTTAAACATTAATAACAGATTCCTACTTCTTTTAAAAGTTTCCTATTTCAAACACATTAACTTAAACTTAACAAACCGCAAAAATCATTGCCCGACCTGAAGTTGTCGACAAGATAAAATGACAAGGTATAAGTTAATGTAAGAAGTTATACAAGAAACTCGTACAAAGCAATCTCAAAATAGGTCGGAATAAAAACAGAGTTGTAGAAGTAACTTGATAAGGACCGATTTCTCGAAGTTGGCTCCATGTAAGGAAATTTATAAAATATCGAAGACCCCGAGGTCAAAATGAACTATACTAAAAGGTGCTTCGCAACATTAAGAAACAAAGTTTTGAACATTACTTAATCAAAGTGGAGAAAAACAACTAAAAGGAGAAAAGTGTTCAAAAATTACAAACTATTACATAAAGAAAAATGTTATAAGCCCACAGGCCGGGCTACCAAGAAAATATAGAAGACAAAAAAACTCAAGATTTCTCACTCATAAGGGGATTAAGAGCCTCGCCCGTTACTCCATGGCAGGAGAGGGATGAAGCATGGAAACTGGCATAGCTGAAATGACCTCCGGCATAGGAGTCGAAGTCTCCACATTAGCTGCTTTAGGTTGAGCTCCCAAGGTGGATGTTTGACCGACCTGTGTCCCCGACGTCTTTGGGTCCACGAGAACCTCCTCTTCATCGTCTGAGTCAGGCGCAGGAACCATATTTCCATGCACCACAACATTGTTCACACTGAAGAGAGAAAGGTCAAGGTCGGGAGCTAAGACCCTGACCTGAGACTCTATGTTGTTGAACATTTGTCCAACCCTAAAGGAGCCAACTCCTGCGGCTCGTCGAGCTCCACATTCAGCTTCTTCACCTCCTCCTCCAACGCCAATCACTCCCCAAACACGCGAGTATAACTCTCTTGATATTTCTTATCCTTCTCCTCGGCTAGAGCGGCAGCCGCTTCCGACTTGGTGGCCCTCTCCCGATCTTTCTCTAGGTCGGTCTTCAAGGTCTCTCGCTCCTGCTCCAGCTCCTTTTTTATCTCACTGAGCCTTCCTACATCCACCCGAGCAGCCACCAAAAGCGCTGAAAACAAACTTTCACAATGTGAAGCCCTCACGTGCCAAGGTTTGAAGGTAGTTTTGGATTGTCACGTCATCCATACTCACGTGGTGACGAGGAAGTAGGTTCTCTTCGGCCCAAGCAAAGGCATCAAAATTCTTTGTATAAATGCTTTCTGCATCCTCCACCCTCTGTTTCTTGGAAGGGGGCTCAATAGGGGATGGAGGAGAAGGAGTGGACCCGGACGATATAAGTCGGGAAAAAGAAGTAGGGATATCAACCTGTGGACCGAAAAGACCTTACTTTGACTTTTTTTCTTGGAGAAGATCAGACTGAGATCCCGACCTCTTTCTGTAAGGATCCTTCACCGACTTCTTTCTGTTGTTGAAGGCTCTTGGCTACCACTGTTTTCTTTGTGTTTCGAAGATACCTCATAGCATATTTAGGAGTCATACTTTCTGCAAGGTAAAGCAGAACACAATTAGAAACAACAAAAGAATAAACAGCTAGAATTCAACAAGTAAAGGAAAGAAAACTATCAAGGTCAAACTTCAGAGGACTAGGGTCCCTAAGGTATCTTTTCGTATCCAAATGGGGAGTCTGACCCCAAGTACCCAACAAAAAATCTATCACACCCCTTTCCAGATCATTTAACTTAGATATGTCTACCTTTACCGTTACTAGTGTATCTTGCCAGTACAAAGGGAATTGGGTTTCTTGGTTTTCAGAAAGAAAGAAATGTCGGGTATCATCAGCAGCTCGTACCTTAAAGAAATGATTCTTGAAATCATGAAAAGACTCGTCAAAGATAGAAAAAACCTTCCGACCTTGCACAACTTGGAAGAATACCCACCCCAACTTCTTCATAGAGCTGTATGGTTTTGTCGCTACAAAAAGATAGAAGATGTTCGAACTAGGTCAGACATCCAGCTCCCGACATAGGAACTGGTACATTTTTATGAAAGCCCAAGAGTTGGGGTGCACCTGACTAGGGGCAAGGTTGGAAGACCGCAGCACCTCCATTTCAAAATCGGTAAAGGGAAATCGGACACCCAACCTAGTAAAGAAGCAATCGTAGATGTAGAAAAAATGCCGTTCAAATTTCTCTAGGGGAGGGAAGCACACTTTTTTCTCCGGGTCGGGTGGATCTAGCACATACTTTCTCTTATCCTCTCTACTCTCACAGATACTATGATGCCTACGAAACTCATCGCAATACTCCCTATCGGTCACAGGGACACAGCTAAGGACGATGCTATCTACCCAAACCCGAAGACTAGGGGGTACTTTTGTCGACATGTTCGTGATAAGACGGCGAGACATAAAGACTAACACCTACAAATACAAAAGAAGACCGTTACTAAGCAAATCGGGCATCACCTAATTTAGGTCGGGTAAAACAACTAAATCAAGGGAAAGCCATTCTTTTCAAAATCTTTTTACATAGCAACCAAATGGCGCCTCTTCGACACAACACTACTACAAAAAATGGCATCATTAAGGGTAGTACAATGCATAAAAGAGAACCACTACGCTAATAAAGATTCTTTTAAGAAAATGAGAGAGTCTTTCAAATCTTTTGGCAACAAACGTTTCCTCTCCTCAAATGCTCCACAACAACAAAAGAAAAGTGCAAAGGCAGCAAAAGCAAACCCAATAGCAAGCAAGATAATAAGAAGGGAGAGCTTGAGGGAAAGAGAAAACTAGAACCAACCTTGGAGAAGATTGTGAAGAAAAAAGGAGAGCACGTTTAAAAATAGCAAAACAAGAACGATCCTCTTCACACCGGCGAAAGCAAGTAACCCTTCAAACACCAAGATTGAGAAATCTCGAGGAAACAAAAATGGACGAAATGACATAGAGAAGCACTTTGGTGAAGAAGAAAGCAAAAACAACCTTTCAGAAACAACAAAAAGGAGAAGAAGAGCCGAAAAGTCCCCTTTATAAGGGACAATAAATCAGAAACGGCTCTTTCACTCGTCTTTAAGCATGCACGAATCCCCAAGAGCAACTGCCGCGCAGTATTCGACAGTCATTAAAACTCCACCAACGTTCAAAAATTCAAAAGACGTTGGATAATACCGACAAGGTCAAAATTCGACGTCCATAGCAGAAGCCACGGAATGCTTAAGCCCGACCGATAAAAGGAACGGACTCAAGCAGGGGTATTATTCATACCTTGGCCCAATAAAATGAAAGTCAGGCCCAATAACGCAAAAAGGCCCACCTATAAAGGTGGACTCCACGATAAGCCTGACCTCTTTAAAGAGGTCGAACAACGACATAGAGGTCCAGCTTTACTTGACCTAACAAGTAACTACCTCCTTAAATCTCTCCTACCTCATCTAGAAGGTATATCCCAACGAACTCCCAAGATAAAGGGAACGCTTATCTATCAGAAAAGATAGAAATATTCCAACAAAGGTATAACACACGTTTTAATCTACTAAAAAACCTGCTTAAAACCCTTGCTAACTTAAGTATCGGAGTCTCTTGCAGGTACCACCCCTCACCTCCTCACGAGGAACTCGGAAGCAGCACCTCGGCACCAAAGAGGTCGAACGCTGCCATACTAAGGGATTTAGACCTCACGTTCAGGCCCAAATCAACGTTTCACATAACTTTTAGAACAATATTTATTATTAATATTATATTATATTAATATATGTAAAGTGTTATGTAAAATAAAACATGTATTTAAAGCATTCTTTTTTTATACATATTTAGTATTATTAAAAAAGAAATACTATTATTATTTTAAATGATTCATTTTTTGTGTATTGATAGTTTGAAGGTATATTAAAATTATATGACATATTATCATATTAGCAATATTTTATACTCAATTACTTGAATATATTTGAATTTGATAAAAAAAAATCATAAATGGTAAAAAAAATGAGATTGAAAATACAAAATATTACATATCCAAATTAAATAGACGTAACTTATTAAATTTAAATATTCTTAGCATTTATATCGAAGAAAATAATTCGGGATGGAATATGATGGATGTAATGCATTGTAAATGATTGTATAAAAGATAATTTTGCTGTAAGGACAAAAAAACTGAATATGAATACTTATTATATAATTAAAAAAATAAAAGTAAGGTTGAATTCATAAAAGAATAGCAAAATTATGATTTATATCTTAAAGGAGATTAATTTCGATTAAAAAAAAAACATTATCATTATATGAAATAGTTAAGAAAAAAAAGAAAATTAAAAAATAAAAACAAAATACCTTGTCTCAATATAAAATTGAGCTCTTTTCAAGAAAAATAATTTTACCCACATTCTATTAGATTGGTCATAATATATAAATAAATCTAATCATCCTTCAATAAAATAGAGTTCATTGTCTTTTCGTTGAAATCTTACATCCATATCATTCAAACTCGAATCACTAAATACAACTCGATGTGTTATTTGATAGATATGATGCATTCTTAAAAAATTACAACAAAGGACAATCCCGCTGAAAGTTAGATAAAAAAAAAGGTTTTAGTAAAAATAATCATGAGATTATCAAAAAAATAAGAGAATAACGTCAATAAAAGTTCATAAAAATTTGTAACTTATACCTTAAAATAATTTACTTAGATAAAAAATGAAGGATACATCTTTATTCTATGAAGTAGTTAAAAAAATAACAAATTAAAAATTAATACACACGATAAAAAATATTATACATATCCTTTAATCACACGAAACTAATTATGAAAATGTTCGATCAATATATGTGTTATTAATACACATGTATATAACAAAGTCATAAACGTTAACATTATATATAAATGTTAATTATGTATGATTGATAATTACAATAATTGACAATTAATATAATTGAAATTAGAATGTTTCACAATTAGTATAATTAGAATTAGAATAATTTATAATTGAAATAATTAATAATTAGTATAATTATTCATTAAATATTAATTTTTATAGGTGAATTCTATCTTACCTTCTCTAAATTAAAAGGTAAATTATTCCTTATTCTTATTATTAAATGAAATGAAATAAATTGTGTATCTGACGCTGCCATGTTTTCATATTTGTCCTCCTCATCCATATCTTTTGCATTATCTTCTTCGATAATGTCATCGTTATCTGACCAATTTGATTCGACATTACACCGATCACAATTACAGGTGAAGCCATAGTCTTCCATCAATTTCTTCTACCTGCTAGCATAGTTTTCATTGACAAAAAAATAGCTCAAATAGATCTCCCTGCCTTGAAGAACATCATGAATCATCCTAACAATAATGTCAGTATTATTACTGCCATCCGGTAGATTACTATCCACATAATCAAATCTGCAGGCATTAGAAAGACAATCGTGGTTAAAAAAAAGGAGGCATAGGAGTATATACCATAAGCTCTAATAGACCTCTGGCCATCATCAACAGAAACCAGCTGCATTAAGCCAAAGACATTGTGGTTGTCCTTGGCCAGAAGCGTGGAGGTGAGTTCCAAAGAAAATACATTCTGAAGACCAATGGGAGCAATTGAGCAGAGAGATGAAATAAGAAGGTGTAGGAACTGAGCTGCAGAAATTGTAGCGTCATCAGGAGAACTATGAAGAGAAAGCAAGATTTAAAAGTCTGAGGAGAAGATATTGGCAAGATTGTACACAACAATGAGAAATTGAACCTAGACTTGAAGTTCAAGTGGATGTCCAAGAAGAGAAGAATAGAGTTGGCTTGAAAGTGAGACAATGCTTGATAAAATTAAATTTTTTAATAATTTTTATAATTTTAAAAAAAATTACATCATGATTAATTAATTAAATTAATAAAATTTAGGTTAGATTAAAATTAAAATTAATTATGACAAATCAATTAATTTTATTTCAATTAATAATATAAAAGATATATTGCAAGGAATAATTTACCTTTTAATTTAGAGAGAGTTAAATAGTATTCACCATTTTTATATAATTATAAAAAAATATATTTTTTTAAAATAAATTAAAAAAAATGTATACATAATACCAGAATATATTATGTCAGTATTTTTTGTACTATCATATAACTTATTATAGAATAATATAATGATGATTATATTAATTTCATCTTTTAAATCGATTTACTCTGGAATATGATTTTCCAAATTTTTGTTTGCACGTATTAGTAATTGTTATATTTATTTAAAAAAAATTAATAATAATCGTTTCCAACTTCCAATTGCAATGTGCATTTATGGATGTGTACAGGAATATGTTCACGTGTTATTGACTGAAACAACAGAAAGATATAACTTAAAGAAAATAGATACCAAGAACATTTTTAAAAGAGTGTTTTTACTTTGATAGAAAAGTATTAGAAAGATAATAAATTTTATAATTTGTAATTATTATTAGTATTTTTAATAGTATAAAATTTTATTTAATTATATAAAATTATCCATTTTTTTTTGTTAAGTGGTTAAATTTTAATAAAAATATTTACTTTCTAAATTTTTTTTTTTGATATTGTCAAAAAATAAATTTATTTAAAATTAAAATTTATATTAAAATTAATTAATAAAATAAAATTAGTATCACCTTAAAAATATAATATTACTTTTATCGAAAATCAATAAAAAAGATGCTATTGGTATAAATATATTAATAAAATAATTAAAAATAATATAAAAATTTGTAACCATCTATCTCCCTCTGACATTTCTAACCACATGTTAAACCAGTGAGAGAGGGCATTAATTATGATCCATAGGTAACTCTCAAGTGTCCAACGTGGCAGATGATGTTAACAATGTCATACAAATCCTCTCCCTCTTCATTCCCACTTCAAAAGAACTCTTTCTTCTTCTCATCTTCTTCACCCAAATAAAACCATAAGCCCCAATTTGTGAAGGCAGAAGGATAGAAGATTAAAGAGGGACCATAGATAATTTTGAAGAGAAAATGTCAAGGTGCTAAATGACGAACTCACCTGCATCATATGTGAGTTTCACTGTCGCTAGAAATTCAATTGTGAAGAGAAAGAATGAGAATAAGGTCGATGGGAGGTGCTTTATGCCGTTAACGACTTTACATTTTTTGACAATGTACCAGTGTACCACAATGCTGTTAGTTGCAACAATTGATGTTGGGATCCCAAGTTTTATGACCCAAATTTTTTTTCTAAAATCAGAACAGTAACAATTTCTTACTTCAAACATAACATAGATCATCAACCAAATCACAAACTAAAAATAGAAAAAAAAAAAAAAAAAAAACTATACAGCAACGGGAACAGGAACAATAACGACGCAAATCCTAACCCCGATTTCATGCATAGATGAAGAACATGCAGAAAATCACTCAAACAAATTACATAATCAAGTGAGAATGAAATTTCAGACCTTATCTTACATAATTGCAAGTGTTGTCTCCTCCAACAGTGGCTCTTGCTCCCCCGCGATTGTTCTCCCTTCTCGCAAGTGGCCTCCGACGACTGCACAAACCCGACTCGCAAACGATGAACGACAACTCCGTTGGATTGATTGGAATGGAATTCGCCATTGTTGGGAAGCTCTCTCTTCTCTTCGCACCAAACCATTCTTCCCCTAACTTGTTTTAAAGCTTTCTCTTCTTAGGTTAAATATGTAAATTCCACCTATAATTTTAATTTTTAAGACAAATATTGATAGTTACAACCCTGTTAAATTAGTCATAGTATTGTTGGCGCTTCCATCTTTCATGGCCAGAAATGAGACAAATTTTATTTTTAATTTTAAATTATTATTTATAACATATAATTCCACAAATGTTTATGTAGCATCTTATGAAATCTAAAATAAAATTAAAATTAGAACTAGTATTGAAAATATTCTAATGAGCAAATAATATTTGCTCTTATTTTTCTTTTATGGCACTACAAAAAATGCATTAATTATCATGAATTCTTTTTGGATTTGAAAATTCATTAAATCTCCACCTTCATCTTCTTGTAATGATTACTCTGGTGTGGTGGTTTAATTGGTTTTTTTTTTTCTGGACACAGATTATAACAACAATTTTACGGAAATACTCATACGGAATAAGAAACATGACCGTTATAGGGATTTTGGCAGGGTTCAGATGACTCTAGCAAATAATTGAAATGGAAGAAAAGAAATGGGTCAAGAAGGACACTCCTTTATTTCTTTCATCCTTTGATAATTAGTGAATACTTCACTGAAACACTATTCTTCACATCTCATACAAAATTCAGTTTTTCAATTTCAACAGATGAAGCTATCCAAAGACAAGCACAAGTTTCATGATGTCAACTGACACAATTTCAAACCAGTTTTGGCCAATCAAGAAGCGGATGCCTGCATCATTTTTTTCCGCGTGGATCCCGGCTTAGCCCATATTTCTTCAGTGTTTCGATGTAATTTCTCATGAGGGTAAACTTGTTACTTCCCAGGTGATAGAAATAATCCCACGAATAGATTCCGGTTTTGTGCAAGTCATCAAAATTAAGCCTGAACAATCCAATTCATCAACTATGCATCACATTCCAGTTTGAAGGATTTAGATATTGAAATTTAGATCTAATGTCTAAGTTTGATGTACCTTACCCCGTAGTTCCCTACCGGTTCTGCAGACATGATTCCCACGTGCCGTCTCCCAGATATTACCTGGTTCGAGGGATCAATTGGAATGTAGTCAAATCAAAACAACAGAAAAAGAAGTAACAAGGAAGATTAATCAGACAAGAGATCTCATTGATTCAATTATCAAAGTGTACTAAAACTCAGGATATAGTTTCCAAATGGTGCAGTTGAAAAAGCATTCTGAGTTGCAGAAAGCAAGTACCTTTTCACCTCCAATTGATCTGATTTTTCCATCAACTGCAGGACTGTTTATTCTTAGAAACTCAGCCGACAACTTGAATACATGACCATCGGCAAATTCCACCTCCACCTGAGAACAGTCCAGGAATCATGCATAAGGAGGGTTAATAAGCATAATTTCTCCAAGAGAAAGATGTTTCAAGATGCAAGAACAATATGATAAGTAAGGATACAACAGAAGCAAAGCCTTTAACCACTACGAGTCATGTATAGAGTGTAACAACAGCTAACATTAGGAGAGTTCAGTGTAATTAACACAAAACAATAATGCTTTCCTTCTTTTCTACAGCTTCCAATTGCGTAATGATGATACAACTTAAAACACCCTTTCAAACCCAAATAGCACAATACTCAACCCAGTTATACCCTAGTTAGATACACAACATTCTTTCTTTTCTTTTCTTTTCTTTTCTGTAAATACTAAATGATATATAAGAAGAATACCATTCAGTATTTACAGCGTGTACCTTTCTAATCTTTCAACATGTCTGTGAAAGAAACACATTCAAAAAATTCATGACTTTTACACCAAATAGAGGCCAAACAACTCATCCTATCCCATGGTGAATTATACTCCAACCAAATACTTCAGATATGGTGTATAGTGCACTATGGCAAAAAGATTTCTTTCTCTCTTTTAGGCCTTCATATCATGAATCAAATGGGCCTTTAATATATTTGGGTCACCAAAAGTGTTCAAGCCATGAAAAACCCAAACAAAACAACAGTCAATATTCCATAGTCTCTCTCCTTCGGGATTCAATTAAAGGTGCATAAGTCAAATAAATTAGTAAATTACAGGAATGTTTTACTAATATTAAGTAACATTTTCTTATATTTGTGGCTAAATTTTCCTTCTAAACTTCGACTTATAAGAAAAATTCAAATTTACCCTATTCTCGGAAAAAAGGAATGTACATTTTTTCAAGGCAAGCTAAGAAACAAACTTTCATATTCTAACCCAATCATGTAGTAAACAATATTAAAAAAATAACAAATAAAAATTGAAAATTTTCCTTTTTGACTAAAAAAGGGAAGAAGTGCTAACCAATTTTGGGGCTTGAAGAGAGAATCTGGTGAGTCGGGGCATAGCCTCTGCCACTGTGTTGATACTCCGAATCGCAGCCATGACCATCAAGGAAGCAAGGGGTTTGATCGAATTCTCTTTTTCTTTTCCTTTATCCCTAAGTCAGGCTATATCCTTTGTTTGTTTGTAGAAAGATTTTGCAATGTCTGTGCTCAACAATTTTCCAAAACAACGCAATACAGACCAAAGCAACAGATTCAAAACTACTCACTATATCAGCATCACGATTGTGTCGAAAGATGATTCTTCAGTCCAATAAATATTGGAATCAGCAATTTAGGATTCTGGGACGAGAACCTCTAAAAGAAACAAAACGATTCTACAATAAAGAGAGATGCCAAGAAAGTTAGAAGGATAAGGGATGCAAATATTAGAATCAAGGTTTGGAAAACTAGTCTGGACCAAGGTTCTGAAAACCGGACCGGTTATCGAACCACTCTAGTCACTGGTTTACTAGTTTAATAGTTTAACCGGTTCAACTGGAAAAACCGTTTTATATTAAAATAATAAATAAATTATAAATAAACACTCTAAAATATAATTATAGTCTAATATAAACTTTAAAATATCTTAAGATCTTTAGATAAAGTACAAACTTAAATATTTTAATGAACTGAAGGTTTTGCTTTCAAAGTTTGCTATAAGAGAAACCAAAATCCTTTCTTCATCCTATAAATGTTTGCTTTGATGACATTAATCAATAAAGCAATTACATCGAAAACATATCAAACCATTTCCAACTCTGGTTTAAATTTGTCCAAGCAACAAAAAAAAGAATGAAGGTTTCGTCACCGAAAAAAAAAGAATGAAAGTTCCTCGAAGTAGCAGCTGAACAATCCACATCATTTAACACAAACTAGAAGTTTAGAAACCTCATTCTTCCATAGCTGCAGGCTCAAAGCTATCGCCACCTAAATCTAACCTGCCACCTAACATACCACAAATTTCTAATCAAGAGGAGACTCAAACCTGCAGACTCACAGTAAAATTGTATTCACTTGAGGAGACTCAAAACAAATCAGGAAAAGCAAAAGGATTTCACAATAACCCAGAGCTAAACTTGACATTTTAATGCTCCTTCATCGTGTTACTCAATAAATCATCAAAACAGCCACAATCCAAGCACATGTAAATCACAAAACTTAACCTTACACTTGTCTATTAAAAGCTCAGTTACTAATATGCAAGGTCAATTATTAGAGCGTGATCCTCAAAATCTTAGTAAAACAACACATAATTTCGATTCAGCAACATTAAACCAAGATAATCGATATTGATCAGCATCATGCCATAATTCATCTTATTATGTATTTATAAGCGTAGATAGATTTATTATCAAAGACTGGAATTAATTCCAACATATCTTCAGAAATCAAATAAGAATTCACAAAAGTTATTTATGTCCTCCAAATTACCTCCATATTTATGCCACAATGAAACTTATCTCACATATGCAATAGTTAGCACTTTAGCAGCTTCTCATGATTATTGCTCTTTAAAAGATCATTCTCCTTGTCTAGAATAATTTCTATTTAAAAAACAGTTTTTTTTGTCGAAGTGATAAACTACTGTAGTTATGGGAATAGAAGAGCAAGAATGAGCAGTGAATCCGTAACACAGGCAATGCAATTTATTATCAACCAGTAACCCAGTAACAGAGTCATCAAAATTGAAATTTATCATCACGCAGTGAGCAAAGCCAATCAACCAAAAACAAACGCTCAGCAACACAGTGACACACAAAACATCAGCATAGAAAAACCAAAGCTAATCAATAATCACAACACATTCAATAATCAATAATCAGTAAATTAAAATAATAAAATCACCACACACACAAAACAGCAGCATAGCAGAACCAACCAGAGAAATAAATTTAACACATCAGAAATTACCAAAACACACAAATAAATTAAAAGAAAGCTACAAACCCTAAGATGGAGGACCCGGTGTGTCTGAGGGTCGCGGACGACATTCACCGCTGCGAGGAGGACGGCTGAGAAGCAGACAGCGGCGCACCTGAGAAGCGGATGACGGCTTGACCGACAGGAGGAGGAAACACGGCGCTTGCGATGATTCTTCCTCTATATGAGCGCGACGGCGACGTGTCTTCCTCCGTGCGAGCACAGCGACATGTCTTCCTCCATGCGAGAGTGACGCGGAGGAGCGGCGTGTGCGGGGTATCACGGGAGAGAGGAGAGTGAGAGACCCGAGAGTTCGTGGAGGATGAGAGCAGGGGTTGGAGACTTCGGGGCAGTGGCTATAAGGACGGACGGCGACAGTGGATCGACGGACCGGCGGCGGCAGCAGCTAGGGTTGGAGAAGGGGGAGTGATTAGATGTCTGCAGCTTCAGTGAGAGAGTGAGATGCGAAGAGTGAAGAGTGAGATGTGTAGCTCAGGTTGGTTCGTTTAAACGTTTAAGCAAAAAACGACGCCGTTTTTACCGAACTGGCCGGTTTTCAATCCAATCCAACCGGCCGATTTCTGCCCGATTTACCAGTTTTCTATCGATTTTTATTTTAACGGTTTTGTATACTTGATCGGACCGTTTATACCTCCGGTTCGCAGTTAGACCGATCCAACTCTCAGAACTATGGTCCGGACATCAAACTGTTCGGGCGGTCCAAGTTTCAACCGTAAGGTTTAATCAAAATTCAACCAGAATAACTAGATTATAATAAAATGATATATAATATATTAATTATTAAATCATAAATACGAACACAGTTATAAAAAAACCCTCTGTAAATTCAAAAATACATAAAAATTCAAAATTATAACTAGAGTCTCATATTCTCATAATCTCATACAATAACTCACTATCCACAGGTACTTGTTCATTAATATTTGACAAAAAGACAAATAGGTCCCTGAGCTTTTGGTCCGTGGACATTTTCGTCCCTGAGCATTTGAAAATACTTTTAAATTCCCGACCTTAGTAAATTTTGGACGGATGAGTCCCTTCGTGAATTTGCCTCCGCCGGACCCATCGGAGAAGTCTAATCTGGTTCCCCTGAGGATGACGTGGCACGCTTGGTTGACAGCTGGACTGCTGAGTAGAAAGTTCAGCTGTCAACCAAGCGTGCCACGTCATCCTCAGGGGAGCCAGATCAGACTTCTCCGATGGGTCCGGCGGAGGCAAATCCACGGAGGGACTCATCCGTCCAAAATTTGCTAAGGTCGGGGATTTAAAAGTATTTTCAAATGCTCAGGGACGAAAATGTCCACGGGCCAAAAGCTCAGGGACCTATTTGTCCTTTTGTCTTAATATTTTTATACATATCTGAAAGAAATAAGTAAAGACAATTATAATAGGACAATGACAATCTGCAGGTCATCCAACTCAAAATCCAAAACCTGGACTAAATCCCCATAGTGGTCCCCCAGATTCAGCCCGTGCACCAATTTTGCCCCTGAGATTCCAATTGCACTGTTTATGTCCCCCAGATTCCGATTCGAGCACCATAATGGTCCTTCGAAGATTTTCTGGCGTGACTCAGCGACGGCGTTGCTTATGTGGCACAGCCACTGCCACGTTGGAGAGTCAGAACGACGTCGTTTCATGGGGCAAAACGAATGAAAGCCCACACGTCGCCGTTTTGATCACAGTGAGAGTAGTAGTAACTTGGGCAAAGGGTTTGGTATTCGTTACGTCTTCTCCTCCATATTTTCTCACCTCTCTCAACGCTTGGTCTCCTCCTCCATAAGCAGTAGCGACAGGCAAGGGCACTGCTGCCTGGTTTCTTAACATTGCTGTACTGAACTTGGGGGAAGGTTCGTGGTTCACCATTGAAGCATCGACTGAAGAACCGTTTAAGCTAACTTCAAGGTACAAATTTTATTATATTTTTTTGAATTTTTTGGATCATGTTTCATTCCTGATATGGCCGATTGTTAAAGTTACTTGAACATGATGCATGTAGTTTGTGTTAGAATCCACTGCCTGTTAGGGTTTTAGTGTTTTCCTTCTTCAAACCAGTAATGCATGCTCTGTTTCTTGTGAAAAGAACAGGGGTTAATCTCTGGTGGTGTGTAATATCTAAGTTATTTGTTGTTTATGTGTTGCATGCGTGGTGAATTTTAAGCATTTCCTCTGTTATGTTGCAGATGAACGCCGAATTGTTAGACATAATGTTTCATCATGGGGGAAATTTTGAGAGGGGGAAGGATGGGAGATGGACATACACACCTGACAATAGGCATTGTTTGGGTGATCTGGATGTGGACAGGTTGGATGTATTCTACCTGAGAAATTACTTCAAAGAGCTAGGCTATGAGACCATGAAGGAGGTTTGGTGGCAGGTCCCTGGGATGAGCCTGGAAGTAGGTTTGAGGCGTTTAGACTCTGATAATGAGTTGAGAGAGCTGTGTAATCATGGTGGAAAGAACAATGGGGTAGTGGATGTCTACATTGAACATGGCATTTCAGAACCTGAAATAGTACAAGGAGAGGATGTTGTTGTGCATGTTGATGACGAGGTGAGGGATCTTGGAGAGCAAGCCAAGTCAAATGCCAGGATGGTGAAAGACCCCCCTGTCAAACCTACCACCGAGAAGGACCCTCCTAGGAGTTTAAGCATGGTAACATACAAGCCCCAAGCTAAAGAGGCGTTACTGAAGAAGAGCAATGTGAATTCTAACATGGAGTCCCAGCCTAAGCCTAAGTCAAAGTGTAAGCCTAAGACAGTTCCCAAACCCAAACCCATGCCCAGACAGAACAATGTAACTAGGACTAGGAGATATTGTCTAAGGTCTGTAGGGAAAGGTATTTCAAAAGCAAAGGAAAATGCTAGTGATCATGTTCTTTTATCCTCTGACTCAGACTCTCATGACAGCTACGAGAGTGCTGAGGACGAGGCCTATAAACCACAAGAGCCGGATGATAGCTCAGATGAATCGGGCATTGGATATACTGTTCCTTCACAGAAGAAGAAAGTCAAGAAACCCAATGCAAGGAAGAAGGTCCAGGCTGAGAGTGGAAAGGAAAAAGGGAAGGCCAAGGTCTGTGTTGATGATGATGGATTTGTGGAAGACGTTTCTGATGAAGATGTGGACATTGGATTTGTGGGGGGAGGTATAAAAGGGGATAACATGGACTTCTTTCCCAACTATTAACTGTTGAATTTCAGGAATACATGGATAGGATAAAGCGGCTGAACGAGGACGCATGGAAGTATCTTGACAAGTGGCCAAGGGAGGCATGGACGAGGTCACAGTTCAGGCACAACCCGAAATTGGACTCGATTTGCAACAACGCCTATGAGGTTTTCAATTCAAAGATCAAAGAAGCAAGGGGCAAGCCTATACTTACTCTTCTAGAAGAGGTGAGAATGTTTGTCATGCGGACTATGGCTAAGAACAAGGTTAAGTTGGACAATCACTTGGGGCTGTTACCACCCGTAATCAAAAGTAGGTTAGAAAAGGTGAGGAAAGAGTCCAGACATTGGCATGCTATATGGTCTGGAGATACTGGATATGAGAAGTTTGAGGTCCATGGGCGTCCAACAAACCATGTGGTAGACCTGGGGAAAAGATTATGTACCTGCCAGTTCTGGATGTTAACAGGTTATTTTCTCCCATCCACTTACCTTTGCTCATTTAATTTTACACTAGTGTTATAAATAATTTTTGATTTAACCTAAGTTGGAAGTAAACTGGACTTGTAGGGATTCCATGCGTTCATGCTTGTGCAGTACTGGCCAGAGTCAACAAGCACCCAGAGGATTTCTGCCATAAGTTGATAACCATGGAGTCTTACAAGGAAACATACAAGTACCACATCAATCCTATACCTGGCCAAGCCTTCTGGGAACAAAGTCAGTTTAACAAGCCATTGGCACCACCAATCAAGAGGAAGCCAGGGAATCTTCAAACAAAGAGGAGGAAGGACTCAGATGAAGTCTCAAGTTCTAGCAAGAAATCTAAGCCAGTAACAGCCTTGAAAAGACAGCTTCGGCCTTTCACATGTAAGTACTGCTTGCAAAAGGGTCACACCAAGAGAGGATGTGAAAAGAAAAGAGCAGCTGATGCTGCTCAAGCTGCAGCTGATGCTGCGGCTGCTGCAAAGGCAGCAGAGGCTGCTAAAGACCCTAAAAATGCTAGTGCACAAGCAATTGCAACTGCCCAGGCCACCACAACTGACACTGCAACTGCCTCTGCATCTGCCAGTGCCACTGCAACTGCTACTCCAAATGCAACTACTACTGCTACAGCTACGGCTAATGCTAATATTACCATCAATTCTGCTCCTATTGGTCAAGCATCAGAAATTGATCTGTCACAGTCAATTTGTTCTGAACCAGAAGACTCTCAAAAGGTACAATTTTAATTCTATAATAAGCCTTTGTAATTAATGGAGTAAAAACTCTGAAAAAGGTTTACTGAGTGACAATGTTTGGTATTTATTTCTGGTTTGAAATTTGTGTAGTTCACTGAAGTAACTGGGGAACCAGCCACAAGACCTGCCAAACTGCCTACTAGAAGAAGGTCACCTCCAACAACCCCTTCTACAGCACTGGACCCAATGAAGGGTGCGAGTTCTGTCACTGCTTCACGATTCACAAATTTTCTGAAGTTTGTGCCGACTCCTGGATTTAAGCACCCCCGAAAGAAGTGAACTTTCATATTAGGACATTAGGACATTTTGCTTGTCAAGTGTTAGTTTTTTGTTAAAAGATACAGTGACTGCCTCACTCTAAACAATGGTTCATTTTGTTGATTACTAATCAAGTATGTCATGCTACTTGTTCAATTACTTATGGTTGTAATGTGTTAAAACTATGAATGGTTTGCCATATTTTGGTATTGATCAATTAATATTGTCCATGGTTTGGAATCTTTCTGTTACTTATTTACAAGTTCTTTTACTTCATCCAACAGGATATTATATTATATCAAAGTAAGATGATTTACACAAACCTTGTTATGTTACCACATAACAGTTTCATTCATTAATTTGGGAACTGCATTACATTGACATGTTCTCAACCCTTTAATAGCACCAATCCTACAAAAACAACAATTACTAAGAACCCAAATCCAAGAACATGAGTTATGAATTTCAGATTCCTAATGTCTGCCTCCATCTTGCCCATCCGCCATGCAAAGTTCATCTTCCTATCACCATCATCATCTCCTGCAACAGCTCCTTCAGACAACTCCTCTTGCACAGAATCAGCCCAGACGAATAACCCACACCATGTTTTCCCACTTGTCTGCAACCAACCAAAATAATCAACCGAAAAAAAAATTTTCAATCTGCTACAAATTATTAAACTTTACTCACATTATAGTTGGGGCAACCAAAGAAGGGCTTGTTAGGATGCGACTCCGTCCCAGACCACCTTAGCACCGGGCGACAACCACAGCCGCACCAGTCCGAAACCCGTCCATGCCTGCTTCGCGTCGTGCTTCTTCTCCAGTTCTCCGTCGACGATGACCGGTTGGAACTTCCTGCAACATGGCTCCCACTTCCTCTCATGGTGGACAGCTATCGGTGTACAAAAGAGATGTAGAAGAAGACGTTGATGGAGAGAACCTCAATGGGAAGGCCAACGAAATTTTAGGGTTTAAAAATGAGGACAGGGACTACATTAGGAAATTTTATCACACATTCCACGTCATATGTACACTACGGCGTCCAACGTGGCAGTGGCTGTGCCACATAAGCAACGCTGTCGCTGAGTCACGCCGGAAAATTTTCGAAGGAACATTAAGGTGCTCGAATCGGAATCTGGGGGACATAAACAGTGCAATTGGAATCTCAAGGGCAAAATTGATGCACGGGCTGAATCTGGGGGACCAAAATGGGGATTTAGTCCCAAAACCTGATATCTATGACATAAGTGCATAACACATTTACCCCACCTCAAAAGCCAAAACCCGATATCCATGAGATTTTTTTTTTTTGGACATTTGGGTACTTCTAAACTCCGAATACTTCTAAACAATAAAGTTAGCTTTTTCAGATCCCACATGAGAATCACCATTTACATTCTTCTATATTAGGGGTGTTCAAAACCGATCCGGACCAAACTAAACCGATGGACCGAACCGAAAAAACCGAAAACCGAATTAATCGAAAACCGAAAAAACCGAAAAAATGATGTTTTGCAGTTTTTTTGCGGTTCAGTTCGGTTTTCGATTCTTGCCACCAAAACCCTAATCGAACCGAACCGAACCGGTTCTTCAGAAAACCCTAAAATTAAAACTACCCCAACCCTACCCCCCATACCCCCACCCCCCCAAACGCGTTACACTTACAGGCACAGCTGCGCGAGTCCCTCCCTTCCCCGGCTCCCCCCATGGAAACCTAACCCCGCCGCCCAAACCCCAGATCGGAGCCACCACCCACGCACCCACGCACCCAAACGGCCAGCAGTCACCCACCTTCTTCACTCATTGTTCTTGTCTCCTTGATACTCGAAGTCGAAGGTAGCAGTCACCCACCCACCGCGAACACGAAGACCCAGTCACCCACCCACCTACAGGACCTCCGACCTCACCACCACCGACGTCACCGCCTCCACCCAGAAAGCCTCCACCCAGCAGCGTTTCTGGGTTCTGTAGGGTCACCTCACCACCTCCGACCTCGCCGCCTGCACCCAGAAAGCCTCCCACCCAGCCACCGATTCAGGTGCATATGGAGCCCGAGCCATCTATTCAGGTAAACTTTACTGATGCATTCTTGCCTTGTTGTTGGTATTGCTGCTTGGTGCTTGCTGGTTAATGGTTATTGTTCAATGTTCAGTTTGTTCAGTTTGTGACTTTGTTCAATTTGAAAATTCTGGTTTCTGGGTTCATTGCTTGTTTGGTTCATTGCTGGTTTAATTTGAGATTATCAAGTTTTGTTCTGTTTAGGGTTTAATTTGGCAAGTTCAATTTTTTAATTTGCCAAGTTCAATTTGCAAATTCTGTTTAGTGTTTATTGCTGCATTGCTGGTTTAATTTGAGATTATCAAGTTTTGTTCTGTTTAGTGTTTAATTTGCCAAGTTCAATTTGCAAATTCTGTTTAGTGTTTATTGCTGCCTTGCTGCCTTGCTGGTTTAATTTGTTCATTGCCATTTGCCAAGTTCAATTTGCAAATTCTGTTTAGTCTTTATTGCTGCCTTGCTGGTTTAATTTGTTCATTGCCAAGTTCAATTTGCAAATTCTGTTTAGTGTTTATTGCTGCTTTGCTGGTTTAATTTGTTCATTGCTGCTTTGCTGGTTTAATTTGTTCATTGCCATTTGCCAAGTTCAATTTGCAAATTCTGTTTAGTGTTTATTGCTGCCTTGCTGGTTTAATTTGTTCATTGCCAAGTTCAATTTGCAAATTCTATTTAGTGTTTATTGCTGCCTTGCTGGTTTAATTTGTTCATTGCCAAGTTCAATTTGCAAATTCTGCTTAGTGTTTATTGCTGCCTTGCTGGTTTAATTTGTTCATTGCCAAGTTCAATTTGCAAATTCTGTTTAGTGTTTATTTGCTCGTCTAATCTTGTTAAGTTTTATGGTATGAATTGTTCTCCTTATATTATTATTATTATTATAATTATTGTTGTTGTTCTTGTTGTTCTTATTATGTAATTGTTTTTTTTTATTATTTCAGGTTGGTTTGCATTATGAAGTTTTAGTTATTTTGTTGGAGAAGACACCATAACTTTGCTAATTGCTATCAGTTTAATGACAATTTATTTTTATTTTTAGTTGTGTTGACTGTTGAGCTATTAAACTTCTTTAATTGTCGTATTTGAATTCTATTGTCGTTATATTTCATTAGATCAAGACTTTGTTAGCTATTGTGTATTTTGGCTTGTTGATTTCAATCTTATGACATTGCATAATAGTATGGTAGAATTTTTTTTATTTGATTGAAAAAATCGAACAAACTGAACCAAACCAAACCGATTTTAATTGGTTTGGTTTGGTTCGGATGACCTTGAAAAAAAACCGAACCAAACCGAACCGCAACTTAATTAAACGATCGGATCGGATGACTTTTCCTTCAAAAACCGAACCAAACCGCACCGCGAACACCCCTATTCTATATGACTCATTATCATGATTATTTATGTACCAATATTTTAGTAGCATACCTATCTAGCAGTAATAAACTAATAATCTTGTACAACAACTCAAATTAAAGAAGCTTGATGGAATTAACGGAAGATTTTGTTAACAATCTGGAATGCTGGTGCTTTTTGGAATTTATGTTGATGTCTTAATTTGTGCATGCCGTCCACTTGATGCTCATATAGTCGTAGACTAGACCCTATTATTAATTAGCTATTTAGCTGTACAACATAGCTTAAAAAAAATCAATAACAAGAACAACTAACAGTCTAACACAACAGCAATATGAACATAGCAAATAAATTAAAAGATGCACCAACGAGAAAAACAACAACACAGCAGTGAGGGATCAAAGAGGGGTAGAGGTCTACAGGACATACCGTAACTGAGACGGCGACGACGACGGGAAGGAGAGGAGGGCCGGAGAATGGAACTCTGCAACTTGCGGCGGCTGGCTGGAAGAGGCAGAGGCTGGAATTTCATTCAGCGATGGGGTTTCTCCTTTAGTTGGTGAAAATGCTTTCACGCAGAAACGCCGGGGAAAGTTGCAGAGTCGTCGGAATCGCGGTTCCGCCGGCAACTCACGTTTCGGGAAGAAAGTTGGCCTAGAGCTTGGTTTATGCGGCACCCGACCCGAATCTGAGGCACAACATACTGAAAAGAAGGCGCTAGAATCTTAGGTTTTCCCCCATTTTCACCCTTTCCAATCTCTTTGCCTCTGAAATTTGAAACCCATCATATCTCTTTCTCTATTTCATCACGATAGTTGTTCTTCGATTAGAATTTAGAAGAGAAAAAAGACGTGTTTGAAATTAGGCAGAAACTCACCTACAGTCCTACGGTCCACAGCACATGAATTTGTTTTTGAATGTATGACAGTGTTATCATTTAGTTTAAAAAAAATTGATTTATTTTATATAAATAATTTAATTAAAAAATTAATTGATATAATTATGATGTTAAATTTTTATTGTATTTTATTTTAAAAATAATTTGACTAAATTAAATTAAAAAATTGTAGTTAATTGTTTATTATATAATTTTTTTAACTAAAATTATAATTAAAAAAATAAAATTATCTAATATATTGGATCAGCTCAATGTTAATGAGATTTTTTTTATTATAAAATATAAAAAAATTGAACTCTAAAAAAATTATGTTATTTTTTAAGATTTAATTTTTTTATTGTGTTTTCATAAAGTTTGCACAAAATTTACCTATCATGTTGACTAAACTTATTTGTATTAGTTTGTAATTTACAATTTAAATAAATGTAATTTAAATTAATAATTTATAAAATTGTATGTATTCGTATTATTATAGTATTATTATACTCATATGATTAATTATATTTATTTGATTTAAAAAAATAACGTTGTTAATTTAAATTATATCTATTTGAATTTTTGGATAATCAAACTAGACTAGATATTTGGTTGACTTTTAAAATTTAAAGAAAATTATGGAGGTCATAGTAGACATAAATACCATGAAACAGAGGTAAAGATTCTAAAATTAAATTATCTCTATTTCATAACTTTTTTACTAACAAAATCTGGGTTCAAAACTGTCATGAGATATATTTCACTTTTTATTTGGATTTGAAAATTAAAGTTGGTTCAAAACTGTCATTAAGATAAAGATATTTCAAGATTTTTTAATTTGTTTTTTGGTTTAAATTAATCCTACTGACAATGTCTTTATATTTTCTGTTATATATGCAAATCAAATATTATTTTTCCGTAAATAAAATCAACTCGTAACTCGTTCAAGTGATACAAATAATTAATGGAAATAGCATAAGTTATAACGAACCTAGTAATAATTAATCGAACATAAAGCTGAGTTGAGAATCCTAAAGAAGAGCCAAAAGAACTAACCAACTGCAGGTATGCAAAAAATTTGTACATTCATAAATAATATTATTTGATCACTGTAAGCATGTAACCTTTGATGTTGATTCAGGAGTAAGAAAAATCAATCCAAGATGAGTGATTTACAATGGAAGAAGCTGAAGGTCTTGGAAGCGGGTTCTTATGGCACTGTTTATCTTGTCATTGTTGTTGATACACAAACACCGTATCAGAGCTTCATTGCTGTGAAGAGCTCCATTCCCAGGTTGGCATTCTCACTGGAGAAAGAAGAACAGATTTTTAAATCAATTTGAAAAGGTGAAAGCGGTGGTTGCCAAGAAATCATTCGATGCTTTGGAACTGAGACCACAGTAGAGCACGAACGTCACTTCTACAATCTTTTCCTGGAGTATGCTCCCTACGGTTCTTTGGCTGACTTGATCCACAAGAAACCTCTCCCCGAGACCGACGTGAGTGTCTATGCACACATGATTGTTAAGGGGCTTTCACATATTCATCGCAAAGGAATAGTCCACTGTGACCTCAAGCCGGAGAACATTCTTGTGTTTCCTTCGTTGGATAAAGAGATTGCAAACTATCAATTGAAGATTGTGGATTTTGGATTATAGAAAACCAAAGAAGAGGAAGCAGATGTTGAGCTGTGGAAGTCCAAGCCTAGAGGTACGCCGGCATACTTGTCGCCGGAAGCGTTTTCCAGTCATATTGATGCTCCGATGGATATATGGGCACTTGGTTGCATAGTGATTGAAATGCTCACTGGATTGTCTGCCTGGGGTGAAAGCTCTTTGCTTACTGAGGAGTTGAGGTACTTCGTTGAGCATCATGAACTATCACCTAAGAAGCCACAGGGAATCGGTTTTTTCTGTCATGATTTTCTGGAAAAGTGCTTTACGAAGGATCCTAGCAAAAGGTAGACTGCTGACATGCTTCTTGATCATCCTTTCCTTTATATCACACTGTTTCATTCATATTATCTTTCAACTTGGCTATGATTATTTTTCTTAATTAGTTTCATTGCAACCTTATTTATGGTTTATGTAGTTAGAGCCATTATGATGACATTCTAAGATTGAATGGTTTTGTTTATTGTGTCCCCTGTCCAAGGGCCTGATGGCTATGCCGTAGGGTTTTTTGGGTCAGGCCGTCTTCTTCTCCTTGATGGCTTTGCCGAAAAGGAGTTGGAGTCGCGCGGTGTTAGAAAATAGAAAAGTTGTACAAAGTGTTGATTAATAATGAGTCTATCTCTTAACATTTATAGTTTGTAAGATTTAATAAACTATGTTAATAAAAGTGGTTTTGTTTGCTATTTATGCTTCGGCTGTTATCAGTTCCTTTTTATGTTTCAATTTTCTTTTTCTTTCTTCCTTTTATAATCCTGCTTTTAGTATATGATCAAATTATTTAATTAGATAGAAAAATATCAACCCGTGTTGTTATTCTTTTAGGAGTAGTAAACCATCAATTTATTGAACTCTGAGTAACATCAATTCTGAGCAACATTATCAATCGGTAAAACTTGTTGAACTCTGAGTGTTCCTCCAAGAGGAATAAGTGAGTGCAAAACATTTTGTTTTTTGGATTGAAGTTGTGTTATTGAAGTATCGATTTTCTAGTTTCATTGATATCTAAATTTTATGATATCAATTTAATTATATTTTGATCAATTTTTTAATCCTGTATTCAGTTTGATCTTTGGGAATCATAATTCTTTTCCTCAATTCTCTCTGAGCTTCGATCAATTAACATACATTGATCCTGCATTTTCCTCCTTGATCTTTACTGGTTAAATTTCTTACTAATTGCACCAATTCGGTATTAATTTCCTCAACAATGAAAATTTTCTTGTTATCTCTTCGCTCTTCTGTTGGGATGATATTATGTATTCATAAAAAGTAAGCCTGTTTCTTAAGCAGAATCTACTAAGATCTGGATGTCTATTCTATTCTAAAGGAAGAAAGTTAAGTAGAATCTTGAAGCATCTGCTGAAGTAGCAGTGGCACGAGTTTGTCCACCAAAGCTTGCATCATTCTGCACTCAACCACACTAATGTATCATAATTCATGAATAAAAGTTGTTGATTGAAACTGGTAGAATAATATATATAAATAAATCTTGTTGTTGGTTTTCAGAGAAACTATTCACTTAATCTGTAAAAAAATTTGATGAGTTTTGCATTGAATTAGTAGCAACATTGCGAAATTAAACCACTATCATAAGCAAGTATAATTTCCAGGGAGATATATAATCTTGAGAATTATTAATTCACAAGTTCGGTCGAAAGTCGAAACTACAGAAGTAACTTCTGTTTGACCTTGATATGTGAAGCTAGCTCTTTCAACAAGCATTAATCTACAATCAATAAATGATAAAAACAAATTCTTGAAAGCAAAATGAATCAAGGTCAGAAAGAAATGAGCAAATTTTGTTGGAAGAAACCAGCAATCTCTACCATTCTGTGATTGACAAAAATAGAAATCGAGTTAATTTGGTTGGAATTGATTTTTGGGACCATCCGAAAGCATGAGAGGAGAGTAACATATAGAAAACAACCTAAAAGGATTAAACCAAGATTATTTACTAAAAACACTCACAAATGGTGAATGATTTTGTATAAATCTGCAAAACACAAATGAACACAAGAAAATGTATCAAAATATAGTTAATATTTTACTAATTTTGATTGTAGAATATTGACATTATAACATACAAACATGCAGCTACACAAGTTGAACAAGTAAAAACCAGAGAGACTCCACAATGGTAAATATCAAATAAATTAGGCTATTACATAAATTACTCATAGTTTGCATCAAACCAAGGAAGTTCATCATTTGTGAACAAAAACCAAAGCTTATCCACAAGAACAGAAGAAACTGAAATGAATATGAATATAATAGTATATCAAAAATTTAAATTAAGAAATTAAGAACAACCTCAGGTGGGAGATTCAATTTAACATCAATTTCTAAAAATGATTCAGCATCAGCACCTCCTGATGTCATATGATTTACCATAAGTACTGCAAATCATAGCAATAAAAGCATGAATCAAAAAAGAAAAGTCACATGAAATATCTTTTCATTTTTTTAAAAGACAGATCAGTTTATCTGTAGAAAACTCTTAACAACAAATATAAAAAAAAATTTGGTCAATTCACAAAAGCCATTGGAGCAGCTCAACCAAGCAATCTTCCTCTGTCCATCATTGGAACAACTTCAAAGTTCAAAAATTGAAGTTTAGGCAGTGAGTACCTACACAAACAAGAAATAATTAGTATTTGATTTCAGATGCATATTTATTACTTGTCTGTTTTTCATCAAATCTAAGGGTTTGAAAACATCTTGTGCAAATCTAATGAAAATCTACAGAATTCTAATATGCATCCTTATTATGACATTGAGAAATAAATTATGAAAATCTAATGTTTTGTGGCTAATTTTTTATTTATCGTAGAATAAAATTAGCCGCATCACTTTTACTTATAATGATTTAATGAAATGATAATTTATTATATTATACATAAATAAATTGATAGACCTGCATGTAAATTCTTGCTCTCAATATTGATACACTCTGTTAATTATCATGTCTCTGTTTAAAATTATTACTTTAATTAAGGCCTAAGCTTAACTGATTTTAACACAATGACAAAAACATGCTCTGAATTATTATCACTATGTGATGATGTTGTCTTGACTAAAATTCAATCTGACAGCAACATCATGAATCGATAAAACTTGTGTCACTTGTGAAACTCTGAATGTTCCTCCAAGTATAATAAGTGAGTGCAGAACATAAATGTAATATTAAGAGGGATTGGATTGATTAATGAAATTGTATTTTCAACATGTCTTTGTTCTTCTTTTCCTTGTATAAGATATTCTCATTTTAACTACTTTTGTCAACATAAAACTTAATTTAAATGTCGTAACAAAAATTGCACTTATTTGTTATTGTTTACTAGTAGGAATTCTAGATGTTTATTCCATGCCCTTAAAAAATTATTGAAAACTAATTCAATTTGTTTATAAAATTTAGGGAATATATATTCTAAAAGCACATATTAAAATTTTCAATTGAAATATTTTTATAAAAAATATACATAATTCAAATATTTAATATATTTATTAAAAAATTTAAAATCTTTCACTAATAACAGTTTAAAATTGAATTTTTTTTGGTGGACTGATATTTTTTTTCTTGGATATGATAAGAATAATTGTGTATTGAATGTGTAAATTATTGAATTTATTTTATATATATATATATATATAAAATTGTGTATTGAAATATTATTAAAAGTGATTTATTTTTAAAATTGTGTACTGTAACACTCTGATTAGATAATTCTATAAAATTTTTAATATCAAAATTAGTTTTTTAGTTAATTTTAAAATAAATATATAAATAAAGTTTAACTAAGAAAATAACTTTTAGCTAAATATATTTTATATTAAATTTTATATTTTAAATGTTCTAATCGATAAAAGTTGGTGGAAACTCACTTGCAGTCTACTTCAGATGAAATTTTTTTATGGATGACACGTGTTATCATTTTCTTTTAAAAAAATCGATTTATTTTATACAAATAATTTAATTAAAAAATCAATTGATATAGCTATAATGTTAGATTTTTTTACCGTATTTTATTTTAAAAACAAATTGACTAATTTAAATTGAGAAATTGTAGTTAATTATTTACTATATAATTTTTTTAACCAAAATTATAATTAAAAATCATTAAAAAATAAAATTATCTAATATATTGGATCAGATCAATGTTAATCAGTTTTTTTTTAAATAAAATACGGTAAAAAAATCTAACATTATAGCTATATCAATTGGTTTTTTAATTAAATTATTTGTATAAAATAAATCAATTTTTTTTAAACCAAAATTATAATTAAAAATTATTAAAAAAATAAAATTATCTAGTATATTGGACTAGCTTAATGTTAATCAGATTTTTTATTTCTATTATAAAATATAAAAAAATTTAATTCTCAAAAAATAATTCATGTTATTGTTTAGGATTTAATTTTTTTTATTGGGTTTTCATAAAGTTTACACAAAATTCACCTATCATATTGACTAAACTTATTTATTTACGTAAAGTTTGGTTATGGACTCAACAAACTTGTTTTTTTATTATTTACGTATTATTGTTGAGTTCATAAACAAACTTTACGTAAATAAATAAGTTTAGTCAATGTGATAGGTGAATTTTGTCCAAACTTTATGAAAAAATAATTAAAAAAATTAAATCCTAAAAAATAACATAATTTTTTTTTAGAATTAAATTTTTTTATATTTTATAATAAAAAAAACTGATTAACATTGATCTGATCCAATATATTAGATAATTTTATTTTTTAATGATTTGTAATTATAATTTTGGTTAAAAAAATTATATAGTAAATAATTAACTACAATTTCTTAATTTAAATTAGTCAATTTGTTTTCAAAATAAAATACGGTGAAAAATCTAACATTATAGCTATATCAATTGGTTTTTTAATTAAATTATTTGTATAAAATAAATCGATTTTTTTAAACCAAATAGTTTATTATTTTTTCTTTTCAAAATGTTTTTTTACAGTGTTTTCAAAACCTTTTGTTGTTTTGTACCTTTTTGTTTTGGAAAATTCTATGGTATGGATGGTAAAAAACATTCACATATATAAATCTTGTTGTAAAATAAATAAAGATATACTAAATATTAATTGGCTCAATAACAATAATTTATATATGTATTTACTAATATTATATATTGTAATGTATATATATTTCTCTCTCTTTATATATATATATATATATAAATAAAGAGAGAGAGAAGTATTAGAACGTAAAGAGAGAGAGAATTGATTTGTTTATTGTATGTATTCCCTTGCCTCAGATCATGCTTTGATAGAGCTAGCAAACAATAAAGCTAGCAAGATGTATTAAACAAAGATTAATCCTAACTAACAATAGAGCTAGCAAACAATCAAAGAAAAATGCAAGTATTTACATATCCACATATTTACACTAACCAACAACATGACACACAATTGCAACTCCCCGGTAACGGCACCATTTTGATGAGCTATATTTTGTCGGTATAGAATTTTCCAATAGAATTATGTCGTGAGTATAGTCTAAACCAACAAGCTATAACGCATCAAACATAGAAAATGTGTGTCCACAATTCAAATTCAATAACCGAGAGTATTAGTCTCGAGTCGTTCTACTTAGGAGTTGCCCTAAGATGCACATCATTGGTTAGGAGTTCTCTTGTTGTTTGAGGTTGAATACAAGAAATGTAAACAAACTTGCATAAAAGCAATGAACAAGTAACAAGTATGCTAAAGGACACACAAAATTGAACTAAACAAGTGTGAATGACAATCAATCAATGTAAAAGCCTTGGCTTGGGTTGGGAATTGGAATTCCTATCCTCATTGTCTCCAACGATTGTGATGAGAATTGGTTATTGCTCCACTTAGTCAACCTCTAACTATGAAAGAAAGTCAAGTAGAGATAATCAATTTGAGTCCACAAGTCCTAGTCAAATCCTAAGGAAAGACTAGAGTTAATGTCATTCAAATCAATTAGCAATGTCCAATTATCAATCAACAAAAGGCTTTGACAATTCAAGTGTCTCCAATTGTCCAATCCCTAAGCCAATAATGAAAATCTACTCCATAGCTATAGTTGACATTTTCTCAAACAAGTGGTGAACAAGAATGAAAGACATTGTGAAATTGAGAAGAGAATTTGAATTCAAGCTATCTAATACAAGCAATCAACAACAATAAAGCAATTCACAATAATGAACATGAAATTCCTCAATGCATTAATAGAAATCAAAGTAACAAGATCCAAATCCAAGATCTACAATGCTAGAGTAACAAAAACACTAAATTGAGAGTAGAAGAGTGAGATCTACAAACTAGAACAATGTAGAATTGAGATTGAATTCAGATCTAACCAAAGGATCCAAGTGAAATTGGAATTGAGTAAGCCAAAACCTAGAGAGAAGTTAGAGTTTCTCTCTCTAGAAACCTCCAAAATTAACTACCAAATATCTAAATGTGTGTCATGTGTCTATCCTCTTCAATCCTTGGTCCTTTTAGCCTTTTTCCTCCAAAATTCAGCTCAAAACTGGGCCAGGAACTCTTCTAAAATTGCCAGGCACGATTTCATTAAAGAAGTCACGTGCCGAGCGTCATGCGTATGCGTGGGTCACGCGTACGCGTCGTTTGGATTTTTGTGATCCACGCGTATGCGTCAGGCCTACGTACGCGTCGATGAGAATTCTACCCAGCCACGCGTATGCGTCCATGTTTGCGTGCCAATCCCAGATTCCAGCTCCCACGCGTGCGTGTTGGCTACGCGTGCGCGTCGATGCGAATGCTCCAAAGCTCCATTTTTCATGCTCCTTCCACCTATGCATGCTTCCTTCCTCTCTTCTAGACCATTCTTTCCCCTATAAACTCTGAAATCACTCAACAAACGGATCACGACATCAAATGGTAATAGAGGGAGATAAAAATATAGCATAACTAAGGCCTAAAAAGCATGTTTTCAACCATTAAGCAAAATTAGGAAGGAAACATAAAACTATGCATTTTACATGGATAAGTGTGATAGAATGTTGATAGAACCCTCCAAATTCTACACAAAATAAACCCTAAAATTGAGGTTCATCAAATCTTCCCACACTTAAATCAAGCATGTCCTCATGCTAAAGGGATTGAAAGACCAAAGAATCATAGGAGAATGGAAATTTATAAGATGCAAATTACCTATATGGATGCAACTAATACAAATGTATCTATCTACTTGGTCAAAGGTAAATCAACTTCCAAGAATATATATGAGCACATAGGGCCAAAATGACAAAACAATTCATCTACCAATTCAAAGCATCAAAGTGGAGTGTGCATGACTTGCATGAAGAAAGCTCGTGAATGCCGGGAACAAGGAATTGAGCGTCAAACCCTCACCGGAAGTGTTTGCACTCTATTCTCTCTAGTGTTTAGGGTTGACCACTCAATCCTCCTCTAATCATGCTTTTCCCAATTTGTTTGTCATCTAACAATCAACAATTATCCAATGCATGCATACACCTATCATGAGGTCTTTTCATAGGTTGTAATAGGGTTAGGGTCAAGGTAAGGTTATATATATAGCTAAGTGAGTTCAAGATTTGAATTTTTGAGTAACATAAGCTTCCCATCTAACCTATATAACAACCTATAAAAATCTAATACAAGCCTAACTACCCATTCTTTTCTTCTTCACACACTCATGCATTTTCTTTTCTTTACCATTCCCCATATGCATTGATCATTATTGAACCTTACTTTGGGACATTTTGTCCCCTTTTTATTTCTTTCTTTTTCTTTTCTTTCTTTTCTTTTTTTTCTTTTTCTTTTCTTTTTTTTTCTTTTTCTCTTCTTTTTTTTCTTTTTCTCTTCTCTTTTTTTTCTTTATTTTTCTTTTGTATATTTTTTTCTTCTTTTCTTTCTTTTCAAACTACAAACATATACAAGAGCATCAATGCACATGGCTTCGTATTTAATGCATGAATATGTACCCAATCCCCAAGATCTTCAACGAAAATTCTAAACACTCTTTTATCTCAACCAATGTCCCGAGTTTTCCCACACTTGAATGACACACACACACTAGCCTAAGCTAATCAAAGATCCAAATAAGGACAATTATTATTTTTCGCTTAAAGGCTTGTAATGTGCTAATATTAAAAACAAAAGGGTTTATCATAGGCTCAAAGTTGGCTAACAATGGTTGATGAAAGGTGGGCCATTTGGGTACGTGGACTAAATGAAATGATGGCCTCAATCATATAAATGCATGTCTACATGGAATAATGGACATAAAGAATCGAACAAATCAAAGATCACAATTATAGAAAGAGAACAATGCATACAAGAATGAAAATAAGTGGTTATAAGATGTAACCACACAATTAGGCTCAAATCTCACAAGCTTGTGTTCTTAGCTCAAAACCATGTTCCAAAATAAATTCTTCAAGCAAGATTGACACAAAAAATTTTCAAATTGGTAGGGTGTCCAAAAAAATGTTTTCTTAGAAAAGAAGTCATCACCCTAATCAAGTAGTCCTAACATGCAAAAAATGTTCAAATACAAAAACTAACCATACAATCTATTCTAACTAATGAAAGAAAAATCAAAATCATAGGTGTTGAAAAGAAAAGGGTACCTACGGAAGTCGGTAATCGACCTCCCCACACTTAGAAGTTTGCACGGTCCTCCGTGCCAATGGTGATACGCAAAGGGGGATTCGGGTTGCCACTTCCATCATCCGTGCCTTGAGTGCTTGCTTCACTATTTTCTGAGTCGGATGTGGAAATGTCTGGCTCTTCCATAGGCAGGTTGACACAACTCCAAAGCTTCTTCATGTAAGCAAATCGGCGTTTGCTTCGCCCCTCATACCGATCTATCTTCTCATGGAGCTCTACAAGCAATTGATGGGTTGACTTTGGTGGTGCGGATGAAGTGGTAGGAATGGTGAAAGGAGGAGCTATGTCAAGGCTCGTGGTGTCCATGGGAGGCTGAAGATATTTCCAGCTCGGGATGATATCGCCCTTTGCCGGAATTGTAGCCTTCATGTCCTTAACCTCGCAAGGGACACTGGCAGCAGCAACCAAATCGGATACCAAGGCGGAAAATAGTAGATTACCCTTGGCATGGACTCGACCCATCGCTTGTCGGATGAGGAGAGGGATGTTGACTGGCTTCTCCATGAGTATGCACCAAACAAGAGAGGCAAGGTCCGCCATGATGGACGACTTATGGGTGCTAGGAAGCACTTAATGGGATAAGATCTGGGCCCACACTCGAGCTTCCACAGTGAGAAAACAGGCGTCAATGCACTTGGGCCACATCCTGAGTCTCCCTTGGGTCCAAAATGACTCTGGCTGGGCAATAACCGGAAGAATTGAGTCCCAATCAAACTAAAATTCATCCTACTGCCGTAGGACCTCTTGGTAACCATCCATTCCTTCCGATACCGGTAAAATATTAAGCACTCACCGAATAGCCTCCTCTGAAACTGGGACTTGCTTCCGGCACACATAAACCGACTGAAGAGATGGGAAGTGGTAATTGGAGTAAAACTCCACCACCCAAGAGAGGTTGGTCTCCTGTGGTCTTCGCAATAGAAACCCCCATCCTTGCCGCTCAATGTAGGGTAACACATACGGAGCAATGTGGTCCGAAGGGGCGAGTAGATACTCGAAATGATAGTTCTTCTCAACCATGGCGGGGAACATGAGCTCACAGAAGCGATTGGGAAACCTTGTGGGGTCCCTTGCCGGATTATCCCTCTCTCGTTCATCAATATGAACAATTGTCTTTGCCTTCTTGGAAAGGGGTTTAGTTCCTAGTGTAGGTTGCGCCTTGGAGGTTAATTTTTGGGGTGCCCTCTTTGTGGCCGGTTTCTTCGACGCCTTCTCCTTGCTTTTTCGGGTGGCCATCCTGAAAAATGAAAGGAAAGAGAAAACATTAAAACCCAAATAATCAACACTTGAAAAATAGCATGCAAGTGAAAAGTAGCGCCCAAAAGGAATAGTGCGTCTTGAGGACATGACATCTGCAAAATATAATCATGTAGCAAATCACTAGTATGAGATGCAAGAGTATAAGAAGCATGCAAGTATAAGGCATGAGAAGAGTAGAGTCAAGCATCAACAATAACGAAGGAGCAAGTCATGGGTAATGAGCATAAGAGAAGTAAACATGCGGTAAAATAGGCTCAATGCACTTAAAGGAAGGGAAAGTATATGAAGAAGAAGCACCAAGTTAAGAGCGTAGAGTTAAATTGAACCAAAATGTTATAGGTGCATTTCAACAAACACTTGGTGTGCAATATTCAAACAATGAGCAAGTAGAAAAAATTCAAACATGTAAAACCTCAAATAGAAAACCAATCATCACAACAACACCATATAGTCAAAAGGGATCAAGAGATGATAAAATGATCCATCAAAGCAAGAAAGAACTCAAATTTCAACACCCATGGAAAGTATGAAATGAAAGAAAGCAAACAAGCAAGGATCAATTAAGAAAAAATGCAACAAAGAGGAAAAGAAAGAGAAATACTAAATGAAACTAATAAGAGAAGAATTTAAAATAAGAGACAAAAAGAAAGAGGGAGTAGGGCTTAACCTTGAGAAGAAGAAGAGAGCAATGTGGAGTGTAGGTGGAAAATAGGAAGGAAGAGGGAAAGGAAAGAGGGGAGAGAGGAAATGTGGGAGTCGCCGGTGGAGTGGCCGGAGACAAGGGGGTAGGGTGGTGGGAGAAGAAAGGAGGAGGTAATGGAAGAAGAGAGTTGAAGAAATGATTCAAAGTGAGGCGCGTTGCACTTTAGGCGCGTCAGAGGTCCGACGCGTGGTTGGACGGAAAAAGAAGGTGACGCGTAACCGTCAGCTGACGCGCACACGTGGGTAGAGCTGTGCCTTGGGCATAGAGTTGGCACAAAGCAGGCCCAACTCTCTGGTTTTTGTACCAGGAGTGGCGTGCAGCACAATCGACGCGTATGTATCTATCACGCACACGCGTGGATTGTAAAGTTGGCGAGCAACGCGTATGCGTTGCCCACGCTTACGCGTGGGTCGCCTGGCACAAAATAGGCATGAAGGGGGCATAACTCTCTGGTTTTTGTACCAGAGTGTCCAGAATTCGCAACCAACGCGTACGCGTCTCCCATGCTTGCGCGTGGGTATGCGAAATGACAAGGGATGCGTATGCATCACCCACGCTTACGCGTGGGTTGCCATTGTGCCCTGGGCACAAAACAGGCACACAGGAGGCACAACTCTCTGGTTTTAGTACTAGAAGCTGCGAAAACATGTCCACGCGTACGCGTATAGCACACTTGCGCGTGGATGCCCTTTTTTTTTCCATTCACATGAAGAGGGGAAATTATAGCACAAATTGGTAGTAATGCATGCTAAAGGGGTCAAAAACATCAAAAACCTCATGTAACACTCAACCTTAAGCATTTCTTCACATCTCAATTCAATCAAACCATTATCAATGAACTCTTCATGAGCAATTTAACACAAAAGTCAAGCAAAAATCAACCATACTATGGATAAACTCACAAATCAAGCAATCACAAAAGTCACAAAGATTTAAAAGAGCTATATGCAAAAAGACTATGTACAAAGGTAGATCATACCATGGTGGGGTGTCTCCCACCTAACATTTTTCTTTAACGCCCTTAAGTTGGACGGTCATGAGCTCAAATCTCTTCGCCTTCGGGTGCATCCTCAAGGAGGAACACCTCAACCTCTTTGCTGCTTTTCATCTTTTCTCCATGGTATAGCTTTAGACGATGACCATTAACCTTGAAAATGTTGGGGCTTGAAGGGTGGCGCAGGTGGTAGACCCCATATGGTTCGGCTTTCTCCACTCTATAAGGACCTTCCCACCTTGATCTTAACTTTTCAGGCATCAATCTCAACCGAGAATTATAAAGGAGGACCAACTCTTCAGTCCTAAATTCTCTTCTTTTAATGTTTCTATCATACACCGCCTTCATTCTCTCCTTGTAGAGCCTAGAATTCTCATAGGCTTCCAATCTAAGGCACTCGAGCTCCACCAATTATAACTTCCTTTCGTCTCCAACCCCAAAACCTGTGTTGCGTTCTTTGATGGCCCAATAGGCCTTATACTCTATCTCTACCGGAAGATGGCAAGCCTTCCCATAGACCAACCGGAATGGGCTCATACCAATCGGCGTCTTGTAAGCCGTTCAGTAGGCCCAAAGTGCATCACCGAGTTTAGAACTCCAATCCTTTCTGTGAGACTTCACAATCTTTTCCAATATGCGCTTGATTTTCCGATTGGAGGCTTCGGCTTGGCCATTCGTTTGTTGGTGGTATGTCATGGCCACTTTGTGAATGATACCATACTTTTTCATCAACCCTGTCATTCTTTTGTTGCAAAAATGCGAGCCTTGATCACTCACGATTGCTCGTGGTGATCCAAAGCGGAAAATAATGTTATTCCGAACAAAAGAAAGAACCACATTAGCATCATTAGTTCGGGTGGGAATCGCCTCCACCCACTTGGAAACATAGTCAACAGCTAGTAGAATATACATGAAACCATTAGAATTTGGAAAGGGCCCCATGAAGTCAATACCCCAAACATAAAAAATTTCACAAAACAACATTGTTTGTTGGGGTATCTCATTCTTCTTAGAGATATTTTCAAATCTAAGGCATTGTGGACAAGAGCTACAAAATAGATATGCATCCTTGAATAGTGTAGGCCACCAAAATCCGCAATCCAAGACCTTTCTAGCCGTCCTTTGAGGACCAAAATGGCCACCACCCTCGGAAGAGTGGCAAGCCTCCAAAATGGATTGAAATTCAGATTGGGGAATACACCGACTAATTACTTGATCGGCACCACATCTCCACAAGTATGGGTCATCTCATACATAATATTTAGATTCGCTTTTGAGCTTATCCTTTTGATGTTGAGAAAAATTGGGAGGAAAGGTGCGAGCAACCAAGTAATTGGCAATAGGTGCGTACCAAGGGGTCACTTCGGATATTGCTAGCAAGCCCTCAAGAGGGAATGTATCATTGATAGGAGTGGAATCGCCCTTTGTGTGCTTAAGGCGACTCAAGTGGTCCGCCACTAAGTTTTGCGAACCACTCCTATCTATGATCTCAAGATCAAATTCTTCCAATAGCAACACCCATCGGATTAACCTTGGTTTCGATTCCTTTTTGGCCAACAAATATATATTTCAATGCCGCATGATCCAAGTACATTACCACCTTAGAGCCAAGTAAATAAGCCCGGAATTTATCCAAGGCAAAGACAATAGCTAACAACTCCTTCTCGGTGATAATGTAATTGGACTGTACTCCATCTAAAGTTTTAGAGGCATAGGCAATGACATAAGGATTTTTACCCTCGCGCTGTGCTAGCGCCACTCTCACCGCATAGTTTAAGGCATCACACATGATTTCGAATGGTCTAGTCCAGTCCGACCCTTTCACTATGGGAGCTTGGGTCAAAGCAATCTTGAGCTTGTCAAAGGTCTCCATGCACTCTTCACTCAAATCAAATTCCACATCCTTTTGCAACAATCGAGAGAGAGGTAGTGCCACATTACTAAAGTCCTTAATGAATCGCCGGTAAAAATCTGCATGTCCAAGAAACGCATGGACTTCCCTCACAGAAGATGGGTAAGGCAAACTAGAAATAACATTGATCTTTGCCGGATCAACAGAGATCCCATCATTAGAGACAATGTGCCCTAAAACAATACATTGTCTAACCATAAAGTGGCATTTCTCAAAATTTAACACAAGGTTTGATTTAGTACACCTCTCTAATACTTTTGCAAGATTGTCTAGACAAAGATCAAAGGAATCCCCATAGACACTAAAATCGTCCATAAACACCTCCATGCAATGCTCTAGAAGATCCGTAAATATACTCATCATACACCTTTGGAACGTTGCCGGTGTGTTGCACAAGCTAAATGGCATTCGTTTATACGCATACGTTCCGAAAAGGCATATGAAGGTGGTTTTCTCTTGATCTTTCGGAGCAATGTGAATTTGAAAATAACCGGAATAGCCATCTAAGAAACAGTAATAAGATTTATCGTATAGGTGATCAAGCATTTGATCGATGAACGGCAATGGAAAGTGATCCTTCCTAGTGGCTAAGTTCAATCGCCGATAGTCAATACACACCCTCCATGAGTTTTGGACCCTTGTGGCTATAAACTCATCCTTCTCATTCTTGATTGTAGTAACACCGGATTTCTTTGGGACCACTTGGACGGGACTCACCCACTCACTATCCGAAATCGGATAATAATGTCAGCTTCTAATAACCGAGTGACTTCCTTCTTCACAACCTCTAAAATGGTAGGATTTAGACGCCTTTGAGGTTGTCTAACGGGTTTGGCTCCTTCTTCTAGGAAAATTTGGTGTTCACACACTTGGGGGCTAATGCCAACTAAGTCCACTAAGCTCCACCCAATGGCCTTCTTGTTCCTCCTCAAGACATTAAGCAACTTCTCCCCTTGATGGGAGGAGAGCTCCTTTGCAATAATTACCGGGAGCTTTTGGTCATCTTCAAGAAAGGCATATTTTAGGTGGGATGGGAGTGGTTTCAAATCTACATTTTTTTCATGACTCGGCACTTTTTCATCCGGTGACATTGGAGGTGATAAGGCATCTTCTTTACATACATAGGAACTCCCCACACTTAGGTCTTGAATCATACTCTTTCCATCAAAATCATCTTGGTGGATGTTCCGAGGGTTACCTGAAACTGGAGGTCGATCTCGGACGAGATCTTCTGTACTGGTCGGAGATAACGTGTCCGGCTGGCTGATGGCGGCCGGAGCTGTTGTATCCGACTTGCGAGACTTACAGCACTGCTGATCCTTGGTCACCGGAGGGTGGGGGGTACCTGCAAGAGACTCCGATGCTTAAGTTAGCACGAGTATTAAGCAGGTTTTATGTAGAATCAGAGTATGAGTTATACCTGAGTGCTCCAGTATATTTATAATAGTGTGGGCTGACCTTTCTGATAAGATAAGTTAGTTATCTTTTCTTATCTTATCTTATTTCAAGTGAAGTCAGCTTATCTTCAAGGGAACCACCTTTATCTCTATAGGCTTGAATTGCCTTTGGATTTGGGTCGTGTTCCTCTATTTGGGCCCTTTATTGGGCTTTTCTGTTGATTTGGCCGATCTCTTTAAGAAGAGATCGGATAGTCGGACCTGAAGAGGTCGGTCACCGTGTCGCTAAACATCCCGGATCGGACAGCTCGACCCAGGGTATGAACAGTGCCCCTGCTTGAGCTCGGTCTTCTGCTTTGAGGTCGAGTTTTTTGACTTCGAACTTCTTATAGCGAAGCCGAACTTGAGCACTTTTGTCGATTCCTTTCTTTGTAGAGCTTTTTGAATGTAGAACGTTTTTCCTCTAAAAGCGCGCGCTTTTATATCGGCGCTTTGGGAACGTGCGAGGGTTTAATGTTTTCATTAATTTTAACATTAATTGCCCCGTTTCCCTTTGGATCTTTATTTTGATTTTTGAAAACCCAAAAACGGTTTCTCTCCCTCACTCTTTTCGTAACTTCTCTGCAATTTCTTTCTTTGTTCTCTCGCTCTCTGCCTTTCACCCATATTTCTGCTTTTCTTGCGTTGCGGCGTCGCTCGGCGGTTTTCTGGGCAGCTTCCGTTTCTGCACCTCCATTTTTCTCCTCGAAGCTTCTTTCGCCTCCAGGTTAGTCCCATTTCGTGCTTTGCTTTTGTCTTTGTGATGAGGTTTTGATTTTGGTCCTCCTTTAGAGAAAAGTTTGGATCTTTCTGTTTTCATTGTGTCCTGTTGTTGTTGAAATGTGCATTTCTGGGAGTTTTCTTTATCTTCTGCATGATCCTTTTTGTTTTTGTTCTGATACCATTTATCCAGAAGAATCCGTATCTGTTTCTTGCTTTATTTGACGGTTGCTTCGCCTGATTCCAAGAAAGTTTGCATTTTTGATGGTTTCTTCTTGGTGTACTTGATGTTTGGGGATGGTTCCTGTAAGGAAATGTTTTTGAAGACTTTTGTGTTTTATTCTGATGGAAAATGCTTGCTGTTTGAAACCATCTTTTCTTGTTTTGAGAGATGCTGGGGTGCGAGAAGTAGATTTCTACTAGAAACCTTGCTTTATTATTGCCTCCAAAGGATGCCCCAGGACTTTGGTTTGAGTCTTGGAGTTTTCCTTTTCTGTGTGTTCGCCTGTATCGTATTGAGTTGTTTTCTTCCTTGTCCGAGATGTTTTTAGTAATCCCATCTTCTTTTCTTACTTGTAGGATTAGTTGGCCTCATGTCTTCTCGCAATAACATTGTAGAGATGTCATCCAGAGTTCTCGAGGGGATGTCCGATTAGCTGGACTCCCTTGTCTTGTTGTGTGTTTCTGTTGTGGATGCTGAATTTTGCACAGAGCTGAGGAAGCGCCATAGGATTTGTGGTAACCGTGCTTGTGAGGGGGATTATGAGCTTGTTGCCCCTGATTCTGATGAGAGAGTTTGTTTTCCGACTTCCATCGAGGGGGAGCGTCCCTTCTTCTATGCTTATGAATACTTCTTTAGCCAATTAAACGTTACTTTTCCTTTTACTGCTTTTGAAACCGACCTGTTATGGTCATGTAACATTGCTCCGTCCCAGCTTCACCCGAATTCCTGGGGTTTTATCAAAATATTTTAACTGCTTTGCCAAGAGTTAGGCATAACACCTTCTGAAACTCTTTTCCTTTATCTTTTCGTCTCGGCCAAGCCCGGAGGTTCCTCCAAAAAGAAAGCTTCCTGGGTCTCTTTCAGATCGGCCCAGGGGCATAAAGTTTTTGCCATGTATGATGAGTCATTTAAAGATGAGCCCGCTTTACCTTGATGAAAATGATGAGCCCGCTTTTCCTCTAGAGTGGCAAAAGAATGTGAGAGTGCCACGTTATACATGGGAGATGCTTAGTGAGGTTGAGCGGGCCTTTGTAGTTGTTCTTGAAGATTTGTGGGGGAAACCTCCCCATCTAGATACAAAAAGATTCTTGAGTGATATATCTTTGGTTCGAACTACTTTGGGTACTGTCTGACTTGTTTTTATACTTGCTTCTGAGCTTTTCTCTTCCTATGTTGTAACTTGTCTTTTGTGGTTGATTCTGTATTTTCAGAGATGTCGAAAAATAATGACTCTATGAAGGCCTACAAGAAGGCGAAGAAGGCCACTGCTGCTCTAAACATCTCGTCCAAGGCGGCCGAAGAGGGATCTTCTCAGGTTCCAGTGATACCTCCTGTGCTGAGTTCTCCCGGACCGAGGAAAGCAATTCCTATTCCTCGGGTTCATCTGGTCGATCCTCCACAATCTTCTGCTGCAGCTTCTGGTGCTCCTCCTAGTAAAAAGCAAAAAACAATTGAGCCTTTCAACCTTGATGCTCCTAACTTTGATGCGGTCGAGTTTGTAGATCAACAAGTCGGCCCTTATGGTATTCTCCCCATGGACGACGTGTCGCTTCTTCATCATTTTGATTACATAACTCGGAGTAGTATCAAGATGGCCCACATGGGAGCGGCCTTATATCGAACTGCTCAAAGTCTTCCTCTCCATGCCACTAAAGCTTTTATGGAGGAGGCCAAACAGGAGTTTGATCGGATGAAAGGCGGGAGGTGTTGCGCCTGAGGGAGGAGTTGGAGAATGCCTGAGCTAATTACTCCGAACTCCAAGGTCATCTTGTTGGTAGTGTAACTGCTGCCTATGAGAACCTGAAGGAACAAGTTCGGGTTATTGCTCCCGAGGCCGACCTGACCCTCTTTAGCCTAGATAACGTCGTCAGGGATGGCAAGATTGTCCCTGATGACGAGGATGATGATGACGTTGAACCTCCCCCTGTGTCCTCTGCCAAGGTGTCAATTCCTACTGTTCCTGCCGAGGTCGACCCTCCCGCTTCCGATCCTGACTGTCAGATCTTAAACCGGGATGATGGTACAGTAGATGTTGTTCCTCTCTAGACTCGTCCTCCGTCTCCTCGGACTGATACTGCTAGAAAGTCTTCTGACCCTTAGCCCATTTATTCTGGATATTTACGTAGTTGGCCCGGCTTGTGGGCTTTTTAAACTCTTTATGTTTTGTTAACTGCTGGTACTTTCTCGTTGCTTGCCTAGCAACTTTTTGTTTTGACCAATAAAAGTAACTTTCCAGCTTTTGAGGTAGATTTGGGTGGCCTCTGAAGCTTTATATCTTTGTAGATTATATCATGCTTTTGCACTTAACTTGGTATCTTTTTGTTTTCTGAGGATGTTGGAACCCTGCTGCTCGTCCTCTTCGGATTTGCTTTATTGTTTGTAACTTGGGTCTTTTGAGGTTATGGCTATGTGGGTCCGACTTGTTTTTCAGTTTTCTCGCCCTTGCTCGTATTTTTGACGATTTATAACCGATTTCTTCAAGTTGGTCCTCCAAGTCGTTTTGTAATCCTCTTTCCTGGATCTTCGTCCGATCTCTTTCAGGATTTGCTTTTATAACTTTTTAGTAGTAGGAGTCCGACTTCGTCATGTCAGTCTCCTTTAAGTTATTTTTGTGGTCCTCTTTTTTGGACCTTCGTCAGGTCTCTTTCAAGGATTACTTTTATAACTTTTTAGTAGTAGGAGTCCGACTTCGTTATATCGGTCTCCTTTAAGTTATTTTTGCGAATAACTTTTTAGTAGTAGGAGTCCAACTTCGTTATATCGGTCTCCTTTAAGTTATTTTTGCAAATAACTTTTTAGTAGTAGGAGTCCGACTTCGTTATGTCGGTCCCCTTTAAGTTATTTTTGTAGTCCTCTTTTTTGGACCATTGTCAGGTCTCTTTCAGGGACTACTTGTATAACTTTTTAGTTTTGGGCTGACTTTGTTATGTCGGGCCCTTCTAAGTTAAAGTAATCCTCTTTAATAGGGTTGGTCAGACCTCTTTCCAGGGTTTACTTATAACTTGGGTAGACTTGGTCCGACTTCTTAATGTCGGCCAGTCTTTAAGTTATTATTTTAGCAATTCGTAAGACCTCGTCAGGTTCTTTTTTAGATCACTTTCGATAACTTCTTACATTATTCTGTGTTCATCTTTGCCGATTTGTAGAAAGTGGTTGTCATCTCTAGATCGTCCTTTGGGTGAATCACGTTTTCACCTTTATCAGACGGTTATCTTTATTGTGATCGTGCAGTGAAATTATTTTTTCACTTTCTGCCGATCTGTTGCTTTATAATCGGACGATGAATACTTCAGATTAATGCGTCTTGAAATCTTGTAGAATATCTAAAATATATATTTATTCAAAGGAAAGTGCAAATATGTACATGTGGGAATTTTTCATCCCTTTATAGCGTTTGAGTCTCAACTTGGTGCCTTATTAAAAAACCTTTTCAGGAAAAAGAGTGCATTCAATGGTGAGATCTTTTACTTTTCTAGCTGTAGTACCTTCTTAGGTTGCAAGCGTGCCATGATCTGGGAAGCTCTCGTCCATCGAGTTCGAACAGTCTGTAGTAGCCCTTCCCGAGTACTTTTACAACTCGGTAGGGTCCTTTCCAGTTTGCTACCAACTTTCCTTCTCCTGGTCGAATTGTTCCAATATCATTTCGGATTAGGATGAGGTCGTTCTCAGTGAAACTTCTTGGCACTACCTTTTGATTATATCTGGAAGCCATTTGACGTTTTAGTGCTTCTTCCCTGATCCGAGCTCTTTCCTGAATTTCAGGTGGTAGGTCGAGTTCTTCCTTCTGAAGTTGAGAGTTGGCCTTTTCATTGTAGTGGACTACTCTGGGTGACCCTTCCTCGATCTCTACTGGGATCATTGCCTCCACTCTGTATGCTAGTCGAAAGGGTGATTCATTTGTCGTGGAGTGTGGCGTTGTTCGATATGCCCATAGGACTTGCGGAAGTTCTTCGGCCCAAGCTCCCTTTGCATCTTGTAGTCTCCGTTTTAACCCAGCCAATATGACTTTGTTGGCAGCTTCGGCTTGTCCATTGGCTTGAGGGTGTTCGACGGAGGTGAACTGGTGCTTTATATTCAAGTCGGCTACTAGTCTCTTGAAGCCTGCGTCTGTGAATTGAGTGTCATTGTCTGTGGTGATGGAGTATGGAACTCCGAACCTCGTGACAATATTCCTGTATAGGAATTTCCGACTTCTTTGAGCGGTGGCGTTGGCTAGGGACTCTGCCTCTATCCATTTTGTAAAATATTCTACTCCGACTATAAGGAATTTTACTTGTCCTGATCCCTGGGGAAAGGGTCCGAGAAGATCGAGTCCTCATTTTGCAAATGGCCAGGGCGAGGTTACACTGATGAGCTCTTCTGGCGGGGCGATGTGGAAGTTGGCATGTTTCTGACATGGTGGACATGTCTTTACAAATTCTGTAGCTTCTTTTTGTAGAGTTGGCCAATAAAACCCCGCCCGGAGTACTTTTTTGGCGAGAGCCCGTGCTCCAGATGATTGCCGTAAATGCCGCCGTGTACTTCTTCTAGCACTTCCCTTGTGTTAGAGGTCGGCACCCATTTTAGTAATGGTATTGAGATCCCTCTTTTGTGTAGGATGTTGTTTATGATGGTGTAGTACTGTGCCTCCCTTTTTAACCTCTTTGCCTCCTTTTCTTCTGTGGGGAGTGTTCCTGTTTTGAGGTAGTTGATTATGGGGGTCATCCATCCTTGGTCCTGACCTGTTATGGCCAGGACTTTTTCCTCTTCCGAGATTGACGGGTTCTGTAGCATTTCCTGTATGAGGCTTCTATTGTTGCCCCCTGGTTTGGTGCTGGCTAGTTTCGAGAGTGCATCAGCTCGGGCATTTTGTTCGCGGGGTATGTGGCAGATCTTATATTCCTCGAGCTGTCCGAGCTGTTCCTTGGTTTTATCCAAATACTTTTTCATGGTAGGGTCTTTGTCTTGATAGTTTCCTGTTATTTGTGAGGTGACTACTTGTGAATCGCTGTAAATGTTGAGTTTCTGAGCTCCAACCTCTTTAGCCAGCTTCAAACCAGCTAATAATGCTTCATATTCTGCCTGGTTATTTGAGGCCGGGAACCCGAACTTGAGGGAGAGCTCAACTTGGGTTCCTTGATTGCTTTCTATTATCACGCCTGCGCCGCTTCCAGTTTTATTTGAATAACCATCCACATAGAGATTCCATTCTATGAGGGTTTCCAGGGCATTTGTGAATTTTGCGATAAAGTCGGCCAGATACTATGATTTGATGGCCGTCCGAGCTTCATATTGGAGGTCGAACTCTGATAACTCGATTGCCCATTGTAAAATTCTGCCTGCTAAATCTGTTTTCTGCAATATTCCTTTTATGGACTGGTTAGTTCGAACCTTAATGGTGTGAGCCTGGAAGTACGGACGAAGTCGTCGAGATGTTAGAATGAGAGTGGCGGCAAACTTTTCTATTTTCTGGTAGTTCAGCTCGGATCCCTGTAGCGCTTTGCTAATGAAGTAAACGGGTTGTTGCCCACTTTCGTCTTCTCTGACTAATGCTGAGGCTATCGCCCGACTTCCTACCGCGAGATATAATATGAGCGATTCTCCTTCTCGTGGCCGAGATAGGATAGGCGGCCGTCCTAAGAATTTCTTGAAGTCTTGGAAGGCTTGTTCACATTCCGTCGTCCATTCGAACTGCTTTCCCTTCCTTAAAGTAGCATAGAAGGGGAGAGATCTTATCGCTGCTCCTGCTAAGAATCTGGATAGGGCGGCCAACCTCCCGTTGAGTTGCTGTACTTCTTTGACACAGGTGGGGCTCTTCATGTTGAGTATAGCTTGACATTTATCCGGGTTTGCTTCAATTCCTCTTTGTGTGAGCATGAACCCTAAGAATTTGCCTGCTTCTACTGCAAAGGTGCATTTTGCGGGATTGAGTTGCATGTCATGCTTCCTTATAGTGTCGAACACTTGAGCCAGGTCGGACAATAATGTATCTTCGCTTTGTGTCTTTATGAACATGTCGTCTACATAGACTTCCATGATGAGCTCTTCTGGTGGGGCGATGTGGAAGTTGGCATGTTTCTGACATGGTGGACATGTCTTTACAAATTCTATAGCTTCCTTCTGTAGGGTTGGCCAATAAAATCCCGCTCGGAGTACTTTTTTGGCAAGAGCTCATGCTCCGAGATGATTGCCGCACATGCCGCCGTGTACTTCTTCTAACACTTCCTTTGTGTTGTTAGTCGGCACACATTTTAGTAGTGGTATTGAGATCCCTCTTTTGTACAGAATGTTGTTTATAATAGTGTAGTACTGTGCCTCCCTTTTTAATCTTTTCGCCTCTTTTTCCTCCGTGGGGAGCGTCTCTGCTTTGAGGTAGTTAATTATGGGGGTCATCCATTCTTGGTCCTGACTTGTGATGGCTAGGATTTTTTTCTCTTCCGATATTGACGGGTTCTGTAGCATTTCCTGGATGAGGCTTCTATTGTTGCCCCCTGGTTTGGTGCTGGCTAGTTTTGAGAGTGCGTCAGCTCGGGCATTTTGTTCGCGGGGTGTGTGGTAGATTTTATATTCCCCGAGTTGTTCGAGCTGTTCCTTGGTTTTATCCAAATACTTTTTCATGATGGGATCTTTGGCTTGATAGCTCCCTGTTATCTGCGAGGTGACTACTTGTGAATCGCTGTAAATGTTGAGTTTTTGAGCTCCAACCTCTGTAGCCAGCTTCAAACCGGCTAATAACGCTTCGTATTCCGCCTGGTTGTTTGAGGCCGGGAACCCGAACTTGAGGGAGAGCTCGACTTGGGTTCCTTGGTTGCTTTCTATTATCACGCCTGCGCTGCTTCCAGTCTTATTTGAAGAACCGTCTACGTAGAGATTCCATTCTGTGGCGGTCTCCAAGGCATCTGTGAATTCTGCGATAAAATCGGCTAGATACTGTGATTTAATGGCCGTCCGAGCTTCATATTGGAGGTCGAATTCTGATAACTCGACTACCCATTGTAAAATTCTGCCTGCTAAATCTGTTTTCTGTAATATTCCTTTTATGGGCTGGTTGGTTCGAACCTTAATAGTGTGAGCATGGAAGTACGGGCGAAGTCGTCGAGATGTTAGAATGAGAGTATAGGCAAACTTTTCTATTTTCTGGTAGTTCAGTTCGGATCCCTGTAGTGCTTTGCTAATGAAGTAGTCGGGTTGTTGCCCTCTTTCGTCTTCTCTGACTAGTGCTGAGGCTATTGCTCGGCTTCCTACTGCGAGATATAGTACGAGTGGTTCTCCTTCTCGTGGTCGAGATAAGATAGGCGGTCGTCCTAAGAACTTTTTGAAGTCTTGGAAGGCTTGTTCGCATTCTGTCGTCCATTCGAACTGTTTTCCCTTCCTTAAAGTAGCATAGAAGGGGAGAGATCTTATCGCTGCCCTTGCTAAGAATCTGGATATGGCGGCCAATCTCCCGTTGAGTTGCTGCACTTCTTTGACACAAGTCGGGCTCTTCATGTTGAGTATGGCTTGGCATTTATCCGGGTTTGCTTCAATTCCTCTTTGTGTGAGTATGAAACCTAGGAATTTGCCTGCTTCTACCGCAAAGGTGCATTTTGCCGGATTAAGTCGCATGTCGTGCTTCCTTATAGTGTCGAACACTTGAGCCAGGTCGGACAATAATGTATCTTCACTTTGTGTCTTTATCAACATGTCGTCCACATAGACTTCCATGATCTTTCCAATGTGGTCTGAGAAGACTTTATTCATCAGCCTTTGATAAGTAGCTCCCGCGTTCTTGAGACCGAAAGGCATTACGATGTAGCAGTAATTTGCTTTTGGCGTTAAAAACGAGGTCTTTTCTTGATCTGGTGGATACATGGGGATTTGGTTGTATCCCGAGTATGCGTCCATAAACGAGAGGTATCTATATCCGGAGGAAGCATCTACCAGAGCGTCGATACTTGGGAGTGGGTAAGGATCTTTTGGGCAGGCTTTGTTGAGATCGGTGTAATCGGTACACATTCGCCACTTCCCATTTGATTTTTTCACCAAGATGACATCTGCTAGCCATAATGGATACTTGACTTCTCTTATGAATCCTGCCTCCAGTAGTGCCTGTACTTGCTCTTCCACCGCTTGGGATCGCTCTGGCCCAAGTTTTCTTCGTTTCTGTTGCACCGGCCGGGATCCCGGATAGACCGCCAACTTGTGGCACATTAGCTTGGGGTATATACCCGGCATATCTGCGGCTTTCCATGCGAAGAGATCGACATTATCGCGTAAGAATTGTATCAGTAATTCTTTTGAGTCTCCTCTTAGGATCGTTCCGATATTAGTTGTTTTGTCCGAGGTGTCTCCGATCTGAACCTTCTCTATCTCGCCTTTCGGCTGCGGACGGAGTTCTCCTCGTCGCTGAACTCCGCCAAGCTCAATTGTATGAAACTCTTCTCCTCTGCCTCTGAGGTTTAGACTTTCATTATAACAACGGCGTGCCATCTTTTGATCTGCTTTTACCGTGGCTATCCCCTCTGTAGTTGGGAATTTCATGCATAGATGTGGAGTTGAGACTATTGTGCCGAGTTGATTGAGTGTTGTCCGACCTATTAGGGCATTGTAGGCTGAACTTACGTCGACCACGATGTAGTCTATCTTGAGGGTCCTGGATTGGTTCCCTTTTCCGAAGGTTGTGTGTAGCGATACGTATCCTAGTGGTTATACCGGGGTATCTCCTAGTCCGAACAGACTATTCGGGTATGCTCTAAGCTCCTTTTCGTCTAAGCCGAGTTTGTCGAAGGCTGTTTTGAATAAGATGTCGGCAGAACTCCCTTGGTCTACTAATGTGCGGTGTAGGTTGGCGTTTGCCAGTATAATAGTGATGACCATGGGGTCGTCGTGTCCCGAGGTGATGCCGGATGCGTCCTCTTTAGTGAATGTTATCGCAGGGATGTCGGGTGCTTCCTCCTTTCCCTCGACATGATATACTTCTTTGAGATATTTTTTTCGGGATGATTTAGAGATCCCGCCTCCTGCGAATCCCCCGTGTATCATGTGGGCGTGTCTTTCTGGTGTCCGAGGTGATCGCTCAGCTCGTCCGTCATCTTCGTCCCTTCGTCTCTTTCTTTGGTCATCATCTCGGGTAGCCAGAAAGCGATCTAATCTTCCTTCTCTCACCAATTTTTCTATGATATTCTTTAAGTCGAAGCACTCGTTGGTGGAGTGTCCTCGGACTCGATGGTATTCGCAATACTCCTTCCGGTTTCCTCCTCCTCTTTTGCCTTTAAGTGGCCGTGCTGGGGGAATTTTCTCCGTATGACAGACTTCTTTGTATACGTCGACCAGGGATACCTTGAGAGGAGTGTAATTATGGTATTTTTTTATTTTCTCCCCTTGTCGATCTTCTTTCCTTTTGGATTCCTTGTCTTTGTCTCGATAGGGGGCCCCAGATTTTGAGGTTTCTCCCAGCCGAGCATTCTCTTCCATGTTGATGTATTTTTCTGCTCGCTCTTGTACTTCGTCTAAGGAGGTAGGGTATTTCTTTGATATAGATTGGCTAAAAGGTCCCTCTCGTAGGCCATTGATGAGTCCCATGATGGCGGCCTCTGTTGGTAAACTTTGTATGTCCATGCATGTTTTGTTGAATCTTTCCATGTAGTTGCGGAGACTCTCCCAATCTCCTTGCTTGATCCCCAGTAAACTGGGGGCGTGCTTGGCCTTATCCCTCTGGATGGAGAATCTAGCCAGGAACTTTTTGGCCAGGTCGTCAAAGTTTGAGATGGACTTTGGAGGTAAGTTGTCGAACCATCTGATTGCTGTCTTCGTGAGAGTTGTTGGAAAAGCTTTGCAGCGAACAGCATCTGAGGCATCGGTAAGGTACATTCTGCTTCTGAAATTGCTGAGATGATGGTTGGGATCTGTGGTGCCGTCGTACAAAATCATATCCGGGAGTTTGAAGTCTTTTAGAATTTTGGTTTTCATGATTTCCCTTGTGAATGGATCTTGTTCTTTGCGTGACTTTTCCTCAGGAGTAGTCCGAGGGGTTTTTGATTTGAGATCGGCTTCTAATTGCTGTAGTTTTTCTTCCAATTCTTGGCGTCGCCGTATCTCTCTTTGTAGATCCTTTCTGATCTCTCGTTGTTGTTGGGTTTCTTTCTCAAGTTGTTTCAAGCGATCTTGAAGCGCCTCTATTGCTCCCGGATTTGATAAATTTTTATCTCCGTTGGATTCCGGGGTATCTTTCAGTGTGGTGTCCGCGTTTTTGTGCGGTGTTCTGTTTTCCATATCTGAATCATGGTCGTTGTCATGGCCGTCCGCCATGGTGGTGGGATGACTTCCAGGTTCCCCAGCAACGGCGCCAATGTTCCGAGGGTTACCTGAAACTGGAGGTCGATCTTGGACGAGATCTTTTATACTGGTCAGAGATAACGTGTCCGACTGGCTGATGGCGGCCGGAGCTGTTGTATCCGACTTGCTGGACTTACAGCACTGCTGATCCTTGGTCACCGGAGGGTGGGGGGGTACCTGCAAGAGACTCCGATGCTTAAGTTAGCACGAGTATTAAGCAGGTTTTATGTAGAATCAGAGTATGAGTTATACTTGGATGCTCCAGTGTATTTATAATAGTGTGGGCTGATTTTTCTGATAAGATAAGTTAGTTATCTTTTCTTATCTTATCTTATTTCAAGTAAAGTCAGCTTATCTTCAAGGGAACTGCCTTTATCTCTATAGGCTTGAATTGCCTTTGGATTTGGGTCGTGTTCCTCTATTTGGGCCCTTTATTGGGCTTTTCTATTGATTTGGCCGATCTCTTTAAGAAGAGATCGGATAGTCGGACCTGAAGAGGTCGGTCGCCGTGTTGCTAAACATCCCGGATCGGACAGCTCGACCCAGGGTATGAACAGTGGACTTCGGCCACGACATTATCAATCAAATCACACCAGAAGATAGAATGATCCTCCGATTGGTGTCTCATGACTTCATCCAGATTAAAGCTCACTTCTCTTCCATCGATCTCAAACAAGTAGGACCCGAAAACGCATCTAATTTGAACCGGGAGGTCTTCAAGAACGGCCTCCCAAGCAAAATAGATGATGTCCTCCCGAAATCACTAGGGGGCATCTTAAGAATATGAAAATCAATTGGGAAGACCAATCCCTTTATACTCACTAGAACATCCTCCGCTATACCAACTACGAAAATTAGCAAGACCTTTCCAACTCAACTCGCTTCTTGGTCTTCCTTGCCAATGTGGAAAATGGAATTGGAGTAGCTTCTTGCAAGGCCTTTCCATCCTTAGGAATTCAACCCCTTGGTTGAGCAATCACTTCTTCAACTTCCTCTTGAGCTTCATTCTTCTCTTCGACTTCTTTTATCTCAACCATATCCTCATCTTGAGTGACCTCTATTGGACTTGGCTCTTCATGACTCCTCTCTTACAATTTGGTGCCGGACCTCAAGGTGATGGCATTGATGCCACCCTTGGGGTTGGGTAAAGGTTGAGAGGGTAAGGCACTAGAGCTTGGGGGTTGAGTGGTAGAGGTAGAGGGTTGAGTGGTCGATTCTATACGGGAGAGAAGGGCTTGGATGGTAGAGGTAAGACCGGTAAGACTTGAGGTGAGTGTGCTTTGAAGCTCCTTTTGACTTTGGAGAATGGAGCGGAGTGTTTCATCTTGGTTGGAGGAAGAAGAAGGATAAGTGATTTGGAGGGCTTGTGGTTGGTTGAATTGAGGTGCTTGCCTTTAATGACGTGGTTGGTAGGTTTGGTAGGCTCTTCCTTGGTTTTGGTTTTGGTATGGAGGATTTTGTTGGTATTGGTTTTGTTGGTTGTTGTTGTTCCATCTTTGATTCCCACCGTTGTCCCTTCCTCCTTGATTATAGTTGTCCCTCCATCCTTGGTTGGAATTATCTTGCCAACCTTGATTAAAATTACTCCCTTGATTATAGTTGCCTCCTTGTTGGTGATAACCTTGGTTTGGACGATTGTAGTAGGCATTAGTGGCCACCAAGGTATTATCTTCTTGGAGACTTAGGCATTCATCGGTGTAATAGGAGTAACAAGAGCAAGTTTTGCACGCTCGTTGGGGGACCAACTGTTGACTTTATTGTTGTTGAGGAGGTGGAGGTTGTTGTTGATTAAGTTGGAGTTGCTTAAGAATATTTGTCATCTCTCTCAAGGTTTGGGTAAGGACGGTGGTCTCACCACTAGTAGAAACTTCATTTATAGCTCTTGGATGGTTGTTTCTTTATCTCGTGTGTTGGGTGGACTCGGCCAAATCGGTGATCAATTGCCATGCCTCCTCCGCCGTTCTATACTTTGTCAAGGAACCATTGCTTGAGGCATCCAAAAGGATCTTGTCTTGTGGTTTCATTCCTTGGCAAAAATTGCTAATCAACACTAGGGTGTCAATCATATGGTGCGGGCATAAGTCAAGAAGCCTCCGAAACCGTTCCCAATACTCGTATAGAGTTTCCATTTCACCTTGGACAATGCATAAAATTTATTTCCTCAATCTATCCGTCACCTCCGGAGGAAAGAATTTATCTAGGAACTCCCTTCTAAGCAAATTCCAATCACTAACAATTTCATCGGGCAAAGTGTAGAACTACTCTTTGGCTCTTCCCTCTGGAGAGAACGGGAAGGCAAACAACCAAATAGCAACCTCATCGGAACCCTCCCGCCTAGTTGTTGAACATACGTCTTGAAAGTCTCTAAGGTGTCTAATAGGATCTTGGGCGGAGAGTCCATGAAACTTGGGTAGAAGATGAATCAAAGCGGTCTTGAGTTCAAAATTAGCATTTAACTCCGGATGACGCACTTGAAGCGGTTGAAGAACAAAGTCCGGAGCACCGGCTTCTTTAAGAGTGACTCTCCTTGGAGTGCCCATCGGTTCGGTAGCTAGATTAATAGAAGAAAAA